>NC_135806.1:62932262-63558928 GCF_964213995.1 Mustelus asterias
CTCCTCTGTACTGCTTCCTATGTAATTATTTCTTTTTCTCCAAATGAGACCATCAAAACTGTACAGAGTATTCCAGATGTGGTCTCATCAAGGTCATGTACAGCTGCAGTAAAACTTGTCTATTTTTATATTCCATTCCCTTGCAATAAATGTCGAAATACCATTTGCCTTCCTAATCACTTGCTGCACCTGCGTACTAACTTTTTGTGATTCTTGTATCAGGTCACTCAGATCCCTCTGATCCCAGTTCTGCAATCTCTCTCCATTTCGAAAGTATTCTGCTTTTCTATTCTTCCTACCAAAGTGGAGAAATCATTTTTCCCACATTATTCTATATCTGCAACATGTTTGCCCACTCACTTGACTATATCCCTTTGCAGACTTTCTATCTCCTCTCGACAACTTACTTTCTGACCTATTTTTGTGTCATTGACAAATATAGCCACCGTACATTTGGTCTCTTCATCCAAATCATTGATGCAGATCGTAAATAGTTGAAGCCACAGCACTGATCACTGTGGCAATCCAAAAACAAAACATTTATCCCTTGTCTCTGCTTCTTGTTAGTTAATATATGACCCCTACACGTTGTAACCTTACTTTGCATAGTAATCTTTGATACAGCGCAATATCAAATGCCTTTTGGTAATCCAAGTACACCACATCTACAGGTTCCTCTTTATCCACCTTTCCTGTCCATTCCTTAAAAGCTTTTAATGAATTAGCTGAACACAACTTTCCTTTCACAAACTCATGTTGACTCTGCCTGATCAAAATATGATTTTCGAACTATCCTGCTATAACCTCCTTAATAATTTACCTATGACAGGTGTTAGGCTAACTGGCCTGTAGTTTGTGTCTTTCTGTCTCCTTCCTTTCATGAATAAAGGTGTTACATTAGCTATTTTTCAATCCACTGGGATCCTTCCATAATCTAAGGAATTCTGGAAGATTATAACCAATGTATCTATTTACTCTGCAACCACTTCTTTTAAGACCCGAGTATGCAGGTCATCTGGTCCTGGGGACTTGATTATTGATTTGCTTTTGGCTCTGAGTGACTTAAGGGATTGATTTTCTCTTCGTTCGCAATACCTGACTGAGCATTGCTAAATCATCTACCCTTTAGATTAATTGTGCTAGTTTTTCTTTTCTATTATGAAAATGTTCTGAACTGGTTATTTTGGGCTCAAAAATAATCCCTTCAAGTAAATATTTCCCCCAATTCCAGCTACGCCGGAGATGCCAATGAAAATAAAACCCAATCTTTTCCATGATATATGATTTATCTGCACCTTCACAGAAGATCAACAAGGATTCTTTAACCCCAAAATAACAAAAATACAAAAGAAAAGGGCAACACCATTAGTTCTAAAGGGAATGTTCCTCATCCACTATGGGGACTTATAAGGCCTCACCCACTGCCATATACGAAACTGCTTACTCGCCACCCTGCTGTGGTGCTACTCATATTATCCATAATTAAAGGATACCATATAATGCAATCCTCCATTATAAATGCCAGGATTACAGTACAAAAAATTGGATAAATATTGCACAATCCTGATGCCATACAACTATTCCAGCACACTCCCCCATAGAATGAAGAAGACCCATTATCAATGCACAAGCAAAGGAAATATCACTGCATTACAAACACTAGCCCTATGGGTTTGGATTTGATGCAGGGCCAGAAGGTGGGTGGGCAGACCCCCTTACTTATCCCACTCCCCTGGTACCACATGGAAAGATCAAGATTGAATGTAAACGGTAGCACACTTTAAACTAAGGTCTCCCTCATTCCACCGCCAGAGCATAACAGTGGATGAATTCCATTATAAATAAATGAATATCCCTAACTTTCAAAGAACAACAGGATAACAGGTGACATATATCACCTGTCAGGATAAAAGACAACATCACAAAATCAGTGTTATAATCACAAGGGGCGTAGTTCAGGATTAATGATGAACTGCAGGATAATATAACCATCCCCTGAGCTTGAAAAGGCCAAGTCTCAACAGGATAGTCGAGCAACATCAAGGATCTATCCAT
This sequence comes from Mustelus asterias, assembly GCF_964213995.1. NCBI lineage: Eukaryota > Metazoa > Chordata > Chondrichthyes > Carcharhiniformes > Triakidae > Mustelus > Mustelus asterias. The sequence continues at coordinate 62,934,318 of NC_135806.1, forward strand.
AGTTTCATCGGGGCATCTCCACGTCCGTTGTGTCATCGCTCAGAAGCCCTGGCAGAGACAGACTTTGGCCCCAGCAGGTGGCAAGGTCCCATCGTGTCTGGCCATCTCCAGCCCATCCTGATGAACATCGAGGTCAAGACGACGCAAGACCAGCAATTGGGGTACATAACTGACCCCAGATCTCAAAGTCTAGATACAATATGCCTCTTCGAACTCAAAACTCCCAGTCTTCAAACCAAATTATGAAAGCATGGCAGCCAGTTCTCAAATTCAGCTGGAAATTTATCCGCCACTCCCCTCGGGAGATCAGGTGTACGGACATTCCTTCTCCAGCCCCATCTCCCTGAATTAACCAGGATGTCCAACACACCATGCAACAGGATTTCCAAGGACTGAAGATGAGCCTCCAACGAGGAAACTGCCCTCTTGACTGACAGGATTCTTTGCTACACTTCATCCATTTTCTTTCAGATATCTTGCAGTTCACCAATGTGAGCACCAATGATCTGTGACAGGAAGCCGAGACTGTCATCCACAACTTTACTCACAACGGCAGCAACCATCTTGGTGCCTATAACATCGCCAGAGTGTGAGCCCACTCACCAACTAAATTACCGCTGTAAACAAGGCCGCACCCCAGTTGTCTCTGACTGTCCTGAACCAACGAGGATTTGCTGGACTTCATTCAGCTCGCCGTCACCCAAACTTAACCAGAATCTCCAAGCACAGAGTATACACTCAAGATTAGATAGTTATGGGTTGTGCATCAGGATAAATAAAAGGATTAAAAGATGAGTAGCGTCAGAGCTTACGAAAATGCAGCTGTTCCCACACTTACATCACACAGCCCCCTCCCCTCTTTCTTGAATAGCAGTATTACATTTCCTATGATCTAATCTACGCGGGGCAGGCTAGAATCTAAGGAATTTTGGAAAATCATCACCACTATCTCTACAGCTATCTCATTTAGAACCCCAGGATCTACGCCATCATGTATTGGTGATTTGTCAGATTTTAGCCCCTTATGATTCTTCAATACTTTCTGTCCGCCACAGAGGCTCCACCAATATTGCAACCCTCAATAAAAAGGGAGCTCTCTGGCAAAGGCATGACAGAAGGATTTGCAACCATCTTCAGCCAGATGTGCCAAGTGGATGATCCATCCCATCCTCCCAGATGCAAATTTTCAGCCAACTTGACTCAAGAAATATATCAAGAAATATCAAGAAACAGTTGAAGATAGGGTGCACTGCAAAGGCTATCGGCCTTGACAACATCCTAGCAATAGTATTGAAGACTTGTGTTCAAGAACTAGCCAAGTCTGAGCCAAACTTTTCCAGTACAGCTACAACACTGACATCTACCCAACACTGTGGAAAATTGCCCAGGTATGTTGCATCCACAAAATGCAGGACAAATCCTACCTAGCAAATTATCACCCGATCAGTCCACTCTCAATTAGTAAAGTGATAGAAGGTGCCATTAACAATGCTATCAAGTAGCACTTACACAGCACTAACCTGCTCATTGATGGTCAGTTTGGGTTCCACCAGGGCCACAGCTTCTAAACTTTTTAAAGCCTTGGTCAAACACTGCCAAAAAGGGCTGAACTCCAGAGGCTGGCTGCCCTTTGGAGCATTTGACCAAGTATGGCATGAAGGAGTCCTGACAAAATTGAAGTCAATGGGAATCAGAGGGAAAGCTCTGCACTGGTTGGAGCCTTACCTAGCACATACAAAGGTGATTGTGGTTGTTTAAGGTCAATCATCTCAGTCCCAGGACATCACTGCAGGAGTTCCTCTGGGTAATACCCTGGGCTCAGTCATCTTGTTGCTTCAACAATGACCTTCCCTCCATCATGTGGTCAGAAGCACAGATGTTCCCTGATGATTGCACAATGTCCAGTGCCACTCAACTCCTCAGATACTGAAGGAGTCTGTGTCCATATGCAGCACGATAAGGATGACATTCAAGTTTAGGCTGATAAATAGCAAGTGACAGTCATGTCATACAATGACCATCTCCAACAAGAAAGAATCTAACTATCTCCTCATGGCATTTAATGACCTGGAAGGGTAGTAGAAGTGGGAACCCACACAGCATTTGGGTAAGCATTTGAAACACCATAGCATACAAGGCTACAGACCAAGTGCTGGGAAATGAAATTCTAATAGATAGGTGCTCGATGGCCAGCGCAGACACAATGGGCCAAATGGCCTCTTTTCGTGCTGTAAAACTTTATGACTCTATCATCACAGTATCCCCAACTATAAACATCCTGGGAATTACTGCTGACCAGAAGCTGAAGTAGATCAGTCATATAAAAGCTGTGGTTACAAGAGCAGGTCAGAGGCTGGGTAACTATTTTTCTGACTCCCCAAAGCCTGTCCACTATCTACAATGCATAAGTCAGGATGGAGTACTTGTCTGGATGAGTGCAGTTCCTATAACACTCAAGGAACTTGACACAATCAGGAGAAAGCAGCCTGCTTGATTGGCACCTCATGTACCAATCTAAATTTTCACTCCTTCCACCACTAGCACACAGTGTGTAATATACACAACATGCACTGCAACAACTCCAAGGCTCCTACAACAGCACCTTCCAAACCTGCAACCTCTACCATGTATAAATGACAAGGACAGCAGTTGCATGGGAACATCACCATTTGCAAGTTTCCTTCCAAGGCACTGTCCATCCTGAGTTTAAACCGTAGTCATTCCTTCACTGTTGCCGGATTGAAAACTCCTTCCTAGTAGCACTAAGTGCACCTGCACTACATAGACTGCAGCAGTTCAAAAAGGCAAGTCACCACCACCTTTGCAAGGGCAACTAGCGGTGGACAACAAATCCTATCCTTGCTAGCATCCCTAAGCACCCTACATTCCTCACTGGTATTAATCCCTTAGTTACCATCTATATCTGATATACAATTTGTATCCTCTACTGTGAAGACAGACAAAATATTTGTTCAATGTCTCTGCCATTTCCTCTTTCTCCATGATAATATCTCCTGTATTTGGCTCTCAGGGAACAACATTCATTTTAGCTACTCTTCCGTTATTATATATACTTGTAAAAGTTCTTACAATTGTTTTTATATTCCTGGCTAATTTATTCTCATTCTATTTTCCCCTTTTTATCAACTCTTTGGTCACCCTTTGCGGGTTTCTGAAACACTCAAAATCCTCAGGATTACTATTAATCTTTGCAACATTATAACGCTTTTTAAAAAATCTAATGCTATCTTTAACTGTCCTATTAAGCCAGGAATTGATCTTGCTTTGAGTTTTTGAATTTGAGTCTTTTATTTAAATATTCTCCGGTGTTTATTTACTGCCAGGCCTTAATCTACTCACCTAATCAATCATAGACAGATCGCCCCTCATACCTGTGTAATTGACTCTGCTTATTTTAAGATTCTTGCTTTGGGTTGGAGTATCTCACTTTCAAGCTTAACATTGAAAGCAATTGAATTATGAACACTTTTTCCACAGCAGGCCCTTTACTATGGGGTTACTAATTTAACCAGCATTATTGCACAATACTAGATCTAAAATAGCTTTATCCCTAGTTGGCTACACAATGTATTGAACCAAGGAACTGTAACAAAGACATTCTACCAACTCATCTTGCAGGCCACCTTTGCAGCCCCCCCCAAAAAAAATCCCCTCTATTGCTTTTCATGACTTAGTAGAGATATTTGGAAATATTTGGTACAAATTCTTTATAGCCTCTTAACCATGCCTTGCACACCACTTCACCTATCAATTTCATCTCCACAAAGAGATTGAAGGCAAACAGAATGTCAATGAGAGAGTTTTTAGCTGAATGCGCAAAGCATTCACAGGAAGATAAATGAACTAGAGATAGCCTGCTCTGAGCTGACAAAAATAATGAATGCAACAGGCACAATTTTCCATTTGTATTTGGACTCTACCCTGTGTCAGGAATAGAATTGTGTTTTTTTATTGTCCATTATAAATGTGCTTTGTATGCGAGGTGCGTGTACTTTCTTCCCCTCAGGATGATTGCCCCAATTTAAATAATTTTAGCAGCAAGCTTTTCTGAGAGTTTTAAAATAAAGGTGGCTTTTTATCATCCCACACCCAGAGGTTTAAACACAACAGGTGGGATTTTCTGGCCTCGCTCACCCCGAAACTGGAAAATCCTGCCCAAGGTCAATGGACCTTTCCATGGCCCGTCCCCCACCAGCTCCGATTCCTGTGGCGGGCAGGATGGTAAAATTCGCCCCAACATCTCACTGACTCACCTCACACAATCACTCACAAAGATTAGATTACACATGAAGAAAAAAAATTACTAAGTATAATTGTCTCAGTCTCTCTTTTGTGGCAGGCATGTTGCTTCTTTGAGTTCTTGTTAGTTAAAGTGATTGTCTTGTAAGCAGAGGATTTGCAGTAAGCTGTAAGGCTTCATGTAATTGAATTTCCAGGAGGTTGGTTCTCAGGTGAACTTGCAATTGGAACAGGTTGGGGTGGAGAGTCCTTCTCCCACCTTCAATGTATTACTGTTTATTACCTTGGTTGCTTAGTTGACAGCAGCTGTTTTGATGTCTTTCTAATGATCTCTTTGTCTCTGCAGAGCTGATTCTTGCTGTTTTTAAAACCAGGCAACCAATACAGTTGTCTCACCCACGTGACCTGTATCAAGTACAAAGTCTTTTTCCAAATAAGGTGGGTGCTTCATATTAACATCCTGTGTTTGTCATTTGAACCCTGGAAATTTACCCAGTCTGGGTTCAGATGAAAGACCATAGTGGGGATCCACTTGTTCTTTTGTTGACATTCCACTCTTAAGCAAAAGGGTGGGTGAATGTCCTAAATGACTGTGAATGTCCATATTTAATTAGATATTTGCTCGAGTTTCAGGACTGTCTGGAGCTCATATTGCCAAAAATTATATGTTTTACAGATTAAGATAGCCATTGTATTGTTCCAAACTGAAAGTTCATAATATACTGGAACATGTGCATTTTCAGCATTTCCACTCTTATTTCAGAAGCACAGAAAGGTAGAATGCAATGTTGATTCAGAACAAGTTAGAAGATAGATACGTATCCAAGTCAAGCAAGTTTTTTTTTTAAATCACCAAAAGTATATAGTTTACAGATCAAACCATACCCCGAGAACAGAAGAACACAATAAATAGGAGCAGGAGTAAACCACATGGCCTATTGAGTCTTCTCCACCATTCAATACAATTGTAACTGATCTTGGGCTTCAACTCATTTTCCTACCCACTCTTCATACCCTTTAATTCCCTGAGAGATCAATACTCTATCCCAGCCTTAAATATTTTCAATGATAGAGCATCCTTAACCCCCCCTCGGGAGAGAATTTCAAGAATCACAACCGCTTGAGTAACTTCTCCTCATTTCAACCTTAAATGATTGGATCCTAATCCTGAGGCTGTGTCATATTTCAGACTCCCTAACCAGCAGAAACAATCTCTCAGCTTTTACCCTATCATATCCCCACAGAACTTTGTAGGTTTCAATGAGATTGTGTCTCTATAAGAGTAGTTTATGTGGCTTCTCATTATAGTATAACTCCCTCATCCCAGGGACCAATCTGGTGAGCCTTCAGTGTACCGCCTCCAATGCAAGTATATCCTTTATTAAGTGTAGAATCCAAAACTGCACAGAATATTCCAAATGTGGTCTCAGCAAAGTCCTGTACAATTGTAGCAGGACTTCTTAGTCCTTGTGCTCCAATCCTCTTGCAATAAAGCCAACATGCCATTTGCTTTCCTAACTGCTTGCTGCACCTGCATGCTAACTCTTTGCATTCCTTGTACAGACACACCCAAGTCTTTTTGAACATCAATACTTACAAGTCTCATACCTTGTAAAAAAAATTCTGTTTTTCTATTACTGCAACTGGAATGAATAACTTCCCTTTACTATACTCCATCTGGCATCTTGCAGCCCACTTACTTCATCTATTTGTATCTCGTTGAAGACTCCATGTCCTCCCCACAACTTACCTTTCCACCTAGCTTGGTATCATTAGCACACTTTGATACATCACTTCCTGTCTCTTCATCCAAGTCATTAATGTAGATTGTAAATTGCTGAAGCTCCAGAGCTGATCCTTGCAGCACTCCATTATCCACTGCCTGCCAACTTGAAAAAACAGTTTATGCCCATTCCCTGTTTTATATCCATTAACCAATGTTAAAATACTATCCCCAACTCCCAGAGCTCTTACCTTGCCTATTAACCTTTTGTGTGGCACCTTATCAAATGCCTTTTAGAAATTCAGGTAAACTACATCTACTGGTTCCATTTTATCTACCCCATTAGTTATATCCTCAAAAACTCTAATAAATTTGTCAAATAGAATTTCACTTCAGTAAAATCATTTTCATTTGTTCCATTCATAATATTCCTTAATAAGTGCATTGTAGATTCTATTACATAATAGATTTTAGCTTTCCCCCAACAACTTATGGGAGACTAACTGGCCTGTAGTTCACTGTTTTCTCTCTCCTCCGTTTCTTGAAAGGTTGCGTAACATTTATCAACTTCCAATATAATTGAACCATTCCCAAATCCAAGTAATTTTGGAAAAACAAATCAGCGTATTCACTGTCTCTTTTAGAAAACTAGGATGTAAGCCATCAGGTCCTGGAAGTTTGGTAGATTTTAGTCCCTAAAGCTTCACCAATACTTGTTCTCCGCTGATTTTTTTAAAAATTCCTTCACGGGATGTGGGCATCACTGGTTAAACCACAATTTATTGCCCACTCCTAATTGCCCGAGTAGGTAGTGATGAACAGCCTTCTTGAACTGCTACCATCACTGTGTTTTAGGTATGCCCACAATGCTATTAGGGAAGTAGTTCCAGGATTTTGACTCGACGACAGTGAACTAACGGTTGTGCAGTTCCAACTCAGATGGTGAGCGGCTTGGAGGGAAAATTGTAGGCAATGGTGTTCCCATCCACTTACTGCCATTGTCCTTCTACGTGGTGGAGATCGCATATTTGGAAAGCAATTTGATGAGTGGCTCCAGTGTAATTTGTAGACGGTACACACGGCTGCCATTATGCATCAGTGGTGGAGGGAGTGGATGTTGAAGGTGGTCGATGGGATGCCAATCAAGTAGGTTGCTTTGTCCTGGATGGTGTCATGCTTCTTGAGTGTTGATAGAGCTGTACTCATCCATACAGGTGGAGTATGCCATCACACTCCTGCCGTGTGCCTTCTTGATGATGGACAGGCTTTGAGGAGGCAGGAGGCAGAATTCCCAACCTCTGACCTGCTCGTGTAGCCATGATATTCTTTTCAGTTTCTGGTCAATGTTAACCCCCCAGGATGCTGATATTTAGTGATGACAATGCATTGAATGTCAAAGGGAGATGGTTGGATTCTCTGATTGGAGATGATCTTTGGCGTTGATCTTTGGGTCCTCGCTGTCCACGGGGATGGTGCCAGAGGACTGGAGAATGGCGAATGTTGTTCCTCTGTTTAAGAAAGGGAATAGAAATGACCCTGGTAATTATAGACCGGTTAGTCTTACTTCGGTGGTTGGTAAATTGATGGAAAGGGTCCTTAGGGATGGGATTTACGACCATTTAGAAAGATGCGGATTAATCCGAGATAGTCAGCACGGATTCGTGAAGGGCAAGTCGTGCCTCACAAATTTGATAGAATTTTTTGAGGAGGTAACTAAGTGTGTTGATGAAGGTAGGGCAGTTGATGTCATATACATGGATTTTAGTAAGGCGTTTGATAAGGTCCCCCATGGTCGGCTTATGATGAAAGTGAGGAGGTGTGGGATAGAGGGAAAGTTGGCCGATTGGATAGGTAACTGGCTGTCTGACCGAAGACAGAGGGTGGTGGTCGATGGAAAATTTTCGGATTGGAGGCAGGTTGCTAGCGGTGTGCTGCAGGGATCAGTGCTTGGTCCTCTGCTCTTTGTGATTTTTATTCATGACTTAGAGGAGGGGGCTGAAGGGTGGATCAGTAAATTTGCTGATGACACCAAGATTGGTGGAGTAGTGGATGAGGTGGAGGGCTGTTGTAGGCTGCAAAGAGACATAGATAGGATGCAAAGCTGGGCTGAAAAATGGCAAATGGAGTTTAACCCTGATAAATGTGAGGTGATTCATTTTGGTAGGACAAATTTAAATGTGGATTACAGGGTCAAAGGTAGGGTTCTGAAGACTGTGGAGGAACAGAGAGATCTTGGGGTCCATATCCACAGATCTCTAAAGGTTGCCAGTCAAGTGGATAGAGCTGTGAAGAAGGCCTATAGTGTGTTAGCTTTTATTAACAGGGGGTTGGAGTTTAAGAGCCGTGGGGTTATGCTGCAACTGTACAGGACCTTGGTGAGACCACATTTGGAATATTGTGTGCAGTTCTGGTCACCTCACTATAAGAAGGATGTGGAAGCGCTGGAAAGAGTGCAGAGGAGATTTACCAGGATGCTGCCTGGTTTGGAGGGTAGGTCATATGAGGAAAGGTTGAGGGAGCTAGGGCTGTTCTCTATGGAGCGGAGGAGGCTGAGGGGAGACTTAATAGAGGTGTATAAAATGATGAAGGGGATAGATAGAGTGAACGTTCAAAGACTATTTCCTCGGGTGGATGGAGCTATTACAAGGGGGCATAACTATAGGGTTCGTGGTGGGAGATACAGGACGGATATCAGAGGTAGGTTCTTTACGCAGAGAGTGGTTGGGGTGTGGAATGGACTGCCTGCAGTGATAGTGGAGTCAGACACTTTAGAAACATTTAAGCGGTTATTGGATAGGCACATGGAGCACACCAGGATGATAGGGAGTGGGATAGCTTGATCTTGGTTTCAGATAAAGCTCGGCACAACATCGTGGGCCGAAGGGCCTGTTCTGTGCTGTACTGTTGTATGTTCTATGTTCTATCATTGGCTGGCACTTGTGTGGTTTATCAGCACTAGCCTGAATATTGTCCAAGTCTTGCTGCTTATGAGAACAGACTGCTTCAGTGCCTGAGGTGTTGTGAATGGTGCTGAACATTGTGAAATCATCAGCCTTATGGTGGAGGGAAGGTCATTGATGATTCCCGGCTTGGGTCACTGTCTGTGTGGAGTTTGCACATTCTCCTCGTGTCTGCGTGGGTTTCCTCCAGGTGCTCCGGTTTCCTCCCACAGTCCAAATATGTGCGGGGTAGGTTGATTGGCCATGCTAAAAAATTGCCCTTAGTGTCCTGGGATGCGTAGGTTAGAGGGATTAGTGGGTAAATATGTTCAGATATGGGGGGAGGGCCTGGGTGGGATTGTGGTCGGTGCAGACTCGATGGGCCGAATGGCCTCTTTCTGTGCTGTAGGGTTTCTAAGATTCTAAGAGACTGTGATGATTGACCTTCAACAACCATCTTCCTTTGTGCCAGATAAGATTCCAACCAATGGGGAGCTTTCCTTAATTGCCATTGATTCCAGTTTTGCGAGGGCTCCTTGATGTCACACTCAGTCAAATGCTGCCTTGATGTCAAGGGCAGTCACTCTCAGCTCACCTCTGGAATTCAGCTTGCTTGACAATGTTTGGATTAAGGTTGCAATGTCAGGAGCTAAGTGACCCTGGTTAAATACAAACTGAGCATCATTGAGCAGGTTAATACTGATTAGGTGCTGTGCGATAGCACTGTCAACGTCACATTCTATCACTTTGCTGATGATCGAAAGTAGACTGATTGGGTGATAATTGATTGGGTTGGATTTCATCCTGCTTTTTGTAGACAAGACAAAACCTGGGCAGTTTTTCACATTGCCAGGTAGATGCCTGTGTTGTAGCCATACTGGAATAGCTTGGCTAGGGGCACAGCAAGTTCTGGAGCACAGTCTTCAGTACTATTACTGGTAACATTTCAGGGCCCATAGCCTTTGCAGCATCCAGTGCTTTCAGCTGTTTCTTGACATCACGTGAAGTGAATCATATTGGCTGAAGACTGACATCTGTGATGCTGGGGACCCTCAGGAGGAGGCAGAGATACATCATCCACTCAGCACTTCCGGCTGAAGTTTGTTGCAAATGTTTCAATCTTGTTTTTTGCACGACTGTGCTAGGCTCCACCATCATTGAGGATGGAGATATTTGTGGAACCTCCTCCTGTTAGTTGTTTAATTGTCCACCATTCATGGTTGGATGTGGCAGGACTGCAGAGCTTAGATCTAATCCGTCGGTTGTGGGATTGCTTAGCTCTATCTATCGCATGCTGCGTTATGTTTTAGCAGCACTGGTGGGTCTGTCCTGTCATTGGGATAGGATAAACCCAAGGATGCTGTAGCTGGTGCCGGAGAGATTATCTATCAGGACCTGGGTAAGATGCAGACACTTTCTGCAGTTATGGTTGTCCAGAACTGCAGTACATTCCATAAATTCCCACATGCTGCAGTTGCAGCACACCATCCAACAATGCCATTTCTGTTTTAATTATTTAATTAGTCAAAATTTGCCAATTTGATTTGTCCAGTCTACATAAAGATTCAAGTCCCCCCACAATTATTATGTTGCCTGTTACAAGTTCCAATTAATTCTTGCATAATGTTAGGTGGAGGTGGGGAGGGCAATAAACTTCTCTTACCAGCATTTTTTGATCATTGCTATTCCGGATCTTCATCCATACTGAATCTATTCCCTGGTCACTGAGTCAAGTTTCTTTCACACTACTACTGGAATACCTATTTCCCAACCTTCATCAACTTCTAACGTGCCTTTATAATGCCAATTAGATCTAATCCATTTGTCTCTATTTGTGACACCCATCTTCTTCTGAACACTTTGTGCATTCAGATAAAAGTTTGACATTATGCTTGCATACAATCGCATTGTGGAGATGGTACTGATAGGTACAGTGGTGCATAAAGCATGGTTAAAAGACCATAAAGAATCTGTAGCAAAGATCAGTCATAAATTTCACTATAAAGTTGTGAAAAGCATTAAATGTAATTTTTGGGGGCATCAAATTGCTGAGAGGACAGAAAGGTGACCTATTTTGAGTTGACCAGAATAATGAATGAAACAGTGGCTTAGTCACAATTCTCCATTTTTTCCCCTCATAGTGTCAGTAGGACAAATGAGACTTATAACCAGTCATGATAGTGGGACAAGAAATTCAACCCATCCCATCCCATCCACAATGCTTCCAATATTAAATTAGCATAGAATGCATAGATCTTATCCACAATGCAAAAAAAAACAGCATGACAAGATTTGTAACAGGTTTCCAAATTTCCATACTTATTGGGAAGGCTCCATTTTTATTGCATCTCAGATTAACTGCTGTGTTGGCTCACAGATATTGTATTTCAGCTCACCCCAGTCATAATAATTTCACTCTGCTCTCTAAAAATATTGTTGCTTTCTTTCTTGCCCCTTCGAGCCAGCATAAAAATATGTATATTTTTTTTAAAAGAGGCAGAATGCACGCATGCAGATAAGAGAAAAATTTCAATCCATTCTTGACTTTGTTGTCTGCAAGTGCAATAATTAGCCCAATTCATGGAATGCAAATTATGTGCATAAAATTCAACTTTGACAGGTGCTCAAAATATGCAGTAGCTCACTCGATGCTTGTTATACATACGGCCCAACAGTGTGTATTTTCAGCATTTTATGCTTTTATTTCAGAAACACAAAGATTGCACAGAATTCACTGTTGATTTAGAGCACATGAAAAAGTAGATATATGTCTAATTCAAGCATTTTTACAGTCAAAAACATACAATGTACAGACCCAATCAGTTTCGAAATAGAATTAGCCCAATAGTTACAAAAACCACAAATGTTAAAAACATAAATACATACTTGAATCAAGTAAATATATTTACCAGATTTGCTTTGAGATCTGGTTAAGGGATTGCTAAAGGGAAGGACCTTCAGCAAGCAAACAGAAAAATAATCAGTGTCAACAAAACATGACACAAAAGAGAATTATCTTGATAAAATGAGAATTTGTAATGAAATGGTCAAAATGCATTTGTGATAATGGGCCAAAATTTGCTGGAGCAGGGCATCTCATAGTATTCCCTATTAGTTGGACTTCTTTATGCACCCTGCAGGTCAAAGGCATTTTGCTCAAAGCTACTGGAAGTGCAAATGAATAATGGTACGGCAAGAAGAACAGAGTCCCCGCGACCTTGGTAAACAACAGGACTGAAAGTGCACCTCTATAACCAAAGGGATTTAAATAGAGTAAGGACAGTGAAGAAGGTTGAATTATAGTCCGTGAATTACATACAAATCAGAAGGAGAGATGAATAAAGAGAACGAAAGAAAGAATAAAGAGAATAAGGGACAGGAATGAGAAAAAAGGGATAAAATACATTTGATATTTTTTAAACAAATAGTAACAATTCACCATTTGAAGGAATGAGACTCCATAATTAATTAATTAATTTCTGTACCAGAATATTCCTTGACATTCATTAATGGTGTTTATGCTACCAATTACTCGGCTCAACTTTCTGTAATGATCGGCAATTAATGGGAAAATCATGAAACACATAGGGAGATTAAAATGAGATATCATTTTTGTAAGCCAATAGTGGGACAGTACAAATCAGCTAGCAAATTGTGGTAATTTGCAATTGAGGAGCATCTTTTCCAGACCACAAGTTGTTAGCTAATTTGCACATTAATATTGTTGCATGTCATTCACTTGTTATATTCAAAAATTCCAGCCCAATGCTTCAAAAATCACTTATCTAAATAATAGACCCCAAGTATTTTGCAGACAGTTATCCTCATTTCAAAGGATGGTACTATTGCTGGCATCTTCCCATATAAGCCAGCAAATGCTACAAGCCTGTTCCTTACACAAAGCATTTGTAACTCTTATCAAAGGACAGCATCTTATTAATGAAATTTTGTGTTAATAGCCACGTCCCCTTCTGACACTCAGTTTCTCATGTCATTGCTGAAGTCTCTCATTTTAATTCTCTCATAGGCCATTATTTCCATCTTAATTATTTATTTTCTGAACCACCACATTGTTTCACTTCATATAGTCATCTTTTCTATTTTGTGATTGCTATTTTTCTCATTCCAAATGCATTCTTTTCTTCACCATTGTTCATTTTGGTTCTGAATGTCACTCGCATTAGAACAGTCTCCTGTACTTGCGCAGGTGATAGGAAAAGGCAGATTATCTTCCCTCATATAATAATCAGATATTTTTAAAACTATAACCTGAAAATCACCATAATTAGCTTCCAATGTACCAATCATTCTCTTTCATTCCTTCTAAACTTGATAGTGCGGTACAATGAAAGAAAATACAAACCTTGTACACAAAGATATGCCAGCATTTTATGACAATTTATGTTAAAAGACATATCACCTCTCACACTCAGTTACTCATCTAACTGCCACAATTATTTATTTTGAAATGGATGTATTAATAAATTGCTGGCTAGCCAACTGCAAATTCTTTCAAATTAGCAAATGATTTTAGATGCAAAAGTTGCAAAGTTAACAGAGAAAAAAATAATTTTACTAAATTTATGGACGAATCTAACATGCATGTCATCATTACAATTGGTGAAATCCACCTGATCCAAACCGAGATAAACTGCTTTTATTCAAACACAAAAAAAGTTCTTATCTTGATTTTGTAAAATCCCAGCTGGTGTTAATCAAATTATTAAAAAAGGTGGAAGAGTATACAAAGTCAGATAGTAGAAGAGGGAAGCACAAAGGACTTTGTTTAGCAATATCAATAGTAGGCAAAGTACTGAAAAATCAATAGGTTCCTCAAGAAACAAAGTTGGATTGAAATATTGGAGACAATCAAAGAATGGAAGATATGGTTGAAGCAATTCTTTTGTATCAACATTTATTGATGTCCTGAATCACAAAGTTGTAAAAGAAACTTCTAGTTTTAATAAATTTTTAATCATATCTCAAAAATAAAAGTACTAGCTAATTTGGTGATCTTGATGCAAGGGAGTGACTGATCTGGTTTTAAAGTTGTATGCTTTCAATATAAGTTATAAATGTTATTCTAAATTATAAAGGGGGAAAATTGGGTAAATCCAGTATCTGGGGGCAGCAATCATGGTTAACCACATCTCTTTATAGCACTGCAGGCAGCACACAAACCTTGTGCTGTCTGCTAAATGATACTGGCATGCTGTTCAGCACAAAGCATTCTGTTGACAGGCTGAAGGCCCCAACAAGGATCTAAGGTTCTACAGGCTGATAGGAATGGATGCACAAATGTTTGGTGCATCAGCAGGTCCACCCAAAAGCTTACTGTCACTGTCAAGAAGCCATGATGTGGAGATGCCGGCGTTGGACTCGGCTGGGCACAGTAAGAAGTCTCACAACACCAGGTTAAAGTCCAACAGGTTTATTTGGTTGCACGAGCTTTCGAAACCCTGTACTACCAAATAAACCTGTTGGACTTTAACCTGGTGTTGTGAGACTTCTAACTGTTAAGGAGCACAGAGGAGGCTGGCACGAACTTGGCAGAAGGCTTTCCACAGAGCTGAAGCCCATCCTTCACATTTTGGAAATGGTGCCTGACTCCATGAGAACAGTGAACTTGATGCAGCATCAGATACTTGACGTCTCAGCTTCATTGCAGCATAGTCCTGTCATGGAACCTCAAACTATAGCTGTGAAATCTGTTTCGTGAATGCAGCCTCAGATTTCTGCCATTACAGCTGTGGATACCAATGCTCAAAGGGGCTTGGAAGGTCCTACAGTTGTCCAGTGGTCAATGTTCCAGCAGATTATCAGGATCACTGAAGCACAATCCAGGGCGAGTGCCAGTAGCACCATGGAGCACAACCTGTTGGCCTCTCTCAGGATGCCAGTTTTCATGCTCCGACTGCTGACACGCAGGCAGTGCTCACCCTTGTTGTTGCCCATCAGCCAGCCTGCCGAGGTGGTGCAATCCAAACGTAAACATTATTTAGTCTCTCTGTTTGATTGATAAAGTTTGGAATGGCAGTTTTGTGGTGAATTTTATTACAGCGTTGTGACCAAAAGGACACTGTGATAGTCCATAACAGAGAGATGGTGCAGTTGGGCAATTGTAATTCAGTGAAATCATAGGCTAATAAAGTTAGAACTATAGCCCGACAGGAAAGGGGATAGGCTGAGTACCTCCTCGCACTATTGCTTCGCCTGAGCTGCTAATCATACCCCGGTGGCAAGGGCAATGCCACATATATGTTTTGGTTAGAGGGTACAGTAGACCACTATGAATTGGGACACAAGCTCTGGAAAGTAGTGGAGGGTTCTTCCCAAGTGGTCCAGGTAGCTTTGACAAGTCAATGGTCTGCTCTATGATGCTTTGCATGGCAGTATGGCTCTCATTATACACATGCTGCCTATGTGTGGTTGGGTTGCACAGCAATCACATATTCCATAAGTTGCTCTAGAAAATGATTCATACAATTAATCTTCCTCTGGGTGCTCCAGTTTCCTCCCACAGTCCAAAGATGTGTGGGTTAGGTTGATAGGCCATGTTAAATTGCCCCTTAGTGTCAGGAGAACTAGCGGGATAAATACGTGGGATTACGGGGATAGGGCCTGGGTGGGATTAGAACATAAGAACTAGGAGCAGGAGTAGGCCATCTAGCCCCTTGAGCCTGCTCCACCATTCAATAAGATCATGGCTGATATTTTCGTGGACTCAGCTCCACTTACTCGCCCGCTCACCAAAATCTTAATTCTTTTACTGTTCAAAAATCTATCTTTGCCTTACAAATATTCAACTGCTTCACTGGGCAGGGAATTCCACAGATTCACAACCCTTTGGGTAAAGAAGTTCCCCCTCAACTTCATCCTAGATCTGCTCCCCCTTATTTTGAGGCTAGTTTCACCTGCCAGTGGAAACAACCTCCCTGCTTCTATCTTATCTAATCCCTTCATAATTTTATATGTTTCTGTAAGATCCTCCCTCATTCTTCTGAATTCCAGTGAGTATGGTCCCAGTCTACTCAGTCTCTCCTCATAAGCCAACCCTCTCAACACCGGAATCAACCTAAGAATCTCCTCTGCACCTCCTCCAGTGCCAGTACATCCTTTCTCAAGTAAGGAGACCACACTGTACACAGTACTCCAGGTATGGCCTCACCAGCACCTTATACAGCTGCAACATAAACTCCCTGTTTTTAAACTCCATCCCTCTAGCAATGAAGGGCAAAATTCCATTTGCCTTCTTAATTACCTGCTGCACCTGCAAGCCAACGTTTTGCATTTCATGCCCGAGGACACCCATGTCCCTCTGCAGAACAGCATGCTGCAAATTTGCTGTTATTCCTACCAAAAAGGATGACCTCACATTTACTAACATTGTACTCCATCTGCCAGACCCTTGCCCACCTCACTTAGACTATCTATATCCCTTTGCAGACTTTTGTCCTCTGCACACTTTGCTCTACCACTAATCTTTGTGTCATCTGCAAACTTTGACACACTACACTTGGTCCTCAATTCCAAATCATCTATGTATATTGCAAACAATTGCAGTCCCAACACTGATCCCTGAGGCACACCACTAGATCGCCAACCAGAAAAATACCCATTTACCCCCACTCTTTGCTTTCTGTTAGTTAACCAATCCTCTATCCATGCTAATACATTACCCGTAACACCGTGCACCTTTATCTTATGTAGCAGTCTTTTGTGCAGCGCCCTGTCGAATGCTTTCTGGAAATCGAGATACACCAAATCCACTGATTCCCCATTGTCCACCACATCCGTAATGTCCTCAAAGAATTCCAGTAAATTAGTTCAACATGACCTGCCTTTCATGAACCCATGCTGCGTCTACCCAATGGGACAATTTCTATCCAGATGTCTCACTCTTTCTTACTTGATGACAGATTCAAGCATTTGCCCCACTATAGAAGTTAAGCTAACTGGCCTACAGTTACCCACCTTTTGTCTACCTCTTTTTTTTTTTAAAACAGTGGTGTCACATTTGCTGTTTTCCAATCTTTTTCCGGAACCGCCCCAGAGTCCAGTGAATTTTGGTAAATTACCACGAGAGCATTTGCTATTTTCCCCCCCAACTCTTTTAGTACCTTGGGATGCATTCCATCAGGGCCAGGAGACTTGTCTACTTTTAGCCCCATTAGCTTGCCCAATACTACTACTTTAGTGATAATGATCATTTCTTGGTCCTCAACTGTCATAACCTTCTTGTCATCAGTTTTTGGTATGTTATTTGTGTCTTCCACTGCAAAAACTGACGCAAAATATCTGTTCAATGCCTCGGCCATTTCCTCATTTCCCATTATTAAATCCCCCTTCTCATCCTCTAAAGGACCAATGTTTACCTTTTCGTTTTTTCTCATTTGTAGAAACCTTTGCTATCCGTTTTTATATTCTGAGCTAGTTTACTCCCATAATCTATCTTACTTTTCTTTATAGCTTTTTTTGTGATTTTCTGTTGACCTTTAAAGATTTCCCAATCCTCTAGTTTCCCACTAATCTTTGCCACTCTATACACGTTATCTTTCAATTTGATACCCTCCTTTATTTCCTTAGAGATCCATGGCGGATTATCCCTTCTCCTACTGTCCTTCCTTATCACTGGTATATACTTTTGCTCAGCACTGTGAAAAATCGCTTCGAAAGTCCTCCACTGTTCCTCAATTGTCCCACCATAAAGCTTTTGCTCCCATTCCACCTTAGCCAACTCCTCCCTCATCCCATTGTAGTCTCCTTTGTTTAAGCACAAGACACTGGTATTGGATTTTACCTTTTCACGCTCCATCTGTATTTTAAATTCAACCATACTGTGAACCCTCCTTCAGTGAGGACCCCTAACTGTGAGATCATTAATTATTCCTGTCTCATTACACAGGACCAGATCTAGGATAGCTTGCTCCCTCGTTGGTTCCATTACAGTTTGAGGAAACTATTCCGGATACATTCTATAAATTCCTCCTCAAGGCTGCTTTGACCAACCTGGTTTGACCAATCGATTTGTAGATTAAAATCCCCCATGATAATTGCCGTTCCCCTTTTTACATGCATCAGTTATTTATTGCTCGCCCCACCGTGATGTTATTTGGTGGCCTATAGACAACGCCTATCAGTGATTTTTTTCTCCTCACTATTTCTAATTTCCATCCAAATGGATTCAACCTTTATCTCCATAGAACCTATATCATCTCTCGCTACTGCCCTGAGGTCATCCTTAAATAACTGTTGTCGGTGCAGGCTCAATGGGCCGAATAGCCTCCTTCTGCACTGTAGGGATTCAATGATTCTATGATCTAACTTATGTTTTACATCAGCCTGCCTCTATTCATATAACTACCCCCTTACATGATAATCACATTAACTGGAAAGATGGCCCTTTTATTACTGGTTCAGCATATATAATGAACAGTATTACTTGTGTTTTATTTCTGCTAATGTTTTGAGAAAAACATTGAAAATTGAGGACAAAACTGTACAGTTCGATGTAAATTGAAAATATGTTGATGCAAATATTTAGATATTTATTTTTTGCAAGTCTTTTATTACCATTTTGCAATTACCAGTCTGCAAGTGTTGTCACCATCAGTAAATTTAGTTACTGGGTGGTTGTAGAGAGTTGTTTTTCAAACTGGAGGCCTGTGACCAGCGGTGTGCCTCAGGGATCAGTGCTGGGCCCACTGTTATTTGTCATTTATATTAATGATTTGGATGAGAATATAGGAGGCATGGTTAGTAAGTTTGCAGATGACACCAAGATTGGTGGCATAGTGGATAGTGAAGAAAGTTATCTCCAATTGCAACAGGATCTTGATCAATTGGACTGACGAATGGCAGATGGGGTTTAATTTAGACAAATGCGAGGTGATGCATTTTGGTAGATTGAACCAGGGCAGGAGAGTTACAGAGCCAAGAGATCTAGGGGTACATGTTCACAGTTCCTTGAAAGTGGAGTCACAGGTGGACAGAGTGGTGAAGAAGGCATTCGGCATGCTTGGTTTCATCGGTCAGAACATTGAATACAGGAGTTGGGACGTCTTGTTGAAGTTGTACAAGACATTGGTACGGCCACACTTGGAATACTGTGTGCAATTCTGGTCACCCTATTATAGAAAGGATATTATTAAACTAGAAAGAGTACAGAAAAGATTTACTAGGATGCTACCGGGGCTTGATGGTTTGAGTTATAAGGAGAGGCTGAATAGACTGGGACTTTTTTCTCTGGCGCGTAGGAGGCTGAGGTGTGACCTTATAGAGGTCTATAAAATAATGAGGGGCATAGACAAGGTAGATAGTCAATATCTTTTCCCAAAGGTAGGAGGGTCTAAAACTAGAGGGTATAGGTTTACGGTGAGAGGGGAAAGATACAAAAGTGTCCAGAGGGGCAATTCTTTCACACAGAGGGTGGCGAGTGTCTGGAACAAGCTGCCAGAGGTAGTAGTAAAGGCGGGTACAATTTTATCTTTTAAAAAGCATTTAAATAGTTACATGGGTATAGAGGGATATTGGCCAAATGCGGGGATTGGGATTAGCTTAGGGACTTTTAAAAAAAAGGGCGGCATGGACAAGTTGGGCCAAAGGGCCTGTTTCCATGCTGTAAACCTCTATGACTCTATATGGCAGTTTCTCTACAAAGATTACTTAATTGAAAGATTTTGAAGCAAATTAAATTCATGTTAAATTAGAAAAAAAACTAACCATAAATTTAGTAATAAAATTTAGTCACTTTCTCAAAACGAGATTAATGTTGTATATTACATGCTGCAAACAGAGATCAAATCCTTCCCTTTGTCATTTGGGCTAGATATTGAAGTCAGCAGTGAATCAATAGCCTTCACCACTGACGTTGAAGAAAACTGCCCACAAAGATCTAGCAATCTCTATGGCAAGGACTTTTTCTTTCCTAACAGCGTTTAAATCTCGCTTAAAGTTAACGGATCTCCAGATATCAGCAAGCAGGACATGCAACCAATCAGAATGATGCACTCTCCCTGGCAACAAACCAGAAAGTTAAAAACAATGAAACTCTTCCCTTTTAATACCGTTTTTCATATAGCAAAGTAAATCATTATGATCGGATTAGGATAGGTTAAAATATCATGAGCAAACTCTTAACAGGCTTTAAAAATGTTATTTTTTAAAAAATCATAATGGAGATATTTGACATTCCGTAAATATAAAATTTGCTTTTCAGGACCAGTGAGAGTGATTGGCAGTAATTATAAAGTTAGTACACTGTTACAAACCCAGTTGCACCTCATTCGACAAACTGCAACCTTTTTTATAGTGATATTAACAGCATAAAGAGAGCATTTTCATGAATCCACTGATTTCTTGCGAATTCCACTCCTCAGTGACCTCAATACACCCTCCTGGAGGAACGTGGAATCACTGACAGTAACGTCTACATTATTGTGCACACGTGCAGGGCTCACAAAATTGCTGTCTGTTTTAGTGGTGCATTGACAATTAAACTGGCAATTTCACCATCATTATCACTGCAGAATATGAGCCAGAGTACTTCCATCTTTACAAACCTATCAGGTCAGTATTCACAGATATACCAAGTTTGCAACACAAGCAAGTACTGGTGTTATATTAATTAAGCAACAAAATTGCGCATGCAATCATTGGGCCAAATCTTTTGGTATCTGGATCATCGGAAACCAGATACACAGTGGAAATTGCACCTTCAGGAAATCCTGATTTGCGGATATGCATGAAATGTCCAGAAAGTTTAAACTTCCAATGGGCAATTCTCCATTGCCTGGGATCTTCCATGCATGACTCCTACTATGAACTCAGGACAGAGACTTGGCCGAGATATGTTGTACTGACCTTGATAATTACCCAGGCAAGGACTCAAAACGTTAACTCTGTTTCCCTCTCCACAGATGCTGCCAGGCCTGCTGAGATTTTCCATCATTTTCATAGAATCATAGAATCCCTACAGTGCAGAAGGACGCCATTGGGCCCATCAAGTCTGCACCGACCACAATCCCACCCAGGCCCTATTCCAGTGATTCCACATATTTACTCCGCTAAACCCCTGACACTAGGGTCAATTTAGCATGGCCAATCAACCTAACCTGCATATGTTTGGACTAAGAGAGGAAATCAGAGCATCCGGAGGAAACCCACGCAACCACAGGGAGAATTTGCAAACTCCAAACAGGCAGTGACCCAAGCTGGAATTCAAACCGGGTCCCTGGCGCTGTGAGGCAGCAGTGCTAACCACTGTGCCATCCGTTTTTTATTTCAAATTTCCAGCCTCCATAGTATTTTATTTGATTTTATTGTTCTATTTTATTGTTCTCTGCAAATTTTGATATTGTGTCCCAACACATCATCAGGATACCATTCAATGTTTTATTGAAAACATCCATGAGCCACAGCCATAAACCACCAACCTGTCTTTGAAATTCCCTGGAGATTCTACCAAAAATGCACAGGAGCTTCCAGGGGAAGCAGCACAATAAGCATTTGTTCATGCTATTTCCCGGAGTTGTGGAGGAATTATGGCAAGGAACCAATAGAACCACTATAGAAATTCAGGATATTTGATTGCTGTCTTTAAACCAACTTCTTAACAAGCTACCAAATTCCGATTATTATCAACAAGTCTCCGACCCACATTATCTTATGTTTTGGAGATCCATATTTACAATGTTGCTATATTTCCTTCAATAACACACTCAATTATTTTCTTGAAGAACGCTATAAACTTGTCTGTCTTGTCTTGACTGTCCTCAGCTAATCTGTGACTTTTAAGTTTATTTATTAGTGTCACAAGTAACACTGAAATGAAGTTACTGTGAAAATCCCCTAGTCGCCACCCTCAGACGCCTGTTTGGGTACACTGAGGGAGAATTTAGCATGGCCAATGCACCTAACCAGCACGTCTTTCAGACTGGGGAGGAAACCAGAGCACCTGGAGGAAACCCACACAGACACGGGGAGACTGTGCAGACCACACAGTCACCCAAGGCCGGAATTGAACCTGGGTCCCTGACGCTGTGAGGCAGCAGTGCTAACCACTGTGCCACCCATGATAATCTTTTCTAGATTATCATTCTTTTCATAATATAGTCTTTAGAAACGTGTCCACAACTACTATAAGTGTTATCTTTCTCGAGCTTCTTTCCTACTCCCCTCATGCCCTCTCCAAACTTATCTTGCTTGTGAGACCCACCTCCTGCTCCCTCAACCCTGTTCCCATTAAATTCGTGACCGCCCACTTCTTTTGCTGGCTCTTCTATTAGCTGATAATTTTTATTCTTCTCTCTACTCAGATATTGCCCCTCCTTCAAATTTTCCATCATCATCCCTATCCTGAAAGTGAGCAATCCTTGATCCGGTTTGCTGCTTTTGCTATGCTTGACCACACCAACTTTCTCCAGCACCAGCCCATCAGCATGGGGGCTCCTCTCACATGATTCCATTCTCATTTATGTAATCACAACCAGAGAATCACACACAATGGCTTCTCTTCTCACTTCCACGCTGTTGTCTCTGGTGCCTCCCATGGATCTATCTTGGATCATCTCCTATTTCTCTTCAACATGCAAAATGATCTGAAAACACAGCAATAGTTTCCATACAATGTACATTGACAGCTCTCACCTCTACCTCAGCAATTCCTCGCATGATTCCTCCACTGTTGCTACAAAATGAATGGCGGAGTGCTTATCTGATATTCAGTAATGGATGAGCAGAAATTTCCTCCAATTAAATATTTGGAAGACTGAAGATATTTTTTTTTTAGCCCCAACCACAAACTCCATTCTCCAGCCACCAACTCTATCACTTTTCACTGAGGCGGAATCAGACTGTTTACAACTTTGGTGTTATATGTGTTCTCAAGATAAACCTCTGATTACATATCCACTTCATTGCTGAGACCGCCTATTTTCACCTCCCAAGCATTACCCAAGTCTGCCCCTGCCTCAGCTTATCTACGACTGAAACATTTATCATGCCTTTGTTAAATCTAGACTTGACTATTCTAACACAATCCTGGTTGGTTTCCTATATTCTACCCTCCATAAACTTCAGGTGATCCAAAACACTGCTGGCCTGAGCTACCTCACATCAAGGCCAGTTCAGTCATCATCCCTGTGCTCGCTGACCCATACTGGTTCCCAGTTTGCAGCTCCTTGATTTTAAAACTCTCATCATCATTTTCAATTCACTCCAAGGCCTTGTCCCTCGCTATGTCTCATAATCTCATCCCACCCTGCCACCCTCCGAGATACCTGTGCTCTTCTAATTCTGGCCTTTCAAGTAGTTCTGATTTTGATTATTCCGCCATTGGCCAGCATGCCTTCAGAAGTCAGGGCCCCAGGCTCTGCCATTCTCTCCCTAAACCTCTCTGAATCTCTACCTCCAAGTTCTCCTTTAAGTCACTCCTTAAAACCTATCTCTTTGACTAAGCATTTTGACATCTCCTAGCCTCTCGCTTTTTTTGCCTTGATGTCAAATATTGTTTTATAATTGCTTTAGGATGCACCTTATGATGCACCTATTATATTAGAGGTGCTATATAAATACAGGTTGTTGTCATTGCTGACTGGCAAACAATTTGCTGGTTATTGCTGGCCAATTCGCCAAATCTTTTATAAAACCTCATCCAGATCCAAGGATTTTGGTCAGAGTCTCTGCTATTTCCTCTCTGACTTGATTCAGCATTATTTCTGTTGGGCTTTGGATGTAAAATAAAACTATATTGGATTAGATATTGCCATATTGTGATGCTACTGTGCCTTTATGAAATGTATTTTTAATCATATCCTCCGCAGTTTGTATGCAACCCTGTTTTTTTTAATGTTATTGGCACCATGAGATCTGTAGTGGCATCTTTTATTGTCGTTAGTCATAAAATAGGTGTTTGGACTCCAGGTTGGACGCAATGTGTTTGCCTCTCTCCCTGGTATTAGAAATTCTGCTGGCTAGTTGGAAGCAGCCTTTCTTACTTTTCTGGAGTGAAAAGTTTGCTGCTGGTGGTTGCTAGTTAGAGGCCAGCAGATAGGCGCTATCTCTACCGAGGTGCTGGGAGTTCCAGGTCGGAGAAGCAAGAGTTTCAATTCTTCACCCAAAGGATTAATTTACAGCAGGTGTTGCAGAGCTGCAACATCACATGAGCATTCTTATTTTCTGTGCTAAACCTGGGACGGGTGTATATTTGTAAGAGTGTTTGTTTGTTTGGAACAGTGCATTGACCTGATACAATATGATTTTTGTTTTCTTGTTTGTAATTGGTAAAAGTTATTGCTAATTTTCTATGTGCTAATTGTATTCTTAAATAAACTTTGTTTGATAAAAGCTCCCTAGTGGGCCGTTTAAATCATATCTGGAGTGAAACATCTTAACTGTGCCAAAATCAAAGTGCAAAACTTATGGTCTAAACTGGCTTCATAAAATACCTTGGAATTTCTGACCTTAGATTATAACATTGCCACTTCTCTCAAATACATCACACAGTACTTTACATTTACAAAGTGTAAAGTACGAATAAAATGTAAATTGAAGTGTACAAAATGGCATGGTTAAACAGCTGTCAGTTATCAAGTGAACAGTTAGAATATGTGACATAGAACTGCAGAAACAGATTTAATGATATAATTACAATTTAAATTCAAATTAAGCCCTCGTACTAACAAAGTTGCTCATTTCAGTTTTAACAACCGAAGTAAGTGGCCCACCACCGATTCCACAATGTAACATTACCACAGGCTGTAGAGATAGGAATAACTCACCAGAATTCCATATCCCATGTAACTCAGGAAAAAGATTATTCAAGATTGGGTATTACAAGGATTGATACAGAAAAATAGCAAGAAATTTACTCTTTATAGAGAATTACAATGGTAAAATTATTTATGCAAGCTTTTTTAGACAAAAGCAATATGGGTGCATCAAAGATGCATGATGTGTTTGCCATAAATTGAGGAAATTAACATTGCAAAATAAAAGTAGAAACAGATGCATTCCCAATACCTGCCATCAACATGTTGTGAATCCGCTGGGAACAAATGCTGATTAAATTATCAGCTAAAATATATGCATAATTCTGCAAAGCATCTTAAATGTATTAGGTGTGAAGGAAAAGAATTGCCCGTTTGAGACAAATTTACTATATTTCAAACACGACATATTATTGAAACATTTTAACTAACGTTTCTTTCCGTGCAAGCTCAAAATGTTGCACTAATCAGTGCCGTGACTGATACCTACATTGGCTGCTGCTTCCACTAAACAGACATTCACTATACAATCATTGTCAACAAAATCTGCCAGAAGGAACATCTTCAAAGTCACTGGTTTTCCTGAATAACAGATGGAACCTGAGATGTAATCCCCAAAACATGACTAGAAATCCTCAAAAGCCAGTTTGTATCATTACAATTTGATTTATTCTGCCCCTATAAACAAGAGTCCCTGAATAATTGGAATAGCAACAACTTGGTATATTAAAAGGCAAAGCTACTTTTCATTTCACTGAGAAAATGGGCAAAATCAATGTATGTGTCAAAATAATTGCTTCCTCTCCCCCACTCCTCTTCAAGGGCTCATCTTGAGATTTCTCAAGGACTACATTTTGGTTTTCAGGGTTCCGTTTTAATTCTCACCATCTCTTTTATTAGGTAATACAGCACTGTAGTAACACCACAGTATTTAAATCAGCACATGACAACAGGCATACATTAGCAACAATAGTTTTTAAATAACACATTTACACACAAAATGTCACCACCCTAAACATGCCTTCATCTCAGATCTCAATCTCAGATTTAAATTTAACAATTGATCTAGCATTGATCCAGCATCAATTGATGTTTGCAGAACAGAGTTCCAAACTTCTACCACCCTTTGTGAGTAGAAGTGTTTTCACTCCTGATAGATCTGGTTCTAATTTTTAGATTAGTCCTGGACTCCCTTAAAGTAATTCATTATTATCTCATTGCATGTCCTTCATTACAATAGTGACTCCACTTACAAAGCATTTAACTCACTGTAAAGGACTTTGGGATGTCCGATGGCTATAAAAATGCAGTCATTTGTTACTATTCAGGATCTTGGTATGCAAAATTTTGAATGTTTGTTACTAAGATTGTCTCTGGACCATAAGTGATCCACAATATGTGAAACACTTTTGAAATGCGATAACACAAATGCAAATGTTCTTCTGAAATAAAACTGCTCAGTATTAAATTATCCAATTATCATGGTGTGCATTACAATAGCTTCTACTATTTTACCCCAGATTCTGATCTTATGCAATCTTAAGCTAGAGATTCCACATTCTCATAGAATCCCTACAGTGCAGAAGGAGACCATTTGGCCCATCGAGTCTGCACCGTCCACAATCCCACCCAGGCCTTATCCCCATAACTCCACCCATTTATCCTAGCT
The DNA here is from genome assembly GCF_964213995.1 of Mustelus asterias. NCBI lineage: Eukaryota > Metazoa > Chordata > Chondrichthyes > Carcharhiniformes > Triakidae > Mustelus > Mustelus asterias. Next base: position 62,960,676 of record NC_135806.1, read on the forward strand.
AGTCCCTCTTAACACTGAGGGGCAATTTAGCATGGCCAATCCACCTAACCCTGCACAGCTTTGGACTGTGGGAGGAAACCGGAGCACTCGGAGGAAACCCATGCAGACACGAGGAGAATATGCAAACTTCACACAGACAGTGACCCAAGCCGGGAATCGAACCCGGATCCCTGGAGCTGTGAGGCAGCACTGCTAACTACTCTGCCTCCCCTTGGCAAAGAATTCATTACTTCAGGGACTTCAAGTTTTCCTGATTCCAAACTTAGCTGAGTATTCCTTTGTTGGCAGATTTTAAATTTTCTCTCCCCTTTTGCAGCTTCTCTCTTGATAACCAAGTTTTTCATCCCCAGCCTCTCACTCCCTCCCTCCACCTCCCCTTAGATCACTCCCAAAGGCTTTGCTAGCCTCACCACCCCCCCAACCACATCTTCCCCCAGCCTGACTCTCTCCATCCCCCCTTCCCCGGTGTCACCCCCACCCCATCTTACTCCACACTCCCTTCCCCAACCTCATCCCCACAACACCCCCGCTCCCCAGTTCTTGGACCTGCCCCTATACATCCCAGCCATGCTTCCCCTACCTGCCCAAACCCAGCCTTATTCCTGGTTCTGGCCTCGCTCCCACTGTTTGCTGCTCCTCCAATCACAGGTTGACTGGGGAGAGAAAAAGACCATCAGTAGCAACCGCAGGAGAGGAAAGGTCTATGGTTGGAGGAGTTCCTTAAAGAATCTGTCACTTCCATGTGCGGGGTAGTGACTTTCCTGTGATTAGTTGGACCCATGATTGAGCATTTTGGGGGCTTTCGGTGGGGGGGGATTTTGCACCTATCACTCCGCTGTATTTTGAATACGATCCTAAAATATGAGAAAAATCCTGGAATTTCATTAAATGGAAATAGAATTTCACTTATTCAGTTAGCATTAACTCTGTTTTGCATTGGAAATTTACAAACTGTTGTTTTGTAATACTTGCTGGGGAGGGAATCCAAATGAAGCATATATCTGCTTATAACTTCCATTATTTTCTGTGTTTTAAAATTGTGTGCGACTTGTGCCTTGTAGATGATAGGCAGGCTTTGGGGAGTCAGAGGTGAGTTATTTGTTGCCGAGTTCCCAACTTCTGACCTGCTCTTGTAGCCACAGTATTTGTAAAGCTGGTCCAGTTCAGTTTCTGGTCCATGGTAAACCTTGGGATGTTGATAGTGTGGAAAACAACAATGGCAATGCCATTAAATGCCATGGGGAGATGATTGGATTCTGTCTTGTTGGAGACAGTCATGGTGTGGCATGATTGTTATTTGTCACTTATCAGCCCAAGCTTGAATGCTGTCCAGGTATTGTTGCAGATGGGCACAGACTGCTTCAGTATCTCAGGAGCCACAAATGGTGCTGAATATTATGCATTTATCAGCAAACATCCTCACTTTTAAAAAAAAAGTTTATTAGTCACAAGTTGGCTTACATTAACACTGCAATGTAGTTACTGTGAAAATCTTCTAGTCGCCACACTCCGGTGCCCATTCAGGTACACTGACAGAGAATTTAGCCTGGCCAATGCACCTAACCAGCACGTATTTCTGACCTTATGATGGAGAGGAGGTCATTGAGGAAACAGCTAAAGTTGGTTGGGCCTCAGACACTATCTTAAGGAGCTCCAGCAGTGATGTCCTGAGGCTAAAATATTTGAACCCCCAACAACCACAATCATCTTCTTTTGCGCCAAGTTCAAGAGGTTTTCCTCTAGTTCCCACTGACTCCAGTTTTGCCATGGTTCCTTAATGCCACACAGTCAAATGCTGCCTTGATGTTAACGATGAGAGTCCCTCTCATCTCAACACTTGAGTTTAGCTCTTTTGTCATGTTTGGACCAAGGCTGTAATGGAGGTCTGCCGATCCCTTCCATCACTTCACTGATGATTGAGTAGAGCGATGGGGTGGCAATTTACCAGGTTGGATTTATCCTGCTTTTTGTGGACAAGTAATACTTCAGCAATTTTCCACATTTCCACAGGTAGATGCCAATGCTGCAGCTGTACTGGAACAGCTTGGCTAAGGACACAGCAAGTTCTGGAGGACAAATCCAGTACTATTACTGCAATGTTGCCTTTGCAATATCCAGCACCTTCAGCCATTTCTTAATATGTGGAGTGAATCAAATTGGTTTAAGGCTGGCATCTGTGATGCTGGGTCCTCAGGAAGAGGCTGAATGGATCATCCACTCAGCACATCTGTCTGAAGATTGTAGCAAATGCTCCAGCCTTGTCATTTGCAGTAGTGTGCTGGCCTCCCTCATCATTAAGGATGTGTGTGGAGCCTCCTCTTTCAGTTACTTATTTAGTCGCCCAACACTAACACCTCTACAGATGGTGATGTGACAGGATTGCAGAGGTTAGATCTGATCCATTGGTTGTGGGATCACAGAGCTCTGACTATCGCATGCTGTTTTAATTGTCTAACATGCAAGTAGTCCTGTATTGTAGTTTCACCAGATTGAAACTTTATATTTAGATATGCCTGGTGCTGTGTTTGACATGCCTACATGCACCCTTCATTGAACTAAGACTGATCCCTCGGCTTGGTGGAAATGGTAGAGTGGCAGATATGCCTGGCCCTAAGGTTACACATTATGGTTGGGATACAATTCTGCTGCTGACGACTCAGCACTTCGTGGATGCTAGATCTGTTTGAAATCTGTCCCATTTAGCATGGCGGTAGTGCCACCAACACGATGGAAGGTATTCTCAATGGGGAGATGAGATGTTGTCTCCACAAGGACTGTGTCCTGGTCATTCCTACCAATACTGTCATGGACAAATGAATTCGCGACAGGTAGATTGGTGAGGATGAGGTCAAGTAGGATTTTGTGTCTTCTTGGTTCCCTCATCTGCTGCAGGCTCAGTTTCGCAGCTACATCTTTTAGGAATCAGTCAGCTTGGTCATTATTAGTGCTACTCAGCCACTCTTGGTGATGGACATTGAAGTCCTGCGCCCAGTATACATTTGGCTCTAGCCACCCTCAGTGCTTCCTCCAAGTGATTATCAAAATGGAGCAGTACCAATTCATCAACTGAGGGGGAGGGGAGGATATTGAGGGACTGGTAGGTGGTAACCAGTAGGTGGTAACCAGCAGGAAGTTTTCTTGCCCATGTTTGATCTGATGCCATGAGACTTCATGGGGTCCAGAGTTGCTGAGAAATCCCAGGGATTCCCTCTCAACTCTATACCATTATGCCACCACCTCTGATTCATCTGTCCGAACAGTGGTACATGACATACCCAGGGATAGTGATGGCTGGTGCATTGTAAGATATGATTCCGTGACTATGACTATGTCAGGGTGTTGCCTGACTAATCTGTGGATTAGCCCTCCCAATTTTGGCGCAAGCCTCCAGAGATGTTAGTAAGGAGAATGCTGCAGGATTAACAGGGCTGGGCTTGCTGTTGCCATTTCCAGTACCTAGGTCAATGCTGGGTGATGCATCCACTTTCATTCCTTTTTATAAACTTTGTACCAGTTTAATACAACTGAGTGGCTTGTCTAGGCCATTTAAGATTAAAGCACATTGCTGTGGTTCTAGAGTCACATATAGGCCAGACCAGGTAAGGACAGCAGGTGTCCTTCCGTAAAGGACATTAGTGAACAAAATGGGTTTTTAAAGACAATCAACAATGGTTTCATGGTCACTATGACTAAGATTAGATTTTAATTCCAGATTTATTAGAACATAGAACAGTACAGCACAGAACAGGCCCTTCGGCCCACAATGTTGTGCCGAGCTTTGTCTGAAACCCAGATCAAGCTATTTCCTCCCTATCATCCCAAAGTACTCCATGTGACTATCCAATAGCTTCTTAAATGTTCCTAAAGTTTCTGACTCCACTATCCCTGCAGGCAGTCCATTCCACACCCCAACCACTCTCTGCGTAAAGAACCTACCTCTGATATCCTTCCTATATCTCCCACCACGAACCCTATAGTTATGCCCCCTTGAAATAGCTCCATCCACCCGAGGAAATAGTCTTTGAACGTTCACTCTATCTATCCCCCTCATCATCTTATAAACCTCTATCAAGTCTCCTCTCAACCTCCTCCGCTCCAAAGAGAAAAGCCCAAGTTCCCTCAACCTTTCCTCATAAGACCTACCCTCCAAACCAGGCAGCATCCTGGTAAATCTCCTTTGCACTCTTTCCAGTGTCTCCACATCCTTCTTGTAGTGAGATGACCAGAACTGCACACAATATTCCAAATGTGGTTTCACCAAGGTCCTGTACAGTTGCAGCATAACCCCACGGCAATTAAACTCAAACCCCCTGTTAATGAACGCCAACACACTGTAGGCCTTCTTCACGGCTCTATCCACTTGAGTGGCAACCTTCAGAGATCTATGGATATGAACCCCAAGATCTCTCTGTTCCTCCACATTCTTCAGAACCCTACCTTTGACCCTGTAATCCACATTTAAATTTGTCCTACCAAAATGAATCACCTCGCATTTGTCAGGGTTAAACTCCATTTGCCATTTTTCAGCCCAGCTCTGCATCCTATCTATATCTCTTTGCAGCCTACAACAGCCCTCCACCTCATTTAACTGAATTTAAATCCCATGAGCTGTCATGGTGGGATTCATACCCGTGTCCGTGGACCATTAACCTGGGCCTCAAGCTTACTGGTCTGCTGACAATACTACTATACCATCACCTCCTCCCTCCACTGTTGAGAGGAAGAAAATATAGAAAGACAGGGTGGCATTCTGAGGAAGAGCTCAATTTTCAGGTATGACTGACCAACTTTGGATGTATTACACTGTTCAAGTTAATCACCAATTTTTTTTATAATTTTGTACCATACAAAGCACTCAAAATCTGTTGTAACAAATGGTGCAAGCTATAATTATTCTACACAAAGAAAATCCTGTCTTGTTTGCATTAGGTTTTCTTTTCCATTTTTCACTCAATCTAAAGCATTTTCCATATTCAATATTTTAAACCCCAGAAGGTCAACTGTAAATTATAGATAAGTAGGCATCAAGTGAATAATTTATAGACAGGAATACAATTTAGTGTTTTATTATCACTGTTATTCTGTTGCAGTAGGAATATATTTAGAACCATAGGTCCAGTCCATGCTGGTCTCGGGGACATAAAACTTTATTTTAAATGTATTTATTGCTGGAACTCACTAACTTCTATTGAAAACCTTTTGGGACAGCATTCGGACTGTTTCCACAAGACACAATTAAAACACATGTGACAAGAGTTTTAAGAAATTCCTTTCCCAACAATCGATATGCTCATTTTAAAACAGTTTTATGAATTTAACAAAATAAATCAATCAATCGGCAGTCTAATGTTTGGTTGGGAGATGCGGATCAATATATAAATAATTTAACTTCAATTTTTAAGATGTTTTCTGGGATATGTTTTACAAGCCAAACAGTCACCCCCTCACAAAACAATTTTTTGATGTTGATAAATGAAATGCCAATAAGTTACATGTCAATAGTATGAACTTACCTGGCCATTCCCAGACTGGAAAAGCTGGCAGGGACCATCAGCACATCAACTCTGGAGAAAGGATGAGTGCCGAGGACGCAATGAGCTGCTGCAAGGCACCGAGCCACCAGTGGAAACAGAATCTCTTGGCTCCTTAATTTCAGACAATCAGGTGCAAAGACACGGAAAGGTATGCAATCCTGGGCTTGAGCAGTAGTGTTTTGAAAGCGGCATGGATAGGCTGGGTGACCACACGATGGTAGGGAAACACTGGTTCAAAGGATGCAAAACCACACATTAAAATAATGAAATAGAGAATCAAGATGAATAAATATTACTACTGAATAATAATTTAAAATGGTCAAAAAGCAAAGTAATAGCACAGATTTGATACTCAATTTCATCAGTCAAATTATTCGCAAACCACTGTTGGAAACAACTTATCATAGACAGTCCTACTGAGCAGAAGGAAGCCATTCAGCCCATCAAGTCTGCACCGACCACAATCCCACCCAGGCCCTATCCTCATAACCCCATGCATTTACTCAAGCTAGTCCCCCCGGCATTAAGGGGCAAATTAGCATGGCCAATCCACCTAACCTGCACTCCTTTTGGATGTGGGAGGAAACTGGAGCACTGGGAGGAAACCCACATAGACATGGGGAGAATGTGCAAACTCCTCACAAACAGTGCTCCAAGCCAGGAATCGAACCCAGGTCCCTGGTGCTGTGAGGCAGCAATGCTAACCACTGTGCTACCGATTTGATCTTGTATCCCCAAATCATACAGGATCAATTATCCAAATTGTAATATTTTGAGGTTTATGATTTTGCAATTTGCTTTATGCCAGAAGGTTATTGATCTATGATACCCTAATTGAAGTAGTATTATTCCATGAATATAGGTATGATGGAGTCTGATATAATATTGTAATCAAGTTGTTCAAATATATTTTTAAAAATTTAAAATAAGTTTGGTTTGTTAAACCTATATCTCATATGTAAGCAATAACCTAATTAATTCAAGCCTGAAATTTTATCTATATAAGACATCTTAATTCCAATTTCATAAGGCAACCCCTTTCTTTACTATCACCTCTCTCATAGGTTTAGTCACTGGATGGAAAAGAGCAAATTATATTAAAATCCAAGTTTCTCAAAATTCCTACAAAATCTATAAGACTTTTCGTAGAGAAGGGAAACAAGCACAAGATTATAATTGAAGTAATCAAAAATGGTTATCAAAGGCTGAGTCAAACAGTTGAGTTTAGATAAGTTGTTTAAAGATGGGAACATAGAACGTAAAGTGGAAGATTTAGGGAAGGAGAGGATGGGGTCAACTTAAAGATAGTTGATAGTGGGATGAAGTTTGAAAGGGAGGGGGGGGCAGTCACTGGAGGGGGATGGCACTTCACAGCTTAGAGTTGGAGGAGCAAATGGCTTGAATTTCACTTAATAAGGAAGCTATCACTCAGGTAGGATGAAACAAGATGATCAAACAATTTGTAGACAACATTGAGGATTTTAAAATTAAATGTAGCAGACAGTGCGGGTCAATAATAATTGATGTAACGGGCAACCAGAAAAAGAAAAGGATTGCCTAATGAAATTGGGCTTGAGGGCCGGAATGTTCCACCATTCACGCCCTGTCGCTGCTGAGGGCAACGATGGAGAATTTGCCGTTTCTGCCAGCGCAATGGCCAGAAAGTTCTGCCCAAAATATCTTACAGCCAGGAAGTGGTATGGAGCAAGTTGTGAGACAGGACTTCTGATGCTTGTGAAAAATGGAGAGTTGCCAGCAAGGAGGTATTTGAAAAATCAAATCAGAAGACAACAAATCAATGGAAAATAAATTTTGTTGCAGTAAGGTTAAGGTAGTGGCCAAAGAAAATAATATTCTAGAGGTAGGAATAAAGATATGGGGCAGAATTTTCCAGCCATTCAGGCCGGTGCGATTCTCTTGTCCTGCTGCACAAACGGAGGTTTGGCTGAGCACCAAATTCTCCATCCTTGCTTGAGGCGGCAGAAAATTCCAGCTATGGAGTTTGAGGGTCAGCCCTGGTTAAGCCTGACATCAAGACTACCAGGTTTATTTGGTAGCAAATACCATAAGCTTTCGGAGCAATGCTCCTTCGTCAGATGGAGTGGTCTCTGTTCTCCATCTCCATCTGACGAAGGAGCATTGCTCCGAAAGCTTATGGTATTTGCTACCAAATAAACCTGTTGGACTTTAACCTGGTGTTGTGAGACTTCTTACTGTGCTTACCCCAGTCCAGCGCCGGCATCTCCACATCATGACTACATATAGTCCTGTGCAGCTTCAGCAAGCAACAGGAATGGAGTGGGATACATGGTGAGACCCTTAGCTGCATAATGTTCCATTCTAATATTGGGCAGATAGTCTGATAGCAGAGAATTAATTTGAAGGTAATTGAAAGGGCGGCGAGGCATTTGGAAAACCATTGCATGCCTATGGATCATGTCATCCAGGGCAGAGATATAAATGGGTGGATGGAAAGGACCAAGATTGAAAACATTTCGGTACACAGTATACGTGTGGACAAAAGCAGGTCAGAGGCTGAAACTCCGCATCGATTAACTTACTTCCTGACTTCCCAAAGTCTGTCCACCATATGCAAGGCACATGTCAGGAATGTGATGGAATACTCCCCACTAGCCTGAATGAGTGCAGCTACAACTACACTCAAGGGGCTCAATACCATCCAATACAAAGCAGACCACTTGATCAGCATGCTATTCACCATCTTAAACATACTGTCCCCCCACTGGTGCACTGTGCCAGCAGTATGTACCAGAAACAAGATGCACTGAAGCAATTCACCAGACCTCCTTCAACAGCACTTTCCAAACCTGTGGTCTCTCCCACTTAGAAGAAAATGGGCACCAGATGCATGGGAACGCGAATACTTGCGAGTCACACACCATCTGGCTTGGACTATATCATCATTTCTTCACTATCGCTGGGTCAAAATCCTGGGATTTTCTTTGTTATGAACGATATATAGTGCTAAGTTAATTATATTTGTAGTTTGTGGATGTTAGGAACAAGATAGCTTTAAGTTTAATTTATATTTTTATAAATGCTTTTTCTCCAAGTTTGATACTATCTTTAACCTTTTTAGTTAACCACAGATGGTGGATCCTCCCCTTGGAATTTTTTTTCTTGTTAGAATGCAGCTATTGTCTTATGAGAAAAGTTATAATTCCTGGAATAAAAGGGACAGGAGCAACATGGATACAAAATAGGCTGAGTAATACGAACCAGAGAGTAATGGTCAACGAATATTTTTTAGGCAGGAGGAAGGTTTGTAGATGAGATCCCCAGGGATCAGTATGAGACTCTTACTTTTCCTGATATATATTTTAATGATCTAGATCTTGGCGTGTAGGAGACAATTTCAAAGTTTATGGATGATATGAAATTTGGAAGTATTGTAAACTGTGAGGAGGACAATGTAGAACTTCAAAAAGACAGACAAGTTGGTGGAGAGGGCAGATAGGTGGTAAATGAAGTTCAACGTGGAGAAGAGTAAGGGGGTGATGCATTATGGTAGGAAGAACAAGGACATACAATATTAAATAAAAGCACAATTCTTGAAGGTGTGCAGGGGCAGAGGGACCTGAGTGTATATGTGCATAAATCATTGCAGGTGACAGGCCAGTTGCAGAGAGCAGTTACGGGGATACATTGGACAAATTGGGACTGTTCTCCTTGGAGAGAAGGAGACTAAGAAGAGATTTGATAGAGGTGTTCAAAATCATGAAGGGATTGGACAGAGTAGATAAGGAGAAACTGCTCCCACTTGGAAAAGGATCAAGAACAAGAGGGCACAAATTTAAAGGGATTTGCAAAAGAAGAAAATGTGATGTGAGAAAATACCTTTTCATAGAGTGAGTGGTTTGAGTCTGGAATGCACTGTCCAAAAGTGTGGTGGAGGCAAGTTCAATCGAGGCACTCAAGAAGACACAAGGTGACGATTTGGATAGAATGGATGAACAAGGGTACAGGTAAAGGGCAGGAGAATAGCACAAAGTCATAATACTCATTTGGAGAACCAGCACTGACACCATAAGCCAAATGGCCTTCATCTGCACTGGAACAATTCCGAGATTCTGCGATACCTCCTTAAATGTCTGCCAATACATCTCTATTGGCCTATCCCTTAATCTAATTGGTCAGTTCATTGTAGCTAATTCTGTTTTCATGCCCTCATAATTACTCTTATTTAAGCTTAAAATACTAATCTTGGACCCACTATTCTCTCCCTCAAACTGAAATGATTGCTGTTATCTAGGGACATTTTCACTATGAGGTCATCAATTAATCTTAACTCATTGCACAATACTCAGTCTAGTATGGCCTGTTCTTCGATTGTCCCAGAATGTGCTGTGCTAGGAAACTATTCCGAAAATATTCGATGAATTCACCTAGGCTACCTTTGCCCATCTGATTTTTCCAGTTAATACTGGTAGTGCAAAGTTAGTTTATCCAACGTAATGGCACTATTTTTAAAATTCATATAGGCTGGGATTTTATGACCTTGCTCGGGCGAGGCTCGTAAAATCCCACCTGAAGCCAGAGGATTCTGGTCTGCGAGGCTCGCCCCCTGGAATTGGGGCAGGCAAGGCGGTAAAATTCCAGCCATATTGTCCGAACAGTATTCAGACAATGCACATCAGTTTTTAAGATTTCTCATGGATGTAAAAAGGAAATCAGTGAGTTACTGTTCCATCCATTAACAACGTAACATTTCAAATTAAGTATCCTACAATATGCATAAATTAGTGGGTGAATGATCTCTCAGCAACAGCTCATTAATAAATAAAGAGTTTAGAACATGCTTCCATTACAGGTTTCTGAATGTAATTTCATTGTAAGAAACACAATGCAAACCTGCTCGTATTTGTACTGGTTGAGGATGAAGAGGATGTACTATGTATTTGAGGTCTAAAGGTGCATTCAGGTTTAACTTCAACCCAGTATCCAACTGCAATGGTAAAGGTCGATGCCGGCATAAGCATTGTTACATAATAAAACCAATTTGAGAGAGCTGGAATGAAAGAAATATAATTCTTAATTTAGGACAATTTCTACAAAATTCAAATTTCTATATTTTTCTTCTCAATATAATTTGGAAAAAATACATCGCATTTGTAATTACTATTATAAATACAGCTTCCTTAAAAGTCACACATCAGTTTATCTTTTTCTCCTAAGCACCAATTAGCTTCATAGCAGTGATAGGGGACAGTCTAGTTGGAGAAATTTCTCTGCAGCCGTAACTAAGAGCTCCAAAGGCATGTTGCCTGCCAGGTCCCAATGCTAAGGACAGCTCCTCAGGGCTAGAGACAAACTTGGTGTGCAATGTGGGAGGATCTGGTCGTCGTGGTCCATGTAGGAACCAATGACCTAGGTAAACTAGGGATGATATTCTGCTGAGAGAGTTTGAGGAGTGTGGGTCCAAATTAAAATGTGGAACCTCAAAGGTAATCACCTCTGTATTGTTACCTTAGCCACAGCCAAGTGTCATAGGGTCAAGCAGACTAGAGATTGAAACCCATGGCTCAAAGAGCAATACAAGAAGGGCTTTTGATTTATTGGGGGGGGGGGGGGGGGGGGGGGTATTCAGGTGAAGCAAGATTTAGAAATTCAAATAAAACAGTTGAGACAACAGAACGGTGTAAGAAATGTGGGTAATGACAAGCAGAGTAGACAGGAAGGAACATAAAGTTTAATAGTAATTGCACATTTCATATAAATGATGCAATCCTTACAATGTAGATGCTAAAAAGTGAGTAAATTAAGGAAATTAACAGCAGAGCAAAAGTACTGATAAATGCGAAGTGATGCATTTTGGTGGGAATAATGTAGGGAGGAGCTACACGATAAATGGAAGAACCATAAAGGGTGTAGATACGCAGAGGGACCTGGGTGTGCAAGTCCACAGATCTTTGAAGGTGACGTCACAGGTGGAGAAGGTGGTGAAGAAGGCATATGGCATGATTGCCTTTATAGGACGGGGCATAGAGTATAAGAGTTGGGGTCTGATGTTGCAGATGTATAGAATGTTGGTTCGGCCGCATTTGGAATACTGCGTCCAGTTCTGGTCGCCACACTACCAGAAGGACGTGGAGGCTTTGGAGAGAGTACAGAGGAGGTTTACCAGGATGTTGCCTGGTATGGAGGGGCTTGGTTATGAGGAGAGATTGGGGAAACTGGGGTTGTTCTCCTTGGAAAGACGGAGGATGAGGGGAGACTTAATAGAGGTGTATAAAATTATGAAAGGCATAGATAAGGTGAACGGTGGGAAGCTTTTCCCCGGGTCGGTGGTGACGTTCACGAGGGGTCATAGGTTCAAGGTGAAGGGGGGGAGGTTTAACACAGATATCAGAAGGACATATTTCACACAGAGGGTCGTGGGGGCCTGGAATGTGTTGCCGGGCAAGGTGGTGGAGGCGGACACACTGGGAAGGTTTAAGACTTATCTAGACACCTATATGAACGGAGTGGAATGGAGGGATACAAAAGAGTGGTCTAGTTTGGACCAGGGAGCGGCGCGGGCTAATTGTTCCTTGTTTCTCGTTTCAAGGCTTCATTCTATGATCATCTTGCTGGTGCCAGTACAGAGCGAGACTGCGGATAGTTGGGAACCTGTCTCGGGGGCAGGGAATTCATATGGTGTTCGTGGAAGTGGAAATGACTAGGGTTGGGAAGCATTTTCCGATCAGGGCCATTGTGATCTCCTGGACTCGTTTCGATCGCCTCAGGGGGTCGGAGAGGAATTTCCCAGATTTTTTTTCCCCATATTGGCCCTGGGGTTTTTCACTCTGGGTTTTCGCCTCTCCCTGGAGATCACATGGTCTGGAATGGGGGGGTGGGGGTGAGTTAATAGGTTGTAATGAACAAAGCATCGTAGCAGTGAGGGACAGCTCGGTGGATAGGATATTAGTATGTAGATAGGCTGGAAAATTGGGCGGGGATCCTGGATTCAGGATTCAATCCTGGACCGGGGAGCGGCGCGGGCTTGGAGGGCCGAAGGGCCTGTTCCTGTGCTGTATTGTTCTTTGTTCTTTGTACTGAAGAAACTTAAGGGACTTAAATCTGACAAAGCCCCAGAACAAGATGGTCTACATAGTAGAGTTCTAAAAAATGAAGCTGCAGAGATGTGAATACATTGGCTATGGTTTTCCACAATTCCACAGATTTTAGAACAGTACCAGCAAACTGAAAGCCAGCAATTGTAACACTGCTATTCAAGAAAGAAGGGAGGAAAAAATAGACCAGATGGCATGGCATTAATCATTGGGAAAGTGCTGGAATCGACTATTAAGGAAGTCTTAACACACTTTAAAAAATTACGGTATGATCAGGCAAAGCCAATTTGATTTTACAAAAGGAAAATCATGTTTGGCAAATTTATTTGCCAAACATGATTTTTGATGATGTAACTGGTAGGATAGATAAAGGGAAGCCAGCAGTATACTTGTATTTCTAAAGGACAGTCAATCAGGTGCCACGCAAAGGGTTAATTCACAAGAAAAGAGCTCATGGGGTTAGGGGTAATATATTACTATGCATAGAGGATTAGTCAACATACAGGAAACAAAGAGTTGGGATAGATGGGTCATTTTCAAGATGGCAGGCTGTGATAAGTGGAATGCCACAAGGATAGTACTGGGGCCTGATTTATTTACAATCTAGATTAAAAGGGAGAGTAAAGTACTGAAAAAAATAGAAAGTAATGTATCTAAGTTTATCGATGATACAAAGCTAGATGAGAAAGCAAATACGTGTGCAATGCAAGAAGGATGCAAAGTGCAGGTTAAGTGAGTGGGCAACAAGGTAGGAGATGCCAAGTGTAGTGTGGAGAAGCATGTTATTCACTTTTCTATTAAGGATAGAAAAAATATCTTTTAAAGGCACTAAACTTGTAAATGTTAGTGTTCAGAGGGACCTGATTGTACCTGTATAAGGATCTCAAAGTTAATATACAGGTACATCAAATATTAAGGAAGGGAAATTGAATGTTCACCTTTATTGTAAGGGTATTAAAGTACAAAAATAAGGAAGTCTTGCTACAGCTGTATAGGGCTTTGGTGAAATGACACATGGGCACACTATGTGCAGTTTTGGCTTCCTTGTCTAAGGAAGATACTTGCATTGGAAACGGAATAAAAAGTTCTTTCTTTCTCGTACCCAAACCTTAAAGTCATCTGTTTATTCTTGAAAGTAAATTGTTACCCAGGCCAACGTAGCTTATCACTGAACCCGAAATGTCAATAGTTGATACAAATGCATCTTGAAAACAAACATCGAGAAAGAGCTAATCTAAATCTGTACAGTGATATTTAAAATATGATAAGTCACATTAATAATTAACAGTAACACCCAATGTTAACCTCGTCAACAATGTAGATAGAAGTTAGCAATGCAGATAAAAGACAAATGGTCATGAAAATGTCCTGCAATTTCAAATGTTTCTCATCTATAAATCGACCCTTGCAAGGGGTTCTGAAAAATAATTGGCTGCCATGAACAATTAAAAATATACATTATCTACGAGGCAAGTTTAAAGAAAATCTGAAACCAAGTAACATGAATAAGGCAATGATCAACAACCAATAAATCTGAGAAAGTTTTAAGCTTATTGGTAACCCAAAGTGAGACTGAGTAGTAGTCAATATTTCAGCTCTTGAGAGTCCTATTTTAATTTGCGCATCTCCACAACAACTATCATGTACACTAGAACTGATGCAATGAAACATGGAATTAAGAAACTTAAAGAAAACTGTAGCATCTAGCTTGATTTAGTTAAAAGGAACATGCTGACATAAGGCTCTCTCTATTAACCTTACCAAGCAAAGTCAGTCAAGAAATTAAGAATCTTCTACAAAAGCCTGTTATTTATACTATGGCCAGAATTCTCCGGCCGTTCACGTCCCACTGCCGCTGCAAGTGGGAACAGAGAATTTGGCGCTCAGCCACATCTCCACTTACTGCAGCAGGATCGGAAAATCCAAGCTGCAGGCGAGGTCGAAGAATCCAGCCCCATATTTCTGAACTGACACTAAAACATTAACCTGGATTTTACAGTCAGTGGAAAAGGAACAACACTCGCCATTCACCTCTCTGACAGCTGCACATAAAGTCATAAATGGCTTTTACCTGGAGATTTGGTCTAATCGAGGGGGGATCTGTGAGCAGGTTGAGAAACAGCAAGGCACTTCAATCCATCTTAACAAACCCTCACTGAGACTGCATCAGAAATTATAAACCAAGAATTGAAAGCATAAATTAGAAATTACATTTAAGTGATGTATAGAAAGCAAAATAATAATTGGGAAAACAGATGAGATTAAGAGAGAGAGGGAGAGATAGAGAGAGAGAAGAAACAGCCAAAAAATAGTTTTTAAAAATGTTATAAGATGTCCAATGCTAATTAAATTCTGAAGGAATGAGATACTATACTTCAAAATAACATTTTCAGGATGAGAGATTGTTTGGCAGTCACTTATTCTGAAAACACAAGTTCCAAATGTTTTTCTCTTGTTAATAGAGAAGGAGATAATGCCATTGTTTTGATTTCAATGTTGAATTTAATGGCGAGAACTGTTACAGTGCACCTTATGGAGGAACAGGGTATATTTTGAGTGCGTTGCATTTTCAGACTTAACAGTGCAAATTGCTGTCCGATTTACCTCATTCTAACAGTGAGCATGTTTGCCTTGTTGTACTCTGAACACAAAGTTTGGGCCATTATCTACAAAAGTTTTGGGGGAATTTTTGGCATTAAACACAATGCAAGTTTCTTTCACGGTGGCCACTAGCTCTGGAATCCTGCCTGACAAAGTATTTCTAATAGTTACATAAAAGCACATCTGTCAACATAGGGACCAAGCAGTAGAACTACTTCAAAAGAAATCTACCACAACCTCGACAAACACAGCAACCCTTCTAATATGTTCACTCTGGACTGTATAGGCTATTGACTTCTGTCAGGTTATTAGAGCTGACCTGGTCCTGGTTCAACATTCAGGACTTTTGCACTGTAAGGATCACGACAGAAAATTAGGAGTAGAAACCATGAACAATTTGTTCCCTCCTTCCCAGTCCAAAAGGACTGAGGTCAATTGTCGTTGCCCCAGCAGAGATCAGTGAACTCAATACAGCGAAGAGATGAGAATAGGCATTGCTGGACTTTATGACAGAACACCATATCAAATGATGCATTGAGATACCAAGATGTGGATCCAGGCTACCCATTTTGTGAATGTGACATACCATGCTACAAACTCTGCTTCTTGTTTTGAAAAAAAAATCAATAAACTACATTTGCTATCCAAGTGTAAAAAGAAATTTATTCCATAATGCGCACTGCTTCAGTTTAACGTTTCCATATAAGAAAGAGCAGGAATAGGCCACACAGTCCTTCAAACCTACTTCACCATTCAACCAGATTATGTCTGACCTTTGACCTCAATACCACTTTTCCACCTGGTTCCAGATTCCTTGATACCCCGAGACTTCAAATATTTATGATCTCAGCCTTGAACATGCTCAACAATCAAGCATCCACAACCCTCTGGGGTAGAAAATTCCAAAGATTCACAACTTTCTGAACAAACAAGTTTCCTCTCATCTCAGTCTAAGTTCCACATGCTCCCGACAGGGGAAACAGCCTTAGTACTTACTCTGTTAAGCCCTCTCAGAATCTTAGATGTCTCAATCAAATCACCTCGCATTCATCTAATCTCAAAAGAATATGGGCCCTTTCTACTCAATATCTCCTCATAGAACAACCCTCTCAGCCCAGGGATTAATCTAGTGAAACTTCATTGCACCCCTTCTAAAGCAACTATATTCTCCATGAGGCACAGAGACCAAAGCTGCACATAGTACTCCGAGATGCTGTCTCAGCAAAGTCCTGTATAATTGTAACAAGACTTCTTTATTCTTGTATTCCAACCCCTTGCAATAAAGACCAGCAAATCATTTGCTTTCAATAATTGTTTGATGTACCTTAATGTTAACTTGCTGTGCTTCATGTTCAAGAGCACCCCCAATGCCTCTCATCAGCAACATTTAATAGTTTCTCATCACTTGAAAAATATTCTGTTTTTATATCCTTAAGACATTAGATCTGCCACCTCCAGCCCACCAACCAAACCTCTCTATATCCCTATGCAGACTCTTTGGGTGGAATTTTAACAGTGGCATGCCATTCCCAAGAGAGGTACAGGAAATGAACGCCACTTCCTTCTCTCTTGTTTTTTTCTTGGTTCCCATGTGATTCCAATTAAAATTTAAAGTTCCAACTGCCCCCACGGGAGGAAAATGCAATCATGCGGCGAGGGAAGCTTTTCAAAGGTGAAACCCATCATCAGCTGACAATGCTGCAGGCACAGGTGGGCTATAAAAGAGCCTCTTGGTCAAACAGGGAGGCTCTTCATCATGGCCATAGTGTTCCTGCCCAATTCCAGTGCAGTTAACATAAGACTTACGGAGAGCATAAAGGTGGCATGGATGATTTTAAAATTTAAATTTCACTTGTAAATATTTCACCAATAATTGGTGTCCGCCAGATAAGGTCATCTCTGGTCTGACAGCATAAGAGACAGATCCAGTCTGCGCAAGGATGGTGGCAGGAACCCAATTCTCTCCTGTGGAATTCTGAGCCAAAACTCCTTGTTTTTGGTGGAAAACTGTGTGTTTTGCCTTGCCTTACCGCCATTCCACTTGTGCTTGTTGTTGCTGGCGCACAATCTCCTTAATTTTTGGAAGTTGTAAAAGATCAAATGCAGAGCTTAGCTGCCTTTTAATCATGAGTAAGCAGGAGATGTCTTGGTCATGGAATGTGTGGTATTCCGGTAGACCGGTAGGAATTTAAGGCGTTTGACAACAGAATCTTGTCCCTTGGTTGCTTTCAAATTTTGTTTTAGGGTTCTGACAAAGCATTCTTCTAGTCCATTAGTAGTAGGGTGATATGGTGCAGAAGTGATGTGTTGAATACCATTTTCGTGCAGGAAGTTCTCAAATTCCTGCGAGACAAATTGAGGTCCCTTGTTGCCTACCAGTTGTTCAGGAAATCCAAAGCGACTAAATACTTCCAGCTTCTCAATCACCTCCTCAGATGAGGTATATGTCATCACAGCAACCTCTGGCCATTTGATGTGAAAATCAACTATTATTAAGAACATACGTCATTCGAAGGTCCTGCAAACCCACATGCATACGTTGCCAAGTCTCCTTGGGCCAATGCCATGGATGCAGTGGTGTTCAGGGTGACAGGTTTCTTACCTTCACACAAGAAGAACATGTTCTAGCTTTCTCAATTTCCACATCAAGTCCAGACCAGCAGAAATAATTGTACTATTTCCTTCAAATGTACAAGTCCACAATGGCCCTCGTAGTTTTTATAACACCCTTTTCCTCAGTGATGGTGGAATGGTCATTCTGAGCCCCCATAGAAGACATCCTGATTGTACTAACAGCTCCAATCTCCTGGAGTAGTAGAGTTTCAGGTTAGGTGTTAGTTCCAAAGTCTTTCCTCGTAAAACCAGATCTATCACTTCTGAGAGCACTTGCCTAGAAGTGACAGGTGTGCTGTCTACTTGTTCAAAATAGAAGATATTTCCCTTCGAGCAGTCTGACGAACTGCCTGGATGTAGAAATCTTGAAAGTCCATCTGCATTACAGTGCAGACATAACTGTCTAATAATGTAAGTATGCGCAGACAAAAGCAATGCCCATCTTTGCATTCTATCTGCTGCAAGTGACAAAATTCCAGTGTGTGGTCCACAAATGGTAGCAAGTGGATAATGGTCCAGCAACAATGCAAATTCTCTCCCATAAAGGAACTGATGGTATTCCTTGACTCCAAAAATGATCCCTAATCCTTCTTGTTCAATCTTGGCGTAGTTACTTACAGCTTTGCTCAAAGTTCAAGAAGCAAAAGCAATGGGTCCTTCTTCACCCGATGGCATGATGTCGGAGACCACCACTCTACACCATAAGGGGATGCATCACAAGCTACCTGTATGGATAAAGTAGGATCAAAGTACATGAGAGCTTCAGACTAACAATATGCTTCTTTGGCTTGCATTAAGGCGCCATTGCATTGATCTGACCACTTCCATGTCTTGTCCTGACACAAGCGGTTATGTAATGGTTTCAGAATTGTTGCCAAGTTTGGGATAAGTCTTCCATAATAATTCAACAATCCTGGGAAGGAATGTGACTGGTTAATATTCTGAGGTGCAGGCACCTCTGTAATGGCCTTAGCCTTAGAGGGAGATTTGTGAAGGCCAGTGGCATCAATCACATGTCCCAAATATTCTATGAAGGATTGGAAAAACTGATCTGTCTCGACGGACTCTCAGAGCATAGTTTTCTAATCTCTGGAGAGTGGCATCCAAGTTTCAACAGTGTGCCTCTTCATATCGTCCAGTGACTAGGATGTCATCTAGATAGCACTGGACTCTGCTCAGTCCACTCAGGATCTGATCCATTGCCCTTTGAAATAATGCAGGAGCAGATGTGATACCAAACAGTAATCTTTTATACCAGAGCAAACCTTTGTGTGTCACAATTGAAGATCCTGTACCTTCTTGTCGACATGGATCTGCAAGTAGGCCTGGCTCAGGTCAGGTTTGCTGAAATTTTGGTCTCCTGCCAATCCTGCAAATTGGTCTTCAATGTGAGGTAATGAGTACCGTTCATCACACAACACTGGATTTATGGTGACCTTAAAGTCTCCGCAAATCCTTACAGATTCATCTTTATTGATGACTGGAACAATAGGCATGGCACATTCATTGATGTTGACAGGTTCTAGAACTCCAGTCTTCAACAGTCACTCCAGGTCCACCTCCGCTTTCGGCCTAGTAGCATATGGTTCAGATCTTGCCTTCAAGTATTTTGCTTGGCTTCCTTCTTTTATTTTCAGTTTGACTGCAATGTATTTCATGCTCCCTATTCTCCATTGAAAACCACACCATGTTTCTTTAAAATTTCCTTGAGGCCTAATTCTCTATTGATAATCATGTTAACTTCAGCCAAGTTCAGTTGAATCTTCTCCAGCCATCAACGCTGGATAGCTTCCCTTCACTATATGTAAAGGCAAATCTGCTGCTTGCTGACTATGAGTTGCGCAGCCACTTCAATGCAGCCCTTCAGGGCAACTACTTCTCCTGTGTACATCTTCAGTACTATCCCTGATGGCCTTGAGGGAATGTGTTTGGGTTTCTCATTATAGATAGCCTCTGGCACCAGCGAGACTGCTGCCCCAGTGTCAACTTCTATCCATATTGGCTGTCCTTCCAGCAGTGAAGTGACCCACTATCTGTGCGTAATACCAGCAAGAGTAATATTACTCTCAGTGAACGGACGATTTTGTGATGCTTTACTGCACAGACCGCAAGCAAATCTGTCCCAAAACTGTCATTCAATACATCTTCAAACTCTCAATATTCTGCAAGCCTTTTAAGCACTGCCATGAATTGCACAACTGATTCCCCCTCCTCTCAATTTATTTTACGGAATCTAAAGTGCTTTGTAATCACCAGGGGTTTCAGTGAAAAACGTGCTTCATAAGTTCTGGGTTTGTCAGGTTGCACTAAACGAGGGAGGAGATTAAACATTTTTTCCCCTCCATCACACTAAGGAAAGTGGGCACCATAATGTCTCCAGTTACTTTGTTTGCCTGCATAAAATAGTCAAAACGCTCAGTATAAGATCTCCATCATTCCACATTTTCAAAGGGTCTCATGAGTTGATTTGTCACATGTATTAGTATATAGTGAAAAGTATTGTTTCTTGCACATTATACAGACAAAGCATACCATACATAGAGAAGGAAAGGAGAGATTGCAGAATGTAGTGTTACAGTCATAGTTAGGGTGCAGAGAAGGATCAACTTAATGCAAGGTAGGTCCATTCAAAAGTCTGATGGCAGCAGGGAAAGAAGCTGTTCTTGAGTCAGTTGGTACGTGACCTCAGACTTTTGTATCTTTTTCCTGACGGAAGAAGGTGGAAGAGAGTATGTCCGAGGTGCGTGGTGACCTTAATGATGCTGGCTGCTTTTCCGAGGCAGCGGGGGAGTGTAGGCGGAGTCAATGGGTGGGAGGTTGATTTGAGTGATTGACGATCCTTTGTAGTTTCTTGCGGTCTTGGACAGAACGGGAGCCATACCAAGTTGTGATACAACCAGAAAGAATACTTTCTATGGTGCATCTGTAAAAGTTGGTGAGAATCATAGCGATCATGCCAAATTTCCTTAGTCTTCTGAGAAAGTAGAGGCGATTCTGCATTGTCGTGTGTCTTGAAGGCTGCCTTGGAGAATGCTTACCCAAAGATCAGAGGCTGAACACCTGTGACTGCTGAAGTGTTCCCTGACAGGAAGGGAACACTCCTGCCTGGCGATTGTTGAGCGGTGTCCGTTCATCCGTTTCGTAACATCTGCATGGGCTTGCCGATGTACCATGCCTCGGGACATCCTTTCCTGCAGCGAATCAAGGAGACAATGTTGGCCCAGTCGCATGAGTACCTGGTGGATGGTTTTCTCACATGAGATGATGGCATCCGTGTCGATGATCCTGCACGTCTTGCAGAGGTTGCTGTGGCAAGGTTGTGTAATGTCGTGGTCACTGTTCTCCTGAAGGCTGGGTAGATTACTGCGAACAATGGTCTATTTGAGGTTGTGCGGTTGTTTGAAGGCAAGTAGTGGGGGTGTGGGGATGGCCTTGGCAAGATGTTCGTCTCCATCGATGACATGTTGAAGGCTCCAAAGATGATGTCGTAGCTTCTCCGCTCCAGGGAAGTACTGGATGACGAAGGGTACTCTGTCCGCTGTGTCCCGTGTTTGTCTTCTGAGAAGGTCAGTGCGGTTTTTTGCTGTGGCGCGTCGGAAGTGCCGATCGATGAGTCGAGCGCCATATCCTGTTCTTACGAGGGTGTCTTTCAGCGTCTGTAGATGTCCGTTGCATTCTTCCTCATCTGAGCAAATCCTGTGTAGCTGGAGAGCTTGTCCGTAGGGGATGGCTTCTTTAAAGTGTTTAGGGTGGAAGCTGAAGAAGTGGAGCATCGTGAGGTTATCCGTGGGCTTGCGGTACAGTGAAGTGCTGAGGTGACTGTCCCTTGATGGAGATGCATGTGTCCAAGAATGCCGAGCAGAAACTGATAGCCAAGTTCCGCACTTGAGGGCGGCCTCAACTGAGATCTTGGGTTCATGTCACCCTACCTGTAACCCCCACCATTTGGCCTTGGCTTGCAAAATCTTACTAACTGTCCTGGCTTGAGATAATTCACACCTCTTCACCCTATGCTTAACCCTCTCTCCACTCGCATTGTCTGTACCTGTAAAGACTTGATTTGTTGTTAAGGTTGTTAAGACTCGCATTCCAATCATTATCTTGTAAATTGAGTGTGTGCCTATATGTCCCCTGTTTGTCAACCAAACTCCCCACTCACCTGATGAAACAGCGGTGCTCCGAAAGCTCGTGCTACCAAATAAACCTGTTAGACTTTAACCTGGTGTTGTGAGACTTCTTACTGTGCCCATACCAGTCCAATGCCGGCATCTCCACATCAAGAAGAAATTAGATATAGCTCTACGGGCTCAAGGGACATGAGGGGGAAGAGGGGGATCAGGATATTGAATTCGATGATCAGCCATGATCAAAATGAATGGCACAGCAGGCTCAAAGGGCCAAATGGCCTACTGTTACTTCGAGTTTCTATGTTTTCCAGTGCATATCTTAATACAGCATAGCCAGTAGGAATAAGTACAAATACATAATAACGGCTCTGTGGGACATGGCCTGAACTTGGAGGCTCAGCATTAAGTTGATCTTTCTCTACAACCTAGCTATGACTGTAACACTACATTCTGCAATCTCTCCTTTCCTTCTCTATGTACGGTATGCTTTGTCGCTACAGTGCGCAAGAAACAATACTTTTCACTGTATACTAATACATGTGACAATAATAAATCAAATCAAAGCTGGCCCTCTCTTCCATGCATTCTAAGCAACGATAATTGAAATGTTGTAGATGAACTCTCAGCTCTGCCAGCCAACACTGAGGCAGACTCACATGTGGACAGGCCCTCCATTTTCTTGTATTGACTGACTGTTTGCAACCCCATTCACAGCATCCAAGATGCCAGGTCTTCCCATTTCACTCCTCTATGCCCCGGACCCACTCCACAACCCACTTTCATCACTCCCTTGCTGGTCCCAAGCCTCCATACAGTTAACCATTCTCCTGTTGCCCTCCTTCGTGCCACAGAGTTCAACAAGGAAAACTGTTGATCTCAGACACAACAGCTGCCCTCGACCTTCAAACAAATGTGAAGCAGGTGCCATGAGATTCCTGTGCATTGCTGAATTTATCACAAAGGAAGGATGTAATTACAAAAAGTTTTAATAGAAGAATTCATGGCTTGCAAATGTATCACAAGTAGGAACCTATCATAGGATTGCACGAGACCCCGACCTACGACAAACAAGCCCGAGTTAATCAACAAATTTGAACCCACCATCAGAAAAGTGACATTTTCTGCCTGCCACATATTCTATTCCAGTAGACCTTATAAAATCCCCCCTTTCGTGGCCTTCTCACAATTTACTTTCCCACCTAATTTTGTAGCATAAACAAACTTGGATACATGATATTCAGTTCCTTCATCCAAGTCATTAATATAGATTGCAAATAGCTGAGGCCCCAGAACTCACCCCACTTGTAACAGCTCGCCAGCTGGTTAAATGGTCTGTTTATTCTTATTCTCTGTTTTCTGTCCTTTAACCAATCCTCAATTGTGCTACAATATTAGCCTCTAACATTAGCCTCTAACACATGAGCTTTTATCTGATGCAATAACCTTTCATGTGGCATCTTAACAAGTGCCTTTTGGAAATCCAAATATACCATATCCACTAGTTTCCTCCTTATCCTCCAGTCATATCTTAAAAAAACGCCAAATTGTCAAATACGATTTCCTTTTCATAAAACTATTTAAAGCTGCCTCATCATATTAGGATTTTCTAAGTACCCTTTTCTTAACAATGGATTCCAGCATTTTCCCAATGACTGATGTCAGGCTATCTGGTCTGTAGTTTTCTATTTTCTCTCGCCCTCGTTTCTTGAATTACAATGTTACATTTGCTACTTTGTGTTCTCATAAAAAGTTATGCCATGCAAAACCAAAAAATACTGATGTTGCTTAAACATAATGAGGACATGCAAATATAGGCTAGCTAACATTAGATGCTATTATTATTTTCCACTACTTCCTATCAAAAGAGCTAAATATAATGTTTTTTCTTAATAACTCAGCTTGTGAGCAGGTACAAATCCCAAGCTAATTCAATAGCCTAACTCCAGTCAGGCTAAGGAATTTGAATATTATGTCATGAGCCAAATATGTACATGTAGGTTGTAACACTATATTAGTCACAATGTAGGACCATTGACATTTTAAAATTATATTTACACTATCTGATTTTCTTGCATCTTACGGATAGCAAGGGAACAATTAAAGATGGTCTAAAAATATATAAATTTCCAGAGGTGCTCTCTAATCTCTTATCATTGTTTCACACAAGTGCCCTTGAAAATCATTATTACAATGTGATCCTATTGCAATTTTATGATGGCCGCTAAAATTATTTGGCCTAAGCTGGAGTTACTTAATTTAACTGTGACAGGCTCAGCTGTGTGCGTGCAAGCTGTTATCATACAATTATTATACATGGGGTTACGAGGATAGGGCCTGGGTGGGATTGTGGTTGGTGAGGGCTCGATGGGCCAAATGGCCTCCTTCTGTAGGGATTCTATAACTGGCTGCATGTTTGAAAGCCTGAAATAGGGAAGTATGTACAAAATTTGAGGATGTCATTAAGAATCAATCAACAACGACAAATTTCAGATCGAAGTGCACAAATGCACAGTGGGAGGTGGTGGTGGTGTGTGGGGGGGGGGGGGGGGGGGGGGTGGCGTAGTGATATTGTCACTGAACAACTAATCCAGAAGACCCAGGGTAAAGATCTGAAGACAGGGGTTTGAATCCCACCACAACAGATGTTGAAATTTGAATTCAATTAAAATCTTGAATTAAATGTCTAATGGTGGCCATGAAACCATTGTTGAATGTCCTTTAGGAAAGGAAATCTGCCGTCCTTACCTAGTCTGGCCTACATGCGACTCCTGTTATCTTCACCTCTGTATAATCTGTACTCACCCAAATCCTCCTGCTGGTGCTAATGCTCCACAATCTGAGTCACCTCACCGAAGTGTTCTCCTTCCCCTTTAACACAAAGTAGAAGGGTTTCTTGTATAGGCTGCTGCTGCACACTTTTCACCTTCTTGCCGAGATCCCTCTACACAGGAGTCCTCCCCTTTACCATCAGGGACCTAAAAGTTTGGAGTGTGTTGCATGCAGCAGTCCCATACAACCGTAGGTTGTGTTGTTTCACGGACTCCCAAGATGTGTCTTTTGTAGCCTTCTGGAGTCTGTGGACCACACATATGTAAGGTGTCCTAGGTTGCGCTCCCTTTTTAGTTTTCTGAACAACTTTCTTTTTGGTTGCACTTCAGTCTTCTGCTCCTGATCTTCAGGCACTCAGCGCGAAGGGGGGCACAGAGGGAAGAGGACCTCCTCGTGGGCCTGGCCAAGCTGGCCATTAATAGATCTAGGCCAACATTCCATTTGCCTTCCCTATTACCTGCTGAACTTGCGTGCTGATTTGTGATTTATGCATGAGGGCCCCCAAACCCTTTTGTGCTGCAGCTTTCTCCATTTAAATAATATTCAGCTCCTTTATTCTACTAGTGCATAACATCACATTTTCTTACATTATATTGCATCTGCCAAGTTTTTGCCCACTCATTTAACCTGTCTATATCCCTCTATGGATACTTTTTGTCATCCTCACCACTTGCCTCCCCATCTATTTGTGTGTCATCTGCAAACTTGACAGTATTACATTCACTTCCCTCATCCACCTAGGGAAGAATTCTCCTAGCCGAACCTCAGTAAAATGCAGAATCGCAGACGTCTCCACTTCACTAAGGACATCCTCACCGAAATCTGTCACCTGCTGCAGCCACGACTGCAACCTCAGAGCAGAATGAGAACGGCATTCCCAGCGGCTTTGAAAGTGACCACGAACCTTTATGCATCTGGTGCCACCAGTCTGGAGCAGACATTATTCGCAACATGTCCCAGCTTGCCATCTACCATTACACAATGGAGGTCACTGACACTCCAACTTAGTTAAAGAGGAAGGAGGAGCAAGCATGTGATTTTGTGCAGATTACAGGCTTTCCCCATGGTACAAGATGCAAATGACCATGTCAACTTTGTGATTAACTATAATCAAAAGAGATTCCACTCCCTCAACATCCAGCTGGTGTGCAAGCATATGTTGAGGGGCCTTCTGCTGTTCTTGTCTGTGTTGGGGTGCTAAATTAATGCTTCGACTGCCTAGCCCACTCTGGAGGAGCCCTGCAATATGTGGCAGAGCACGAAGCAAGATCCAATGTGACTTGTTGCATGATGCCCAACCTCACCATCATGGAGGCACAGTCATTGCCACCTGCTATATAGCAACCAACTGACTAGGAGGAAGAGGCAGGAAGGAAGCAACCAACCAACACATCCTCTTTTTGGCCAGACTGTCAGTAGCCTACACATTGAGTTGCAATATCAGTGAACACAACCCCCACATCCCCAATTCCCCATTCACCAGCAGTTCACACCTTACCTTCCCTGTTACTGACCATCACAGCATCCACTTAGCCACAATGCTCAATTGAATCCATCAGTAAATAAATATTCCAAACCAAATTAATAAATCAGACATGTCTCTTTGCCTAGAAGCATCAGTGAAACAACCATATCCTTTAACTTGATGCCTGTCTTTAGTGAACCTTTGCCTGATCTCATGTCCATTTGACCTTGGTGGCTTTTCATGATGGTCAGCATATTGTAGGATCTCTAGGGCTCACCACATCCTTTATCTTCCAGATTTGTCTTTGGATGTTAGCCTTGAGCTGTTGGAATGCTGTCTTCTTGACTTGCAACCTTAGGTTGTTCTGCCAGGTAACAAAGGCTGCTCATTTTTGTTCCAGTTGATCACATATTTCAGCATTGTTTTAATCAAACCAGTACTGGTATTGAGGGAGTCTAGTATAACTGACTTTATTTGATCCCACTATTCTGAAACGGAGTTGGACGTGTGAAGATTTTCCAGATCAATTGTGTGTTGTACTTGGAATTCCTCTCTTCAGTTACGCTGCTTTAAGGCTGAGATGTTGATCTTAGACTTTTGGGTCTTGCAATGCATTGGTGCTAGGTGAATGATCAGCTATTGACCGTTCCCCTCATGGCTCAAGTGATTAATGGTGACAATTAGACATGGGCAATACATGTTGGCCATAGCAGAGGCATACATATTTCATGAACAAAAAAGAAGGATACCATCATCTTCCATGATTTCAACCTTGCCGCTGGCTATAGCCTCAATCATGGCTGTTCCAATGATGGCCACCATTGTCTCCTCCCTCAGCATAAAAGACAGATAGTTATGCCTGTCCTCTGCCAGTTAGGTGCCGCTGCCTCTGGTTATCAACCATCTTGTCCTGCAAGAGAGAAGGAAATGTATGAGTGCGTGCAGTGCAATGTGCTTGTGCGATGAGGCTGTCGTGTTTGAATAGCTGGCAGCATATACAAACTTAGAGATGTGGGTGTGAGGCTGCAGCAATGCTAAGAGTGTGAGTGGGAGGTGAAGCTATGAATGTTATATACAAGTCTTGACTGATAGAAATTGTTGGTGAGTAATGTGGATTGATCAGTGAGGGACTAGTGGTGCAATTAGGTGGCTATGCATTTGCTGAGCCTGACCACCTGTACGAGACTGTTGAACTTCATAGGGCACTGTATCCAGGTCCTGGTATTGACCATTGCAGCTTTCTTGTCCCACTGCCATCACAAAGCTTTCCCCTGTGGTTAGATCATACTCTCCTCCTGCTGCAACAAGGACTCCAGTTCAATACAAGAAAGTCTAAGAACCTTCTCTCAGCCATTTTGTGCTATTATTGAGTACTTTCCACACATCAAAATCAATTTTATAATGACTTCAAACTGCTACTTTAGCCACAGTGTACCTCCCCTTTACAAGGCTCAGTATTGGTTTTAAGTAGTGTAGGCTAGCTTTAACTTGTCCTAGCTTCTCATAATTTTACAGCCCTACTCAGACATGCAGTCACTCAACAGTACATTAAACATTGGCTGTCTGCCGTAATCAATTAAATTAGCAGGCTGCAAAAAAGTAGCCTAAATCCAGCGTTGCAATCTCAGCACCTGTTTTCAGGCCTTACCCAATGTGCATCAGTGGAGCCTCTACAGTCAAGTCCAAGATGTTGCTGCAAGTGGAGTGCTTATTTTTCTTTCCATCTCCCACCAGTCCCCTTTGATTCTCTATTGCTGCTTCTCCAGAATTTGCTCTATGCTTTCATGAAGGTACCATCTACCTCTAGAATGATGAACTGTCAATGGACTTGACTGTAAAATTCTTCATTCCCTCTCAAAGTAGGGAAGTGAATATCCACAAGTTTTTCTCATCTTGCATCTCTTATTTTCCTCTTTGCTTGCTTCAGGTCACAGCCCATCAGTTGGATGTTGCCAGTGCTTTGGGTCTGATCCCACCCAGTCAATTGAGAGAGAGAGAGACTAGGCTGTCCCATTGTGGCACAAAGTAAATAACAGTTTTACCACAACCTTGTTACTGCAGCGATGATGCTTAGGTAACGTTGGCTCTTTATAATGTTCTGTTTCTCTCTCCCATTGGAGGGGCACTATACATCGGTATTGTAGTCCTTAATGGCAGTTCCTTTTTTTCCTCTAAATAGTTCTTGTACAAAGATAATTCAAAGTTTTTAAAGCGATATTTTTCATTCATAATGCAGTGTAAAAAAAATCTGATCGAATACATGAAAAAAAACCTTTCAAATGAGATTGGGTAATTTTCTCAGCATAGAAACTACATTAGTGGTGATAAAGATTAGACTGAGTGCACTTAGAATTATAGTTCATGTGATGCCCAAATTCAGTAAAATGCCTTAAGTAGCAAGTCAAAAGATATTGATCCAAATTTACTGGAAAGCGCAAAATCAATTGTCATTCAACTATTTTAGAACCTCTTCAATTCTCAATAAGCAAGCCCAGGCATTTCAAAGTCAAAATGAAAACAAGAAGTGTACAATAGCTTCTTCTGCTGTAAGTTACATCAAAAGGTAAATAGTTAAAGCTGCACCACATTAGTCCACAAACATTGTGCCAGAAAATGTAGTAATGCCAGTTTGTACAGGATTCCTTGAACAGCAAGTTCTTAGTGTATGCTGTTGCCTATCAGAGGTCAGCTAATTCTGCACAAGGGTGTAATGCTGCATGAGTCACCACAGCCTTTCTTGTGGACCAATATTTTCTGGTATTAAATTAAATGGACCCCTGCAAAGCCAGTGTCATTTGACTATGCTTCTTTGGGCTGTTGACCTTGATCCTTCAGACCGTCATGCTCTGATTTCTCATAGTGTCCCATTTAGAAACAACATGAACTAATTATAATCCTGCTCCCCCTCTACACCAATGAGAATGATATGTTGACATGTTATCTTATATAAGGCAACAATAACTTATGTTTATATAGCATCTTTCCTGTAATGAAACATCCCAAGGAGCTTCACAGGAACATTGTAAAAAAGTACGACATGGAGCCACATATCGAGATATTTGGTCAGATGATCACGAGCTTGGACAAAGAAGTCGCTTTTAAGAGTCTTACCAGAGGAAAAGGGGGTAGGGAGGTGCAGAGTTGTAAGGAAGGAATCCAGAGTTTTGGGCCCAGGAAACATAGAACATAACAGTGCAGTACAGGCCCTTCGGCCCTCGATGTTGCGCCGACCAGTGAAACCAATCTAAAGCCCATCTAACCTACACGATTCCAATATCATCCATATGTTTATCCAATAACCATTTGAATGTTCTTAATGTTGACGAGTCTATTACAGCTGCAGGCAGGGCATTCCACGCCCTTACTACTCTCTGAGTAAAGAATCTACCTCTAACATCTGTCCTATATCTATCACCCCTCAATTTAAAGCTATGTCCCCTCGTGCTAGCCATCACCATCCGAGGAAAAAGGCTCTCACTATCCACCCTATCTAATCCTCTGATCATCTTGTATGCCTCTATTAAGTCACCTCTTCACCACCTTCTCTCTAACGAAAACAACCTCAAGTCCCTCAGCCTTTCCTCATACGATTTTCCCACCATATCAGGCAACATCCTGGCAAATCTCCTCTGCACCCTTTCCAACACTTCCACATCCTTCCTATAATGCAGCGACCAGAACTGTACGCAATACTCCAAGTGCGGCCGCACCAGAGTTTTGTACAGTTGCAACATGACCTCCTGGCTCAAAACTCAATCCCTCTACCAATAAAAGCTAACACACCATACGCCTTCTTAACAACCCTATCAACCTGGGTGCCAACTTTCAGGGATCTATGCACATGGACACCCAGATCCCTCTGTTCATCCACACTAGCAAGTATCTTACCATTAGCCCAGTACTCTGTATTCCTGTTACTCCTTCCAAAGTGAACCACCTCACACTTTTCCGCATTGAACTCCATTTGCCACCTCTCAGCCCAGCTCTGCAGCTTATCCATGTCCCTCTGTAACCTGCCACTTCCCTCCGCACTGTCTACAACTCCACCGACTTTAGTGTCAGCCGCAAATTTACTAACCCATCCTTCTACGCCCTCATCCAGGTCATTAATAAAAATGACAAACAGCAGTGGCCCTAAAACAGATCCTTGCGGTACACCACTAATAACTGAACTCCAGGATGAATATTTCCCATCAACCACCACCCTCTGTTTTCTTCCAGCTAGCCAATTCCTGATCCAAACCACTAAATCACCCTCAATCCCACGTGTCCGTATTTTCTGCAAAAGCTTACCATGGGGAACCTTATCAAACGCTTTGCTGAAATCCATATACACCACATCAACCACTTTACCCTCATCCACCTCTTTGGTCACCTTCTCAAAGAACTCAATAAGGTTTGTGAGGCACGACCTACCCTTCACAAAACCGTGCTGACTATCCCTAATCAAATTATTCCTTTCCAGGTGATTATAAATCCTATCTCTTATAATCCTTTTCAATACTTTGCCCACAACAGAAGTAAGGCTCACCGGTCTATAATTACCAGGGTTGTCCCTACTCCCCTTCTTGACAAGGGGACAACATTTGCTATCCTCCAGTCTTCTGGCACTGTTCCTGTAGACAATGACGACCCAAAGATCAAAGCCAAAGACTCTGCAATCTCCTCTCTAGCCTCCCAGAGAATCCTAGGATAAATCCCATCCGGCCCAGGGGACGTATCTATTTTTACCCTTTCCAGAATTGCTAACACCTCCTCCTTATGAACATCAATCCCATCCAGTCCAACAGCCTGCATCTCAGTACTCCCCTCGACACTGTCCCTCTCCAGTGTGAATACTGATGAAAAATATTCATTTAGTGCCTCTCCTATCTCTTCAGACTACACGCACAACTTGCCACTCCTGTCCTGAAACTGAAGGCATTGTCACCAATGCTGGAACAACTATGATTGAGAATGTACAAGAGGCCAGAATTATAAGAGAGTAGATATCAGAGAGGATTGTGGGATTGGAGATTACAAAGTTAGGGAGAGATAAGGCCATGGAGAGATTTGAAAACAAGGATGAGAATTTTAAAATCAAGACTTTGGTTAAATTGGAGTCAATGTAGGCCAATGAGCACAGGGGTGATCGTGGAATGGGCCTTGATGTGAGTTAAGACACAGGCAGCAGAGTTCTGGATGCCTCATGTTTAAGGAAGTAGAATATGGAAAGGTTTAGAGTGCTTTGGAATAGTCATGTCTAGTGGAAACAAAGGTACAGATGAGGATTCACCAGCAGTTGAGCTGAGACGAGGCAATGTTGAGTGATGTTACGAAAGTGGAAATAGGCAGTCTTAGAGGAAACATGACCATGAGCACATTTCAGGATCAAACATAACACCTGATTAAAACTGTGTTATGATCTCAAAGGAAGAAATTCAAACTCCAAGTCATTAACTGAAAGAAATTATGCCACAGGATTTCACATTGAACAAAAATCTTTTGCTGTACATGAGTTAAACAACGCAAGTACTAAGTTAGCACAATATTTCAAAAACACTTGTACTTTAAGACCAAAAGGTTTCAACAGGACACTTCCCATTCTATTTTTATTTACACCGAAGAGTTCCCCTGTACATCACAGGATCTTATGGACTCTTTCACTTCTCCAGGGAAAAAAACAAAGGTATGCCACACTGCTCAGAAATTCACTTTTATTCCTCCTCAGCATAGCTGAGATGTTCTAGATAGAAATTTAAACCTATTAACTCAAATTTTAAATCTGCTCTTTGATCTGAAAGGTATATGAATACTTTTAAGATCTTTCTTTTTATATGTGTTGCTTTTGAACCTCTCTTTGGTCTGGGACCCAACTCCTTATGAAGTCAACTGTAGACATCTCATCTCTACCCAGAAACAAAGGAAGGGGTCATCCATTGCTTCGTGTTTTCATATTTCCAACTCTGACAATAAACACGGGCCATCCTTTGAGTTGTAAATGTTTTAGGTCTGTTTACTAGCCTCTCCTCAGGTGTTTCTATTATTTATATTTAACTGTTTCAATTCCCAAATGAAAAGTTATACTCCTAAAGTAGATGAATCATAAAATTAGTCATTTCCACATGATCAGGGATGCACAGGGCAGAATTAGATGAGTGCAGCTATCTCGAGAGTTGGAGGACTAGAGAAGATTTCAGAGATAGGCACCAGCAAAGCCATGGAGGAATTTGAAAACAAGGAGAAGGATTTTAAAATTGAACCACTGTCAAATTGGAAACAAGTGTAAGTCAGTGAGCAGAGGTCAGTGAGAATTTGGTGCAAGTTAAGCTATGAGCAGCTGAGATTTGAATGTTGACATAATATGGAAGATAGCCAAGAGTGTACTTGAATAGTCCAGTCGAGAGGCATAATAGGCATGTATGAGGTTCTCAAAGCAAATGAACCAAAGCAGGATTGGTGTAGGCAATGTTATGGAGATTAAAGTAGATGGTCTTGTGATGAACTGGATGTGTGGTCAAATGCTCATCACAGGTTCAAACATAACACCAAAGTAGCAAACTGTTTGGCTTAGCTTCAACCATTTGCCAGGGAGCAGGATGAGAATGGTGGCCAGGGAATTCCTCTGATTATAATCTAAGTTAGAAATTTGCTATGTTGATGAACTTCTGGCTTTAATCCTATAACCAATTTCAAAGTGTATGTATTTTAGCTTTGCTAATAACTTTCATTTGCAAAGATCTTCATCCTACATTCTCTCATTTATAGTACATGCTGCTTACATAATGCAAGAATACAAAATTCTTCTGAGTTTTCTTTTTTACCTCCATTATGATTGGGCTCAGCACAGTTTTCACCACTCATGAGTACCAAAGAGCCTTTTGGGGCCCAAACTGAGGCCTGCCATGTTGCCATAGCTTCTGGTGGCTCCTGACATGGAAATAGCGCTCTGTTGTTTATAGGCGATCCTGCTGTATACACACATGGTCTGAAACATATTAAAAAATTAATTAATACTTTTTTTAAAAAAAGATACATTAGTGTTATTAACAAATCACTTATTTAGTCTGGTAGCTCAAATGGAAATCACAAGACTCTCAGTTATTTGATTTGATTTATTATCACATGTATTAACATACAGTGAAAAGTATTGTTTCTTGCGCGCTATACAGACAAAGCATATTGCTCATAGAGAAGGAAACGAGAGAGTGCAGAATGTAGTGTTACAGTCATAGCTAGGGTATAGAGAAAGATCAACTTAATGCAAGGTAAGTCCATTCAAAAGTCTGACAGCAGCAAGGAAGAAGCTATTTTTGAGTCGGTTGGTACGTGACCTCAGACGTTTGTATCTTTTTCCCGACGGAAGAAGGTGGAAAAGAGTGTGTCTGGGGTCCTTAATTATGCTGGCTGCTTTGGCGAGGCAGCGGGAAGTGTAGACAGAGTCAATGGATGGGAGGCTGGTTTGCCTGATGGATTGGGCTACATTCACAACCTTTTGTAGTTTCTTGCAGTCTTGGGCAGAGCAGGAGCCATACCAAGCTGTGATACAACCAGAGAGAATGCTTTCTATGGTGCATCTGTAAAAGTTGGTGAGAGTCGTAGCAGACATGCCAAATTTCCTTAGTCTTTAGTGTTTTAAATGCATCTCCAATGGCCTTCCAACCTGCCACTGACTGTAAACTGCTTAGAGGCAGTCTGAGTGCATCACTGATTGCCTGAAAGCTCACCCCTTGGAAAGTCGGCCAGATGTAAGTCAGCATCAGGGCTGTTGCAATAGTGCTCCCCACTACTTTTCCACACCCCCGCCCTTAAATAAAGTTGAAATTACTAAATAACTATGGAAAGATAAAACAATTAGAAGCAGACAATACAGATTTCAGAAAGTAAGCTTGGTAAACCTGGTACTTGTTCTTTTCAGGCTAAGGAGATGATGGGTGGGGAAAAATGCAATGGATTGATACAGGCGGACTTGCAGAAAACCTTTGACATGTACCAGAGAGGAGACCTTTGGAGAAATTTAAATGTTTGGAATTAGAGGAAAGGTAGCAAACTGAATTAAAACTGGTTAGATGGAAGAAGGAAAGAGGGTAGGAATATGGGGCAATTTATCGGAGTGGGGTGCAGGGTCCGCTCTTGGATCACTTGTGCTCATTGTATAACTGAATAGGGTTGGAGGGAGTTACATCCAAATTTGCCTACAATAGTAAAAATAGGAGGCATGGTAAATAATTCTGAAGATCAAAGGAAGTCTCACAGAGATTATTGATAAAATAGTGGAAACCTAAAAATGAACAGATGAAATTCAATATCAGTAAGCATGATGCACTTAAAAATGTAAAACGTATAACAATTGTTGAATTGGGAGATGCTGAGTTGATGTGGAAAAGCAGAAGGATTTGTGGGCACAGTATAAGGTACAGAACATAGAAAGAATAATATAAATCTGTGTTAAAAGTTTAGCAAGATCAACTTACATTTATATCGTGCTTCACATGACCACCAAACATCTTAAAGCACTTTATAGCCAATGAAATGTATTCACTATTCCAATGTAAGAAACACAGCAGCCAATTTGTGCATAATAAGCTCCCACAAACAGCATAGTGATAATGTCTAGATAATTGTTTCTTTTTTTGTGTCAGGATACTGCACTTAACACTCTTTGTGACGGAGTGGGGTTTTTTCCACGGTCACGGGCATTCGGCCTCTGATATTCGGGTAAGCGTTCTCCAAGGCGGCCTTCGCGACACACGACAGCGCAGAGTCGCTGAGCAGAAACTGATAGCCAAGTTCCGCACACACGCGGACGGCCTCAACCGGGATATTGGGTTCATGTCACACTATTTGTAACGCCCACAGTTGCGTGGACCTGCAGAGTTTCACTGGCTGTCTTGTCTGGAGACAATACACATCTTTTTAGCCTGTCTTGATGCTCTCTCCACTCCCATTGTTTTGTTTCTTAAAGACTTGATTAGTTGTAAGTATTCGCATTCCAACCATTATTCATGTAAATTGAGTCTGTGTCTTTATAAACTCTGTTTGTGAACAGAATTCCCACTCACCTGAAGAAGGGGCTTAGAGCTTCGAAAGCTTGTGTGGCTTTTGCTACCAAATAAACCTGTTGGACTTTAACCTGGTGTTGTTAAACTTCTTACTTTTTTTCCACACCCATTCTGTGGAATTTCATTCTGCAGCCACTAAGTCTGGGTGATCACTGTGCATCAATTTCTGTACACTTCAAAAGAATAGAAGTTATTAACTCCAAAGGAGAGATGTGTTACATTTTTGGCTTTTCAATGGAATATGAAAATAGTTGTTTACATTTTCATGCTCTGGCCAGACAAGCAGGCTACTTCCAACTATGGGCAGTTTTGTATATATTTGCGGACAAGGAGGTCACCTGACTCCTTGGCTGAAATTTTACCGTCTCACCTGCCACGGGAATCGGAGCGGGCGAGGGGCGGACCACGGAAAGGTCCGTTGAGCTCAGGTGGGATTTTATGGTTTCGGGACAAGCAAGGACGTAAAATCCTGCCCAAGTTGTTTAAAAAAAAATAAAGTGTTCACTTTTCATACATTATGTGGGTACACCTGCATGGGCGTTACAAACCCACATAGTAATTTCAATAAGTAGATTGTGTAACCGTGGTGAAAGTTCAAGGACCAGTGTGAAGTTGAACATAGCAAAAAAGGGTGTGGTAAAATGTGAAGTCATGCATTTGCATTTTAAAATGTTGAAGATTGCGAAAGGAAGACATAGGGAGCAATCCGGCAATTACTTAAAATTGGTGTTTAGATGAGGAAACTTGATTTCAACTTGAATGCAGGGACAACCAATGATAAAACATGCACAGCTTAGCTTTTTCCCAGCCCACGCGCTCTCATCCACCCACCCTGGAAGAGAAAAACGTGGGATGTGAAAATGGTTGCATGTGGATGAAATTAGTTCTCAGAAACAAAGTATAAAAATTGAGTATAAAGAATTTAAACACCTACAGTAAAATAACATTTATTATAAGGAAACGTCACCTGTTTTTGAAGTTATTGCTAATTACTCAAACATTTGATCCTGGATTCAAAAGGTGTGATTATTGCATTGAACTATGAGTAAGTTAAGGTACCCTTGTGCTGAAGTATGACTTTAAGGTGCTGCTCAATGTTTATGCATTACGAAAGGAAAACATTCTTCTTGCACAATGTTAAGTAGTGAGTATTGGTGGGATCTGTAAACACATAAGGAACATAAACTAGGGTAGTCCTGTTGCTACCCAGCAATAAATTTGAACTTTCAAGCAGAAATCACTCAGTAGCATCAGGAGCTGGTTTACCCTCTTTCTCTCCTGTTCCCTCCCACCTCACCTCATCTCCATCAACAACAATAAAAAAAGTCACCGCTAACTGCAATGTCCCCACCAGTACTCTGGTAAAGAACAATGCAAATCAGATGCTGACCCTGAGTGCAGCCTGCAGAGACAGCTGAATTGTCATTCCAAAGCGATATTAACCTGCTTGCTTGTTCAGGTGGACGCAATGATGCACCACATTTTTCTCCAAATATCTGTACCAATATTTATCGTTCAACCAAGAGTATGAAAATAGATGACATGGTCATTTATATATTCTTGACAGAATTCAGCTGTTGTGTTTGCCTAGAAAAGAATAGTGACTGTACTTAATTAACTCTCAAATGCTTCAGAACACGAAAAGATGTGAAAGGCACCATTTAAATGCAAGCTTGTTCTTCCTTTTCCTTCTTCCCTATCTAGATGGCTCAATTCCACATTTGCTTATTACACTAGCCAAAGAGCTCCTGATTATTTTGGTTAACCAGCAGGTAGGTGAATATTTATTTAACACGAAGATGTGAAGAACCTGATTAAATCTACAAATTTATGTTCAAGTTAATAGCTCCTTGATATGATCAGCACAGTGGTTAAAAAACGTTTACAAACCAACAACATAATATAAATATTTTATTTTAAAGTGAAACAGAACTGTGACACCTTACTTAAATATTTGTCAGTATATTCATGGTATTGTTACAAATCCAACTCTTGCTAATACTGAACAAATCAGATTCCAGAGTGAAACCTGGCTTGATAGATCCTTACTTTTGTAGAAACTATGGAGGAAAGTTACCAAACAAATTCAAAGGAGTCTGTTGATGAACTTAGAACACAAAGAATAGAATATTGATTAAAATAATAAAAATGAACTATATTACACCAGAAAATATTTTGAAAGATCTCAATGCAAACACAAAAATATGATTCAGTTTCCCAACATTCCTTCACTCAGCAATATCTTTATATACACATGAAGAGTTACCACTAGCTTGACACAGACTCCTTGCTTGGAACTGGAACACATGTAAACAATTTTCTTCCAGTGGTTTCTTGAGTATTCAATTGATGCTTCTCACCCAACTCGTATCTCTCCCTGAGACACCCAAAACCACATTCACTATTGCTTCAACTGCAGAGGAAACTCTAACGCTAAACTGGGTCTCTCATACCCTTGTAATATTTCTAATCTGAGTTGAAAATTGCTGTCTTCACTCTGACACACATTGAAGGCTCCCCTGTCTTTTTCAGATTCTCTGTTTCACTTGATCATTGTCACTAGGCAACAACCTAGTTTTTTCTACCCAAGTCTTTCATTTCAGAGATTGTATGTGTGTATATTTTATATTTATATTAAAGTGCAACTGGAACCACTCTACCTTCCTTAACACAAAAATACATACATATACATATATATATATATCTTGTTCCTCACAGTATATATAGAACACCCAATACGATGACTTTCTCACATCACTCCGTCATTGTTGATCCTTTGCTTTCATTATTTAGACAATTCCAAGATATACATAAGAACTAAGAGCAGGAATAGGCAATTCAGCCACTCGAGTCTGCTCCCCCATTCAATATGATCATAGCTGACCTTATCTTGGCCTCATGAGTTAAATCATCATACGGTACTTACAATTTTTATATCTGAATAACTGAAGTATCTTCTTCCTACTTGGGATAAGTGATTGTTCGAGCAATCACTTATCCCAGAGGGACAGAAAATAGGCCATAGTGATTTTTAAGATTAACCTGATTCTGTACAACTGCTGTTCATTATGTAACAGAGCACACTGCCAAGCTGCATCAATCTGTGTCAGTTTATCCTTCAATGTTCAAGGACCAAACATTGAGTATCATAGAACATACATGTAGTTAAGAAGCTGATTTTGGGTGTAGTGAGCATTAACGGACAATTTATACACACTTTGATATTTTAATGCAACTGACAAATATCCAATATTAAATAATCAAGACTTATAGGCCGGAACTCTACCACCTCGCCCGCCACGGAATCGGCACGTGCAAGGGTCTGACAATGGAAATCTCGGATTACCTCGGGTGGAAATTTCCGTTCTCACCCGGGCGAGACTGTAAAATCCCGCCCACAATGTCATTACCAAACCTACACAAAATTGGCCAGAACCAAATGTTATAAGTTGATGTTCAGCAATACTCCACAAGATTAAAATAGATAACATGGTAAAATCAAGGTGAGGGGTCACACGACATCAGGTTATAGTCTAACAGGTTTATTTGAAATCACAGGCTTTTGGAGCGTTGCTCCTTCAAAGAAGCAGCACTCCGAATGCTTGTAATTTCAAATAAACCTGTTGGACTCTAACCTGGTGTCGTGTGGCCTCTCACCTTGTCCCACCCCAGTCCAACACCGGCATCTCCACATCGTGGTAAAATCAATACACACAGTTCAAGTATTGCAAAACACATTATGCAATATTTTTAATCCAAGTTCAATTATAACATATGACTGGTCATTGAAAACAATTACTGAATGAAAGTAGCATTGCTTTAAACGTTAATATTTTATCATAAAACAAATAGTGAACATATTGTTTTGCAGTGATTGGATGTTCCAGTAAGTTAGGTGTTGGTTTTTCACCTCTGGAACGGAGGTTGAAAACATCTTTTCGCTGACAGGTGGAAGAACCATATATGAAATGTGTGCCAACAATCTCATGCCCATTTCTGGTAGGAATGCAGCCACAGCATAAAATCATCCAATATTCAGTTCATCATAGAATCCCTCCAGTGTAGAAAGTGGCCATTCAGCCCATCGAGCCTTCACCGTCAACAGTCCCACCCAGGTCCTATCCCTGTAACCCCTCTAATCCCCCAGACGCGAAGGGACAATTTAGCATGGCTAATCAACCTAACCCACACATCTTTGGACTGTGGGAGGAAACCGGAGGAAACCCTTGCAGACACGGGGAGAACGTGCAGACTCTGCACAGACAGCGACCCACACCGGGTATCAAACACAGGTTCTTGGTGCTGTGAGGCAGCAGTGCTAATCACTGTACCACCGTGCTGCCCCAAAATTAGAAAAATATGCTAGGTGGATTCCCAAAATGGACTGCAGTCATATGCCAATATTTTAAATAAGGTCTGCTTTTAAACAAATAATTTCAATTAACTCATTGTAAGCTGATATGCATCAGATTTACAGAATCACACAAAGCAAAACACAGAATATTTAACCCATCTGCAATCCAAAAAAGCTTCTATGAATATTACTAATATTTTAAGGAATTTGGGCCAACATTACATACTTTAATTGCCACTGAAACCAGTACTTGCTGGAGACTTACATAAAACACTAAGTCCAAACATATCGTATGTCATTGTAACCAAAGAGGTTAACCAAGCTATCATATTTTGAAAGCACCTCCATAAAAATACGTTCTAATGAAAAATAGGAAACATATTCTCAAGGTTGTTTGAAAAAATTACAAAGCGATGAGTGGAAAGTAAATACTTTATTTCATTTTTAAAACTGCTATTCATACATCATCTTCTATGCATTATTTACAAAACAAACAGCTTGCATCCTGCATCATTAACTGATCAACAACTGCATCCGACAACTCCGTATGTCACAGAATAATACCCGATTCCAAACAAAAACATATTGTATTTGAAAGTAACCAACCTGCCACTTTGGTCCTTAGTCCATCTCACCGAACCACCCTCTGGCTTTGTTTCATAACAGATCCTCAATACACGAGGGAAGTCTTGAGGAGTTTGTACCCCTGGTTTCTTTATTTTCAGGCTCCACATGTCGGTCTGGAACTGGAGTTCACCACAGCCAGGTGCTTGACTGCACTGGAGGTAGTAATGATGCTGTTCCTGCCAGCATTCTGCCGCCAAACCTAAAATATCTTCCACAACGTTTCTCTGGACATCACTCTGCAGTCTCTGAGAGTAAATGCCATTTTCTGACTTGGGCATGTCCACTCTGATCAGTTTCTCAATGCCTGCAGCAGCAATGACATTTACCTCTTCTACCTTATTCACCACAAGATCACAACAATCCAGCACCAGCTCAAAATCAGCCCCATCACTGCAGTGTTCCCTTGTACCAGAAATCCCACTCGCCCACTCTTTGTTGCTATGGTTACAACTATTAACAGTGGTGACAGAGTTGCCAATATGTTCAGATAGATTGCATATCTTATCCACAGATGAACAAGCAGCAGCTCTTGCAATGGGATTGCATGAAGGTCCAGGTTGCTCAGTTTCAGATAATGCCTGTGAGGAAGGACAGCAACCTGTTCCCACAGAGTGAGGGGCTTTTTTGTGCTCTTGGTTAGCTTCTAGGAAGAGGACAATAGTACTGTTGATAACTTTCCTGTCAAAGTTCACTGTCAGATCTAGCACATAGTGTCTGACCAGCATGTAACCAGCATTAGCCATGAGAGGAAGGTCATCTTCATTGGGGTCGAGAGTTGACTCTGTATTTTCATTCATAGTTAGAACAAGGAAGTGATTGTTCAACAATACCCAAAAATCATAAATGTAAGTACCATCAGTGTTCCAGTACTATACGCATTCCCTGAATACTGCTTTGTTGTTTAAAAACACCCATGGTTTCTGTAAGCTGTTTCTATGTCTTCTATCTTTGTAGTTGTTTGCTTTTTTTCTGTTAAAACCTGTATACAAAAAAGAGAGAGAATTACCAATTACACAACTAATTTAACAGTCATCTCTGAAAGTGCCCTTTGCTGGAATAAAGTTATGCTATACAGTGAATTTTTCTTTTAAATTTCTCTGAATTACAATGTTTATACAGAGTCCCAGTGTTTTTACAAGGGCTCATCGGTTAAATCTACAATGTTGGACTGTATGGATTGTGCTGTTTATGTTGCTGACTCTCTGCTGGATTTTTCTAAAAAGACACATTTGTTTTGGGAGAAGCAGGTGGGA
This sequence comes from Mustelus asterias, assembly GCF_964213995.1. Taxonomy (NCBI): domain Eukaryota; kingdom Metazoa; phylum Chordata; class Chondrichthyes; order Carcharhiniformes; family Triakidae; genus Mustelus; species Mustelus asterias. The sequence goes on from NC_135806.1 coordinate 63,002,193, forward strand.
AATCACATCTTGAACACATTAAAATACGAAGGCTGCTGTGAAGACTAATTTGACAGCAAAGCCCCTGAGAGTTCACACTTTACAACCTTCGAGTTGGTACTAGCATGAGATCTACCTCAAGAGGTGGGTTTGTGTCATGCTGAGATTCAGGCTGCAGAGATATGCATATTTATATTTTCTAGTAGAGGTCAAGTTTAGGCAAAAATTTGTCCTGTTCTATCCTGTCAGAATAAACAGGTTAATAAATGATTGAATGTTATAATCAAATAATATGGAATACAAGAGATTTGGATAACAATAAAGAACTACTATGAATCAAGTAATTATTTGAATTCAACAGAAAGGTTTATTAACATAATAAAGCTAGAAGTACATCCTTCAAAGGTTCACTTTATATTTTACAGAATTCCATGCTGTAATACAGATAACGGAAAGTCAAAACCAGTTCAAAGAGGATGGAAATAAACACTAAAACAAAAAGAAGCAGAATAAAGCAGCATTATGTTTTGTATGTTGCACACTCTTTGCATGTAATATAAAACAAACATTAAAATAAAACGTGATAAAATTAACCGTACAGTAAAAATCTGAAGAACTGTAATAACAAACAGTTTTAAGCTCACTGTTTTAACACCATAAACCATTTAACTATATTTAGCTGGGAAAGAGAACATGTAATTTAAAACATTTAACCAAAAACAATTGAGAATATTTAAAGGCATCTTTAAAAGAATGGTTTCAATGACTGTTAAAATCTAATTGCGCCCATCATAAACTGATTTAATTTAATCTGATAGTTGATTAATTATTATACAAAATATCAAATAAAGTGGCTAATGAAAATTGCAAGAATAAGAAGCATTTTGTACAATACACAATGGTTATAATTCACATTTCTGCTGCTTGGTGCAACACCTGCATTAAATTAAAAACGTGCGGTAATTTCTGTTTTATTTTTAGAACTTCCTTCACTTCATCTTGGATTAAGGAAACAGCCGGCAACTCTAAACATAACTGATTTGGCCCTTTCAGTATTGAGGTCAGCGAACGAAAACGTTCTGATAATTGCATTTGGTTTCAAATCCGGGCGGCCGTTCGACAAGTTAATTGTTTTCACAACCTTTCAATGAAAACAATGAATTTGCCCAAGAGCACAATACCCATCTCCGCGTGTAAACTTACACTGAAGATTCAACGGAGATAACAAAAGGCAGCGCCACAATGTGGTAATAAGTGGTCTGCACACAGAGGCAGAAATTTTTGTCACACATTCCAGAAGACTTTTAGGTTATAAACATACTTTTTTTTAAAAAATATTTTTTATCATTTTCGTTCAAAATACACAGCAATGCGATAGTTTACTAAGAATCTGATGCAAAGGGAAACCAGAAAGAATCTCCTACAACTCATTCCTAACAGTGGTAAATTTGGAGCATCTCTTCACATTTTATTCTTCATTTATAATCAGGAAACAGAGCAGTGATGAGGACACAAGTCTGTTGCTAATCCCTGACCTGTCAAACCTCTAAACCCCTAGCATTACAAACTACTCAGCCACTGACCTTCTTCAACGGCTACAGTCTGCAGCTCTGGGAAATAAACCTAATGTCAACACTCTGCGCCCCACAGTCACAGAATCAGGGTCAGTCACTCACAGGGCCGGTCAGTCAGTCTCAGGGTCAGTCACTGGCACAGGGTCAGTCAGTCAGTCTCAGGTCAGTCACTGGCTCTCAGGGTCAGTCACTGGCACAACAGGGTCAGTCAGTCAGTCTCAGGTCAGTCACTGGCACAGGGTCAGTCAGTCTCAGGGTCGGTCAGTCAGTCTCAGGGTCAGTCACTGGCACAGGGTCAGTCAGTCAGTCTCAGGTCAGTCACTGGCTCTCAGGGTCAGTCACTGGCACAACAGGGTCAGTCAGTCAGTCTCAGGTCAGTCACTGGCACAGGGTCAGTCAGTCTCAGGGTCAGTCAGTCTCAGGGTCAGTCACTGGCACAGGGTGGGTCAGTCACTCACAGGGCCGGTCGGTCTCAGGGTCTGACACTGGCACAGGGTCAGTCAGTCAGCTCCGCCACCTTCTGTTCCCTTTTCACATTCTCACTGCACTGCTCCGGTCGCGCTCGGATTGCGTCATCACTCCGCGCCTCTCGGCAAACATCCACAACGATCCAGCAGAGGGCGCCGGCACAGTGCCATCAAAGACCAAAGGTGTGTTAGTCATGGGATGGCCCAGACAGGACAAATGTGGTTGCACATTGTTTGACCACTGATGTGTTCAAAAAAATGCTATTTGATTTATTATTGTCACATGTATTGGGATACAGTGAAAAGTATTGTTTCTTGCGTGCTATACAGACAAAACATTCTTTTTCATAGAGTACACAGGGGAGAAGGAAAGGAGGAGGTGTAGAATATAAAGTGTTACAGTCATAGCTAGGATGTAGAGAAAGATCAACTTAAATAAGGTAGGCCCATTCAAAAGTCTGATGGCGGCAGGGAAGAAGCTGTTTTTGAGTTGGTTGGTACATGATCTCAGACTTTTGTATCTTTTTCCCGATGGAAGAAGGTGGATGAGAGTATGTCCGGGGTGAGTGGAGGTTATACAGCCAATGCTGTGTGTGAAAAAATGGGAAATGTTATTTTCAATGTGTCTGTTGATGCTCAGTTAGTAGCGTCCTCACCTCAGAGTTAGGAGGTTCCAGCTTCAAGTCTTACTTTCGAACAGATATCAAAGCTGATACTCCAGTGCCGCACCAAGGGTGTGTTTCACTGCCGAAGGTGCTGTCTTTCAGATGTGATGTTAAACTGAGGCCCCATCTGCCTGCTCAGGTGGATGTCAAATATACCATGGCATTATTTCAAAGAACTGGGGAGTAATATAGAAGAATACAGGAGCAGGAGTGGGCCATTCAGCCCACAAAGCCTGTTCTGCCATTGAATTAGATCATGGCTGGTCATCTACTTCAATGCCACTTTCCCGTGCTTTCTCTTGATGTCATTAGTATCCAGAAATCCACCGATCCCTATCTTTAACATGCTCAATAATTGAGTTTCCACAACTCTCTGAGGTAGTGAATGCCAAAGATTCACCAACCTCTGAGTGAAAAAAATCCTCCTCATCACAGTCTTAAATGGCCAGACCCTATTCTGGATTGTGTCCCCTGGTTCTACACTCACCAGCGAGGGGAAAACATCCTATCTACATGCACCCTGTCACATCCTAAAATAATTTTGTATCTTACAATGAGATTGCCTCTCATTCTTCCAAACTCGAGAGAATACAAGCCCTGTTTCCTGAATCTCTCATCACAAGACAATCCCACCATCCCAAGGATTAGTCTGGTGAACCTCTGTTGTTACTCCCTCTATGGGCAAGTAAATCCTTCATTAGATAAGGAATCCAAAACTGCACACAATACTCCAGGTGTAGTCTCACCAAATCTCTACACAAATGCAGCAAGATATCTTTGGTCCTGCACTTAAATTCCCTTGCGACAAATTCCTACATACCATTTCCCTTCCTAATTGCTTGCTGCACATTTATACTAGCTTTTAGTGACTCATGAACAAGGACACCCAGGTTCCTTTGAACATCAATACCTCTTAGCCTCTCACCATTTAAGAAATATTCTGCCTTTCTATTTTTTCTACCAAAATGGATAACTTCCTAATTATTCACATTATATTCCATTTGCCATGTACTAGTTCATTCACTTAGCCTGACCAAGTTTACTTGGAGCCTTTTTGCATCATCCTCACAACTTTTCCACCTAGTTTTTTGTTATCAGCAAATTTGGAAATATTAAATTTGGTTCCCACATCCAAATCATTTCTATAGATTGTGAACAGCTGTGGCCGCAACACAAATCCTTGTGGTGTCCCGCTAGTAACAACCTGCCATCCTGAGAAAGACCCATTTATCCCTACTCTCTGTTTTCTATTTAGTAACTAATTCTCAATCCATACTTATATATTACCCCCAATCCCATGTGCTCTAATTTGGTTTATGAAACTCCTGTGTGGGACCTTATTAAAAACATTTACTATGTCAAAATAACCACATCCACAGGTTCTCCTTTATTTAGGCTACAAGTAACATCCTCAAAAATCCTCAAATGTTTCCCAAGCATGATTTCCTTTCATAAATCCAGGTGACGCTGCCCAATCATATCAATGTTTTCCAGGTATCTAGACACTTAAAGGATGACAAGGCACCGGGACTGAATGATATTGAAAGAAGTGAAAATGGAAATTGCAGGAGCACCGGCCATAATCTTCCAGCCTTCTCTAGACTCTGTGGGAGTGCCTCATTGAAGAATTGCAAATGTTATGCCCTTGTTCAAAAAAATGTTGGAAGGATACCCCCAGCAATTACAGGCCAGTCAGTTTGATGCACTATCAATCAAGCAAAGACTAGTTTGTGTGCAAGAACAAATAGGCTTTTATTCGCAAAAGACTTGGAGCACACCCATGCTGATTAACTGATCCGGCGACTGAGGCAGGGGGGTTGGGAGCAGTCACCTTTATACCTGGACCAGGGGGGGAGGAGTCTCAGGCAGGGCCGGCAGGGGCATGCCCAGGCATGTCACACACACACACAGGCAATAAGCTTAACAGTGGTTTACCACATTCACCCCCTGCTTTTAAAAAAGAGTCCGGCGGGGGTGAGGTGGGTGGAACGATATTTACAGAATTACAAATTTACAAATTCAGTCTCTCTGGGGGCTTGATCTTCCGCTGTGACCGCCGTAGTGCCGGTTGTGGTGTCAGTTCCGGTGGCCGCGGTGTTGGTTCAGGCGCCAGGCCATAGTCGCTCGAGTCATCTGTAGTCCCTTCCGATTGTCGGGTGCATGGTGGCGGCTCCTGGGGCTCAGGCGTGCTGTATACGGGGGTTGGGGGTGTGGGGTTGTGGGTCGTCGTGGTCCCTGGGGCACCTGCGGGTGCCAGGTCTCGAATGGAGACTGTGTCCTCCCGCCTGTCGGGGTACGCCACATAGGCATATTGGGGGTTGGCGTGGAGGAGCTAGACCCTTTCGACCAGGGGGTCCGACTTATGGGTCCTCACGTGCTTCCGGAGCAGGACAGGGCCTGGGGACATCAGCCACGACGGTAGTGAGGTCCCCGAGGAGGACTTCCTGGGGAAAACAAACATCCTTTCGTGAGGGGTAGCATTGGTAGCTATGCAAAGGAGTGATCTAATCGAGTGTAGTGCATCAGGGAGGACCTCTTGCCAGCGGGTGACTGGAAGACCTTTAGACCTCAGAGCTAGTAAAACGGCCTTCCAGACTGTCGCGTTCTCCCTCTCTACCTGGCCGTTCTCCCTGAGGTTGTAGCTGGTGGTCCTACTCGAGGCTATGCCTTTGGAGAGCAGGTACTGTCGCAGCTCATCACTCATAAAGGAGGATCCCCGGTTGCGATGGATATAGCTAGGGAAACCGAACAGGGTGAAGAGGCAGGGCCCTGACGACCGTGGCCGAGGTCATATCCGGGCAGGGAATAGCGAAGGGGAAACGTGAAGATTCGTCAGTGACGTTGAGGAAGTATATGTTGCGGTCAGAAGAGGGGAGGGGGCCTTTGAAGTCAACGCTCAGGCGTTCGAAAGGGCGGGTGGTCTTTATGAGGTGTGCTCTGTCTGGCCGATAGAACTGCGGCTTGCACTCTGCGCAGACCTGGCAGTGTCTGGTTATAGACCTGACTTCCTCAATGGAGTAGGGCAGGTTACGGGCTTTAATGAAGTGAAAAAACCTGGTGACCCCCGGGTGGCAGAGGTCGTTGTGGAGAGTCTGCAATTGGTCTATTTGTGCGCTGGCACATATTCCCCGGGACAGGGCGTCTGGGGGCTCATTGAGCTTCCCGGGCCGGTATAAGATGTCGTAATTGTAGGTGGAAAGCTCGATTCTCCACCTCAATATTTTATCATTTTTGATCTTGCCCCGCTGCGTGTTGTTAAACATGAATGCAACTGACCGTTGGTCCGTGAGTAGGGTGAATCGTTTACCAGCTAAGTAGTGGCGCCAGTGCCGTACAGCTTCCACTATGGCTTGGGCCTCATTCTCGACAGAGGAGTGTCGAATTTCAGGGCCTTGGAGGGTTCGTGAGAAGAAGGCCAGGGGTCTGCCCGCCTGGTTAAGGGTGGCGGCTAGGGCGAAGTCAGACGCATCGCTCTCCACCTGGAACGGGATGGATTCGTCTACAGTGTGCATCGTGGCCTTCGCGATGTCCGCTTTGATGCGGTCGAAGGCCAGGCGGGCCTCTGCCGTCAGGGGAAAAGAGGTGGATTTGATGAGTGGACGGGCTTTATCCGCATAATTGGGGACCCACTGGGCGTAATACGAGAAGAAGCCCAGGCATCTCCTCAGTGCTTTGAGGTTGGTGGGGAGAGGAAGTTCTAGGAGGGGACGCATGCAGTCGGGATCGGGACCGATGACCCCGTTTTCCACAACACAACCAAGGATGGCGAGGCGGCGTGTGCGGGATACGCACTTCTCTTTATTATAGGTCAGATTTAGGAGTGTGGCGGTGTGGAGGAATTTGTGGAGGTTGGCGTCGTGGTCCTGCTGATCATGGCCGCAGATGGTGACGTTATCCAGGTACGGGAAGGTGGCCCGCAGCCCGTTCTGGTCTACCATTCGGTCCATCTCACGCTGGAAAACCGAGACCCCATTGGTGACGCCGAAGGGGACCCTAAGGAAGCGATAGAGGCGGCCATCCGCCTCGAAGGCAGTATATTGGCGGTCTTCCAGGCGGATAGGGAGCTGGTGGTATGCAGATTTTAAGTTGATGGTGGAGAACACCCGATATTGCGCAATCTGATTAACCATGTCAGATATGCGGGGAAGGGGGTACGCGTCCAGCTGCGTGTAGCGGTTAATGGTCTGACTGTAGTCAATGACCATGCGATGTTTCTCCCCAGTCTTAACAACTACTACTTGGGCTCTCCAGGGGCTGATACTGGCCTCGATGATCCCCTCCCCTAGGAGCTATTGTACTTCGGACCTGATAAAAGCCCTGTCTCCAGCACTGTACCGTCTGCTCTTGGTGGCGATGGGCTTGCAGTCGGAGGTGAGATTTTCAAATAGGGAGGGAGGGGCGACTTTAAGGGTCGAGAGGCTGCAGGTGGTGCGCGGTGGGTGATCCAAGAACTGGTGATTGCAAACAGAGAGCGGGGGAAAAGGCCCATTATACTCCATGGTGACACTCTTAAGGTGACACAGGAAATCTAGCCCCAGGAGTATGGCAGCGCAGAGTTGTGGCAGCACGAGGAGCCTGAAGTTTTTGTACACTGTGCCTCGTACAGTCAGGGTCGCCACGCAGTACCCGAGGACATCCACCGAGTGGGACTTTGAAGCCATGGAGATTGTTTGCTTCACTGGCAGTACTGAAAGGGCGTAGCGACTCACTGTGTTAGGGTGAATAAAGCTCTCCGTCAAATGAACAGTTTGTTTACCTCGATGTCCATCATGGACCTGGCAAGTTGGTGAGGCCTGGATTGGTCCAGCGTAACCGAAGCCACCGTTGGATTTTGCGACACGGCTGACGGCCTCCAAGATGGCGGCTCACACGCGGCTACCGGCACCCAAGATGGTGGCCCCCGCGGGTCGCACGCTACTGGGCTTGGAGATCGACTTCGCCCTGCATACCTTCGCGTAATGGCCCTTCTTTCCACACCCGGAGCAGATCGCATCCTTTGATGGGCAGTGTTGTCGGGGGTGCTTCCCCAGGCCGCAGAAGTAGCACTTCAGGCCTCCAGAGACTGCCGCAGCGGTCGGGTCATTGGTGGGACGTGGCATGGCGTAGGCCTGCGGCCCTCCCGAGTACAGAGGTGGCGGCAACTGCGGCATCCACGATGCGCCCCCATGGTCGGGGGTGTAGGCCTCAAGATTACGGAAGGCCGCCTCTAACGAGTTGGCAAGCGCTACAGTCTTTTGTAGATCCAGCCCACCCTGTTCCAGCGGTCGTTGTCGGATATAGTTTGACCTGATACCCGTGACATAGGCATCTCTGATTAAGTCCTCAGTGTTCTGGGCGGCTGTTACGGCCTTGCAGTTGCAGGCCCTGCCAAGTGCTCGCAACACAATCAGGAATTGGTCCCCCGATTCTCCTGGCTGTTGTCTGCGAGTAGCCAGAAGATGTATGGCGTAGATTACATTAGACTGTTTGTTATACTGGCCTTTTAAAAGTTCGATCGCATCCTCGTAAGTTTCAGCATCTCTAATCATCGGGAATACTTGATCGCTTACCCGGGCGTGGAGCACGTGTAGCTTGTTGGTTTCGGTCCGGACGACGGAGGCGGAGGCGGTGAGGAAAGTTTCGAAACATCGCAGCCAGTGATCGAAGCTGTTAGAGGCTCCTACGGCTTGAGGATCCAATTCTAATCTATCGGGTTTTAGTATCTGCTCCATCCCAAAACTTTTTATGAATAAAATTGATGCACTATCAATCAAGCAAAGACTAGTTTTGTATGCAAGAACAAGTAGGCTTTTATTCGCAAAAGACTTGGATCACACCCATGCTGATGAACTGGTCCGGCGACTGAGGCAAGGGGGTTGGGAGCAGTCACCTTTATACCTGGACCAGGGCGGGAGGAGTCTCAGGCAGGGCCAGCAGGGGCATGCCCAGGCATGTCACACACACACAGGCAATAAGCTTAACAGTGGTTTAACACACAATTTAACATCAGTGGTGAGCAAGATTCTAGAAACAATTACTTCGGATAGAATTACTAGTCACATGGAAAAATGTGAGTTGATTAGGAAGAGCCAGCATGGATTTTTAAAGGGGAAATTATGTTTAACTAACTTGCTGGAGTTTTTTGAGGAGGTAACAGAAAGGGTTGATGAGGGTAATGCTGTTGATGTGGTGTACTTAGATTTTCAAAAGGCATTTGATACAGTGTCACACAACAGAGTTATGAGTAAAGTTATAGCTCAAGGAGTAAAAGGGATAGTAGTAATGTGGATACAAAATTGGCTGAATAATAAGAAGCAGAGAGTAATGGTCAATTGACATTTTTTGGCTCAAGGAATGTTTGTATAGGTGTTCCCCTGGGTCGGTATTGGGACCCTGGCATTTCCTGATATATATTAATGATCTATATCTTAGTGTGCAGTGGATTGTTTCAAAGTTTATAAAAAGACACAAAACTTGGAAGTATTGTAAACAGTGAAGAGGACAGTGTAGAACTTCAAAAGGAAATAGACAAGTTGGTTGAGTGGGCAAATAGGTGGCAGAAGAAGTTCAATGCAGAGAAATGAGAGGTGATGCATTTTGGTAGGAAGAACATGGAGTAATATAAAATAAGGGGTCAAATACCTAAAGGGGTACAAGAGCAGAGGTGTGGAAGTTAAAGTGCTCAGATTTTTAAAAATCATGCCTTTGCTGGAACAGCTTGTGAGAGTGTTATTAGTTGAAGACTTTCAAGGGAGCCTGTCTGCTTTAGACTAATTTCCTCTTGCCTAGCCCTCAAAACATTCCACTTTTTGACCTTCACCGGAGGGTGAATAAGACCAGATTTTTTCCATAACAAATACCAAAGGCGAGATATGGGGATATGCTATGCAAATGAAGGATTAGCAAAAGTCAATTTTTCATTGAATGAGAAAGGGTAAAAAGCCAGGATTTAATTGGCAAATATGTATGTCAATGAAAAACCTCTTGTTCCTGATTTGCTGTAATTGACTATAATTACTGAGTTGTTTCTTTGTAATATCGGAACCACTCCAGCCATTTCGATGGAGGGAGGGGAGTTCTCCTTGTGCACAAGTAATTAAAGACCTTGCATTGGATGCATGGTGTCCAGCACTGTTTGTATTAAGAGTCGACTAAGTATGCCTAAGGTTGCTGGTATCCAAGGATCTCTGACAGAGGCACTTGGGTGTATATATGCATAAGTCATTAAAGGTGGCAGGACAGGTGGAGAGAGCAGTTAATAAAGCATATAGTATTCTGGGCTTTATTAATTGGGACATAGAGAACAAGAAAGGTATGCTGAACTTATACAAAACACTAGCTAAACCTCAGCTGGAATATTGTGTACAGTTCTGGGCATCGCACTATAGGAAGGATGTGAACGCATTGAAGAGAGCGCAGAAGAGGTTTACAAGAATGGTTCCAAGCACGAGAAACTTCAGTTACGAGGATAGATTGGAGAGATCGTGCATGCTCTCCTTGGAGAGAAGAAGGCTAAGAGGAGATTTGTTAGAGATGTTCAAAATCATGCGGGGGCTGGACAGAGTAAATAGGGAGAAACTGCTACCACTCATAAAAGGATCAAAAATGAGAGGGCGCAGATTTAAAGTGATTTTCAAAAGAAGTAAAACTAATCCCTTGACACTAGGGTCAATTTAGCATGGCCAATCCACCTAACCCGCACATCTTTGGACTGTGGGAGGAAACTGGAGCACCCGGAGGGAACCCACGCAGACACGGGGAGAATGTGCAAACTCCACACAGACAGTGACCCGAGGCCGGAATTGAACCCGAGTCCCTGGCGCTGTGAGGCAGTGCTAACTACTGTGCCCCCATGTGGCTTATACCATTTCTAAATCCAGGTAGTTTTGCTTTTCTTTTTATTTGCATAGGCGAAAGCACATTTTCCACATGTTTGACAGCAGAGACAGTTATGACTGTCAATAAATTGTTTTTCCTGCTCTAGGTATACTCAGTCCTCTCTCTCTGACTCAGGTTCTTTCACAGCTACAATTCTTTCTTTGTTTGCAGCCTTTATCTCCAATCTGAAAGTGTGGCTTTATAATGTTATTGTAAAGTAGACAAATCAGATTTAATGGGATAGGAAAATGTGACTCGAGGTCCACAGCAATATGGTTGACATTTAATTACCCTCTGAAGTGCCCTAGCAACTCAGTTATATTAAAGTGCTAGAAAATCAAGCATGAACGAAACCGGATGGATCATCTGGCATCGACCTGGGCACCAGAAGCAAAAACAGTAAACTCAGCCCTGTCAATCCTGCAAAGTGGGGGCTGGTGCCAAAATTGGGAGAGCTGTCTCACAGACCAGTCAAGTAACAGCCTGACATAGTCTTACTCACAGGATCTTCCCTTACAGATAACACCCCAGACATCACCATCCCTTGGTATGTCCTGTTTCGATGTGGAGATGCCGGCGTTGGACAGTAAGAAGTCTCACAACACCAGGTCAAAGTCCAACAGGTTTATTTGGTAGCTAAAGCCACTAGCTTTTGGAGCACTGCTCCTTCGTCAGGTAAGTGGGAGTTCTGTTCACAAACAGGGCATATAAAGACACAAACTCAATTTACAAAATAATGTTTGGAATGCGAGTCTTTACAGGTAATCAAGTCTTAAAGGTACAGACAATGTGAGTGGAGAGAGCATTAAGCACAGGTTAAAGAGATGTGTATTGTCTCCAGCCGGGACAGTTAGTGAGATTTTGCAAGCTCAGGCAAGTTGTGGGGGTTACAGATAGTGTGACATGAACCCAAGATCCTGGTTGAGGCCGTCCTCATGTGTGCGGAACTTGGCTATCAGTGTCTGCTCAGCGACCCTGCGTTGTCGTGTGTCGTGAAGGCCGCTACTTTGTCCTGTTTCACCAGCGGGACAGACCCAGCACAGGTGGTGGCTCAGTGATATACAGTCAGGAGGGAGATGCCCTGGGAGTCCTCAATGTCAACTCCAGAGTCCATGAAGCGTCATGGCATAGGGTTAAACATTCAAACATGGACAAGGAAACCTCCTGTTGATTATCACATACCATGCAACTCCCCTTCCTCCCATTCCCTTTCTTCTGATGAATCAGTATTCTTCCATGTTGAAAGCCACTTAGAGGAAGCACTGAGGGTAGCAAAGGTACAGAATGTAGAGACTGAAGCAGTCTGTGCTCATATGCAGCAATACATGGACAACATTGAGGCTTGGGCTGATAAGTGGCAAGTAACATTTGTGGTACACAAATGTTCGGCAATGACCATCTCCAACAAGAGGAAATCTATCCATCAGCCCTTGACATTCAATGGCATTACCAACGCTAAATCCCCCACTATCCAACATCCTGGGGGGTTACCATTGACCAGAAACTGAATTGGACTAGCCATATAAATACTGTGGCTACAAGAGCTTAAGTTAGAAGGTTAGAAATCATGCGGTGATTAACCCACCTCCTGACTCCCTAAAGTCTGTCCACCATATACAAGTCACAAGTCAAGAGTGTTATGCAATATTCTCCAATTACTTGAATAAGTACAGATCCAGCAACACTCAAAAGCTTGACACCATCCAGGACAAAGTAGCCCGCTTGGTTGGCACCCCATCCACAAACATTCACTCCCTCCACACTGATGCACAGTGGCAGCAGTGTGTACCATCCACAAAATGTACCGCAACAACTCACCAAAGCTCCTTGGGCAGCACATTCCAAACACATGATCTCTACCATCTTGTAGGACAAGGGCAGCAGACACGTGGGAACACCACCACCTGGAGATTCCCTTCCAAGCCAGTCACCATCCTGACTTGGGAATTTATCGCCATTCCTTCACTGCCTGTGGGTCAAATCCTGGAACTCCCTCCCTAAAAGCATTGTGGGTGTATTTAAACCACATGGACTACAGCAATTCAAGAAGGCAGCTCACCACCATCTTCCCAAGGGCAATTAGGGACGGGCAATAAAAGCTGGCCTGGCCAGCGACACCCTGATCGCTTGAATAAATAACTAAACAATTATAGTAAATGATAATGGGAGAACAGAACATTGAAATCAGATTTCCAGAACGGTAACAAAAATTATAAAGACGCATACAGTTGAATTTTGATCACTGTCATGATTTTTCTCTTATTATTTATAGGTACATTTTTGAAGTGCATGTGCCATTCACTATAGTTTATAATGGCACATGAGGTTTTTGCTCTATCGTTCAAAACCAGTGTACAGAATAACCACCCTTGTTTTAACCCATATCAGCATTTTATTGGGAGGACATTGTCTTTCCAAATACACTACTTTTTCTTATGCCCTGTTTTAATTCTTGTAAGACACTTTTAGGATATTTTTCTGCTGTCTCTGTTTCGGGTGTGTTTGCCCTGGGGCCAAAAAGCATGCTTCAGTTGTTTTGAATATATTAAGTGGTTTCACTGATAAACAGGTTCTTTATTGTTCTCAATTATCATTTCCTGAGTATTGCATAAGCTCGCAATGCTGACAGTATGAAGCAGTGAATTGAAAAGTACAAAGTAGCGGTTCAGCATGAACTCAGCTTATTGACCCTAAAAATGCTTTACATCACATAAATCTGGAAATAAGGTCCAAATTGTTTTCACTGCCACTTTACCCTCTGCTAATGAGAACTGCATTAATACAGTTCAAAGTTCATGCGGTGGACTGGATTGTGAAACTTGGTTTGCAATCTAGATACTCAGCAATTGTATAACTTTGAGTTGCCCAACAGCAAATAAACTGAGTAACCCACCCAGTGTCAATGGTAAATTAGAATCACAAAACCTGGTTAAATCATGTAGAAGAAAGCAAATAGTGGGAGCAACCAAAAGCCAATGTGAGTGGAAGGCAACATTTCTCTTAACCTCCACTTCAATGAGATAAATCAGGGTGACACAGTGGTTAGCACTGCTGCCTCACAGCTCCAGGGACCTGAGTTCGATTCCTGGCTTGGGTCACTGTCAGTGTAGAGTTTGCACATTCTCCCCGTGCCTAATTCGGTTTCCGCCGGGTGCTCCGGTTTCCTCCCACAGTCCAAAGATGTAGGGGTTAGGTGCATTGGCCATGCTAAATTGCCCCTTAGTATCCCGGGATGCGTAGATTAGAGGGGTAAATATGTGGGGTTACGGTGATAGGGTGTAGGTGGGATTGTTGTTGGTGCAGACTTGATGGGCTGAATGGCCTCTTTCTGCACTGTAGGGGTTGTATGATGATAAAAGTGTGCAGCAGCAACTACCATATACCAAGGTGATTCTGACTTTGGCAGACATTAGAGAGAGACATCAGGCAGGCAAACAGGTGTTCCAAACCAGTGTGAAGGGGAGGATGCAGAACTGGCCGGCTGGAGGATTATCTGTGCAGAATTCATGTTCGACCCACAAATTTATATTTTTTAAAAAAGCAAAGTTGTTTCCAGCGGGCCCTGCGATGATCATTTTACGGACCACTAGTCAGGTCATTTAACGCTTGATACCAATGGGCAGAATATGCACTGTGCTCACTCTGCCCATTTCTGTCTCAAAATTAGAATCATAGAATCCCTACAGTGCAGAAAGAGGCCATTCAGCCCATCAAGCCTGCACCAACAACAATCTCACCCTATCCCCGTAACCCCACATATTTACCCTGCTATGTCCCTGACACTAAGGGGCAATTGAGTATGGCCAATTAAACCAACCCCACATCTTTGGATAGTGGGAGGAAATCGGAGCTCCCGGAGGAAACCCACGCAGACACTGGGAGAACAGACAGGTACCTGAGGCTGGAATTGAACCCAGGTCCCTGGCGCTGTGAGGCAGCATTGCTAACCACTGTGCCTTGGAGTCCTACAGTTGACATACAACAACAATCTGCATGTTATAAATAAACTCGTTAATAAACCAGATGGTGCTTTGGCCACCTATTTTCACAATGAACTGGAAAAAGTATCGGCCACATCGAGAGATGGGACCAGGTGCTGAGTGCCATTTTCAGCCCATTGAAATCACATTTCTAGTGGTCAGAGACCATGAAAATGACTCGCTATGACTGACAGACCTGGTTGATAAATATCCAGTGACCTCCTAGTTTCTGGTAGTCTTCCTTGTTTGCATCACCCTTAAGATGTATATTGAGTTGAATATTAGTGATTGGACGGATGGCCTGACAATGGGCGAAGTGCATGTCACCGGCACACAGGTGACTGACAGACCTTCCATCTGAATTTTATGGGTGGCAGGTAATTAAGTGGCTGCCGCGGGGATTACAGTCCTACTCAGGATGGCCGCCCGCTCCTGAGAGCTGCCAGCCCAATCAGAGGGCCAGCAGCTCAGTGGCCTCAGTGCACCACTAGAAGCAGTGCCTGGTGCTGAGGCAGGCAGGTAGGATTAAAAAAATTCTAAAATTGAAAGACCAAATAATGGGGGGGATATCCCTTCGGGGAAATTGTTTGGTTCTTGGTGCATCCTGGCCACAGCCTACTTTTTCACATAAAAATCTGGGCTATTGGTGGGAGGTCACCCCCATTTAACTGTGGAGGGGGGGGGGGGTGCTGGGCGGGTGATACATCCACCATTGTTGCAAGTATAAGAACAGCCATCTTCATTAGTGTGTTTCTGTGAGAGACTTTTATTAAACTGACCTCAAGATGTGGCATTGTCCTATAACTATAGAAAAGCTTGAGGCAGTCTTGTCCAATGAGTGGCTCAAGGGCTGAATGCAGCTCTCTGCAGCCCCCCAGCACCAATTTTCAAAGTGCCAGTCAAACAGATAAATTTGAATGGAAGAATCTAGACGAACTGCTCCTCAGGTTGGACAAGCCTGGCCTCAGATTGGCTACATTTCAAAAGCCAAACATTCCCCCTTTCATACTGAACCAAAAATACAAACATCTCATTTTTATGAGCGGCCAAAAGATCAATTTGCATGCATGATCCAGTTACTTCCTGTGCACCCACTGTTCTCATACATGAACAACTGTTTGGTCTATTAGTCAGGCTCCACATTTGCATTGCACACATTGGCCTGAAGTTTTAGGATGGCAGTCAGCAGAGAACCAAAGGCAGATACACTGGTCACACTAATGAAGACCACTGTCTTTATACATGCAATATGGTTTCTGTGAGAAGCTTTTATTGAACTGATCTTGAAGTGTCTGCCTCCCAGAGGCCGACACATGACACTGTCTAATGACTATGAAAAATGTAAAATGGTTACATTTCAAAACCCAAGCAGCCACCATCAAAATGTAGATGGTCTGGCAAAATGGCCAAATTAAGGCCTTGACATTTTTTAATTGTCTGCCTACCTCCTTGTGGCAGGCCCACCCTTGGTAAACTTTCAGTCATGGTTCCAATAATTTTACCAGCCCACCTCCCCACCCTCCATTCCTGCCTCCTGGGTAGGGTGGTGAAAGTCTGCTCATTATGTCTGCTATAGGCCATCACATTCAAAAGTAAATCTATCTTGGTGACTCAGTGGTCATTGCAGTTTTGCAAATAAAGACATGCTCCCCATCATGAAATATCTGTGCTACACTTCAGGATTTTGTGACCATGGGGCCCGATTCTCCCATCGCGACCCGTAACTTTTGTGGCGGGTCCGGTCAGGAGAATCGTGTCGCCGGCCTTTTTCCAGGATTTGCGCGTGCGCCGTGAACACATGCACATCTCCCAGAGCCGGAGAACAGTTGGAGTCCAGACCACGCTGGAAACTGGCGGGAAGACACATAAGTAATTTGAATCTTTTTTTAATATGTTTTGCATGTGATTATCCGGAACTTGCCGGTCCCAATTGAATGTCCCACCCCGCCAGGAGTACTTCATTCTGGCGGGATTTAGAGTAGCACCCCATGTTCGGGGAACTAGCTCCCCAGTGGATCGGGTGGGGGGGGTGGGAGTATGGGCACCCTGGCAGTGCCAGCCTGCGCCCCCTGGCACTGGCCATGGGGCAAAATGCCCATGCACAGGGGCACCATGGCACTGCCCACTCGTAATTGGGCAGTGCCAAGGGGTGGGGCCTATTGTGGACGGGCCTAGGGGGCGATCGGTGAGGGTGGTGGGTCCTGCTGCCACTCTGCATGGTGATTGATCTGGGCTGGAGGGAGGCCAGGGATTGGGGCGGGCTGTGGGGGTGGTGGTCTCCTGGGGGGGGGGCTGTCTCCCGAGGGGGTCTGACCCTGGGAGGGTCAGCGGAGGAGGGGGTCTGCCAGGGTAAGGGGGTGGGGGGATTGCCACTACTGGGGGGAGTGGGCTCCGGGGCGGGGGCACTCAGAGCTGGCCCGGGAATTGTCATGGGGGCTGCGATCGGGCCATGGGGGGGCTGCTGGAGGGGCAGCACTGCGGGAGTCCTGGGCTGGCCAGTGATTGGGCTGGCCAGCAAACGGGGAGACTGACAGATCAGGACCACTGCGCATGCGCAGAGTTCCAGAACTGTCAGACTCCGGTGCAAATAGGCCCCGCCCCCCTGGGTTTTTAATGAGATTCCCGATTGTGACCTCTGCAGTGCACGGAGTGCGGAGATTCAGGTCTGAATCTGCACTGAAAAAACAGTCGTGATCTAGTTTTCCCACCAATTCAGCACTTTACGGAGAATCGCCACCCCCGCACCACCCCCCCCCCCCCCCCCCCACCCCGCACCCCTCCTCCCCCCATTTTTCTGTAGAAAAGAGATGGAAAAAGAAAAGTTGCATTTAAATGCTGAGTTTAAAATAACTAAGCTCTGCACGTGTTTAAAAAAGTCAACCACAGGCTGCAGGCATCTGGAGATTGGGTATTGCTACTGAAATAAATACTGTTACTCAACCAAGATGATTAGGAACAATAAGGGGATCAATATCTCATCCATGGACTCTGAGCCAACACTGGGGATGGATTCCTCCTCCCTGTGGAACTTTGCATGAAGACACATTTAAGAACAGAGCCGTGATAGCAGGTTTGATGAGCAGCTCTTTTGATTAAGCTGCCTGACGTGAATCTGTTTACAGGTATTGCTCTGTATGTTCACTCACATAAAGCCTCATTTTATCAAGCATTTGCCCAGACAACCTTCGGAGAGATTGAAAGGCACAAATATCTTGTTCAGGTTTTATTATTGTTACACCCCTCTGGACTCATTCATCATACCAATAGATAGAGGTCAGTGTTAATCAACTCCCATATTATATAGAAACAACAAGACTGCATTATAACATTGCTGAATCTGAGACTTTAAGGTAGATTTGGATAAGTAACAGTTTATAAAGAACTGGAGCCAGAATTCTCAGTATCTTTTGGGAATGGACTTGGAGGCAGTGGGGGATGGTGGTGTCAGGAGAAGATTGGGGGATTAGGGGGCGGAGATGCAAGATAGCTAATAAGATAGCCACAAGCTAATAAGATAGCCAGAAGCTAATGAGTCAGAGAGGACAATAACTGAAAAAGCTCTCAGGTTTCCAAAAGTAATGACATTTGAAAATGCTGGAAATGCTCTGCAGAAAAAACAGAGCTAACCCTTCAGATCGATGCCCTTTCAACAGAACTGGAAAGAGAGACAAAGCGGGTCTTAAGCAAATCCAGAGGCAAACCCCACAGATTTCCAGGTGTATTTGTGGAGGTCCTTATGTTTTCTGACTTTAAAGACCTGAATAATAGCGAAGGAAAGAAGTTTGCCTTACAAAGTCTTAATAAAGGAGGAGGAAGCAGGCAGGTATGAAGTCATTTTATTTGCTATGTCATTTTTTCCATTGAAAACACAAGAACAATAGCTGCCTGTTCTATTCCATATCCTCACTCATGATATGGGATGGTGGAGAGACACTTCTCTTTATCAAGTTTTCTTTTATTAAAGTATACTGCAAACAAGTTACAATGATTCTGAATACTCTTGTGGTGATGTTTTGCAGAGCTCCAGCAGATTTCTCCAGGCATCTGAAATTAAATTTGCAAATACCTCCTCCTTATATTTTTTGTAGTGCCATAGACCTCACTACATGCATTGCCCCCTGCAAATGTCCTGATGGAACCAATAAAATACTGAAAGAAATGTAGCAAACAAAATGTTACACCACCCCTGGTTGCAGAAATCAAAGTGAGCTCCATAACGTAGTACTCACATGAGATATTTTGGTGGTGCTTAAACTGCCATTCAGGGATGGATCATCTACAGTTCTCTAAACATTCACAGGATTCTTATGGGCAAATAATTTTGTAGCAGGGAACCATTCACAGAGGCACTTGGGAAACTTGCCCTCTTGCCACTTAGATAGATGGTGGGAAATGTTAAGAGTCAGTCCTGCCCACTTGACCTCATTTAAAGGAGCCAAGTTGGGTATCTGCTGAGCATTAAAGAGGATTGGCAATTTGGGGGAGTGCAATTATCATAGAAGCCTACAGTGCAGAAGGAGGCCATTCGGCCCATCGAGTCTGCACAGAAATTTAAAAAGACTAACAGCTTTGATACAATATGCTTTAATGTTCTGTTTTACTTTTACAAAGTAAGAGTTTTAACAACACCAGGTTAAAGCTGGCATCTCCACATCATTACTTTTACAAAAGCATGGGAAATTAAGCAGTAAAAATCCAGTCTTTAATGTTTCAACGTGGTGAATAGTCTATCCAATAAGAGCCTATCATTTCAAATTCCCTCTCTGGGTCAGAGTGCATCACCCACCAAGTGTACAACCTTCCTGATTTTTGTTTCATTGAAATCAAATGAGAAACAGAGAAACGTAGCAAGAAAATTAGATTGCCTTGATCAGATTTCAATGCAAATATTGAACTGATCCCCAAATACCATCAATAAAACTTGAAGCTTCACTGAAGAATAACCCAATTTGTATTGTCGAGTTATATTCATTACAGTTAATGGTTAGGAATGGTAAGTTGTTATAATTCAGTTTGGCAATTACATTCAGCTTTTTCAGCATATCTTCACATCCACAGTGTCTTTTTGTGCTGAAGGATTCCTGAGATGATTATCAGCCCATTGAACACTCCTGTGGCCAAGAAGTCCTGGCAGTGACTTGAACCCAGAACTTCTGGTTCAGGGATAGGGACATTACTGCTGTGCCACAAGGCCTCCTACATTGCTAGTGGTAATTCTTAAATGTTTTAAAAACAGCGACATCAGTTCATTGCTTGTGAAATGCATCTTCCAAGACTGAGGGCCTGATTTTACCATTTTGAGTCTAAGTGCCAAATCTGGGCATCAAATAGATCCAAGTCTGGAATCCTCTTTCCAGCGCACCCATCTGCGTTTTGCCGGCTCCGGTCCGATTCACGCTGTGGGCGGGGCTTAGCGCTGCCGGAACGATCGGAGCTCTGAACTGCGCATGCGCAATTCAAAAAAAAGTCCGAAGCAGCACGCCCGGGCAGGGAGAAAAAAGCAGAGAGAGCAGCTCTCTGACCCAGATCACCTGGGGTGGGGGGGTGGGTGGGGGTGGGAGGAGGAGAGGGAGCGGGACCCAGATCACCCTCTGGGGGGGGTGGGGGGGGGGGGTGGGAGGAGGAGAGGGAGCGGGACCCAGATCACCCTCTGGGCGGGTGGGGGGGGGGGGGGGGGGGGGAGGGGGGTGGTTGGGAGGAGGAGAGGGGGTGTGACAGGTCCATCTGGCTCACCAAGTCAGTTACAATACTGCGTTCAGCATCTACTGAATCATCTTGGATACAAAGGATAATGGCATTAGGGTTCTGCATGTAAGCCTTGCTTATGCTAAAAATTATATCCTTGGTGTCGGCAGCCTTTCCTGATGTTACAGTACTGATAGCACCAGGAAGATCGATCAGTACCATTCATTATCCTTCGTATCCAAGATGGTTCAGTAGATGCTGAACGCAGTATTGTAACTGACTTGGTGAACCAGATGGACCCGCAAGGCAGAAGGACCATCTTTGTATTGACCAAAGTGGATCTAGCTGAGGATCATACAGCTTATCTTGCTAACGGAAGGATGGTGGAGGGAGACCAGCGATTGAGGTAATTGGGGGTGTGCTCTGCCGAGGGGGGCCTACTTCCCAGGGGGGTCTGATCCCGGTTTGGTGGGGGGGTGTGGGGGGGGGGGGGGGGTCCGCGAAGGATGGTCGAGGAGGATGGTGACTTCACAAGGGCAGAGAGGGCTTCAGAGGTTCCCCTGCAGAATAGAAATCCGCTTCGGACTTTTATTCTGCAGGTCGCTAAAAGTATGGATCCGGAGCAGGCCAGAAGACGGTAAAGTGGGATTTGGCGGTAGGGGTGGTTACACGGTTCATTAAGTCGATTTAAATGCATGCTAATGCATTTAAATCGTCGGGCGGCCCGATTCAGGTGCGGACCGGACCCGCCCTCGAATCGGGTGTCGGTAAAGCCGTGACCTGCTCAGAATCAGGTGCAGATCGCGGTATAGGCCCGTGCCCAACTTTACTGCGATTTCGCGCCCGAAAACGGGCATGAAGTTTTGGTAAATTTGGGCCCTGAATATCCTGTCTGATTTTTCATTTCATTTTAGAGCAAATAGAGTTCAGATATAATTGTGGGGTGAATTTGCAATCTATATGATGTGTACTCTCAATTAATTCATTTGAAATTCAGCTGTAGGTTTTCTTTCATCTTTAACTGTATTGTAAGGGCGGACAAACTGTCCTCATTATGAAACCAAGTCATGTCTTCGATCTTCTGCTTGTCACATACAGGATATCTTAGTGTAGAGCAGCGAGCAGGTGCTTACCTGTATATTTTCTGTGCGTGTACAATGTGGTCGAGGTCTGATTTCCTTCAGCACGTCCTTAACCTCAGAGGTCATCAAAGGTGGATCACATGCTGAGCTGCACCATTACCCTGCAGCTACAGGCCTATATTCAGGGCTTCCTTTTATTTAATTGTTCCCCTGTCTCAGTTCCCTGAACCTCCAACCTCACCAAAATATTCACGTATTCTCACAAGAGGAAACCTCTTCTGTACATCCACTCTGTCAAAACCCCTCAGAATCTTAAAGGTTTCAATCAAGTTGCCTCTTACACTTCTGAACTCCAGTGGATAACATGCCTAGTCTGTCCAACGATTCCATACAAGACAACACGCACTATCCTGGTATTAGTCTTGTAAACATTCCCTGAACTGCTTCTAACACATTTACATCCTTCCTTTAATAAGGAGACCAATAGTGTACACAGCACCCCAGATGTGGTCTCAACAATGCCCTGTACAACTGAAGCATAACGTCCCGACTCTTCTTATCAATTTCCCTTGCAATAATCAAGAACATTCTATTGCCTTTCCTAATTACTTGCTGTACCTGTGTACTAGCCTTTTGTGATTCATGCACTAGGACACCCAGGTCCCTTTGAATCTCAGAGCTCTGCAATCTGCAATCCATTTAGATAATAAGCTTTTTTATTTTTCCTGCCAAAATGGTCAATTTCACATTTGCCCACATTATAGTCCATTTGCCAGATCTTTGCCCACTCACTTAACCTAACCATATCCCTTTGTAGCCCCCCACTTTGGTCTTCTTCACAACTTACTTTCCTACCTCTGTTATTGTGACTGTGTGTTTCTGAGGAAGGATCCAACATTTTAGCTGTCAATTCTCTGGAGTGGAATTTGAAATGACAATTTCTAACTTTGAGGTGACCTGCTGAGGTGAGAGTGCTACTACTAAGGCTGACACACGGGGCGGGATTTTCCCATCCCGCCCGCCACAGGAATCGTAGCAGGCAGGACACGGACCATGCAAAGGTCCATTGACCTCGGGCTTTGGGCGAGCGCGGCCAGAAAATCCCATCCATTGTTAGTACAACAGTTGGTACAAATGTGTAATAACATCATATTAGTTAAGGGTCTACGTGTGAGAAAAAAATCATCTCAAAGGTGCAGCTAAATAATTTAAATGTTTCTAAATCCAATAATTTACATGCACTTCACCCCATGTGCTCTCAACTGCCAGCGATTCCAACTAGGTAATTCTACTTGTGACTCAGTTGTTGGAAGCGTCATTTCTTTCAAAGTTTTATAGAATAGAATCCCTACAGTGCAGAAGGAGGCCACCCAGCCCATTGAGCCAGCACCAACAGCAATCCCAACCGGGCCCTATCCCCGTAACCCCACACATTTACCCTGATAATCCCCCTGACACTCAGGGGCAATTTAACGTGGCCAATCCACCTAACCCACACATCTTTGGAGTGTGGGAGGAAACTGGTGCAACCGGAGGAAACCCATGCGGACACAGGGAGAATGTGCAAACTCCACACACACAGTGACCCAAGGCCAGAATTGAACCTAGGTCTCTGGCGTTGTGAGGCAGTAATGCTAACCACTGTGCCTCCCACTAAATAAACATTTAGCTGACATAACTATGGCTTGCAAAATTACTCAGTACCTGCATTAACACAGTGCACAAATGTCCTTAGAATGCTTCCCACAACTATCTACATGTTTGGAGAGCAGTGACTGTTGTCTTGTGGGCGGTGCTATTTTGACACAAACTAATCAAGCACAATTTGCCAAACAATAATGAAAACACAAATACTTGAAATCATTGTAACTTTGCCTGGTATTTTTGCAAGGATTAGAAGAGAAGCAACCTTTTCCTGCATTTGAGCATAAACAAGTTACCCAGCACATCAGAAACTGGGTGCAGCTGATACATTTTTTAATGTGTAATATGAGGTTTCTGACATTCATTCAGCTTGAAATTTTACAAATGAATTTGAGTATAAAGTTGACTTGATTTTCTACTTGTGCTGCACTTGCGGCTCATTCAGAGAGTGTCAACAAATCTTATTTGGAGTGCACTTAAGTACTCACAAGATTTTGCAAGGCTTGTTTATGTTTAAAAGAATTATTAAATATTGTCATATAAATATGCTTAAGAAGTACTTTGACAGGGAAGATAACCAAAATGTAATGATGGATAACGAATAATTCTGAAATTGACTTTCCTCAATATAAATTGGACAATGCAGAACTGCTTAAGAACCTAAATGTGTTTCTGACTTTCCTTCCAGCCAAGTGCCAAAGTGATTGGGAAAGGCTAACGCAATCACACTTAGTTATTTGCGGAAATAAGTTGGGGGAAGCAAATTTGTTATACATGATATAAATGTGGAGATTCAGTATTGATAAGGCAACATCCTGATAGATTAAATCTAGTAAAATTAGCACAAGTGCAAAAAGAAATGGAGTTCATGCATTTGAACAAAGAACAAAGAACAATACAGCACAGGAACAGGCCCTTCGGCCCGCCAAGCCTGCGCCGCTCATGTGCCCAACTAGACCATTCGTTTGTATCCCTCTATTCCCAGTCTGTTCATGTGGCTATCTAGATAAGTCTTAAACGATCCCAGCATGTCCGCCTCAATCACCTTGCTTGGCAGTGCATTCCAGGCCCCCACCACCCTCTGTGTAAAATACGTCCCCCTGACATCTGTGTTGAACCTTGCCCCCCTCACCTTGAACCCATGACCCCTTGTGTTCGTCACCTCCGACCTGGGAAAAAGCTTCCCACTGTTCACCCTATCTATGCCCTTCAGAATTTTATACACCTCTATTAGGTCGCCCCTCATCCTCCGTCTTTCCAGGGAGAACAACCCAGTTTACCCAATCTCTCCTCATAGCTAAGACCCTCCATACCAGGCAACAACCTGGTAAACCTTTTCTGTACTCGCTC
The DNA here is from genome assembly GCF_964213995.1 of Mustelus asterias. Classification (NCBI taxonomy): domain Eukaryota; kingdom Metazoa; phylum Chordata; class Chondrichthyes; order Carcharhiniformes; family Triakidae; genus Mustelus; species Mustelus asterias. The sequence continues at coordinate 63,026,476 of NC_135806.1, forward strand.
CAAAGCCTCCACGTCCTTCTGGTAGTGTGGTGACCAGAACTGGACGCAGTATTCCAAATGTGGCCGCAGCAACGTTCTATACAGCTACAACATCATATGCCAACTTTTATATTCTATGCCCTGTCCAATAAAGGCAAGCATGCCATATGCCTTCTTCACCACCTTCTCCACCTGTGCTGCCACCTTTAAGGATCTGTGGACTTGTACACCCAGGTCCCTCTGTGTGTCTATACTCCTGATGGTTCTGCCATTTATTGTATAGCTCCCCCTTACATTAGATCTACCGAAATGCATCACTTCGCAGTTATCTGGATTAAATTCCATCTGCCATTTCTCCGCCCAATGTTCCAGCCTATCTAGATCCTGCTATATTCTCTGACAATGTTCATCACTATCCGCAACTCCAGCAATCTTTGTGTCGTCCGCAAACTTACTGATCACACCAGCTACATCTTCCTCCAAATCATTTATATATATCACAAACAGCAGAGGACCCAGTACAGAGCCCTGCAGAACACCACTAGTAACAGACCTCCAACCGGAAAAAAACCCTCCACTGTTACCCTCTGTCTTCTATGGCTAAGCCAGTTCTCCACCCATCGAGCTAGCTCACCTTTTATCCCATGAGATTTAACCTTTTACACCAGCCTGCCATGAGGGACCTTGTCAAACGCTTTACTAAAATCCATATAGACGACATCCACAGCCCTTCCGTCGTCAATCGTTTTTGTCACCTCCTCAAAAAACTCAACCAAACTTGTGAGGTATGACCTCCCTCGTACAAAACCATGCTGTCTATCGCTAATTAGATTATTCAGTTCTAAATGCGCATATATCCTATCTCTAAGAATCTTCTCCAACAATTTACCTACCATGGACGTCAAGCTCACCGGCCTATAATTACCCGGGTTATCCTTGCTACCCTTCTTAAATAACGGGCCCACTTTTGTTATCCTCCAATCCTCTGGGACCTCACCTGTGTCCAGCAAAGAGACAAAGATTTCTGTTCGAGGCCCAGCAATTTCATCTCTTGCCTCCCTGAGGAGTCTAGGATAGATGCCATCTGGCCCTGGGGATGTGTCTGTCTTAATCTTTCCTAAAAAATCTAACACTTCTTCCCTTGTAATTGAGATTTTTTCTAACGAGTCAACACATCTCTCTGAGACACTACCAGTCAACATGTCCCTCTCCTTTGTGAATACTGATGCAAAGTATTCGTTTAGGATCTCTCCTACTTCCTTTGGTTCTAAGCATAATTCCCCTCCTTTGTCCCTGAGAGGTCCGATTCTTTCCCTAACAACCCTCTTGTTCCTAACGTATGTATAAAATGCCTCAGGATTCTCCTTAGATGTGGATTTACCCTCGAACAGCCTCTTCCAATCAACAGCCACCAAATCCTGCCTAATCCAGCTGTAGTTAGCCTTTCCCCAATTCAGCACCTTACCCATAGGACAACACTCATCATTTTCCATTACTATCCTAAAGTTTATAGAATTGTGGTCACTATTTGCCACATGTGCCCCCACTGAAACTTTGATGACCTGACCGGGCTCATTCCCCAGTACTAGGTCCAGTATAGCCCCCTCTCTAGTTGGACTGTTAACATATTGTTCCAAAGAACCTTCTTGTATGCATTTTATAAATTCTTCCCCGTCCAGGCCCCCAGCCCGAAGGGATTTCCAGTCTATACAAGGGAAATTAAAGTCTCCCACTACAGCAACCCTATTTTTTCTACACATGTCCAGAATCTCCCTACATATCCGTTCCTCAACTTCCTGTGGGCTGTTGGGAGGCCTGTAGTATACCCCCAGCGTAGTGACTGCACCCTTCCTGTTTCTGACCTCCACCCACAGTGACTCGTTACCTGACCCTTCCAAATTGTCCACCCTCTGTACCGCTGTAATATGCTCCCTAACCAGCATTGCTACTCCCCCACCTCTCCGAGCCCCTCCTCTGTCTCGCCTAAAACACTTATACCCTGGAATATTCAGCTGCCAGTCCTGTCCTTTTAACCAAGTCTCCGTCACTGCAACCACATCCAAGTTCCGCGCAAGCATTAAGGCTCTAAGCTCATCTGTCTTGCCCGTGACGCTCCTTGCATTGAAGCAGATGCACTCCAGACCTCCAGACCCACTGAGGTCATCTTCCCCCAGAATGCTCTTCCTCTTAGATAGCCTTGTCTTGGCCCCAACCTCGTCCCCAGCCTCTATGCTTATTGACCTATTGTTCTGACCCCCACCCCCCTGCCACATTAGTTTTGAAGGGGGCGACCTTTATGCTTAAGATGACTTTTCTGCTTAATATCATGGACATTTTTACGCGTGTATATCACCCCCAGCTGACACCAATCATTGGAGCTCGGAGGAGCACGGATCACGCCAGGTCTGTCAACTGAGAAAAAGCAAAGACTCTTTGATGAACTACTGAACATCTTTTAAACACTCCAGAATCTCAACTAAGAAATCAGCGGACTATTCAATCAAAATGGTGTGCTCACTGGGACGCAAGGACGGCGCCCAGGAGCAAGAGAAGGGGCTGAAGGGGGCGACCTTTATGCTTAAGACGACTTTTATGCTCAATATCATGGACATTTTTACACGTGTATATCAAATTTATTTTAAAATATTGTCAGCAGCTCACAGCAATGCGATGACTCATGGGCACCCCTTAATCACTTGAGACAACCTAATCACTTTAGACTCCAAGCAGGGAAAACATAGACAATAGCTCAACTGATTAGATTATGCAAGAAGCTCAAAACACAAAGGAAACTCTCCAGAAAGAGATCAGCCCAGGGAAATGGGTTCACATCATCATCAGCCACAGATCAATTCCACCTATCTATAATGGCTTTTTAACACCTTGCTATTGTGCCACTGCTTTGTGTTATTAGCAGGCACTGATCATGTAACTGGGAGTAAATGATGAGCCTATTACCATATGTTTGGCGCGAAGTTCAAAACCCTATAAATTGTAAAGCGCACAATGGCCAGGAGAGCAGTTGACGAGCAGCTGTCTCTCCCCAGGCCTGCGGTTTTTGTTATTTTAAACAGAGAATAAAGTTTGTGTTGCCTTTTTGTACTGTACTCATGCCTGCTTGTCTTTTATGCTGCTAGGAAGCAAGAAACTTCCCGTTACAGTTTGGTGCCAAAACCCGGGAGGAAGCGACCACTCGCTGGACCCACGGTGACAAGGATCAAGTGGGTGAGAAGTCGATTTCAGACCACCAGAGTCCGGAAGGATCCGAGCGCCGTCGGGACCACGAGGGGACTTCCTCCAACCTGGATACCAGCTTGTAGACTGAGTGGGTACAAAAAGTGCACTTACACTGATTGCCTACTGCACAAATTTCACTGATTGAGAAGTTTAAATTTGTAACACGGTTCGGTACACTGCTGTCGGCTACCTATTGGTCAGCTACCTATTGTGAGAGAGACTTGTAAGCGTCCACAAGAGGTGGACCATTGTCATAGCAGGCCTTCATGTCCCTGCTAACCACCCGGTGCACCAATAAGGGGGATAAAGAAAAAGGCCTTATTGGATGAGCGGGTAGGTTAGGCACACCCCTGCAAACCAGGAACTTAGGGAACCGAAAGGGTTGACAGATTCCAGAAGCACTCACAACAGGAGTGGGGTACGGGCTAGGGGGAATGCGAAAGGTACAGAAAGACAGGAGAGACAGAGAGACAGAATGCCCCATGAAGGAAAGCCCGAGGAAAGATTACCCCAGGACAGAGATTCCGAAGTAGGTTGCGCATACGTAGGGGGAGGAAGGGAGCAAGAGAATAGCCTCTCCCGAGAATGGGGCCAGAAGGATCTCTTAGCCGAGCATTTGGGATGCAACAACAGAAACTAATCAGGAAAATGTGCAAGGAGGGATGGGACCCCTGTGCGTCCTTCCCCCTACAAAGGGAACGGTGGAATAGCCACCAGCGGGACGCTTCTAAAAAAGCTGCAGTAATTTTAGTTAAACAGTTAGTGATAGCGGTACATATGAACCAGGTTTACCAGGAAAAGATAGAGGAAAAGAACAAGAGTATTGCAAGTTTAGAGGCTCGGATCACAGAGTTACGAGCCGAACCCCGTAAATTTAGCACCCCGGAGACCACCATGTCTTCGGTGTACCCCGCACTTCCTCGTGCACCACCCGAGTACGAACCCGGCAGCGTCCAGAAATGTGCCCCGGTACAGAGGACAGCTAATGGCCAGGATCGCTATAAAGCATTCACTCCCTTAGAAAAGCAGACTATCCTAAAGGAGTTAGGTACTCTGCGCACCCGAAGTAAAAATACAGAGTTCTGGAGGACTCTTGAGGAGATGTGGGATGTCCACGATCTCCACCCCCGTGATATCCACCAGATAGTCAGAGCAAAGTGCCCCTCAGATAAATGGAGGTCTCTAACCAGCACTGACCTGGAGAACCCTGCCACCTCCACGATCCAGGATGGGGCATGGGCGAACGGAGTCCCTAACAATACCTCCAGGGCGATCCAAAGGGAAGCATATAATGCCTTTAAACGCGCAGTCTGTATAGCTCTGGGAAACCCTACCACCAACTGGGGAAAAATCCAATCCTGTCGGCAGGAAAAGGGAGAATCCAGCAGCAATTCTGCTGCTCGCCTGTATGAGGCTTATTGTGAGTCGTCCGGCAGGAAAACCCCGACCCTAACGATGCCCCGTACATCCAAATGTTTTTAGACGGGCTTTCCCCGACACATCAGGAAATTTTAAAATTAGGAATCATCACTGCGGACACCTACGATACCGCAGTGCAGTGGGCAAGCCGGGTAGATGCGAGGGCCGGGGCAGGGAGAAACTGAACCGCACCCAGGTCCCTGCAAAATTAGATGCCCCTAACTTTAAACCAACAGCTAAGTGCCTCCGTTGCGGAAGACCCGGGCACATAGCTAGGCACTGTCGATCAGAACCTGGACAAACTTGTGGGACCTGTGGCAGAACAGGTCACTCAGCTGAGCAGTGCAGGCTAAAGCCCAAGCCCAAGCCCGAAACCCACATAGACATGCAGGAAGCCTTCCTGAACTGGCTGAGGGACCAGGGGAAGGTATGAGCACAGGCGGCTCCCATAGACACGGAGGGAGACAACCGTGTCTACATGCCTGCCCTCCTGGGGGGCCTGCCTTGCAAAATGTTAGTAGACACAGGAGCCTCTGTATCCCTGACCGACCTACCCCTTCCCGTGACCAAGGATTACACCCACATAGTAGGGGTTGGGGGGATCTCGTATTAAGGCTTACAAGAGCAAGACGGTAGTCTGAGAGGTAGCAGGGCGACTGGTGCCGGTCCAGTTCTTTGTATGCCAGAATAATGAGGGAACCGTGCTAGGAATGGATATTTTAGAGGAATTAAGCATACTCATAGACCCAAGGAATCATAAGATTCATTGGTCCCACAGTAATGGGAACAAATGTAAGCTCCACCAACCCTGCCAAAACATCACAACGATCGGGAGTGTTAAAACGTTTCAGAGGGACTGGGACACAGAGCCCCAGCCTTTTGGAATAATTTGTAAAGTACTGACAGGAGTATGGGCCAGGGATAAGCAGGATACAAGAAAGGTCCCTATGGATCAGGTCCACGTCCCCGGCCCAGACCACAGACAGTATCCCATAAAGCCGGAGGCATACCAAACCGTGCGAGCTATTGTACAGGACCTAGAAGGGAGAGGGGTAATACGCTCCGCTACTAGTACCACGAAGTCCCCAGTATGGCCAGTAGTAAAGCCCGATAAACCTTCCGTTTAACAATCGATTATACAGAGCTAAACAAAGTCACCCCAAAAAGGCCCAGATAGGAAGAGACACTGTCCTGTACTTAGGACAGGAGATATCCCAGGGTACTAGGACCATGCCTCACGAGGGGAGGGTTGCCATCCAGGTCATGCCCAGGCCAGTCTCCCTGAGGGGAGTCCGCAAGGTTTTGGGACTGTTCAACTACAGCCGAACCTTTATCCCCAATTTCGCAACCTTAGCCAAGCCCATACAGCGGCTAGTAAAGGGGGGAGGCCCGGGGGGCAAACTGATAGAATGGGGACCCGAACAGGAGGAAGCTTATGCAAGGTTAAAACAAGCCCTTATATCAGCTCCGAGCCTCGGTTTACCTGACCCGAGGAAGCCCTTCCATACCTTTTGTGAGAATGAGGTGGGATTCTATGCCGCAGTAATAGCCCAAACACATGGGGACACCCTGCGACCCGTAGCTTACTATTCCACACAGCAGTCACCAGTGGCAGCCGGCGTGTCCCGCTGCGTTGCAGCACTTGACTGTGCTGCATGGGCAGTTAGTATTAGCGAGCCCACGGTCATGACGGGGGAAATCATCCTCCACACCAGGCATACCATCGTTGAAATGCTTAACAATAGTAAGCTCAGAGCAGTCTCTAATGTAAGGAGAGCTAAGTGGGAATCAGTTCTGCTCCCCAAAGACAGATCAGTCACCATAATAAGGGACACAGGAGTAAACCCCGCTGCAGGGATTTTAGCCACTGGCGAATTACACGTGTGCACTGAAATCGACCTAGAGGTAGACGCAGCCCCAGTAGAAGAGCTCCCCTTAGGACAGGCAGATTTAACATTCTATGTAGATGGGTCCAGGAAATATATTGACGGTACCCTCAAAACAGGGTGGGCAGTAGTTAACGACAAGTTAGAAGTGGTAGCCTCAGGACGATTAGACAGCACCCTGTCAGCTCAAGTCGCACAATTAGAGGCTTTAACACAGGCTCTGACCCTGGCAGAGGGCAAAACCGTGAATGTATATACCGACAGCCAGTACGCGTTCGGAGTCATACACGACTGGATGACCGCCTGGGATCGCAGGGGGTTTGTCACATCGGGAGGGGACAGGATAAAGCACCAGGAAAGGATTGAAGCTCTATCCCGCGCCTCAAAGCTGCCCAAAGAAGCAGCAGTAATTAAAATCAAAGCACATAGAAAAATAGAAACTCCAGAACAAGCAGGGAACGTTGCAGCTGATAAGGCAGCGCAGCAGGTTTTAAGTCACACGCTCCCAACAGCTAGTATCACCACAGATCGTGTGGACATAGTCCAGTTACACCGGTACATCCCCGAGGCAGAGAAGCAGGTCTGGGAAGAAAGGGGCGGGAAACCAGATGCCCAGGGCGTCTGGAGGAAGGAAAGAAAGGTAATAGCCCCAGACTGCATCAGGCGCACCCTGCTGCAGCTAAACCATGGCCGTGATCACACCGGCAGAAACACCATGAACCATCTCCTGAGTAGGGATTGGTGGTGGCCGGGGATGGGAAGAGACAGAGCTAAATACTGTCAGCGATGTCTCACATGCGCGCAGCTCAACCCCAGGTGACCCATAAAGATCCGAATGGCTCACCAGCCAAGACCCCGGGGGCCGTGGGAAAATCTCCAGGTAGATTTCACAGGACCACTTCCTGCTTCAGGGGGCAAGAGATATTGTTTAGTCAAAATTGACCAATTCACCCGCTGGGTGGAAGCATTCCCCACCCGGGATTGCACTGCTTCCACTGTGGCAAACATCCGAGCGAGTGAAGTAATTCCCAGAGGGGGGGGTCCCTTTGCAGATCGACTCCGATCAGGGCACCCACTTCACGGGAACAGTTATGAAAAAGACGTGTGAGTGGATGGGAATAAAGCAGAAGTTCCACATCCACTACCATCCACAGAGTTCAGGTCTGGTAGAGAGGATGAATCGGACCCTGAAGTCCGCACTCGCAAAGGCTTTACATGGAAGACACAGCAGGTGGACAGAGGTCCTACCCACTGTGCTTATGAAACTCAGGGCATCCCCAAATCGCGTTGCGGGATTAACTCCTTACGATGACCGGGCGGGCCATGCAATTGCCCCAAGGCATAATTACCGGAGGGGAAGATTTGGGACACTTAAAAGACAAAATCAGCAGATATGTCTTAGAACTGAGTGAGCAGCTAAAAGAAATGAGACAGCAGGCGAGAGAACAGCAGGAACTTAAAGATAAAGAAAGGCAGTACCCTGAACAGGCCACGGTGCCAAAAGCAGGATCCCAAGTAATGGTTAAATTGCTACCTGAAAGGCCTGGTCTAGCACCCCGGTGGTCGGGGCCACACCGTGTCCTCATTAGTGGGGATACCTGCGCCTGCGTCAAAATCAGGGGAAAGGGGCAATGGAACCATTGGACACAACTAAAAAGATGTGAGAACTGCAATGATCCAGTAACGCGAGTCTAATAATAATAATTATACCTCCAAGCTCATTGTACCTGCTTTTCAGGCAGGTCACAGCACCGGACAAGAAGATGTATATCGCTGTTTGTTTTTATGCTTTACTGCTGAGCAGGGGAGACTGGCTCTCAAACTGTTACCGACGCGAGTTGAATGTAAATACGTACTTGTATATGTCGCATGTATATGCTGAGAAATGGAATGCATCTAAATGCTGGATATGTACCCACATTCCAATACATTCCAAAGGTGGAATCCCCCTCAGGCCAATCCCTTTGACAGCCCAAGAGACCGTAGAGTGGGTTATACAGGAAGCAGGCAGGAGCCTCACCCACCACCTTAAATCTATACAGGAGAAATTACAGTCTGCTGGGTGCAAGGCAGGGACACTCGGTAAATGGCGACTGCCGGGTTACGACTGCACACACCAGCCACCCTCCCTGACCCTGACAAACACCACTGGGATAGGGCACCCAATCGGGCCAGTCTGTATATCCAAAACAGGGACAGACAGGGCCCTCAGAGTAGGGAAGAGCGACTGTAACCAGGCCTTCGACATTACGCCAGCAGCACCTGATACTTCCCTTAGAGTCCAGTGTGCACCAAACAGCACGGTGCAGATCCTTCTGCAGCCAGGAATTTTAAACAGCCCAGCTGCTTATAATGGAACTTACTTTGTCTGTGGTCACAGGGCATACCCTTGGTTACCCCATGACTGTAAGAAGTTTAACAACACCAGGTTAATGCTGGATATGTACCCATGACTGGACAGGGACATGCTATCTAGGCTATGCTATTCCCTACATATACCACATCCCCACCCTAAAGGACCATCCCCGGTGGAAGGGGGGTAGGCAGAGGAGGGGGGTCTTTTTGTACCTGGGATTCTTTTTCCCTTCCCTGGGAGGGCTAGGATTACAGATGGGCGAACTCACAGCATGAGTACAAAAAGAAGCTCGTATTCTGGAAGAAGTTGCTAATGCTACTGCAGAGGCTGTGGCAGAGGTAAACAGCAAGCTGATAGCCCTTAGGACAGTAGCCCTACAGAACCGCCTAGCCTTAGATTATCTCCTTGCGAGTAAGGGAGGTGCCTGTGCCTTAATAGGAACAGAATGCTGTACATAAATCCCTGACGCCTCAGAGAACCTCACGAATCTAGTGGAACACATTCACAACGAAGTGACAAAACTATATGAGATCCCCAACAGCAGCTGGATGGATTGGCTGATGGGGGGCTCATGGGGGACATTTTTAATGCAGGGAGCCATGGTTCTAATTGGCATAGTCATTGCTTGCTGTGTGTTGTCAGTCTGTGTAAGTGCAATTTGTAAAGGTTTTGTGCCCAGGCTAACTGCTGTCGCCGCGTATTGCACCGAGACCCCTTCTCCACTGCAGCTCCGCGACCACACTGCCCAGGCAGCAACAACATTTATTTAAAGACCGCCATGGAGACACCCCCAGCTGACACCCATCATTGGAGCTCGGAGGAGCACGGATCACGCCAGGTCTGTCAACTGAGAAAAAGCAAAGACTCTTTGATGAACTACTGAACATCTTTTAAACACTCCGGAATCTCAACTAAGAAATCAGCGGACTATTCAATCAAAATGGTGTGCTCACTGGGACGCAAGGACGGCACCCAGGAGCAAGAGGAGGGGCTGAAGGGGACGACCTTTATGCTAAAGATGACTTTTATGCTTAATATCATGGACATTTTTACGCGTGTATATCAAATTTATTTTAAAATATTGTCAGCAGTTCACAGCAATGCGATGACTCATGGGCACCCCTTAATCACTTCAGACAGTCTAATCACTTTAGACTCCAAGCAGGGAAAACATAGACAATAGCTCAACTGATTAGATTATGCAAGAAGCTCAAAAACACAAAGGGAACCCTCCAGAAAGAGATCAGCCCAGGGAAATGGATTCACATCATCATCAGCCACAGATCAATTCCACCTATCTATAATGGCTCTTTAATATCTTGCTATTGAGCCACTGCTTTGTGTTATTAGCAGGCACTGATCATGTAACTGGCAGTAAATGATGAGCCTATTACCATATGTTTTGCGCGAAGTTCAAAACCCTATAAATTGTAAAGCGCACAATGGCCAGGAGAGCAGTTGACGAGCAGCTGTCTCTCCCCAGGCCTGCGGTTTTTATTATTTTAAGCAGAGAATAAAGTTTGTGTTGCCCTTTTGTACTGTACTCATGCCTGCTTGTCTTTTATGCTGCTAGGAAGCAAGAAACTTCCCCTTACAGTCTCCTTCACAACTTACTTTCCTACCTCTGTTATTGTGACTGTGTGTTTCTGAGGAAGGATCCAACATTTTAGCTGTCAAATCTCTGGAGTGGAATTTGAATTGACAACTTCTAACTTTGAGGTGACCTGCTGAGGTGAGAGTGCTACTACTAAGGCTGACACACGGGGCGGGATTTTCCCATCCCGCCCGCCACAGGAATCGTAGCAGGCAGGACACGGACCATGCAAAGGTCCATTGACCTCGGGTTTTGGGCGAGCGCGGCCAGAAAATCCCATCCATTGTTAGTACAACAGTTGGTACAAATGTGTAATAACATCATATTAGTTAAGGGTCTACGTGTGAGAAAAAAATCATCTCAAAGGTGCAGCTAAATAATTTAAATGTTTCTGAATCCAATAATTTACATGCACTTCACCCCATGTGCTCTCAACTGCCAGCGATTCCAACTAGGTAATTCTACTTGTGACTCAGTTGTTGGAAGCCTCATTTCTTTCAAAATTTCATAGAATAGAATCCCTACAGTGCAGATGGAGGCCACCTGGCCCATTGAGCCAGCACCAACAACAATCCCAACCGGGCCCTATCCCCGTAACCCCACACATTTACCCTGATAATCCCCCTGACACTCTGGGGAATTTAGCGTGGCCAATCCACCTAACCCACACATCTTTGGAGTGTGGGAGGAAACTGGTGCAACCGGAGGAAACCCATGCAGACACAGGGAGAATGTGCAAACTCCACACACACACTGACCCAAGGCCAGAATTGAACCAAGTCCCTGGCATTGTGAGGCAGCAATGCTAACCACTGTGCCTCCCACTAAATAAACATTTATCTATGGCTTGCAAAACTACTCAGTACCTGCATTAACACAGTGCACAAATGTCTTCAGAATGCTTCCCACAACTATCTACATTTTTGGAGAGCAGTGACTGTTGTCTTGTGGGCGGTGCTATTTTGACACAAACTAATCAAGCACCATTTGCCAAACAATAATGAAAACACAAATACTTGAAATCATTGTAACTTTGCCTGGTATTTTTGCAAGGATTAGAAGAGAAGCAACCTTTTCCTGCATTTGAGCATAAACCAAGTTACCCAGCACATCAGAAACTGGGTGCAGCTGATACATTTTTTAATGTGTAATATGAGGTTTCTGACATTCATTCAGCTCGAAATTTTACAAATGAATTTGAGTATAAAGTTGATTTGATTTTCTGCTTGTGTTGCACTTGTGGCTCATTCATAGAGTGTCAACAAATCTTATTTGGAGTGCACTTAAGTACTCACAAGATTTTGCATGGCTTGTTTATGTTTAAAAGAATTATTAAATATTGTCATATAAATATGCTTAAGAAGTACTTTGACAGGGAAGATAACCAAAATGTAATGACGGATAACGAATAATTCTGAAATTGACTTTCCTCAATATAAATTGGACAATGCAGAACTGCTTAAGAACCTAAATGTGTTTCTGACTTTCCTTCCAGCCAAGTGCCAAATTGATTGGGAAAGGCTAACGCAATCACACTTAGTTATTTGCGGAAATAAGTTGAGGGAAGCAAATTTACTATACATTATATAAATTTGGAGATTCAGTATTGATAAGGCAACATCCTGATAGATTAAATCTAGTAAAATTAGCACAAGTGCAAAAAGAAATGGAGTTCATGCATTTGAACAAAGAACAAAGAACAATACAGCACAGGAACAGGCCCTTCGGCCCTCCAAGCCTGCGCCGCTCATGTGCCCAACTAGACCATTCATTTGTATCCGAAATGGAGTTCATGCTTTTGAATGACATTATAGAGCCTAGCTGCAGTGTCTGGAGTTCACCTATTGTGATGGTACTGAAACCGGATGGAATACAATGACTGAGGACAGGATTTTCCAGTTGCGTCCACCCCAAGACTGGAATTAGCACCCAAGGTCAACCGACCTACAAATTGTCCATCAAATTGTCCGTCCCACCCGTGATAATTCTCGCAGCGGGGAGGACCAAAAAACTTACCCGTGTGTGGATTATCGAAAAGTGAATGCAGTGGCAAAAAAGACATTCATATCTTATTCCATGTTTGGAAGATTGTATTGAGAAAATGGAACAATCAGAGCTTATCAAAAAGATTGACTTGCTGCAGGGATATTGGCAAGCACTCTTATGGAAAAGGCAAAAGAGATATCAGCTTTTGTAATGCAGATGGACTGTAGCAATTCAGAGTTATACCATTTGTTATGAAGAATGCACCAGCAACATTTCAAAGACTGACAAAGAAAGTAATTGCAGGTATGAATAATTGTGCAGTCTATTTTGACAGCCTGGTAGTTTGCAGTTAAACATGGGAGGAGAATTTACAACATCTAAAAGAACTAATGGCCGGAAGTGAATAATGTCCCTATTTAACCCCATGAACTGTTTGGATTGAATTTGTATTTTACTTTACCAACTTTAAAAATAGGATACCTACAAGTTGCTGAGTGAATGAATTAACTTATTCTTGACAAATCATCAATGACATTAGACAGCAGTCTTACACCAACAATTGTTAGTCAGCTTCAAAATCATGATTAGCAATATATAAACACTATGGCTGAGGTTTTGCATCAGGTGGATTCAGTGGCGGGACCCTTGTGAGAGGGTCAAAGCCGCGCTTCACTATGACGTCAAAGCCGGGAGCAGTTGTCCCCTTCCCTCATCAGAGGTGGGCTGCGTTTCCCAACATTCAACAACGGGAACCTCATTGTAATGGATAACATATAATTATCAGGCCCATACGCTGGAATCATACTTCCACGTCAGAAAATCCATCCATGTTGGTGTGATGTCAGAACAACATGAAGCACAAATGGTCTCAGAAGGCATGCACCTGGTGAGCAGCACATTCAGAAGCTCGGAGGTAAGTGTAGCACACAGGGGAGTGGGTCATGCCTGGGTAGTGCAAGGGTAGTGTCAGGGGTGTTTGTGTGGGTTTCCCCCGGGTGCTTCGGTTTCCTCCCACAGTCTGAACGACATGCTGGTTAAGTGCATTGGCCATGCTAAATTCTCCCTCAGTGTACCTGAACAAGCACCGGAGTATGACGACTAGGGGATTTTCACAGTAACTTCATTGCAGTATTGATGTACGCCTACTTGTAACACTAATAAATAATCTTAAATTTAACTGGCAGAAAGGCTCAAGAATACGTTTCAGATACTTGCAGCCTTTGATAACGATTTTGGTTCCATGTGGGCAATTACTTACCTTTAAGTGGACATGCCCTTTCATTGTGGTTGCAGCTTTTTAGCAGTTTCAGAATTGATGTGTCAACTGTTGCACTGCCTCAGTTTAGCTGAACTGTATGTGAATACGTCTACCCTGGGCATGCTTGGCAACTAATTGAATGGCTACAGGTGCCCTGATCACATCAGTCTCTTCCTCCACTTCAGGCCCCTTCTCTGACGATGCAGAACAATTTTCATCTTTCTTTTCCTGCAGCTCCAGTCCTCTCAACTACACCATGTGCAGAACTAACATTCTCAATGCCCTTGGTAGTGCTAACTGAAGGGTGTTCCCAGACCTGTCCAGACACCTGATTTGCATTTCTGCATCTCAATGGCTTGATCAATGACTTCTCTTACATTTCTCCAGTGCTCCGCCTTCCAGGGCACCACACAGAGAACAACAGTGGAGGCATCCGTTGATTCGACTTGAAGATAAGAAGATCATAGAATCATAGAATCCCTACAGTGCAGAAGGAGGCCATTCTGCCCAACGAGTCTGCACTGACCACAATCCCACCCAGGCCCTATCCTCGTAACCCCACTAGTCTCCCAACATTAAGTGGCAATTTATCATGGCCAATCAACCTAACCCGCACATCTTTGGACTGCGGGAGGAAACTGGAGCATCTGGAGGAAACCCACACAAACACGGGCAGAATGTACAAACTCCACACAGACAGTGACCCAAGCCGAGAATCGAACCCGGGTCCTTGGCGCTGTGAGGCAGCAGTGCTAACCACTGTGCCACTGTGCCACCCCAAGATCTGTGGGAGACTTGATCGGTGCAGGATGAAGAAATCAGGGCAACATCCATAGTATTTTTCACAGACTTGTCACAGGTGGGTGAAATGAGCACAGGTTCGGAGGGAACAGATAAGTAGTTCAGCATCATGTCAAGCCCAAAATTCATTGAGGGGAGGAAACTGAATCCTTTGCTGAGTACGGAACATTCAGCATCAGAGAGGGACAGATCACACAGTTTAATGAATACATGGCACGGTCTGGAATTAGAAGGAGGGATGGGGTCAGAGGGGTGAGAAGGGGTGGAGGGTCCTGGATGGGTGTTGGTATCAATAAGTTATTAGAGCTTGCATTCCTTAACACCTGAAAAAGGAAGCAAAAAAGTTTCTTCTTAAGGTGTCAGATGAGGCAAAGAATGAAATGGAACTGGGGACAAGAAAAGCTTTGAGAAAGGGTGACTTGGTGTTGCTGGAGAGAGAGGTCAGGCGTGAACATATGGCGGCACATGGCACAGATGGTGGACCTCAGGATGTTCCAAGAGCCTTGTTTGTCGCAGAGATACCTGTAATCCTGAATGGATTCAAAACGAGGGATGGAACTTCAGTTGAAACCCATGTGGGGTAAGTCAGTGTGGTGACATAAACAGGGCCTAGTTTTAAGGCTTATAAAATTGGATATCCTAAATTAAAGAATTGGGCATCTTAAAATCAAACACAGTCAAACCTCAGGCAGGCCAATTGTACAAATACACAAACATGTCTGGGCCTGACCCATCAACCACCCATCAAAGGTCGTTGCACTCTACTGATACTTAGCAGGAGATCATTGCACCTCATTGAAATGCACCGGCCTATTGTTAGAAGCCCAGATCGGGCCAGCATGGAGATGGACACCTGGGGGCGGACCCTGGTGTCCTGTCAGGCAGATATCAAGAAACCCACTGGGTATTGGAACCCCCTCCTGGGACCTCATTGGCTGGAAGCCAGAGAAGTTTCTGGAAAGGCAAGCAGCCAGGTGGATAAAGGAATACATTTCAGACACACCAGCAGTGAAGACTCGACGAAGGAGGTGACCTTGACCATTCGGAAGACTGACCAGAGAAGGAAGGAAGGAAGAAGCTGCCATCGACACTCACCTTCGTGACGACGGACCAGAGGGACTCAGAGAGTCGAGCCTGCAGTTTAACCAAACCATCTTTACGGGTAGTATACTCGAATCTGGGGTATCCTCTTGTTTTATGTGGGTAATTTAAGGGTTAATGGTGTTGTTATTAATAAACTTGTTGAACCTTTTCTTGTGTTTGTCCTTTGTCCATCTTGCAAATAATGGCACCGGGATAAAACCTTGTAGTAAGCAAACTGGTCGAAAGTATCTGAGAATTTATAGGTACAACACTGACGACTGAGATGGGACATCGATAAGAAGTGATACGTTGCTCCCAAGTCGAACCTGCAACCCGGTATTCTCCAACACTCCGTCTGAGTCTGAATTAAGAGGGCAGGTTGCCCCACGTGACGGCCAGTCTTAAGTGAGTGAAGGACTAATACAGATTCGACCAATAAATTGGGCCATAAACCCGGTGTCTGTAACACGAGGTGGACAAACTGTGTAGTTAGAACTGGGATAGTCAAGGGAATTTGGGTAAAATCTACGTGAGGGAATTTAGTAAAAACTGGACCCCTACCCCCATCCCTTACCTATACTCAAGTGACGAATCCTGAAAGGAAATAATTATGGCCAGTCATGCTGAATGGGAGGAAGTTCTCCGTTTATATTTGAACCAAAAGTGGCCCAAATGGGTACAGTGGGATGATGCCCCGAAACCGGATCTGGGATCCGAGGGAGAGAATTGTTGGAATCATGCCCATAAGGAAGTGGGTAAAAGGGCTTCCAAGCTTAGGAAGGCAATTGCGATTGCTAGTTGTCTTGAACAGCTCCTTGGTAGAGAAGCAGAGATTATCCAGGTTAAACGGGACAGAGAAGCCCAGGTAACCCAACTAAAGCAGGACTTAATGAGTGCTACCACGCGGATACAACAATTGGAAGCGGAGGTAGACACAGGAGAGGAAAGGAACCAGATTAATATGATACACATGAGCCAGTTCCAGGCTCAATGTGATAAAGCTTACCAAAAGGCACAGCGCGCTGTCAGTGAGAGAGAGGCTGCGCTGCAACAGGTAGAGGAAGTTAAACGTAAATGCAGCGACCTGCAGGCTGCAGTAAAAGTTTTGCACCAAGCAGGAAATGCAAATACAGCCCGCGCAACAGACCACTCCAAATGCCTGTGCGAGATTGAAGATTTAAAATCACAACTAGCCATAAGAAGGGGTGTAATGTGTGTATAGACCACTGAAACAGGGGATAGTGACCCAGGGGTAGAGTAGGGGGATTTAGAAGAGGATGCCTGCCATTATGCAACAGCGAGCGTCACTGCCGGCTGGGCCGACTGGGGACCTCCACCTCCCTTCCCAGTAATGGAACCAATGGCACCACCTAATCCAGCCCCCATCTCGGAAAACTCAGTCTCAACTCCTCGTTCTATTACCATCCCAATAAGCCCAATCACTAATCCGGTTCCTGTACCGATGAATCTGGTCACCACCCTACGACAGGATGGACAGAACCACAATGTGACTTATGTAACTCCATACACCATGACACAGCTCACTGACATAGCTAAAGCGATTGCAGTATTTGAACCCTCCGGGGATCCACATGCTCTCTTTGACCTGGTCATCCAATATTGTGTTTTAAACGGCCTAGATGAGGCAGAAGAGGTTAAACTTATTCTGTTATGTTTAAGTCCTGCCGTCCGTTCCGCCCTACCCGAACCCCAGAACGTGGCCGGGGGAACCCTACCAGAAATGAAGGCGGCCG
This sequence comes from Mustelus asterias, assembly GCF_964213995.1. Classification (NCBI taxonomy): domain Eukaryota; kingdom Metazoa; phylum Chordata; class Chondrichthyes; order Carcharhiniformes; family Triakidae; genus Mustelus; species Mustelus asterias. The sequence goes on from NC_135806.1 coordinate 63,043,829, forward strand.
TTCTGGCCGCCATAGGCTACAATAGGGATGACCCGGTACAAGGCTTAAACAACTGCCAACAAAAGAGAGGGGAACACCCGACAGCCTATGCTGGCCGACTATGGAACCAATTTGTTGCAGTTTTCGGCCAATTAAATCGAGTCCAATTAAACACACACCACCGGTCCACATGGATCTGGACCCTGATAGCACACGCCACCGAGGGGAGTCGGAAAGCCTGTGAGAATTTTGATCCCGATGATAATACACACACAGAAGCCTGGGCCATCCGTAAAATGACTCGTGTGTGGGAACGGGAAGTCAGACAAACAGACACCCCCAAGCCCACAAAACACGGAAAGATGAACCCAATCCACACAGACCTGGCCCCGGTTTGGTGTAATGAAGGGGGTGGTGGAAACAGGGGACAGGGAAACTCACCCCCATATACCCCTGCCAATCATCGATACAGAAAACCGCAGCCCCGCGCAGAACCCCGATATATTCCCAATCCTAGATACAGGGAACAAGATAAAACCAACCCCAGATATCCACACCCACAAGCACAGTGTTATAACTGTGGGCAACTCAACCATTTTGCCCGGGACTGTAGGGCACCACCAAATTTCAGGGGACCAGCAAACCCCGCACACCCATACACTATTGCTGATCGCCGACACAGGGAATCACAAGGCCGCACAGGACATAGGCCCAACCCCCGACACCGAGAACGATATAGAGCTGAGCCCAGAGGCCCACGCCCACAAGCACAGTGTTATACCTGCGGGCAACCCAACCATTTCGCCCGGAACTGTAGGGCACCACCCAACTACCCCACATGACCATCTCAGTGGTTCCCTGACGATGGACCCCGACCCATGCCCCTCGAAGGACCGGCCCGACAAGCCACTATAACCCTCACCCAGTACCCCCAGGACCAGCACATGAATCTGCGGTTCGCGCCCCAATTTACAGGGCTTCAGGAATAAAACCCTAACCCAGGGGACCGCGACCAAAAGGATGGGGCACCCCGCAAACCTTACCCCCTATGGCGCCCCTGGTACCGGGACTCCCAGAACCATTTGACCCGGCACTCACTACCAGAGGTGGTAATGCAGTGGGTACCTGGCAGCCAAAGCCCGCCCACATATGTTCCCTCCACTGAGAAAGCATCAGGACATCACAGTCCAGATTGTAAATAGCTTTATCCATCCACTCCACACATCACCCAATTGAAAAGGGCTTCTTATCTGCCCACATTATACTGTGTCATAATCTTCCGACACACCACAGTTTGGCTGTGGGATGAAGAATCTAATGTTATACTGTGCCATAGTCCTCCAACAACAAGGACAGCTGCCAAATACCCAACATTTTATTTTCACGCTCTACAAACTCCTTACCCCACTCAACCCCATTAACACTGATTGCCGACCAACCCTTCGTATGACTCTATTGGGCCTTTATTATTCATTTACTTATTTCTTTGGTTTTTTTTAGAAAAAGAGGGGAGTCATACGACATTCTAGTAAAGAAAAGGAAAAGAGAATCAGGTATTAATAAGAATTAACAGGTGCTACCTTGATCTCCCCCAGAATGAACTACATACTTCTCTGCTATCTGGGACTCCTCGTCTCAGACCGAACCACAGACACCACATCAACCAAAGACCAGAAGTTCAGCCTTCGATACCCCGGATATATGTGGTTCACCCCACCAGATGCAGGCAAATGTGAGGATGGCATCCTATGGGTACACCCCAATAAGAGTATCACCTATGGGTGTAATAACCAAAGAGTGGTGTACAGGAAAGATAATGGAAGCTCTGATTACTGCTCCCTAAGGACAACCCTCACTAGTGATTGGTGGGCGCACACTAACCATGGGTGCATGGAGCTAGCCTGTCTAGCCCATGGCCCAGAAAAAGGACTGGAATTAGGAAAGAAGTGCCCCGGTAAGGTTATTCAGAACGAGTATAATTACTATGAAATTAAGAATGGGTTAAGACCAACTGTTAGCACACCCATCCCCACTTGTCCCGAAACCACCCCAGGGCCTCAAAATGGGTTGATACTAAAACATACAGGGAAAATATTATTCGACAACACACACTATGAATTGGTACCAGTAGTGGTAGATTTAGCCGGAATACAATTACCAGACTGGTGTCCCTCCCCACTTAGAAAATTGTACCTCCACTTGACCCAGAGGCTGCTAAGCTGAAAGACTGGGACACACGCGGGGGAAGAGACGCCCAGGTCAAAGGGCGCAATAGGAGGGAATCCTGAATGATCTGGCGACTGTATACAGAGCAGGGGTATCCACCATTAATGCACTGGATCTGGCTGATTTGGATAATAAGCTCAGAGTCCTAACCCGACAAGTTAAACAGACCTTGGACAGCTTAAATGAAAATGCTCGGCAAGATGCTGAGGGAGATTTGGCTGAGAACAGGGCTAGTAGCCTTATGGTTACTGTACTAGAAGGACATGCCCAAACTATTAATCAGATCGCCCGAGAGAGAGTGGAAGATGATGCCAGGCAACAGAACCGAACCCTATGTAGCATCTATGGGCAATGGATGGTTGAGCAGTTAAGAGAGAATCTCGACCAGGTTGGCAGGGGGAAAGTTCCGTCCTGGATCAGTGATGAACAGATTGAACACCTGTACCGGGGAAAAAGACACCTCAATGTCACTAACTGCCAATTACGGCAACTGACCAAGGTCTGGTCTAATGATAGTTGTAAAGGAACCCCGGGGACTGCACTAGGAATGGTGTTGGGGATCCCAGTAATTTTAAAAGATAAGGTCGGGTTCAGACTTTTTGAAGCCGAAAATATAGGGATCATTAAAGGAGGGATGTGGATGGAATACCAGGGGACTCTACCGTATGTGGTTGAGAAAGGAGGGAAGCTCATAGGCACCAGTCTGGAGAAATGTGAACACACAGACAAAATGGTCGTGTGCCCATATCCGGTGTATGAAAATGAACATGCCCTGTGTGGATTCAGAACAACCACTGACCTGAATTGTATACTGGAAATTCGAAATTTGGAAAGGGATATCACCCGGGTGGCTTACAGAGGGGAGGGAGAATATTGTATTACAACCTCGCTAGAAAATTACCAATATGGGGCAGCCATTTGTAACATCCACAACACTACCTTTTGCATTAAACCACAGATTCCCGCTAGGATAGGATTAATTGAGATGGTAGACATACACAGAAGAGAGAAAATACTAATAAATGCTAGCGAGAAATTGAGACAAAGCTTGGGAGACTATTTTGAAAAATTTGATACTGGGATAACACGTCTCCTCGAGAAACTTCAACACATTCGGACGCAATTGATCACAGCACACAAGACCTTTGTCAAAGTGGTGCAACAACAAGGGGAAATAGAAAAGAACATTAGTGAAATTAGAATCACTACATGGTGGGAGGACCTCTGGGATTGGGGTTCAAATGTCCAAATCCACCCATGGGTCCGCATTCTGTCACACCTGGCCGTAATAGGAATCCTACTTATGGCAGTGTACCTAACCATCCTCACATTCAAATTCGCCCGATGGAAGAAGGAATTTCTGCAAAACCTGGACTCGGCAAGGGCCATCCGACATCAGGAGAGGCTCTACAATCTATATTTAATATGTATAGTCACTTGTCATTTTGTACTGTTGATTGCTTTGTTTTGTATATACCCGATTGATGTATTGTTTCTTATTGTTTTTTAAAATTATTTTATTTCATTTAAATTTGTTGGTACTATTGTGGGTTAGGGATGATACTATCAACCCCAGATTCGGGGTACTTGCTTGTTAAGATGGTTTGGTAGGAATTGTGTGATCCGGTTCGCTGACGCTCATTGGATCAGGAGGAGGGAATGTGGTGATATAAACAGGGCCACGTTTTAAGGCTGATAAAATTGGATATCCTAAATTAAAGAATTGGGCATATTAAAATCAAACACAGTCAAACCTCAGGCAGGCCAATTGTACAAATACACAAACATGCCTGGGCCTGACCCATCAACCACCCATCAAAGGTCGTTGCACTCTACTGATACTTAGCAGGAGATCATTGCACATCATTGAAATGCACCGGCCTATTGTTAGAAGCCCAGATCGGGCCAGAATTTCGGTCACCAAAAGTTCCTGCAGTTACATGTAAGCAACAGCATGGAGATGGGACACCAGAGAGCGGACCCTGGTGTCCTGTCAGGCAGATATTAAGAAACCCACTGGGTATTGGAACCCCCTCCTGGGACCTCATTGGCTGGAAGCCAGAGAAGTTTCTGGAAAGGCAAGCAGCCAGGTGGATAAAGGAACACATTTCAGACACACCAGCAGCGAAGACTCGATGAAGGAGGTGACCTTGACCATTCGGAAGACTGACCAGAGAAGGAAGGAAGGAAGGAAGAAGCTGCCATCGAGACTCACCTTCATGACGACGGACCAGAGGGACTCAGAGAATCGAGCCTGCAGTTTAACCAAGCCATCTTTGCGGGTAGTATCTGCTGGGGTATCCTCTTGTTTTATGTGGGTAATTTAAGGGTTAATAGTGTTGTTATTAATAAACTTGTTGCACTTTTACTTGTGTTTGTCCTTTGTCCATCTTGCAAGTAAGGGCACCGGGGTAAAACCTTGGAGTAAGCAAACTGGTCAAAAGTATCTGAGAATTTCCAGGTACAACATCAGTGATGGAAACAGTAGTTGAGGAATGTGTTTTGCTAAACGCCTCGCCAAATACCAGAAGAGAAATGGAAAGTAAGGCAAACATGCTGAAAGAGATAAACAGAAATTTCCTCAGAGAGAAGTGCAGAACTTCTTCAAGGTAGGCACTCCTGGAAGAGGAGTGGCAATGAATCACTAAAATAAAAGTGAAATACTCTGGATGCTTGAACTCTGAAATAAAAACAGGAAGTGTTGGAAATACCCAATAGGTCTGGCAGAATCTGTGGAGGGAGAAACATTGGGGCGGCACGGTGGCACAGTGGTTAGCACTGCTGCCTCACAGCGCCAGGGACCCGGGTTCAATTCCTGGCTTGGGTCACTGTGTGGAGTTTGCACGTTCTCCCCGTGTCTGCGTGGATTTCCTCCCACAGTCTGAAAGACGTGCTGGTTAGGTGCATTGACCCGAACAGGCACCCTAGTATGGCAACTAGGGGAATTTCACAGTAACTTCATTGGCAGTGTTAATGTAAGGCTTACTTGTAGCTAATAAATAAACTCTAAAAAAAACTTTAAACTTCTTCGAATTATAGAATCATAGAATCCCTGCAGTGCAGAAGGAGGCCATTTGGCCCATCGAGCCTATATGACAACAATCCCACCCAGGTCCTATCCCGTAGCCCCATGTATTTACCCTGTTAGTGTCAGGGAGTTTAAGGGGCAATTTAGCACGGCCAATCAACCTAACCTGCACATCTTTGGACCGTGGGAGGAAACCGAAGCACCCAGACGAAACCCACGCAGTTACAGGGAGAACGTGCAAACTCCACACAGCCAATCACGCGAGGTGAGAATTGAACCTGGGTCCCTGGTACTGTCCCTGGTTGCCATGATGTGGAGGTGCCGGCATTGGACTGGGGCGAACACAGTAAGAAGTCTCACAACACCAGGTTAAAGTCCAACAGGTTTATTTCCACTCCATCTGACAAAGGAGCAGCGCTCTGAAAGCTTATGGTATTTGCTACCAAATAAATCTGTTGGACTTTAACCTGGTGTTGTGAGACTTCTTACACTGTCCCTGGTTAGGCAGCAGTGCTAACCACTGTGCCACCGTGCCACCAAGAATTGCACCTACCTGCCTATCCTGCAGGGGTTTCCAGCAAGCTAATGAATGCACTTCAGTTAAATGTGGAAGTCAGTGGGTCCCTGTTGGCTTCTTCCCCCTCTTTAACCTGCTGCCCGCATTGACACCCACACACACCGTGACAAGTTAAAATGAACCCCATAGTGCAACTGGGGGCAGAAATAGCACAGCTTTAGCACACTTCCCATATATTTCAGAGGTAACTTCACCAACTGCCAATTATATTCACAGCTCTACTCGAATCACGCTCCATAAACAGATTTGAAATTTATTTCAAGTTAATCCATTTGTCCTTGGAAGAAGGGAACAAAAAGTGGGAGTTTTGAAAGGGATTTTCAAGGATTATAAAACGCCACAGAAACAGTGAGATCTCACAATCTGATAAGATCAGCTCACTGGGCTCGTGTCACTGAACTTTAAAATTAACTGACAGCAGTTCCAGACTCCATCTGGTTAACTTTATCACTCAAATGTAATCACACCGATGGCACTTATTGCTGATCACAAAAGGAGTCTGTATAATGGGAACCGTATGTAATCACAATACATCATTGCAGTAATCCATTAAAAGTATAGATAGCTGTCTTTTAAATATGAAAATCAGCATAGCAACAAAAATATGTTTGAAAGGACAAGCCGAATGTATCAGATGCAGTTCCATGTGTTTACTGTCATATCTGCCTGAACTTTACCCAGATTCAGTGACTGTTATTTCCACTAAGTTTGACTTGATTTGCTGTGTGGAGGAGCCCCTCCTTTTTCCTGGGCTGGATCTTGGCAGCATTGGTTTAAAAGTACTGAGCTGTAGGTTCCGCCCTCCTGAAGTTGTATGGTGTGGTGTTTGTTTTAGCTCGGCGGTTCCTTCTCTGTCACCTCCCAGCCTCACGGTGCATTTCTTCCTTGCAGGGTTTCAGCGAGTAGCCGGGCAGCAGCAGCAGCATGTCTGACCAGTCTATCTTCGACACCAACGTGGTCACAGTGACCCGCTTCATGCTGGAGGAGGGGAGAAAGGCGAAAGGCACCGGGGAATTGAATCAACTTCTCAGCTCCGTTTACACTGCTGTCAAAGCCATCTCCTCGGCCGTCAGGAAGGCTGGCATCGCGAACCTGTAGGTATCCTGTCTGGGAATAACCCTCTCCTGCAAACCTTAACCCCCCCCAGGGGTACCTTGTGAAACATGCCGAGTCAAATTATTATTCAACTCCTTAATGTGGCCATTTTTCTTTACACTCGGAGTGGTATTGCACGGGTTTAGAAAGCATGCAGTTTGTCTTTAGCCAAAAGAGAAAACGCTGGAAAATCTCAGCAGGTCTGGCAGCACCTGTAAGGAGAGAAAAAAGCTAACGTTTCGAGTCCAGATGACCCCTTGTCAAAGATTCCAGCATCCGCAGTAATTTGTTTTTATCCAGTTTGTTTTTATTTTGGTTTTGACGTCCGCCCTACAAATTAAATACTTTTCAGTTTTTTTTAATAGGCTGCAGCTTAATTTTGACCCCTGGTTTAAGATACTTGGAGGAATTAAACCTGCGATAAAATTTTAAGAGCTATCCAAAACATAATTTGAGTATTGCAACACATGCATCCAACTCCACTAAACCACGTCAGATATTGATCCACGATTACTTGTAGTTTAATACTGAATGATATAGCTTTGATATGGTCATGGACCTTTTTAATATTTTTGGCTCAATGCAACTGTCTTTTTTTTAAAACTCAGCTATTTGTTTCTTGTATTAGTCCTTTTTTAGTTTTGAAAAGTTGGGAGGTGTGTCCTATGGACCTTCCAATGGGAGAGCACAATTTCTACAACAGGAAGTGCTGCCTCATGCTTACATTGCATTGATAGATTATTATCTATTATGTAATCATCTCTAAACAATACCTACTCACCTTCTGTTTAATATCACCAATAAACGATATAATTTCAGATCTGGTTTTAGTTTATTTTTAGTCAACGTGTACCATTCTCAGAACAGAGCTCCCATTGTGCTCTGACATTTCCACTGTCACTCTTCACTGTATCATGTATTTAATATTGAAATTCCACCTTCAATTTTAAAAGGTACGGTTATTTTAATAGGATTTGATTGAAACATTTTTGAATTTTTTCCAGAAAAAATCATGTTCACAAGAGAATCTTAACTTTCAAAACTGAATCATCCCCGTTCTGATGTAGGAACAGCAAATGTTGGAAATACCCAACAGGTCTGGCAGCATGTTTGGAGAGAGAAGCAGAGTTAGCATTTCTGGCCTGTCACCTTTGTTATCACAGTAAGAAGTCTCACAACACCAGGTTAAAGTCCAACAGGTTTATTTGGTAGCACAAGCTTTCGGAGTATCGCACCATCTTCAGGTGAACGAGTTGTGTTCACAAACAGAGCATATACAGACACAAACTCAATTTACAAGATAATGGTTGGAATGCGAGTCTTTACAGGTAATCAAGTCTTAAAGGTACAATGTGAGTGGAGAGGGGGTTAAGCACAGGTTAAAGAGGTGTGTATTGTCTTCAGCCAGGACAGTTAATGAGATTTTGCAAGTCATGGGGATTACAGATAGTGTGACATGAACCCAAGATCCCAGTTGAGGCCATCCTCATGTGTGCGGAACTGGCTATCAGTTTTTGCTCAGGGGTTCTGCGTTGTTGTGTGTCGTGAAGGCCGCCTTGGAGATCGCTTACCCGAAGATCAGAGGTTGAATGCCCGTGATTGCTGAAGTGTTCCCCAACAGGAAGAGAACAATCCTGCCTGGTGATTGACGAGCAGTGTTCAGTCATCCGTTGTAGTGTCTGCATGGTCTCCCCAATGTACCATACCTCGGGACATCTTTTCCTGCAGCGTATCAGGTAGACAACGTTGGCCGAGTTGCAAGAGTATGTACCGTGTGGATGGTGTTCTCATATGAGATGATGGCATCCGTGTCGATGATCCGGCACGACTTGCAGAGGTTGCTGTGGCAGGGTTGTGTGGTGTTGTGGTCACTGTTCTGAAGGCTGGGTAGTTTGCTGCGGACAATGGTCTGTTTGAGGTTGTGCGGTTGTTTGAAGGCAAGAAGTAGGGGTGTGGGGATGGTCTTGGCGAGATGTTTGTCTTCATCGATGACATGTTGAAGGCTCCGAAGAAGATGTCGTAGCTTCTCCGATCGGCAGTTCCAATGCGCCACAGTGAAAAACCGCACCGACCTCCTCAGAAGGTGAACACGGCGGACAGAGTACGCTTTGTCATCTAGTACTTCCCCGGAGCAGGATTCTTGAAATACTAAAACTGTTCTGACAGTGATTCTTAGCTGTTATCAATCATGGGGCTGCTAAGAGATAAAAACCCAGAAATTCCATTACAAATTGTTGGAAAAGGGCCCAAAGATCACTTCCCACCCCCTTTCTGCGCTCTGTTTGCTTACATTTTGGCAACTAAAACAGATGAAGCACTTGAAGAATACAGGGAAAATAAAAAAGAACTCAAACAGGGAGTTAGGAGGGCAAACAAAATTCACAGTAATTTCATTGCAGTGTTAATGCAAGCCTACTTGTGATACTAATAATAAATAAATAATAAAAAGGGGTCACGAAATGTCCTTGACAGACAGGATTAAGGAGAATCCCAAGGCATTTTATACATATATTAAGAACAAGAGGGTGGCTAGAGAAAGAGTTGGTCCACTAAAGGACAAAGGAGGGAAATTCTGCATTAAACCCAAAGGAAGTTGGTGAGATCCTTTAATGAGTACTTTGCATTGGTATTCACAAAGGAGAGGGACACATTGATTGGTGTCTCGGAGGGGTATGTGAACCCTCTAGAGCAAGTCACCATTACGAGGGAGCAATTGGTAGGTGTATTAAAAAGCATTAAGGCAGATAAATTCCCAGGGCCAGATGGCATCTATCCCAGATTTCTGAGGGCGACAAGAGAGGAAATTGTTGGGCTTCTAACAGAAACCTTTGTTTCTTCTTTGGCCACAGGTGAGATCCCAAAGGATTGGAGGATACCCAATGTTGTCCCGTTATTTAAGAAGGGTAGCAAGGATAACCGGGTAATTATAGGCCAGTGAGCTTGACGGTGAAATTGTTGGAGAAGATTCTTAGGGATAGGATCTATATACATTTGGAATTGAATGGTCTTATTAACCACAGACAGCATGGTTTTGTCTGAGGGAGATCATGTCTCACTAATTTGAGTTTTTTGAGGAGGTGACAAAAATGATTGACAAGGGAAGGGCTGTGGATGTTGTCTACATGGACTTTAGTAAAGCATTTGACAAGGCCCCTCATGGCAGGCTCATGCAAAAATCACATGGGATCAAGGATGAACTAGCTAGATGGATTCAGAACTGGATTGGCCGTAGAGGACAGAGGGTAGTGGTGGAAGGGTATTTTTCTGAATGGAGGTTTATAACTAGTAGGGTTCCGCAGGGATCAGTGCTGGGACTTCTGTTGTTTGTAATGACTTGGAAGAAAACGTAGCTGGTCAGAGAAGCAAGTTTGTGGATAATACTAAGATTGCTGGAGTTGCGGATAGTGATGAAGGTTGTCAGAGAATACAGCAGAATATAGATAAGCTAGAAAATTGGGCAGAGAAATGGCAGATTGAATTTAATCTGCACAAATTAGATGGTAGATCCAATTCAGAGGGAGCTATAAATTAAATGGCAGAACCATCAGGAGCATAGACACACAGAGAGATCTGGGAGTCCAGGTCCACAGGTCCTTAAAAGTGGCAGCACAGGTGGAAAAGGTAGTGAAGAAAGCATATGGCATGCTTGCCTTCATTGACCGGGGCATCAAGTATAAAAGTTGGCAAATTGTGTTAGAGTTATATAAAACGTTGGTTAGGCCACATTTGGAGTAGTGTGTCCAATTCTGGTCACCATGCTACCAGAAGGACGTGGAGGTTTTGGAGGGAGTACAGAAAAGGTTTACCAGGGTGTTGCCTGGTATGGAGGGTATTAGCTCTGAGGAGAGATTGAATAAACTGGGATTGTTCTCCCTGAAAGACAGAGGGGCAACCTGATGGAAGTTTATAAAATTATGAGGGGCATAGATAAGGTGAACAGTTGGAAGCTTTTACCTAGGGCAGAAATGACAATTACAAGGGGGCACAAGTTCAAGATAAGGGGGAAAGGTTCAATAGGGATGGGTGGGAGAAGTTCTTTTACACAGGATGATAGGGGCCTGGAGTGCACTGCCAAGTGAGGTGGTTGAGGCAGACACGTTAGTGACATTTAAGACTTATCTGGATAGACAAATGAACAGGCAGGGTATTGAGGGATGCAGGGAGTTGGTCTAGATAGGACAACATGATCGGCGCAGGCTTGGTGGGCTGAAGGGCCTGTTCCTGTGCTGTATTTTTCTTCGTATTTCCTGGCCTGTTTGCCTAAGTTCAATGTGCCTTAACAAACATTATGTGCAGGATATTCATTTTAAATTCTAATCCATTGCAAACCTTGTGTTAATGGGTAACATTTTTCTCAGTGATTGCACTGCACATTAACTGCACAGACCTCACCAGGAATGAAGATGAGTCAGGCTCTTGCCTGTCAGGAAGGAATCCCTTCAAATTATGATCATTTTTTCATCTGTTGATAACAAATAAGGTGCCCATGGCCTTCCAGGAAACATTGTATCTGTAAATCTGACTGTGTATGTATCAAATGGGTAAATGATACATTATTAAGCAGGATGGACACGTTCACATCGGCATGACACCATTGTTGTATTTCCAAACGTATTCGCTGAGTTTGGTACCCATAAGACCATCTGAGTATCTATGCAAATACAATGGCCTGCTTAAACAGAAGATACATTTCTCCAGTATGTTCAGTAACTTTCAACAATGTATTCTGCAGCTTAATGCAGAACAGGCAGCAGTCACAATACTTTCATCCAAAGGCAATCACCTATACTGGGCATCTTTGAAAGTGATGTGTCACTGACAGCAAAACCTGGGTGTGGAGTTTCCATGTTCCAGGAATTTGTGAGTGCTATCCCCTACTCTTGTCTTGTTGACAATAATGAAGCCATGTAAATAGATGCAGAGCCCATTTAAATTCTGGTCAACTGCTTCCATGTTCAAGGGCTCCTTCAAACCATTGTCCAAGAAAACACTCGCAATGAGCAGGTAATTTATCTCGATTCCAAATACGAGAAGGAAGTGGCTGAGCAAGTGTACTTGCGTAGCACACACATTTCACTTCCTTCTGATTCAGATATAATTGGGAATTCATTCCTTAAAGTGTATATACCTTTTTAATAAGATTGTCAAATAATTGTAAAATCCAGTTTGTGTATCTGAGTGCTGTATAGACTAATTCACCATTCTGATAGATCATTCAGTAAAGAAAGACTGATTTTATTTTCTGTAAACTAGAATCTGCATACCTCAGATTTAATGAGTGGCTTTCAATCTATACTTATCTGAAAGGACATCAGTATAAATGGTTGTGCTATCCTTTCTTTGGAGACACAGAATTTTAGTTTAATTCTGTGTGTTGCTCTGTTTAGGATAAGTAATGAGACCTGGGCCGTGGCAACCTGCGGTATGTTTGCTGGTGTGGCAACATTCCTGATTCCTTGCAAAGTTACAGCAAGATTCATGTTGGAGTATTTTTGCTTAGCTTGGTCAAAAGTTCAGTGTCTTGTAACAGTAGGGCTTTTAAACTGTTGCAATGAGGATAGAAAATATTTGCACAGCAATTAATTATTGGCTTGTTTCAAAGTCCTGCCAGATTATGCCTGAAAACTGCTACTTTTACATTAACAAAATATAGTCTATGGATTTTAAACAAAGAAATTCAGTTATGCAGTGTACTTTGTGTCATTTTGAAAGTTTGCAAGAATTTCAATTTTTCAATAATATATGGAGAAGAAATATTTTTTTGACTGCCACAAAGAACAGTGCAAAGGGAAGGGATTGAACAAATTTTACTTTAATAATTCTCTCTTTTCTTCCTCAACTTTCCTACTTCTGCAAAGTATATGGTATTGGTAGATGCAAATGCAAGATCCAAAAGTGTCAGTTTTGTCTGAAGTAAAATCACACACGGTAGAATTTATTGTGAAATGTCTCATTGTTAGTGTGGCTTTGAGCTGACAAATGTCTAACTTCCTGCAGGGAATGTAACATAAAGCAAACCAGAACTGGGACCAAAAATCAACTCGTAGCTGTTGAGTCCAAAGAATTATTTCTTTGATGATCATCTAATTTGCAAAATGTGCCAGACTTGAAAGAATTATACGTTGCACTAGCAGCAGAAAGTCAGTGGATGGGATTTTCTGGCCACGCTCACCCCAAAACCGGAAAATCCCGCCCAAAGTCAACGGACCTTTCCATGGTCCGCCCATCGCCCGCTCCGATTCCTGCGGCGAGCAGAATGGGAAAATTCACCCCATTAGATATAAAATATTTATTGGGTTCATGTTTCTTGAGCTTCTTTAGATTAATTCTTATTAATGTAATTACTTTATAATTATAGAATCCCTACAGTGCAGAAGGAGATCATTCAGCCCATTGAGTCTGTACCGACTCTCTCTGACAAAGTACTCACCTTACCCAGGACCTTTCCCCCACCCTATCCCCATCACTCCACACATTTCCCATGGCTAATCCATCTAAACTACACAAGGATATAATTAATGGTATCTGTTTATAGTTTATGTTGGCCTGAGTGTTATGCAATTTGTATAGTTTTGCAGAGTTTCATAATCTACTTTTTAATTATCTAACCTTGCTGACACCATATTATAACTCAGTTATTCATTGAAGGTCAAACTTCATCACAAGAATCATGGGCTGATTTTCTGCCTGGGTTCGAGGTAAGTCTTCTCCCTGGGACCCAGACCTTCACTGATTTCAACAGGTCAGGCTCATTTGAATTATTTTGAATGGGCATTCAGATGCCCATCTCTATCAGGGAGCACACCTTGAGGAACAAAGGGACATTACCACTACAGGCAATGGAATCTGGAAAGAAAGACTTGCATTTGTATCATGATTTTTTACTACCACCAGACATTACAAAGCAATTTAGCAAAGTTTTTGAAGTATTGTAACTACTGTAACAAAGGAAATGCAGCAGCCAATTGTGCACACAACAAACTCCCACAAATAGTAATGTGATAACAACTAAATAATCTGTTTATTGAGATACTAATTGACTGAAATATACACATTAGCCAGGACACTGGGATCTCTCCCTGCTCTTCTTCCAAATAGTGCCAGGGGTAATCTTTTACATCCACCAGAGCAGGCTTATGGGGCTCCAGTTAACTTCTTGTCTGAAAGACAGCACCTTCCACAGTGCAGTACTCTTTCAGCATTGCACTGAAGACTCAGCCTGGAACCTCGTAATTCAGAGATGAAACTGCTACCAATTGTTGCCACATAACCTAGTAAACTGTCGCTGCAGCAGCCTGGAAGTTATTTTTCACTGACTATATTCCACTGACAAATTGAAATTTTAATTCATTTTTGGCTTTAATAGTGTTCATTTTTGTAATTATATCATTTTTAAAAATTGTAATTTGCCTGCCTTAATTCCAACAAAGCTACTGAATGCCTTGGGTCTCTTGATGAATGACAGCAGCTCCCAGCCCAGTTTTTCTGCTGCTATTTGTGGGCATGTCCCATAGTCAACGTAACCCCTGAGGAAGAACTACTTTGGCTATGACTGCTTACATTTCAGAAATGGGGAGTGTTGGTTGTTCTGTTATATGAAAAACCTTTAAGTAACCACCCAGATAACAGGTGCTCCAAATGGAAATTGTATTTATGAGAAAGAAGTTAAACTTACGGGCACCTCTTTTGTGCATAAAAAGAAATTAATCTTACACCCAATCTGGACTAGAATCGAGTCACTGTCATATTGGCTCAGGTGATTTTTAATCGCCCAGGGCACCATCTGAAACGAGCATTTGGCAACTTAACCATGCAATTTAGGATTCTAAACTGATTGTATCTGAACTTTTCGGGTTCTAGAAAGGGATGAAGCTTGTACCACCCATGTGCCACCAAATTGTACTGGGTCTCGAGTGGCCTAATTAATGGTTCCGAAAGGAACTACTGGAAGCAACTCAAAAAGGCCCAAATTTGTCCGTTTTTATTGCTGTGGATCACTCAGCAATTAACTTGTATTTGGCCTCAGTCTCTGTCCTTTTATACCACTAAGATTTTTAGCCTTGAAGTGTCAGGTAAAGTTTTTCATATAAGAAAATGTTTTGCGCTTTGTATGAAGTAACACTCCAGTATTTTTCCCCTCTGAAATTTTAACTTAATGCAGGTGCATCTTTTATACACCAAGCTGATTGGTTTTGCAATTGCCCTTGTGGAATAATGATATAGTATAATATTGGGGAGGCGATAATATAGTGGTGTTGTTTAGTAATCCAGAGACTCAATGTGATCAGGACCTGGGTTCAAATTCTGCCATGGCAGATAGTGAAGTTTGAATTCAATAAAACTCTGGAATGAAAAGTCTACTGATGACCATGAAACCATTGCTGATTGTCATTAAAAACTCATCTGATTCACTAATGTTCTTTAGAGAATGAAATCTGCCATCCTTACCTGGTCTGGCCTATTTGTAACTCCAGACCCACAATGTGGTTGACTCTTAAATGGCCTATCAAGCCATTCAGTCCAAGGGCTAAGGCATTCAGGATGAACAATAAATGCTGGCCTGGCCAGTGACACCAATACCCCATGTAAGAATAATTTTTTTAAATCCCCAGTCTATCCAGCCTCCTTTTGCACCCAAAATGTTGAAACTAAACTAAATAATAAAACAAATTATAGTGTTATAGCATTCTGCATAAAGAGATGTTTGTGAGATGTGCAAAGTATTTGGGTCTTAATGACAATTTTCATTGTTTGTGAGGAGACAGTGACAAACTGTGAGCAAGTCATTGGCCGAAAGTCTCCCGTCTTGCCCTCCGTGGTGATTGTAGTGGATGAGACAGAAAATACGGCAGACTATTTAAAGGTCCATTGAGCTCAGGTGGGAATTTCCAGTCTTGGGGCGCAGGCAGCCGGAGAATCCACCCATTATTACCCACATTAATAGTGTTCGTTAGACATTAATTAGTGTCATTGCCTACTAATACATGATATGATTGCAACATTAATAAAAATGACCTCTCCAGCTACAAAGGTTCTTCTCCCTTCTTCCTGTTCATTAAGGAATGGCCTGTTTAGAACAAAGAAAATTACAGCACAGGAACAGGCCCTTCGGGCCCTCCAAGCCTGCACCGACCATGCTGCCCAACTTAACTAAAACCCCCTACCCTTCTGGGGACCATATCCCTCTATTCCCATCTCGTTCACGTACTTGTCAAGACGCCCCTTAAAAGTCACTACCGTATCCGCTTCCACTACTTCCCCCGGCAATGAGTTCCAGGCAACCACCACTCTCTGTGTAAAAAAAAATCTGCCTCGTACATCTCTTTTAAACCTTGCTCCTCACACCTTAAACCTATGCCCCCTAGTAATTGACTCTTCCACCTGGGAAAAAGCTTCTGACTATCCACTCTGTCCATGCCTCTCATAATCTTGTAGACTTCTATCAGCTCTCCCCTCAAACTCCGTCACTCCAGTGAGAACAAACCAAGTTTCTCCAACCTCTCCTCATAGCTAATGCCCTCCATACCAGGCAACATCCTGGTAAATCTTTTCTGTACCCTCTCCAAAGCCTCCACATCCTTCTGGTAGTGTGACGACTAGAATTGAACACTATATTCCAAGTGCGGCCTAACTAAGGTTCTATAAAGCTGCAACATGACTTGCCAATTTTTAAACTCAATGCTCCGGCCGATGAAGGCAAGCATGCCATATGCCTTCTTGACTACCTTCTCCACCAGCATTGCCACTTTCAGTGACCTGTGTACCTGTACACCCAGATCTCTTTGCCTATCAATACTCTTGAGGGTTCTGCCATTTACTGTATATTTCCTATCTGTATTAGACCTTCCAAAATGCATTACCTCACATTTGTCCGGATTAAACTCCATCTGCCATCTCTCCGCCCAAGTCTCCAACTGATCTATATCCTGTTGTATCCTCTGATGGTCCTCATCGCTATCAGCAAATCCACCAACCTTTGTGTCGTCCGCAAACTTAATAATCAATACAGTTACATTTTCCTCCAAATCATTTATATATATTACAAATAGCAGTTTAATCCTGAAGTTTCTTCTTAAAACCAATAATATGTATTAATCCAAGATTCAAAGGTAGAAATCGGGAAAGGAGTTGCAACTTCATTTAAACCTTACAAAGAGCAATACTACAGAGAGTAACATATTTCTGTAAAATCGCATACCGGTGTAATATGACTTTGTACATATTCTGGTTGAATAATAATGCTAATTATTTTCTAGTTATGGGATTGCTGGAAGTGGAGTCAATGTAACAGGGGATATAGTGAAGAAGCTCGATGTACTTACCAATGACATGATGGTCAACATGTTAAAATCCTCCTTCAGTACATGTGTGCTTGTGTCTGAAGAAGAAAAAAATGCCATCATTGTGGACCCAGACCAACAGGTCAGTTGTTAGGCTACCATACCTATTGTAAAAGGCAACATTTTGCCTTAAAATTGGAATTCATGTATTTTTGGGTAAGTACTACTGTAATATAAAATACATGATTAAGAAATGCATAGGGTGGAAGAGGAATCAATTCTGTTATATTGACAATCCTATTATTAATTTTCAGGGGAAGTATATTGTCTGCTTTGATCCACTAGATGGCTCTTCCAATATTGACTGCCTTGTTTCCATTGGAACAATTTTTGCCATCTATAAAAAGGTAACATTTTACTTATTGTAGAATTCTTTACCGTTAACCTTTTTAAAAAGATAAAGGTCAAGTTTAACTGGGAATTCTGTTTTATTTCTGAAAGATTAAACTTATTTTCCTCTGGACTGGTTTGATTTATTGCAGTGGTGTAGGGTGAGGGGTTCACACTTTCAAACTCAGAGTAGTGGTAACCCCAGGAAAACACTTGATCAACTGAGTACACAACATCAACTGTAATTATTGGCCAGAATAATCTGCATCTTGTTTTTTTTCCTTCATTTGCTTGGAACATTCAGGCCATTCTAGCCAACTAGACAATTTGTTACCAATGTTGTTTACCTGCTACTACTTTTAAGGGTAAAAATTCTAATCAATAAAATTTAAGTCAACGGGGTAGTGGTAATATGAAAGCATCTAGAGGAATGCAACATGAGTGCATTAATGTTAAAACATGGATTTTGCTGATTAGAATTACGTGACATCTTCTACCAAACTACCAATGTCAGGGTCAGTATGACTCAATCACTGTCATTGACATAAAAGGTTTTGAAATGGGGGCTTAGTCCACGTTCTGTTATTTCAGTTCTTTCTCAAATCCAACCCTTTAGCTTCTTTAATGAATGATCCTAATCGGTGTCTTATCCCCCATTAATGTATTGCAGGAAACATAAATTGTCAAGAAATATTGTTCAGTCAGCCTTCTATTCTATTCCATTCCATCCTTTATATTCTAATGAATATGACCAAGGCCCTTATTACTTTCTCATGCTCTTGAGGATGATATATTTTACTTTTCAGTTGGGTGGTTAGCACTGCTGCCTCATAGCACCAAGGACCCAGGTTTGATTCCCAGCTCGGGTCACTGTGCGGAGTCTGCATGTTCTCCCATGTCTGCGTGAGTTTCCTCTGGGTGATCTGATTTCTCTCTCTTCTGTGACATGAACTTTACTTCTTTTGTTTTGAAGGGGATTGCAGCATTCCTCAATGGGGAATCCCAGTGTGAGCTGTAGTGGTGTTATCAAGTTGTCTGAGCAGCCAATCACATTAAAGAATTCTCATCTAACCAGAAAATGAAAAACACCAATCATCAAATCACTTTATAGAGAGCGAAATAAGGATTGAGACATTCACATGGGGTTAAAGTAGAAGCTGAAATATATATTTTTAAATGACCATTAATTAATCATAATTGGTACATTTAATAATGCTCCAAAAGTATGGAATTATATTTTCAATGCCAGTTTGGCCTGTAGCAGATATTACTTGGATCACTATTTAAAAACTTATTTGCACCTCATTAAACAAAGTTTATCTTTTTAACAAGGTTTTTAACGGTGATATGGAACAGAAAAGGAATTCTTTTCAGATCAATTGGTTGCAGCTTCTGGGAGATGAGGTCCACAGCGCACCATGTGGCAGAGCAGTGTATGACAGATCACAACTGCCTCACCTCTGCTTATAGTTTGCTGTCAAAAACACTGCAGATTCCAAGCCAACTTAATGTTTATACTGTAACTTGTAGCATTTTAGTTCACCTTTGCAATAATTCAATCTAATAACCACCCTTCTTTTCTATATTCAGACTTCGAGTGGCAAGCCAAGCGAAAAGGATGCTTTGCAGCCAGGACGTAACATCGTAGCAGCTGGTTATGCTTTGTATGGCAGTGCCACAATGCTGGTATTATCCACAGGAAATGGAGTGAACTGCTTCATGCTGGATCCAGTAAGATCTTGTAATGTTCATTTTTATTGTCAAAAGCCACTGCATTATAAATTAATTTTGGTGATGACTGTCAAATTTTCTTGTGACTTGTAAACTAGCAAACTCTGTACTCAATAGCATTCTCCCCTCCAATTCATGCAATCACATTTAGTCCATTACGTTTTCGTATTTCAACAAGGAGAGATTGGTGTATAATCACTGACCGATTGGCATTCCTCTGAGGTTTTACAGCATTATAAATCAGTACTAACAAAGATTTCTGGACTTCAAGGAAAGTTCTAATTTTCATATTGATATTGAGGAAGATCCATAAAGATCATGGACTGCTGAGCCCATAGTCTGCCTGCAGCCAGTAAATGACAGGCCTATGTTGATGTTGTTGGAGACAGCCATTGAGGTTTACTGGTGGTAGCTTCATGTCTCTGGCGGCAACTTGAGGAGGACAAACCAGCTTGTGGCTCTCTGCATTTTATTCATGTTATAACACTGGTTTCCAGGTGAGGCCAAAAGCATGTAATTATAAATTCAAAGTTAAATTTTTTTTAAAGTCTGCATTTTAAACAATTATATTCTCATTTACATATATACTATCTTTAAAAGAATGATTTTTGTTATTAAGGCCTGAATGGTTACCCACACGAAATTCACGATAGGTGGTGATTGTTACTCTGCCACTGTTCCTCCAACAGCACTGGGATGTAGGGCCCAGATTTTCAGAGTCGCGGAGACTTCAAGGATTTTCCAAAATGGCAGGTGGTCTTGGATCGAGAAGGCCCTTCCCTATTTCTGATTTAACCCATTTTTCATATGTCAGTAGGGGAAAGGGAGAGAAGCGTAACTCTCACGTGAGGGAAACCTGAACTAGATCCCACTTACTAGAGCAAGGGTCTTATCCCACGTTGTGGGCATTGTGAATCTGCAGAGAAGTCTCAAATGTTCTTAAAGAGCAGATAAGATCTATAGAACTGTCAAGCTGGGAAGATATTTAAATGCCCAGCCTTTTAAAAATTGAAAAAACTGACAGCTAGTGTGTTATAGTTGAAAAAGATTGTTCCAGCAGTTTCAATAGCTGTTGTAGACATTACTCTAAGTGCTAGCATTACAACATTATTAATGTTTAGCTGCTTTTCACAACAGATTATCACAGTAATTATCATTATCCTAAGATCAAAGTTTGATTGACAGCTCAAATAGGTTATTCAAGGATTAGCGGTCTCTGATTTAGGATTATGAATACAACTACTTGTTTTTAGAAGAGATTAAGTTATTGAGGGAATTTAACTGTTTTGAATAACGTTCATGATTTTGTTTTATAAAGTAAAGCAAATAATAAATATTTAGAACCTTTATTTAATCTTAACATGGCTCCTTAAGTCTGACCATGGATGGTTAATATGTATGGTGGAAAGATAAAGAGTGGGGGATATGGGTTTGCATGAATTGTCATGCATGGGCATGGGGAGTGAGTGGAGTGATGGTGAGAGAGCATGTGAGGGGTGAGAGATAGAGAATCTGATGTTGAAGGAAACAATTGGAATAATGTACCAGAGAAACTAGGTGAACCTTTTAAACAGCCTGCTTCATCACTCCGTAGCCCCTGTGGCCACTTCTGTTCTGCATCCTGGGGTTCTCTATCTTACACCATCCCCCACCCCCACCGCATCACACACCCCAACCCTAGAGGATCCATCATCTGAGGCAGAGAGCAGTGAATCCCACTACCTAATTCAGGAGCAAAAATCTAGGCTTAGATGTTGCCGCTGCCTTCTGTGCCATTCTCTGATATGCAGGCAAACTAATTATTTAGGTTTAGCTTGCCTTGAAAACTACAGGACATGACTACAAAAATTCTGCGAATGAAATTTATAAATCCAAATTTGCCATCTGTCGTTGTCAACTGTCCAAATTAAAATGCTGTCAAAGTACATCATAAGTTCACGAATATTGTGTAGTATAAATGCTTTGCAATGAAGTGTTACTAAATTTTCGAATGTCAGTCCATCCTTAGCTTTAAATGGTATGTTTATCACTTGCACTGACTTCAATAATTTGTGTCATTAGGCTATTGGGGAATTCATTTTGGTGAACAAGAATGTAACCATGAAGAAGAAGGGGAATATTTACAGTATTAATGAAGGTTATGCAAAGTACTTTGACAATACAGTCACAGAGTACTTGGCAAAGAAGAAATACCCTGAGGTATGGTCAAGAATATCACCTTAATTTACAGAGAGTGAACAGCCTCCTTTGTTCTGGAAATCACTTTGCCTGTCTTTAACCCACAGGATGGTAACTCTCCCTACGGTGCAAGATATATTGGATCAATGGTTGCGGATGTGCATAGGACTCTAGTGTATGGAGGAATCTTCCTGTACCCAGCAAATTCAAAAAGTCCTAAAGGAAAGGTATGAAAGAAACCGTCCAAACTCTAGTTCTACCAAATTATCCGACAAAATGCTGAAATCTTCTGCACAAGTCTGGTCACTATCTCAGAAGTTAATTGTAGACTTTCAAAAGCATGTCTGTTTGCTATATCTCAGTAATTCACTCTTTGAATGGAATCTTGATGCAGGTGTATACTTATCATTCAAAATTGTGTGTTTGTAATGTTTTCAACAGAAAACTGTAATAGCTGTAGGGCTCGTAGTTGCCAACTGTGATGCCCAACATTGATAAATATACACCGATATAAAAGTAAAGTTACCATTGTCCCACATGACCAGAGGCTGCGCTCGTTTTTGAGGGGGAAAGCCGACTGGTGGTGATTTAACCTGAAGATCACCACACCTCAGACAAGGGGCAAGGTTGAGGAGATAAATAACCACCGATATAAGCTTTATAGTCTCATTGAGTGTTGATTTTCCTGGTAATTTAGGATTATTTCTTTAGAAACCAATCGTGAAACCTCTTGTGATACAAATATCTTCAGTTGCTCTATAGTGTGGATGAACAATGGCAGTTTACATTCATGGAATCTTATTGCTGAGCCAAAGCTAAATGAGATTGTGTGCATTACAAATGTGGATGCCTAGGAGTTAATATGCAAAGAAACTGAGCTTTATGTTCTCAATGTCAGATTTGAGTTGTTTGGGACTGCAGTTCTAATGCGATTGGAAAAGTAATTTGGAGACCTGGACAAATGAACTAGATGTGGAGATGCCGGCCAGGAGACAAATTCCACCGTGGTAACTGAGGAAGTAAAGGCTAGCATTGGCAATGATGACTATGTAACGACCGGATTGACATTAAAAACCCATCTGATTCACTAATATCCTTCAGGGAAGGAAAACTGCCAGCCTTACCAAGTCTGGATACAAGCAAATTACTGCGGATGCTGGAATCTAAGAAAATGCTGGAAAATCTCAGCAGGTCTGGCAGCATCTGTAAGGAGAGGAAAGAGCTGATGCTTTGAGTCCTCAGCTTTTTTCTCTCCTTACAGATGCTACCAGACCTGCTGAGAGTTTCCAGCATTTTCTCTTTTAGTTACCAAGTCTGGCCTGTATATGATTCCAGACCCTCAACAATGTGGTTGACTTTTAACTGTCCTCTGAAGTAAGCCATTCAGTTGTTAAATAGGCAGTTCATAACCACCTTCTCACTAGCAATTAGGGATAGGTAATTACTATTGATCTTGCCAGCAATGCCTGCATCTTAGTTTCTGTTAAAGTTAAAATGTAAATATATTTTAAGGGAACATTTAAAAACCTTCATTCTATTGAAATTTCTATGGGATCAGAATTTACTGTCAAAGTAACAGTGAGGCTGACAGTGCTCAATATTTATGCAGCAACTTCAGGTGAAAGTTGATATAAAGTTAAGTGAGAAAATTCGGAGATTGCTGTCCAAGTTGTGACATTCAACTGTAAGCTTCTTAAATTGACCTCTAATCTGCCTCACAAAAACATTCAACAACATGAAGTTCTTGAACTTGGGTGATAGATATGAAGCAAAATTACCACTTGGTGTTTATCCAATTCAGTCTAGGAACTGTTTTTAACAGCATAGAATCATAGGATTCCTACAGTGCAGAAGGAGGCCATTCAGCCCACCGAGCCTGCACTGACAACAATCCCACACAGACCCTAGTCCTGTAACCCCACTCTATTAATCCCCCGGCACTAAGGGACAATTTAACATGGTCAATCATCCTAACCCACTCATCTTTGGACTATGGGAGGAAATCAGAGCACCCAGAGGAAACCCACACAGACATGGGGAGAATGTGCAAACTTATACAGACAGTCACCTGAGGCCGGAATCGAACCTGGGTTCCTGGCACTGTGAGGCAGCAGTGCTAAACACTTTGCCACCATGCTGCCCATGGTAAATCTTAATTACTGTGAAACAACTTACCTGGAACTGAAAATTAGCTTTTACCTGTGGAGTCTCATTTCTACATTTTCAATTGTTGGAAATTTTAAAATAATTTTTGTTTAGAAACACAGAAAATTGGAACAAGAGTAGTCCATTCAGCCTTTTGAGCCTGCTCTGCCATTCCATATGATCATGATTGGTCCTCTATCTCAACACCATACTGCCGCGTTCTCCCCGTACCCTTTGAACTTTTATTGTCTCGAAATCTATTTCTTTCTTAAGTATATTCAGTGATTTAGCCTCCACAACCTTCTGTGGTAGAGAATTCCACAGGTTCATCACCTTCCAAGTGAAGAAGTTTCTGCTCATCTCGGATCTAAATGGGCTACCCCATATCCTGAATCTGTGACCCCTTGCTCTAGACTGCCCCACTCCCAGCCAGAGGAAACAATATCCCTGGATCCAGTCTGTCCAGCCCTGTCAGAAGTTTGTGTTTCAATTAGATCCCTTCTCATTCTTCTAAATTCCAGTGAAATCAGGCCCAGTTGACCTAATGCAACAATCCTGCCATCCCAGAAATCAGTCTGGTGGACCTTGCTGTGCTCCCTCAATGACAAGTATATCCTTTCTTAGACAAAGACTAAAATTGCACACAACATTCCAGATGTGGTCTCTCCAAGGCCCTCTCCAGCTGCAATACTTGTCCTTTCTGTCAATTCAATCTTTTTCTTCTGTACATTTAGAGTTCACTTTCCTTATAATATAGTGAGGACTAGTTTGCTCCTTTTCTGTGCTCTGTTCTGCTAACTGATCGCAGACCTGTGACGAGACACTAGGCTAGGGAGGGGATAAATCAGCTAGAGATTTTGGATCACCACTCAACAGTGACCTCTATTGGAAATAAATTTGTGCTCACTGTGTGACCATCAATGCCTTCTGTGCTCATTGAGCTGCACAAGTGGGATTGCTGATGATGCGAGGAGAGTTAACTCAACAAACATATATTGGAGGTTTTCACATGTCAAAACAATCTGCTGAATGTTTTCTTTACAGCTTCGACTTTTGTATGAAGGCAACCCCATGGCATACATTGTAGAACAAGCAGGAGGCATGGCTACAACGGGTACGGAGGCAGTGCTGGACATTCAACCGGAATCCATTCACCAGCGGGTACCAATTGTAATGGGATCCACAGACGATGTTCAAGAATACATTGACATTGTAAATAAATACAATTGTAAATAACTACAATGACAATGACAAACTCCGACCAAATACCTGGACCAAACATTGTTTTTTAGTGCAAAGAAAGATTTCAACTTGATAATCCAAATCGTATCAATCATAAATGTAATTTTAATTACTGAAGCTCTTGATGAGGTGTGTCTGGGATCAGCATTAATTTTTGTGTCTTTATGTAACTATCTGCACAAAGTCTGTACAACATACATTGATGAAGGAATCCAAATAAATACTAGGATTGGTAACTCTTCCAGTCCATCTTTTCCTTTGTGGCTATGTTCCTTGTTCATGTAGATTAGGTGAAAATATGTGTATTTAAACTTACAAGTTATTTATAAAATAATTAACAGTAACAGGATTTAGCTGCAGTGATATTTTAGTAGAAGGGAACAAAGAACAGTACAGCATAGGAAACAGGCCCTTCGGCCCTCCAAGCCTGTGCCGCTCCTTGGTCCAACTAGACCAATCGTTTGTATCCCTCCATTCCCAGGCTGCTCATGTGACTATCCAGGTAAGTCTTAAACTATGTCAGCTTGTCTGCCTCCACCACCCTACTTGACAGCGCATTCAAGGCCCCACCACACTCTGTGTAAAAAAGAAAAACCCTCTAATATCTGAGTTATACTTTGCCCGTCTCACCTTGAGCCCGTGACCCCTCGTGATCGTCACTTCTGATCTGGGAAAAAGCTTCCCACCGTTCACCCTATCTATCCCCTTCATAATCTTGTACACCTCTATTAGATCTCCCCTCATTCTCCGTCTTTCCAGGGAGAACAAGCCCAGTTTACCCAATCTCTCCTCATAGCTAAGACCCTCCATACCAGGCAACATCATGGTAAACCTTCTCTGCACTCTCTCTAACGCCTCCATGTTCTTCTGGTAGTGTGGCGACCAGAACTGGACGCAGTACTCCAAATGTGGCCTAACCAGCGTTCTATACAGCTGCATCATCAGACTCCAGCTTTTATACTCTATACCCCGTCCTATAAAGGCAAGCATACCATATGCCTTCTTCACCACCTTCTCCACCTGTGTTGCCACCTTCAAGGATTTGTGGACTTGCACACCTAGGTCCCTCTGTGTTTCTATACTCTTGATGGCTCTGCCATTTATTGTATAACTCCTCCCTACATTATTTCTTCCAAAATGCATCACTTCGCATTTATCTGGATTAAATTCCATCTGTCACCTCTCCGCCCAATTTTCCAGCCTATCTATATCTTGCTGTATTGCCCGACGATGCTCATCGCTATCCGCAAGTCCAGCCATCTTTGTGTCACCCGCAAACTTGCTGATAACACCAGTTACACCTTCTTCCAAATCATTTTTATTATATCACAAATAGCAGAGGTCCCAGTACAGAGCCCTGCGGAACACCACTGGTCACAGACCTCCAGCCGGAAAAAGACCCTTCGACCGCTACCCTCTGTCTCCTATGGCCAAGCCAATTCTCCACCCATCTAGCCACTTCTCTTTGTATCCCATGAGCCTTAACCTTTTTAACCAACCTGCCATGTGGGACCTTGTCAAATGTCTTACTGAAATCCATATAGACAACATCCACGGCCCTTCCTTCGTCAACCGTTTTTGTCACTTCCTCAAAAAATTCCACCAAATTTGTAAGGCACAACCTCCCTCTTACAAAACCATGTTGTCTGTCACTAATGAGATTGTTCTGTTCTAAATGCACATACATCCTATCTCTAAGAATCCTCTCCAACAACTTCCCTATCACGGACGTCAAGCTTACCGGCCTATAATTTCCCGGGTTATCCCTGCTACCCTTCTTAAACAATGGGACCACATTCGCTATCCTCCAATCCTCAGGGACCTCATCTGTGTCCAAAGAAGTGACAAAGATTTCCGTCAGAGGCCCAGCAATTTTATCTCTCGTCTCCCTGAGCAGCCTTGGATAGATTCCATCAGGCCCTGGTGATTTGTCAGTCTTTATATTCCCTAAAGAACCTAACACTTCCTCCCTTGTAATGGAGATTTTCTCTAATGGGTCAACACTCCCCTCTGAGACACTCCCAGTCAACACATCCCTCTCCTTTGTGAATACCGACGCAACGTATTCATTTAGGATCTTTGGGCTCCAAGCATAATTCCCCACTTTTGTCCCTGAGAGGTCCGATTTTTTTTCCCTGACACCCCTTTTGTTCCTAACGTATGAATAAAATGCCTTGGGATTCTCCTTAATCCTGTCTGCCAAGGACATTTCGAGACCCCTTTTTGCCCTTCTAATTCCTCGTTTGAGTTCTTTCCTACTTTCTTTGTATTCCTCCAGAGCTCCCTCCGTTTTTAGCTGCCTGGACCTAACATACGCCTCGCTTTTCTTTTTGACCAATCCCTCAATTTCCCTGGTTATCCACGGTTCTCGAATTCTACCCTTCCTATCCTTTTTTACAGGCACATGCCTATCCTGCAGCCCTAACAACTGTTCCTTAAAAGACTCCCACATGCCAGATGTGGATTTACCCTCAAACAGCCTCTCCCAATCAAGAGCTGCCAATTTCTGCCTAATCCCACTAAAGTTAGCCTTCCCCCAATCCAACACCTTACCCTTGGGACACCACTCATCCTTTTCCATCACTATCCTAAAGCTAACAGAATTGTGGTCACTATTTGCCACATGTTCCCCTACCGAAACTTTGAAGACCTGACCGGGCTCATTCCCCAGTACTAGGTCCAGTATAGCCCCCTCTCTAGTCGGGCTGTCTACATATTGTTCCAAAGAACCTTCCTGTACGCATTTTACAAATTCCTCCCCATTCAGACTCCCAGCCCTACGCGATTTCCAGTCTATACCAGGGAAATTGAAGACTTCTACTACAACAACTCTATTTTTCCTGCACCTATCCATTATCTCCTGACATATCCGTTCTTCCACTTCCCTTGGGCTGTTGGGGGGCCTGTAGTATACCCCCAACATAGTGACTGCGCCCTTCCTGTTTCTGAGCTCCACCCACAGTGACTCGTTGCATGACCCCTCTGAATTGTCCTCCCTCTGCACCGCTGTAATATGCTCTCCAACTAATACCGCTACTCCCCCACCGCTTTTGGTCCCTCCTCTGTCTACATGTTAACATTTATGAGATGCAAACCATGGACCGAATTTTTCTAGCCAGTAGAGGTGGCTTTGGAAATGACAAGTAAATCAGAAAAAATGCCCAACATTTCACCACTATCTTTGCCCTTTTCCCAGGTTTTGCAGTAGTGATGGCAACTCATTCGGTAGCAATGGTGTCACAAGTGGATAAATCTGATCCCAGTGTGGAACCCGGCTTAATAGATCCTAATTTTTATTCTTTGTTTAAAGACGTGGATGAACAGAGTTGCAGGACTGCCAACGAATTTTTAACAGAACAAAACATTTATTAAACAAGACGGTGGCACTTTGGTTAGCACTGCTGCTTCACAGCACCAGGGACCTGGGTTCGATTCCTGACTTGGGTCACTGTCTGTGAGTTTACATGTTCTCCCCGTGTTTGCATGGGTTTCCTCCTGGTGCTCCGGTTTCCTCCCACAAGTCCGAAAGATGTGCTGGTTGGGTGCATTGGCTATGCTAAATTTTCCCTCCGTGTACCCGAATAGGCACAGGAGTGTGGCAACTAGGGGATTTTCACAGTAACTTCATTGCAGTGTTAATGTAAGTCTACTTGTGACACTAATAAATAAAGACTACCCCTCAACCCAGCTATACCTTTTACAGATATATACATGTACAGATATATGTAAAGATAGCAGAAGTTACAAGAAATATCTTATTGTCTAATGCTGTCAGTAGAGACACAGTCTATGTAAATCAATAGGCAAACTGTGGTCAGACACACGGCATTCTGAAACCGCGTGGCAGACATAATCTAATACAACTGTGGATTTTTCATCAATTCCCCCAAGATGCTTGTCACGCTGAGCCAACTGGTCTCACTGTCTTTCACACTCAGGTTTCCAAACTCCAGTCTCGAAGAACATACTTTGGAATTTTCTCCCACACAATGCTTCCTGTCGGATGCTTTCACCAAGGACCTCCATCCAGGATTTCAACCACTCCATTCAGCATTCCTCTGCCCTGGATTGTCATGTGCATTCAAGCTTCGACACAGTCTGTCGGATACCCAACCATGCCAACAGAACACCACTGATTTACAGGCTGTATTAAGATGCCACTAACCTTAGGATTACCACAGGTGTCTGGCTTCCCGCTAACCGATGCTTCCAAGTCTTCACCTTGTGGTCCTGTCTTTAAATAGGAGCCTCCCTCTGCCCCTTGTAACTTCAGTGAACAGTAACTTATTCAGTTCTGGTTCTTTGTCCCCTTGACTTCAGTCTTCCTGGGACTTTCTCCTTTAGTTTCGGGGACTTGCTTCATGTCTCTCTGTATTGTCCTGCCTAATTTGGCAGTGGAAAGTTTCCTTCCTCTGGAATGCCTCGTTTCAACTGAAAATTCAAGTACTTCTGCTTTCAGTGTGAGCCTCTGTTTGCTAAGCAAGATATTGTTTTTATTTTCCCTGGTAATTGCTTTTAAGTTATAAAACCTTTAAACTGTACCAGTTTAAAGTGGGCTTGTAGGCACGCGTGTTTAACATGAAGCTAAATTCATGTTTTAACATGGTACATATCACTCACCTTAGCACACAAATACAAAAGACAAATTCCACTTACTTGAATTTGTACCTTATTTTTAATACACATAATACAAGTAAAAATTACTTGCACAATTTCTATTTTTTAACAGTGGGAATCCAATGAATCTATATGAACCAATCTGCACCAGTTTAACCAAAGCAATGCAATCTTGTGAGTGTCACAAGGGTCCCTAGCTGTGTCAGCAGCCAGAAATTTACAGGAGGCAGCTGCACAATAGGAGGTTCAGGCTGTAATTGATTTGAGGGATTTTAAATGTGCATTTGCCAAGAAAATGGCAAGGATGCTGTCTTCCCGAGTCAGAGCTTGGCATTGCACCAGGATCTCCTGGAAACTGATGTCTCCAACATTTTGAGAGCTGGTGTTGTGGCAGCTGCTCCTGTGATAAAGGTGGCATCTCTATTGACTGCTGCTTAGGCCATGGCAATGCTCCCATTGGAGAGGTACTGAAGGCTGCTAGTTACACAAACAATGGTCTGTGTGTGTTAAACCCATGCATCTGGAATCCGTCAATTGTCCCAAATTGGGTGGTGAATTTAAGATTAAACCAGCATTGCTGCATCAAACGGGGCCTGGACCCGGAAATAATCCCAGCTCTTAAAACATTACCAAATGCAGAAGATTCAAGTCAATGAGTCATTCATTGCTTGTGGGTAATTGCATCTGAAATTTGGTTGGAATGCTACAAGCGAAGAAAGTGCCAGGCTTCAACCAACAGGGGCTCCCGCTTGTGTAGAATTGTCCCGGCAGGAATGCATTACTTCAGAAGATGAAGAGGACGGAAAAGAATCTGGGGGTGATCTTGAGCCCATGTCCGCCATCTGCGAGAATGCAAGCAGGGGCACAAGATCTGGCAAAACCCAGAAATCGCAAATCTCACTGCACAACCTGATTTACATTTTAATATATTTACATTTGATTAAAGACCCCCCACCAGATATTGAGCCCCCGCCATATTTTCAAACCTCGTCAATGGGTTCACCTGGATGTTAACCTGATGTGGGGATCCCCCCAGGGCGTAAAGAAGAATATAGCCCTTGGGGGAGAGGGACATGGCCAGGCAGAAGCCTAGCAATGCCCCCTGGCACTGCCCTCTGGCACAGGTTAGCACTGCCAGGTGGGCACCATAAAGGGCTATGCTTAAGTGACACTCACTGAGATTTCCCCCATTGCCGTATTGGAAGAAGAAACACAAGATTAAATAATTTCAGGTTTTCCTTTGCATTATCCTTTAGTTGCTCCTTGTAATGTTTCCTTGCAGATGGACATATCACTCACCTAAATGCTATCAGCAGATTTAATTACAGTCTGTCACCGAAGAACTCTGGCATTTTCATACAGGGGAAATTCCTTTTATATGCCATAGTTTTCTATTGCACCCACGACCTTTCAAAAGAGCATAACATTACTAAGTTCTGTAGTCTGTTGAGAGTTCCACATCGAGACAATTATATCTATTTGCACCTTTAGTTTTTAAGCTCAAAGCAGCTGGTATACAAGTAGGCTCACATTAGCCCCTTCTGTACCGTGATGCAGTACAATTTTTGTGAGTCATAGCTTGCATGTTTAAAATCTACCTATTGGGCAGTGACAAATGAATTTCCATCAAAGGTCCTGAATCAAAGTCTAATTTGACAAAACATCCAAAACTTTGCCCTTTTACCAGCCACTGGAGATATTATAGGAGTCACGTCTGCTTAAATAGCATGCATGTACTGGCCTCTTATAGGCTTCAATCACATAGTCCATGCAGCTGTTCGATTTATTTGGCTCCCCGACCTGTACTTTAAATAGCCAGTCTGGTCACGCTGCGTCCACTCAACTTCACTAACTCCACTGTGAAAGAGCAAGAAATTCAGCCACAATGTCGGACCAAACACCTTTCGATACTGATGTCCAAACAATGACCCGATTTGTCATGGAACAAGGAAGAAAAGCAAAAGGGACGGGGGAATTCACGCAGCTGCTAAATTCTCTGTTAACAGCAATCAAGGCCATCTCCTGCGCTGTGAGAAAAGCAGGCCTTGCCCATTTGTGAGTTCAAGATATTTATTAGCTTCACAGATGTAGTGTGCCGCAAAGTTGACAATTGCGTGCAATTTGCTTTATGCAAGATTTGCTTTGGATCAGAATTATTTTAACAGGTTTTCTAGCATTTCTTTAATATTCACAACATGAGTTTAGTTGAAATTCTCATTGAAGTTTTTAAGAGTTGAAATCCTCCACTATAAATCTCTACTGCGTAACATGCTGTGTGGCTGTGCATCAAGCTGAAATTTTCCATGAAGACCCCTTTCCGTTACCATGCTTGTCCATCCCTGCAGAAAGGTTTAAAGGGGATGCATACTTAAAGAAATTACCTAGGGATGCCAAAAAAATTTAGCAGGTGCGTTGATATTATGTGTGTTTCTACTGACTGCTGTAGTTTAAAAGTAGAAACTTTGAACATGGGCTTATTGGATAGATATAATCTAACCCACCCTCCTGCTATCAACAGGAGCCAAACAAATAAGATCCCCTTCCTTCCCAGAATATTGCGGAGATTAATTGATTAGATATTGTAATGTCTAAATGCAGCACAGTGAACTGTAATATCTGTGTTCCAATTGTTTCTCAAAACTATGAAGAAAAATGAGTCACATCAGCGAGTCTATCTTTCAGTTAGTCACTTTGCAGCCCTTGTTTTTCCTGTTTTTGTTCATGGCAGCTGTTCATTATTCTTCCATTCACACCTCCTCTGCACACATCTTTTGTTTCTTTAACAAAAACAGAAAATGCTGGAAAATCTCAGCAGGTCTGACAGCATCTGTGGAGAGAGAATAGAGCCAATGTTTCGAATCAGGACTGACTCTATTCTCTCTCCACAAATGTTGTCAGACCTGCTGAGATTTTTCAGCATTTTCTGTTTTTGTTTCAGATTCCAGCATCTGCAGTATTTTGTTTCTTTATCATTCCCTGCAAATCAACTCTTGTCTTCTTCACTTTTACTGGCCTTCACTTTTGTCCTTTTTCCGACCCACCTCCATTTCACCTACTTAAAACCTATTACATTTCCAACTTTTACCATTGCTACGTATGCGTCCATATACTTTAGAGCTTCCCAAACGTTTCCAGCCGTGGAACCCTTCAACTTCCCAAGAATATTGACAGACCCCTGAGAAACCACGAAAAATGGATTGTTTTGCGTTATAGGTACAAAAATAAATTTGTAAAAGTCTTTTCTGTTTCTTATATATTTATTATAATTCAAAAGTCCTCTTAGTCAATAAAGTACTTAAGTCTAACCTTTTTGTCATTTTTAATGGGAGGAGTGATGGTGTTTCTTTTGCTCACAAATTGCTTTCCCTCCTGTCCTCCATGCCCACTGGCCCTCCCACCCACCATGCCCACTGCCCATCTCATCCTCCCTGGCAACTTCCTCTCCTGCCCTCCGTGGCTGCTTCTCCTCCTGCCCTCTGTGCCTGCTGCCCATCGCGTCCTCTGTGGCTGCTTCCTCTCCTGTCCTCCATGCCCACTGCCCATCCCATCCTCCATGGCCACTTCCCCTTCTGCCTCCATGGCCACTGCCCACCTCACCTTGCGACCCATTCTGCCACCTGGTCGCTTTCACTCTCACCCCATTGCTTAGGACTTTGAATACTGACTTTACTGCCATTTCCAGCTTGTCCAATCAGAGGCTGGGTTCACAATGCATTTGCTGCTGATAGGCCGACTAATGCACTTATTAGCTGACACAGTGTGAAAACCTTCTCCGATTGGACAAGCTAGAAGGTTAGCTGGACAGACCTACTGTGGAAGCCCGGGATGTCTCCTCTGGAACCCAAGGTTTCCGCGGAACACCGTTTGGGAAATACTGTTTTAAAGGTATAGTTTTTTAGTTTTAGAAATTGAATTTTAAATATGTTCAATGGGGAAATAAACCTGGTAAATATCTAGAGGCTGGCAACCACACAGATTTAAGTTTATACAGTTCAAAAAGTAGTTTGTGTTCACTTGATAAAGTTAGAGTAAAAGGGTAACAGTATTAAATGGCAGGCACTTTTACTTAGCTAAAGAACTGGAGACATGGCGGGGGGTGAAATCTTCAGCCCATGCTCGCCATCCGAGGGAATGACGCAGGGGCCCAAGATTCGGTGAAACCCCTTAGTGGGCACGGTTTACAACAAGTTCACCCAGACGTCTACCTGTCGTGGGGACTTCCTCAGGGGCGTAAAGGTGAGTATAGCCCCCGGGGGAGAGGGACATGGCCAGGCAGTATCCCCTGGTACTGCCCCTTGGTACAGGTTGGCACTGCTAGATTGGCACCATGCCAACCTGGCAGTGTCAATTGGCAATGCCCAGCTGGCAGTGCCAACCTTTGTCAAGGGACAGTGCCAGGGTCAGACTCCAGTGGGTACCAGATGGGGGGGATTAATTTATGAGGCGCGAAACACACCAACCTGTTTTTTGTGGCAGACCGTGGTAAGGTCTGGAGAGAAGACCGGTGTGTTTCTCAGGAGGGAAACATGCTGTTTTTTTCGCCGGAACCAACACTGCCATTTTTGGTAAGATGTCGCCCATGACGTTGGCAGTTATTCGAGGAAAGGGTAAGTTATTTATGTGGTTTCCCAGAATTAAGGAAATCTATGGAATTAAATTGTATTTCTACTGGGAGCAGGCAATGCGAGTCACGTTGCCATGTAGATGGGTAGAGTTTAGAGAAATTCTTCTGAGTTTATTTTGGTGAATCCAGTTAGGGCATTGTCAGCAGGCAGGACATGCTTTTTTCTGAATAACAACTTAGAAACTTTGGGTCTTAAAGCTCCTTAAAGATTGAGAGGTAAAGCCAAGTTTACATCCAAAATACAGTAAAATGTTCAATCTAGGTTCATGAAGGAGTTTTGAGGTTGGGAGTTGGTATTCAGTATAAGACAGACTTGGAAAGAGGAATAAGATTTGTTTAGGTGAAAGGTAAAGAAATAAATCTACAGTAATCTTCTCAATTAGAAGCAGTTCACCTTCGAGCAGTTTAAGCCTGGAGGTAATCAGCGTGGTTATGGTTTGAAACCACAACAGCCGGCAATCAGTGATGTTTCAAGTCACTGCAGAGGAGTCGCTAGAGCTGTGGAAACCAGGGTCACGAGGTTGGTAAAGTAATTGGAGGGTTGCTTAGCCGGAAACTAACGGAAGAACCCCTCTGAAATGTTGTACCTTGGTGATTAGCTAGAACGGTGAGAAGTCAGGGTGAATTCCATAAGGCAGAGATATACCTTGTGAGCTGGTCCCAGGAAAAGTGAATGGATCTTCAAGGTTTTGTAAAATAAGGGAAACTTGAGGGAAATAGAAAGAAGTTTATAGAGTAACTCTTTATAAGCTATAGTGCTTACTTTTCTTAATTCGTTTTGATATACAATAAAGCTGGTTTTTGTTTAAAAAGGTGAAATCTTGTGGTGGAATTCTGTTGGTCAATTGTCAGATTTCTTAATTAAATGTTAAAAGTTCCTAACTGGATCAGAACACAATTCTGACGTGAGGTCATCGACCCAAAATGTTAATTTGCTTATTTCTTTCCACTAACGCTGCCTTACATGTTGAGTATCATCAACATATTTCAGAAAGTTTAGTTGGACAAAGATTAAATAGAAAGATTGTGTTATTTTAGGTTTTTAAGGATGCAATTAGAATTGATATACAAAAGCCTTATCATTGAAACTTTAGCAGGGTGTTTATAAATACGCTACAAATTTAATATTGTAATCATAAACCTGACCCCAGTTTCTAATGTGCTTTTGGTAAGTAAGTAGATCATATTGACGTTTTATTGAGTTGGCACAGTGGTTAGCACTGTTGCCTTACAGCACCAAGGACCCGGGTTTGATTCCCAGCTTGGGTCACTGTCTGTGTGGAGTTTGCACGTTCTCCCTGTGTCTGCGTGGGTTTCCTCTGGGTGCTCCGGTTTCCTCCCACAGTCTGAAAGACGTGCTGGTTAGGTGCATTGACCCGAACAGGTGGTGTGGTGACTAGGGGAATTTCACAGTAACTTCATTGCAGTGTTAATGTAAGCCTTACTTGTGACTAATAAATCAACTTTACTTTTACTTTAGGTGGTTAGAGGATGGCTAATTGTGTTAATTTTGTGGCAGAGACACGTTTAGGTCACTCCTCAATTTCTGAATAGTAGCCCTTGTTCTGCTATTATCTCACACATGTGGACTACATTTTATACTGTGTGTAACTGCCATTACAAGCAATTATCACATTGTGGAACAAATGTAACCAATAATACAGTGTGATAATCTCTCTTCAACACAAACACTTTGCCCTGGCTGCTTGCCCGGGTGCCTTCCATCCATTCCTTGGATAATAAATGCAAAAGCCTTCTACATTTTTTTCTATCTAAGCTTGAGGTTGGATTTGCCTCAACTGATCTCTCCTACCTAACCTTATTTTTGTCTTGCAGCCTCTCCCTTGAGCCCTCAACAAACTCACTGCGTGGAAATTAATGTTCCCGCAAGGGGGGAGGAGGGGGGGGGGGGGGGGTGATGGGAAACAAGTATCATCGGGCAGGAATGTGCAGGGTGGAAACTCCGTGAGTCACATCCCCTGATTTACTCTTGGGGCCATAACTTCCTCGGAGTGGCTATCAAAAGCAGATTGCATCTCCACTCTGACTTATCAGCGTTTATATTCTGAAGTACCTGTCTGGTCAGGTTGGTTGGGTCAGAGGGGGCATCCGGTTAAGGGGGTGGGAATCCCGTGTGGGTGGGGAATACTGTGGGGGGTGGAGTGCTTAGCTAGGACGGTGGGGGTCGGGGTGTCCCATGTAGGGCTTGATCACGGTATTTAAGATAACCACGCTGAAGCGAGAAGTTCTTTTATTTCTTCTAACTCTTTCAGGGTAGCTATTAGTGTAACACTGGCAGAACCATCCGAAGTTAGTGATTTAAATCACTTTGTTGGATGGTTCCCAGTACAGCGCAATTGTCCAGGGGAACTTAATGTTTCTGGACAATTGCCGGGTAAACCCTTACCTGAGAACTTCCAGGAGGGTTTCCCCAGCGCATCTTTGGGATACATCCCAATTTTGACTCTGGGAAGTTATGGGGTTTTAGTCCTGATTCAGCACCCTGTCTTGTGCATGTTGACGCACGTACACAGAGACAGGATAGAAACATATTACTGCGGAAGCTGGAATCTGAAACCAAAAGAGAAATTGCTGGAAAATCTCAGCAAGTCTGGCAGCATCTGTAAGGAGAGGAAAGTGCTGACGTTTCGAGTCCAGATGACACTTTGTCACAGCTTTGACAACAGGTCATATGGACTCGAAATGTCAGCTCTTTTCTCTCGCCACAGATGCTGCCAGAGCTGCTGGGATTTTCCAGCATTTTCCCTTTTGGGTACACGGAGGCAGCCTATAGCAATAAGAACATTAAAAACAAGTACAAAAGAACAAAGCCCAAATGAAATGGATAGCAGCAATTAACTGAGAAGTAAACGACAATAAAAAGATAAATGGTGTATACATGAAGCAGGAAAAGGGCCACTGGGAAAATTTGTTTAGCTATCCAGCAGATGGCAGCAATGCACATTGAAATTACTGAATTTTGAAATCTGATTTACAGTAGAGAAAAATCAACTAGCCTTGCCCCTCCGTATGTCTGTAATCACTACCTGCCGCGTAAAGCTCCAAGATATCCATAATTTTGGTCTTTTGTGCACTCCCAATCATAATTGCTCCACCATTGTTGTCCATGCCTTCAGTTGCCTTGGGCCAAGCTTTGGAATACTATCCCTACCCTTTCTCCACCCACTCCACCTTGCTTTTATTTAAATGGATGCCGTTTGCTAAATGCTCAGATGTTCATCACATATTATTTTATTCAGGTATGGAATTGCAGGAACTGTGAATGTGACTGGAGATGAAGTCAAGAAATTGGATATCCTGTCTAATGACCTCGTCATTAATCTGCTAAAATCATCCTACAGTACTTCCGTGCTAGTGACAGAGGAGAATAAAGATGCTATCATTGTTGAGCCTGAGAAAAGGGTGAGTGTATAATGAATGTGGTCCATGAGTGGCTCCATAATTGCACTCTGTGTGGGCCTCTGCTGGTTCTCTCAATGATGTGGAGATGCCGGCGTTGGACTGGGGTAAACACAGTAAGAAGTTTAACAACACCAGGTTAAAGTCCAACAGGTTTATTTGGTAGCAAAAGCCACACAAGCTTTCGGAGCTCCAAGCCCCTTCTTCAGGTGAGTGGGAATTCTGTTCACAAACAGGGCATATAAAGACACAGACTCAATTTACATGAATAATGGTTGGAATGCGAATACTTACAACTAATCAAGTCTTTAAGATACAAACAACGTGAGTGGAGAGAGCATCAAGACAGGCTAAAAAGATGTGTATTGTCTCCAGACAAGACAGCCAGTGAAACTCTGCAGGTCCAGGCAAGCTGTGGGGGTTACAAATAGTGTGACATGAACCCAATATCCCGATTTGAGGCCGTCCTCGTGTGTGCGGAGCTTGGCTATCAGTTTCTGCTCAGCAACTCTGCGCCATCGTGTGTCGTGAAGGCCGCCTTGGAGAACGCTTACCTGAAGATCCAAGGCTGAATGCCTGTGACCGCTGAAGTGCTCCCCAACAGGAAGAGAACAGTCTTGCCTGGTGATTGTCGAGCGGTGTTCATTCATCCGATGTCGCAGCATCTGCATAGTTTCCCCAATGTACCATGCCTCGGGACATCCTTTCCTGCAGTGTATCAGGTAGACAACGTTGGCCGAGTTGCAAGAGTATGTACCGTGTACCTGGTGGATGGTGTTCTCACGTTGTTTGTATCTTCATATACCAAGTCTTCAATCTATGTATATCCACTCGTATCCTCTGACAATCCTCGGCACTATCAGCAAATCCACCAATCTTGGCATCATTCCCAAACTTACTAATCAGACCACCCACATCTTCCTCCTGATCATTTATATTTACTACAAACAACAGAGGTCCCAGCACTGATCCCTGCGGCACACTACTAGCTACAGATCTCCATTCTGAAAAACACCCTTGCACCACTATTCTCTGTCTTCTATGACCAAGACAGTTCTGTATCCATCTAACCAGCCCATCCTGAATCCCATGTGATTTTAGTTTTTGTACTATTCTGCCATGAGGGACCCTGTCAAATACCTTACTAAAGTCCATATAAGCGTCATCCACAGCCCTTCCCTCATCAATTATCTTTGTCACCTCTTTAAAACACTCAGTCAAGTTGGTGAGACATGTCCTCCCCTGTACAAAACCATGTTGCCGGTCACTAACCAGTCCATTTTTTCTCCAAATGTGCAGGAAAATAAGTGTTTGACTAAAAATATCTTGAAATGAATTCCACGATAACGATTTATATTGAATGGAAGAATGCCTGTAATTCTTCAGTGGATAAGTGCACTTTCCAATTGGCATGAGTCTGATGTTTGATTCCTGATGGATGTGGTGGTGGTGGGCGAGTCTCCAATTAGCTTTTGTGTCCCCACTATTCTACATATTTACATTTATCATTGTTAATTCTTAATGACAAATCCCAAATTTATAATGTGCTCAGGACAGTCAAGCCTTGATTAGTTTACTGGAGGGCTTGTTCATTAAAAATCTAGAGAATTTACTTCCATTATCTCAAAATGGCTGCCTCCCAGTTAAGGTATTGCAGCTGCATAACCCATGGCCCAGATCTTCCTGTCAGTGGTGAAGCTGTGGCTTACGTCAGTCAATGCATTGCAAATTATTTTCTGACTTGTTATGTTGGCTCCTATGGGAACTTGCTCAGCAGCAGTGTGGATCCAATGTCACACTGAGGAGGGAGGCCTGGAGGTGAGGTCCAGCTGAAGCAAAACCACACCTTTGTTGTTATCACGAACTGAAGTCACGCCCCTGAAGATCTGCCTTTGATTCTGTTTTTTCAAGTTTTTTTTAAAGATCTTAATTCCAGCTTGTCCCCATTCCCGATGCCACTGATTCCACTCCTGTCACCCCACCCAGTGCTGCCCTCTACCCCCAATGCCCCCTCTCCAGTGGCCCTGCCCCCCGCATCTCTTGACTCACCCGCACACCTCTCATTCTCCCCATTGCCACTCGCCACTGTGCTCGGGTCTGCCATCGTCAGAACCTAGGAGCCAGAATGCTGGGGACAGAGGAGGAGAGGTGACATGGCAGTGTTGGGGTTTAGTGAGGGGGGGTGGCAGGGGTTTGTCTGTCGGTGCAGGGGGGAGGGGAGTGTGAGGGAGATTCTGAGCCGGTATGGGGGGGGTTTCACATGGTGGTCAGTGTGTAGCAGTACCTCTGGATTTAATGGGCTATGTTCCTGGAACAGGCTTTACTCCTGCTGGGAACAGTGCTAATGGCTCAAATCTTCTGATCAGGAATAGAACCCCCTTTCTGATCAGACAAAAAATGTTTTTTTTATTCGTAATGTGGGTGCCACTGGCTGGGCCAGCATTTATTGCCCATCCCTAATTGCCCTTGAACTGAGCGAATTATTCAGCCATTTCAAAGTCAACCACATTGCTGTGGGTCTAGAGTCACATGTACCAGACCAGGTATGGGCGGCAAATCTCCTACCCTAAAGGACATTCGTATACCAGGTGGGTTTTAACAAGAATCAGCAATGGTTTCATGGTAATCGTTAGACCTTCAATCCAGATTTTTATTGAACTCAAATTTCACCATTTGCCTTGGTGGGATTCGAACCCAGGTCTCCAGAACTTTACTCTGGGTCTCTGGATTCTAGTCCAGTGACAATACCACTACATCTCTGCCTCCCCATAATACCCACTTACATTCCTCCCAATTCTTTTGGGTTAGGTGGGGGTGGGGGAGCCTGGGTGTAGGGGAAGTTAGGGAGTGAGGTCAGGTCACATTGGGTAGGGAGGGGGTCAGTTGGTAGTCGGGGTGTCAGTAGTGTCAGGGATATATGTAGTCAGTTGGTCTTGGGGGAGCAAGTCAAGTGGGGAAGTCAGGTCAGGATGGTCAGAGGGAATTGGGGGTTATGTGGCCATTGGGGATAGTCATGTCTGAGGGGAGTGCGTGTTCAGTTGTATAGTTACCCAGGAGTTGGACTAGCATTTCTATGTTACTTAAATGTTCTCAGGAAAGTAAATTGAAATGAACTCTAACTCAAGAATTGGTGACTTTTTCGGAATGGTTTGGAGAGCAGGGGAGTAACCGACCAGAAGTTCAAACATCCTGAGCAATTCTCACAAATTTAGTGCGGTGGGACTTCCGAGGCTCTCACAGCGCATGTGGGGTACATACATCTGGAGACCAGAAGATCTGATTTAATAGACCAGAAGATCTGGCCTATTAAATCAGAGTAGGTAAGTTCTGGATAAACATCCTACACTGACCCACTGCCATCTCTTGGTGGGACCATCAGTGTGAACTCCCACAGAAACATTCCTGGCCAATATGAAATTTGGGGTTTCCAGTGTAAGTCTAATTCTGTTGTGACCCTCAATAGCCACAAACGTCTCAGCGTTCGGCAGCAGTGAGAGGGAAAATCTGGCCCAATAATTATATTTTTAATACAGTACAGACATTGCTATGAAGAAGGAAAATTCCTCACGGTTATTTAAGATGTTTTAATTAGTCATTAGTTTAATCTGTCTCGAGTGTGAGGCAAAATAGAGCCTTAAAATACAGCAATAATTCACATTTTCTACTTAGGCTAACATGTACTGCAAAGCGCTTAACATTGGGAGAATTAAACAACAGACACCATTAAACTGGAGAGGGGAAATGGACCGTAGGGAGGGGAAACTCAAAGGCAAGGTTGAAAAGAAGGCTTTTGAATAACTTTTGAAAAGCAGTTTATGTACACATGGATATTAGTCAATTTAATTTATGTTTATTTCTTTGCAGGGTAAATATGTAGTTTGTTTTGATCCATTGGATGGTTCTTCTAACATCGATTGCTTGGTGTCTATCGGAACTATTTTTGGCATTTTCAGGAATGTAAGTGCTTCTCTTTGTTACACAGAAGTAAATCTGATTCATTAGTGGTACTCAGCTGGAACAGCTCAAGTTTGTGGTGATTTAATTATAATTGATATTGGCCGGAATTCTCTGGTCTTGTACGCCCCACTACCGCTGCCAGTGAGAATGCAGAATAGGCGCTCAGACCAGCGAATCCCAGCCGTGGGCGAGGTCAAAGAATTCCAGCCATTATTAAATTATTTAAGAGATTTGTTGCAAAAGTTTTATTTTTCACATATTTTTGTATTTCTTGATAACTAAAGCCCTCTTGTGTTCTGGGCCACTTAGTATATGAACAAAAGTCAACCCTGTTCTTTATAATTAGATTTAAGAAAAGCACTGTTGCTTTTTTATACAAGTAAAACATCTGTTTAGTCAGGCAAAGCTTTCTCCATGTCCTGCTTTCTTTCCTGCTTCTTTCCCAATATAAATGCGTTACCAGGTGTGCAGCTAATCCACATAGGCCAGGAGGATCCACCGTGGGCGCAGAGTTCAGTTATTTTGTGCACTGTTGTGTTAGTGCCACCATTTCAACAATCACGGGTCTCCGTATAGTTGGCAGCAATCCAAAAATAAACTTTTTAAAAACTTGACCATCCCAGCAGCTGACCTCAGCTAATCAAGTTTGAGAGCCAATCTGACTTCGGCAAGCATCCTGTGGCCATAAACTTTGAGGCAGGCACATTCTGTTAAAGTTTTGCTTTGGCAATCTTCCAAAGGCCTGAGAGCTCTTTAATCACTTCTGCACTCACGAGCCTGGGAAATTGTGCTGCCACTGCAATCCGGTCATTTCGGAGGCTGACCCTGATCCCCTCAGCTTTGACCCCTTTTGCTGCAACTTCTGAAGCATCTTCAAA
Organism: Mustelus asterias; assembly: GCF_964213995.1. Taxonomy (NCBI): domain Eukaryota; kingdom Metazoa; phylum Chordata; class Chondrichthyes; order Carcharhiniformes; family Triakidae; genus Mustelus; species Mustelus asterias. The sequence goes on from NC_135806.1 coordinate 63,086,196, forward strand.
AGGGGCAGCATTCCACTCCTGCCTTTCTCGATGGATGAATGCTGTTCCACAGGACACCTCCCTTTTAACTGCAGGAGCCTCTCTTTGCCTCTGAGGATATCCTGACTTCTTTCAGTGAACACCTGCACCTGCGGCAACCAGACCGGGAGCCCTTGAAAAAGCTTAGTAACATGGCCTCAAGCACTCACACAAGACCAACTTTCCAGGTTATGTGCTGAGGCACAATATATTTGTCTCATTTTTGATTTCTTGTGAGTTTTTTTCTGTCAACCCTCCATGTTAATCCAGGTAGGTATGGAGCAGACTGCTGCAGGGAAGTGTAACGCAGCTAATGTGTAGCAATGGCTTGATAATGACTGCTGAAGGGAAGGGTACCACAGCTAATGTACAGGAATGGCTGATAATGACAATCAGTTTGATAAAGCAGTGAGTTTTTGGTGTTATAGAGTCATAGAGGTTTACAGCATGGAAACAGGCCCTTCGGCCCAATTTGTCCATGCTGCCCTTTTTTTTTTAAACCCCTAAGCTAGTCCAAATTGCCCACATTTGGCCCATATCCCTCTATACCCATCTTACCCATGTAACTGTCTAAACGCTTTTTAAAAGACAACATTGTATCCGCCTCTACTACTACCTCTGGCAGCTTGTTCCAGACACCCACCACCCTCTGTCAAAAAATTGCCCCTCTGGACCCTTTTGTATCTCTCCCCTCTCACCTTTAAACCTATGCCCTTTAGTTTTAGACTCCCCTACCTTTGGGAAAAGATATTGACGATCTAGCTGATCTATGCCCCTCATTATTTTATAGACCTCTATAAGATCGCCCCTCAGCCTCCTATGCTCTAGAGGAAAAAGTCCCAGTTTGTCCAGCTATCACACCTGTCTTCTGAGCAGGTCTGGCAGCAGCTGTGGAGAGTGAAACAGAATGAATGTTTTGAGTCCATATGACTTCTAACTGAATAATCCTATTGGGCGCAAAACAGTAACTCTGTTTTTGTCTCTCACAAATGTTGGGAGGCTGGCTGCATTTTTCCAGCACTTCCTGTTTTTATTTCAGATTTCCAGAATCTGTAGTATTTTGCTTTTATTTTAAACCTTTCTTCTTCCATGTGGAAGATGGTGCTTATGGATCTCTGAGTGAGCTGGATCTAGGTTAGCTCAGAGTTGTGAACTCATTAGGAATAGTTTCGTTTATAGAAGATTAGGTGTTTCCAAACTTGTACATAAAACCAAAACCCATTATTTATTTAATAAACTAATCAGAATATAAACATATCGATCATACTTAATTTCCGAAGCTAAACTTGATTCGTAGCTTGTATTTGACACTGTGACCATTTTACTTAGTGTCATGTGTACCTCCGAACAGTCTTGTCCTGCAATATGTAATATTTATACTTTAATAGACATTTAGAGCAGTGAGTTCTAGGAAATATGTCTTCTACTGCCAGCTGTTTTTTAATTAATTCATGAGATGTGGGCATCATTGGCACGGCCAGCATTTACTGCCCATCCCTAATTGCCCTTGAACAGAGGGCATTTAAGAGTCAGCCACATTGCTGTGGATCTGGAGTCACATGTAGACCAAACTAGGTAAGGACAACAGATTTCCTTCCCTTAAAGGACATTAAGTTTCTTGGTCATCATTAGACTTCTAATTCCAAATTTTTATTGAATTCGAATTTCACCATTTGCCATGGTGGGACTTGAACCGGGATCCCCAGAGTGTTACCTTAGGTCTCTGGATTACTTAGTCTAGTGATAATACCTTTATGGTACTGCTTCATTTAAGAGCTCAGAATTTCTGTATCTTGCCACACAAATTGACCTACATTTCACACGTATATAGGTGTGCAGTGATGTGAAGGGAGATTACAACATTCAAACCTGCTTTGCCTATTGATAAATATTTTCCAGACAATAACATCCCAAACCTAAAAGGAAAACAAGCTTGTTCCCACATTACAGTGCAGAAGGAGGCCATTCAGCCCATCAAGTCTGCACCGACCATAACCCCACACAAGCCCTACCCCCATAATCCCATGCATTTACCCTAGCTAGTCTCCCTGACACTAAAGGGCAATGTAGCATGGCCAATCCACCTAACTCACACATTTGGACTGTGGTCGAAACCGGAGCGCCCGGATGAAACCCACGCAGACACAGGGAGAACGTGCAAACTCCACACAGACAGTGACCCAAGCCAGGAATCGAACCTAGGTCCCTGGCGCTGTGAGGCAGTAGTGCTAACCACTGTGCCACCACAAAGATCGGTAGGAAAGTAATTTGTGAAGAGGACATTAAAAGGCTACAAAAGGACAGGTATAGTGAATGGACAAAGATCTAGCAGATGGAGCATAATGCGGAAAAATAAAAAGTCCATTTAGGCAGGAAGAATAAAAGAGAAGTATAATATCTAAATGATGAGATATTGCAGAACTTTGAGGTGCAGAGGGATCTGGGTGTTTTGGTGCATGAGTCGCAGAAGGTTAGTGTGCAGGTATAAAAGTAATTGGATCTGGAGTACAGTGTGCAGTATTGTTCACCTAATTTAAGTAAGGATGTACATGTATTGGAAGCAGTTCAGAGATGATTTAGCAGACTGATACCTGGAATGGGTGGGCTCTTTTATGAGGAAAGGTTAGACAAGCTAGAATTGCATCCACTCGAGTTTAGAAGAGGAAGAAATGACTTGATTGAAATGTATAAGACCCTGAAGGGTCTTGACAGGGTAGATGTGGTGAGGATGTTTCCTCTTGTGACAGAATCTAAAATGAGGGGTTACTGTTTAAAAGTAAGGTGTCCCCATTTAAAATGGAGATGTGATAAAACTCTTTCCTTCAGAGGGTCATGAATCTCTGGACCTCTCTTCCTGAAAAGGCTATGGAATCAGAGTCTTTGGATATTTTTGAGTTCATGGCGGATATATTCTTGGTAAACAGGCAGTGATCAGCCATTTGGGGGGTTGGTGGGATGCAGATTTGAGGTTATGACCAGATCAGCCATGATCTTATTAAATGGCACAGCAGATTCAAGGGGCTGAATGGCCTACTCCTGCTCCTTGCTTTTATGTTCATATGTGGTGTAGGCACACCCACAATGCTGTTTAGGAAGGGAGTTCCAGGACATTTGACCCAGCAACAGCAAAGCAACAAAATCAGTTTAGTGTGACCTGGATAGTGTTTAGCTTCTTGAGAGTTGTTGGAGCTGCACTCATCCAGGGAAGTTGGTTAAGTCCAGAAGCTGGATAAGTTCATAAAAATAGCCCAGATTTTGCAAAGATAATGAAGGCAAAAAGTGTCAATGCCCCAATGAAACTGGCCACTTCTGGAGTCTGCACATGCATTGTGAAATACACAAATCCAGATGTTGTCAGTGATTCCACATTCCTCCTAGGGGAGAACTGTTGAAGTATCCCTCCCCCCAGGCTGCAATTAATGAATTCGGAATTATTTGACGGTGAGTACCACTGTTTCAACACCGACTCCAAAACCTACTTCAAAGCTGCCAACTCAGATGTTTGCAACCAGTAGCCACAAGGACTCTTCAACTTTACCCAGTGAGTAGCTAAACTTTAAAAGCTGGAAAGGGATTTGTTTCAATCCCAGAACTCAGCAGAGTTAGTTAATCTAATTATTTTCAGCCTCAGCAGCTCTTGTTTTAGGAGGGGATAAAATAATCCAGTGTTTCTGCTAACAATGCCCAGAAAGTCGTCTTTACAATGCATTCCTATGCATTTTGGTGGGAATTGGATTGGCTTTCTAGTCCTCTCAAATAGTGCATTGGCAAGGTTCGCAAGGTAATAACCTCATTTAGTGAGGGTTCAGGGGATGGTATTTGCAGAACTGTAAACCAGCAAGACTTCAGGGGAATGGTAAACACATGACAGGAGGAGGAGCAATGATGAGGAAAAATCTGAGTCAGCACAAGCTGGTGACAGGAAGCAGGAGTCATGGGCAATAAATGCTGGCCCGCCAGCGATGCCCATATCCCATGACTGAATTTTTAAAAAGTCATTATAACTGGGCAATTTCCACACAATTAGCAGTGGACTCTAGCTGAACATTTCTATTGTTTCATAATCATATGAGGGCTGATGTCAGCTATACCATTAGAGGCAGGAAGCTTGTAGAAGTCAGGCGCAGGCGATGAGGGAATATGATAGCGTTGATGTTGCTTTATGTTACTTTTGCAAATCTCTTACCGGCTAACTGAAGAATGTCAGTAGCAGAAGCCTGAGAATTGGTCTTCTCACCAAGGGAGAAACTGTGTTGTAAACGGCAAGACGCAAACAGATTTAAAAAAAAATTAAAATGGCACATTATTATAAAATCTGGAAGAATTTTTCGGAGGGACCCCTGAAGTCAGTGCTTTCCCTCCAAATAGGCCCTGGTGGAAAACACTGTCCTGGAGCAACCCTCAGTGAAATAGTTTGAGTTTCTGAGAGGGAAGCAGAACTGTACAGGACAACATGAACTTTGGTTTAAGGGCAAAGTCAACTTACTGTAAAAACAGCAGAACGTAACATACAGGGCCTGATTTTACCATTTTGAGTCTAAGTGCTGAATCTGGGCGTCAAATAGACCCGTGCCTGGAATCCTCTTTCCAGCGCATCCATTCGCGTTTTGCCGGCTCCGGTCCAATTCGCGCTGTGGGTGGGGCTTAGCACTGCCGGAACGATCGGAGCTCTGAACTGCGCATGCGCAGTTCGAAAAAAATTTGAAGCAGCGCACCCGGGCGTGAAAGAAAAAAGCAGAGAGAGCGGCTCGCTGATACAGACCATCTGGGGGGAGGGGGCGGGAGGAGAGGGGGTGCGACGTATCATCCTCTTGGGGGGGGCGGGGGGCGCTGCCACTCTGCGGCCGATCGGTGGGGAGGGAGGGGGCAGGGTGTTCCGCGGAACACTGAGGTGAATAATGACAGTCGTGGTGTTTGAAGTATGCGGCCACTCCGAAGAGGAGGGATTCGTTCCTCCGGTGGGGAGGAGGGATCGGCCGCAGAGTGGCAGTGGAACCCCCTGCCCCCCCCCCCCCCCCCCCCCCCCCCCGCCCCCCCCAAGGGGATGATCGGTCACACCCCCTTTCTCCCCCCCCCTCCCCCCCCAGAGGATGATACATCACACCCCCTCCCCCCCCGCCTCCCCCAGAGGAGGAGCTGGGTCAGAGAGTCGTTGCAGTCTCTGACCCCGCTCTTCGGAGGCTGCAGCGGCAACTTTGGACTTTTATTCGGCAGGTCGATTAGAGCGCGGATCCGCATCGGACCAGAAGACGGTAAAGTGGGATTTGGCGGTAGAGTTGGGCGTGCGGTTCATTAAGTCGATTTAAATGCATGCAAATGCATTTAAATCGTCGGACTGCCCGATTCGGGTGCGGGCTGGACCCGCGCCCGAATCGGGTGTCGGTAAAGCCGCGATCTGCTCGGAATTGGGTGCACATCGCGGTATAGGCCTGACGCCCAACTTTACCGCAATTGCGCACCCAAGTTTTGGTAAAATTGGGTCGACAGACTTGCTGCAAAATCAGCAAAAATATCATGAACAAAGATCTGAGAATGTGAAAGACTGCAGAGATCATTGAGGGAAGATTGTGTAAAGAGCAGGGACTCAGATTGAGGCACGGGAATGGAAGTCCATTTCCATTAGTTATTTAAAATAATAAAACATGATAAAGTAAATTAATTTACAACTTATTGAATGTAATTCATGTGCAGCTCTATGTTAGGGTCCCTTCAATTGGGTTTCTCCTCTGTTACCAAAACGGCTCTTATCAAAGTCACAGCTTACTGTGTAACTGTAACAAAGTTACACTTTCCCCCCTCGCGCTTCTGCCTTTGACAGGGTTCACCACACCATGGTCCTTCCATACCTCTCCATTGTCGTTCAGCTTGGTGGGACTTCTCTCTGGTCCCATCCTTTATATATCTAATTGTAACGAGAGAACCGTTTGCAATATCTTCTCTTCTTCCTCTCACACTGTTACCTTTGGTGTCCCCTGAGGATTGATCCTATTTCCCATCTATATGCTGCCCTTTGGAAACATCATCTAAAGACACAGCATCACTTTTCACATGTCTGCTTAATACACCCATCTCAGCCACTGGACTCCTGTTGAGAAATTATCAGACTTCATATCTGATATCCAGCACTGGATGAACAGAAATTAAATATTGGGAAGACTGAAGCCATTGTTTTTGGTTCCCTGCTCCAAACTTCAAACTCTAGCCACTGACATTATCCCTCTCCCTGGCAATAGCTTGAATTTAAGCCAGCCTGCTGCGCCCATAGTGTCACACTTGATCCCAAGATGAGTTTCTGACCTCATAACCATGCCATCACTAAGTCTGGTTATTTTCATCACCATAATGTCCCCAGCTTCACCTCTGTCTCAGCTCATCTGCTGCTGAACCCCTCACTCATGCCTTCATTACCTCGAGGCTTGATTATTCCAATGTACACCTGGCTGGTTTCCCACATTCTACTTGATTTAAAAATTCTCACTCTTGTTTTCAAATCTTCCATGGCCTCGCTCACCTCTCACTCACCCACCCTGATCTGTCATCTCCTCCAGCCTCAACCTCCTCCAAGATATTTGCATTCTTCCAATTCTGGTCTTTTGTGCATCCCCAATTTGAATTTCTCCAGTATTGGTGGCCGTGCCTTCAGTTGCCTAGGCCCCAAGCTCTGGAATACCCCCCCCTCACACCTCTCTATCCCACTCTCCCCTTCTAAAACACTCCTTAAAACCTACTGCTTCTGGTCATCTGACCTAAAAGCTCTTTATGTGGCTTGGTGCCATTCTTTGTTTTCTAATGCTCCTGTGAAGCATCGTGAGACATTTCATAATGATAAAGTCATTTTATAAATATAAGTTGTTACCATTGTTTCAGCAAGCAAAAGCAAGAGGAAATATTCACTATTTACCCAGTCAGTAAATTCCACTGTGTGAAACCAAAATCTGTTGAACCATAGTTTTACCTCAACCCCTCTAATTCTTTAAAAATGGTTCACTAGGATGGATAAGACAAACATTTCCTCAGTCTTTTCCCTGTGCAATCTTCCTTTAAACCCCTTAAAAAGAAGTGAGACCTTGTGGCGTAGTGTTAATGCCCAAACTCTGGTCCAGAAGCTCTGGTTTAAGTCCCATTGCAGGATTTAATAGCTATGGAAGGTATGTTCATAATGTGGCTCGATTCCCGGCTTGGGTCACTGTCTGTGTGGAGTTTGCACGTTCTCCCCATGTCTGCGTGTGTTTCCTCCGGGTGCTCCGGTTACCTCCCACAGTCTGAAAGACATGTTGGTTAGATGCATTGGCCATTCTAAATTCTCCCTCAGTGTACCCGAACAGGCACTGGAGTGCGGCGACTAGGGGATTTTCATTGCAATGTTAATGTAAGCCTACTTGTGACACTAATAAATAAACTTAACTTAAATCCTTCCAAGACACCTGATGGCAAGCAGTTGGAGTGGCAGGGTTTCCTGGTCAGGGATAGTGCAGAAGGCAATGGCAAACAACGACAGTACTTTGCCAAGCATAACCACAGACCAATCCAGCGGAAGCCCATGTTTGCTAACGCCCTCTTAGGGCATAGTACCTGATGGAGAGAAGGAAAAGGAAAAGAGAATCAACAGAACCTGCCACTGCTTCAATTCTCTCAGTATGTGCATGGAACTTTGAATGACAACGTTCAGAGAATCCCTGAGGAAGTTTGGGGAACTAGCATAAATTTTCTCTGCTAAATCAACATGAAAACACAGCAAACTAGGTGAGCGGGGACAGAAGTTGGAGCAATCTCAAATTATTCTGAGAGGTCACATGACACCAGGTTATAGTCCAACAGGCTTATTTGAAATCACAAGCTTTTGCAGTGCTCCTCCTTCGAAAGGTGGAGCTTGTGATTTCAAATAAACCTGTTGGACTATAACCTGGTGTCGTGTGACCTCTCATCTTGTCCCACCCCAGTCCAACACCGGCATCTCCACATCATGGTCAATTATTCTGGTTATCTGCCCCTTTTCACTTATCAAAATTTATATTTATCATGGGGTAGGATAGGATAACAATATGCAAATAGAGGAAATACATCACCCTCCCGAGCAATGATGTTGGGGGGAAATAGCTGTTTATTTGCCCATGGTTTCCCTTGTTGCTCAGGCCCTTGGGGGAGTGGCTGTGTAAAATGCATGATGTGGAGATGCCGGTGTTGGACTGGGGTGGGACAAGATGAGAGGTCACACGACACCAGGTTATAGTCCAACAGGTTTATTTGAAATCACAAGCTCCACCTTTCGAAGGAGGAGCTCTGCAAAAGCTTGTGATTTCAAATAAGCCTGTTGGACTATAACCTGGTGTCATGTGACCTCTCAGAAGGTTTTATTTCCTACAGCAGTTGATTGTAAAATGATTGATTTGCACAACAAGTCCTGGTCTGTTAAAATATGAGACAATTTATACAAATCTTCAGTTGGGCAATGTATCCAGTTGCACTGTGGGGAAGAACCAGTGAGCTTTCTGCTCCCATCAATGATACAGTCCGAAAAAATCATCCCTGAAAGTGTGAAGGGCCAAGTTGTGAATGGATAAATATCCCACTTGCTGCCCCAAGGAAAGATAAGTCCAGAAATTCAGTTAGAATTCTGAAGCTCTTTGTTAATACAATAGCTTGACAAATTTGGCATGGCATTACTAATAAAATTAAAAAATGACACAGAAAGGCATGTGATGCTCATGTAAGAATTATTAGTCTTGGTTATTCAGTCACTGCTCCTCATCCTTCGTTCACTGGTTTTCTGCAAAATGATTGCTTGTAGAATCGGTAGATACCATTATAACTGACCATTTGTTTTGCCTTTGACAGGATGCTGGCCTGGAGCCTTCTGAGCAACTTGCCCTTCAACCAGGGAGAACCATGGTGGCCGCTGGGTACGCACTCTATGGCAGTGCTACCCTCGTGGCACTCTCCACAGGACAAGGTGTCAATTTCTTCATGTTGGATCCAGTAAGTAGTTGATGTTATTCATAAAATGATCGCCATATCTGATCTGATGCACTCCCTGCAAGTAATTGTGCCAGTAGAATAAGCCAAAATGATATATAGCATCATAATTGTCTTTGCATCAATTTGATAATGGGTTTTAGGATAAGCATATCTGAATACAAGTTACTTGTGAGATTAAGACTTCAATTCTGGCCCTAACAGAACTTTAATAACAAATTTAGTGAAAGAACATTGCCTATTTTCAGGATGGGGTGCCAGTGTCATGGGGGCATGAAACAATATTTGGACCTTAAATCATCCATACAACCATTAACTGAAACAGGAACAACAAAATAAGATATACTTGGTTAAACCAGGAAGTTTTTTTTCTGTTTCACTCCCTTTGCATTCTGAAATGCTTCCCTTGCTGGTGCTCCCAGCATGTACTTTTTGCTGCCAAAAGTGCAGCTACTGCCTGGCCACCAGGAGACACACAAGGGCGCGCAAGGAAACCTCCAGCTGATATGTGGGTGGAGGTGGGCCTGTGACTGGATGCAAACTATCTCCTACCCAGGTAACTGATTGAGACTGAAACACATTAGACTGCTTGTTGTGGGATGCACTGGCACTATGTTATTCTCGTTCGGCACTTGGCCTCTTTGTGTTTTATAAGTTTATTAGGAGGGATCAAAACTTCCACTTGCCATTATTTCCAAACTGCTTACAGCATACTTCTTACTGAAACAAACAACAGTGGGATTTAAAATTTTTGACTCGCTGGGAATGGTGGGGGAGGGGGTGTCTGTCATCATGTGGGAAACTCTAAATTCAAGGTTTTTCTGGCATGCTGTGGTGTTTTGTGAGAGAGAGTGTTGCCCAGGAGTCAGCATCAAAACTCAGTTCCAAGTTAGACTCCGGATTAAATCTGTAATCGTATATAAATATGAGACATGCAGTCTTGTTTTAATATTTGAATTGCCAGTCTACTTCTTGGGAATGGCTTCGCTGACTGCCCATTCACCAAATCCTCTGTTAAGACCGGAAGTGGTTGCTTTATGCTGGGATTCAGATTTCCAGCTCTTTAACCTTCCATCCAATCCAAAACTGCCCATCTAGGAGTTAAATTTCCCCCTTACCTACCCTTCTGCCCCACACCTACCATCTCCTTAGGCAAATACCTAAAACTCACTTTAAAAGGCTGAAACAAAAAGTTTAAAGTTTATTTATTAGTGTCACAAATAGGTTTACATTAACACCGTAATGAAGTTACTGTGAAAATCCCCTAGTCGCCACACTCCAGTACCTGTTTGGGTACACTGAGGGAGAATTTAGCATGGCCAATGCACCTAACCTGCACATCTTTCGGATTGTGGGAGGAAACCGGAGCACCCGGAGGAAACCTACGCAGACACGGGGAGAATGTGCAGACTCCGCACAGATAGTGATCCAAGCAAGAAATCAAACCCAGGTCCCTGGCACTGTGTGGCAGCAGTGCTAACCACTGTGCCACCATGTCGCCCACTAAACAGTGAACATTTGACAAGGCAGTGGAGGATGCAGGTACCCTAGGAATGGAATCACAACCAAGAACTCAACACCTTTTGGGAAAGAAAGAGGGAAATGGATGAGATAAAAAGAATTGCATTTTAATAATCACTCTGCTCTCTGTAAATTTGTGGTTTACTTTGTCAGCTATGAGTGAGTATTAGCAGAGGCATTCTGACACCACATCCTCATTACCATTTCATCCCTGGTATTATAGATCTATTCAAACTGAACTCTAGAAATGTTAAAGTTATTAAAACATATAAAATTAATTAATTTGCTGAATTTCATGTGATAATTATTAGTTCTGTGAATCGTAAAATTAATTTAACATAAACACTTTTCAGGTTAATTGCAGTTATTCAAACCTAAATTAACACATTAAACCTCAATTGTAGCAATTACCACAAGCTGTAAGGCTATAATTCTAATCATCTAAAATTTGTATTGCTTGACCACTGTTATAATCATCTTTCTTTACGTAGGCTGTGGGTGAATTTATTCTTGTGGAAAGGGATGTTCAGATAAAGAAGAAGGGAAAAATCTACAGTCTGAATGAGGGTTATGCCAAATACTTCGATCCTGCACTCACGGAATATATCCAAAAGAAAAAGTTCCCTGAGGTATGAACTTCTATTATATTAAAACAGAATTTCGGTAATTTTATAAAAAATACAAAGCTAATAAATTCAAATCAGTGAGGTCTGCTCAGTGATTTGCATTAACATTCACTGCCTCAGGGCAAAAGATGTGTCATGTAAGCTTGAAAGTAACTCCTCTCGAATCAGGTATAGCATGGTTAGATTCAGAGGTTCCCTTACTCTGAAACTGGAAGGTTGACTTTCACTCTTAGTGCTTCCCACATATAGCTTGGCATGTCAGGAGTGCATATCGGGAACATGGGTACGCACCCCACAATTTCCTGTCATCAACTGGAAATCACAATCTATGCGATCAGCATACAAATCTCTGTGTTGAGAGAGCTAAGGGAAAAATTGTCCCCCTGCTGTCAAATCGAGGATAGTGATATGCAATGCACTCCATGCCTGTGTACGAAAACACATTTTATATGGGTACCTTACTTGGAGTGCCACAGGGTTCAGTCCTATTTACAGTCTATATGAATGACTTGGATTCAGGGTACTATGGCCAACTTTGCAGATAACACTAAAATAGGTGGGAAAGTACATTGCAACGAAGAAATAAGAAGTTTACTAATGGATTTGGATAGGTTAGGTAACTGGGCCAAAATGTGGCAGATGGAGTTTAGCGTGGAAAAGTGTGAGGTTATCCATTTTGATAGGAAAAATAGAAAGGCAACTTATTAACTAAATGGAGAGAAACTTCAGAGTGCTTCGATACAGAGGGATCTGGGTGTCCTCGTGCGTGAATCACAGAAAACTAGCAAGCAGGTACAGCAAATAATAAGGCAAATGGAATTATGGCATTTCTAGCGAAAGAAATAGAGTATAAAAGTAGGGAAGTGTAGCTACAACTGTACAAGGCATTTGTGAAGCTGTACCTGAAGTACTGTGTACAGTCTTGGTTCGCTTTAGGGTTGTAGTTGCATTGGAGCCAGTTCAGAGGAGGTTCACTAGATTGATTCCAGAGATAAAGGGTTTGTCTTATGAAGAGAGATTGAGCAGTTTAGGCCTATACTCTCTGGTATTTAGAAGAATGAGGGGAAATCTAATTGAGGTATATAATATGATAAAGGGGATTGACAAATGTAGATGTAGAGAGGATGTTTCCTCTTGTGGGGCGATCTAGAATGAGAGGTCGTAGTTAGGATAAGACGTAGCAGATTTAAAGTGGAGAAAGTGGAGTTCAGGTCAAGATAAGATCAGCCATGATCGTATTGAATGGCAGAGCAGACTCAAGGGGTTGAATTGCCTACTCCTCCTAGTTCTTATGTTCTTAATTGGGACCCAGATAGCGGAGCCGAAAACCAGAGCTGGATTTTCATGTAGTTGGGCCAATTCTAGAGGCCTTTAATTCCATTCTTGCAGACAGGGCGAAGGGATGAATCACACAGGCAGGAAACCCAAACTTAGCAGAGTCATTTGAACTTAATGCTGAATTCAAATAGATCCCATTTTCACTGTTCCAAGAACTTTAACCCACATTGTGTGAGTCATGAATTGATGGCAGAGACATAAATGTTCTTAAAGTGGATAAAGTCTGTTTATGTGTCATAATCTGAAGTTATTTAAATTCCCAGCCCTTTAAACATGAAAAATGAAGTTGCGCCTGTCAGTTAGAGAAAAGAAACAAATATCAGTTATTGACATTGACATTGTTATTGACATTGATTGACAAGCTATCTGATGTAGCTTAGAAGAAAACATTATCATCTGTTCCTGCAGTTTTAATGGACTTTATTGTTAATACAACTGAGCCTATTATGCGTGTTTGACTGAGTTTCAAGCTCCAAAACCACTTACCTCAGTCTGGGACTGAGTTAACAATCTGATTGACAGTTTTAAGAGGCTACTAAAGGATTAACAATCTTTGATGTAGTTACTGAATAGAAGCTTGTTTTTTACAACAGATTGACTACTTGAGGGGATTTAAAATCTTTGAGTGGGTTTCATGAATTAAGAGTATTGAGTGAGAGCTCTCAGATTGTTAGAATTTTTAAAAATTTCCACATGGTTCCAGAGGTCTGCTAATAGTGGATACTGGTAAGTGGCATGGGGATATGAGGTGGCATGGGGATATGAGGTGGCATCGGGATATGAGGTGGCGTAGGTGGGGGCTGAGGGGTAAATACCAGAAAGCCCAACAATCTTTTATCAAACTGGGCCGAAGTCTCAGAGAACTGAAGCAGGCCATCACTGTAGCTGCTTCTGAACTGCTTCCAGAGGCGACCGGCTCAATGTAATCACACCTCTGTTCCTGCCCTCCCAGAGTGAATGTTGTCTTTTCCAGGGCAACTTTTCAGACGGGTAACAAATGGCCTCTGCATTGAAGAACTGGAAAGTGTGGCCACTATTACTGCTATTGTTTACCATCCCTCATTTGTTTCAACTTTTGCCCTATAAAATTTAACTTAAAATAATTTCATAGCTTTAGGATGAATGTGTGATGGTGTTGTCTCAAGATACAGACAGATGTTGAGGTAATCAGAGAAACCTCACTGGGAATGACTCCTATTGATAATTCCTCCAAAAGATGAAGAACTGCAATAGGTTCGCTTTGATAATGTGTATGTGTAAGAACTGCATAATCAAAAATTATGCCTTGTATTTTGATCTGAGAAATTATGTCAATTCTTGTACAACTGAATTCTTATAATAAATTATTAAAAGTTATATGCAGGTGACAACTTGTTGAGTGCTGGCCACATGTGGGTGGCACATTGGTTGGTGCTGCTGCCTCACAGCACCAGGGTTCAATTCCCGGTTTGGGTCACTGTCTGTGTGGAGTTTGCACGTTCTCCCCATGTCTGCGTGGGTTTCCTTCGGGTGCTCCAGTTTCCTCCCACAGTCTGAAGATGTGCGGGTTAGGCTGATTGGCCATGCTAAATTGACCCTTGTGTCAGGGGGATTAGCAGGGTAAATACGTGGGGTTACAGGGATAGGGGCTGGGTGGGATTGTGGTTGGTGCAGACCCGATGGGCTGAATGGCCTCCTTCTCCACTGTAGGGATTCTATGATTCTAAAAAAAACACATCCTGGGGTGGTCTGTCTGTTACATACACCCATTTTAATTATGAACAGGATTGGGCCACTCAACCCCTTGAGCTTGCTCCACCATTCAATAAGATCATGGTTGATCTACTTGTCACCTCAACCCCACATTCCTGCCTACCCTTGATAACCTTTCACCCCCTTGTTAATCAAGAATCCATCTAGCTCTGCCTTAAAAATATTCAAAGATTCTGCTTCCATTGCCTTTTCAGTAAGAGAGCTCCAAAGATTCCCGAACCCTCTGAGAGAGAGAAATTCTCCCCACCTCGGTCTTAAATGACTGACCCTTTAATTTTAAATAGTGACCCCCTAAAACTAGATTCTCCGGCAAGGGAATTACCCTCTCCACATCCATCCTGTTAATCCCACTCAGGATCTTAAGGTTTCGATCAAATCGCCTCTTGTCCTTTTAAATTCTAGTGGATACCTAACATCTCCAACCTTTCCTCATAAGACAACCCACCCATTCCTGATATTAGTGCAGTAAACCCTCTCTGAACTGCTTCTAACACATTTACATCTTTCCTTACACAATACTCCAGATGTGGTCTCAACAATGCACTATATGACTGAAGCATAACCTCCCAATTTTTATAATCAATTCCCCTCACAATAAATCATAACATTCTATTAGCTTTCTTAATTACTTGCTGCACCTTTTGAGATTCATGCACTAAAACACCCAGATCCCTCTCTACCTCGGAGCTCTGCAATCTCTCACCATTTAGATAATAAGCTTCTTTTATATTCTTCCAACCAAATGGAAAATTTCACATTTTCCCACAATATACTCTGCCAGATTTTTGCCCACTCACTTAACCTATCTATGTCCCTTTGTGGCCTCCTTATTTCTTCTTCACAATGTACTTTCTTACCTATCTTTGTGTCATCAACAAATTTAGCAACCATAATTTGAGTCCCTTCATCCAAGTCATTTGTATAAATTGTAAAAGGTTCAGGCCCCAACGCTGATCCCTATGGCACACTGTGTATCACATCCTGTCAACCTAAAAAATACTCAATTATGCTCGCTCTCTGTTTCCTGTTAGCTAGCCAATTTTCAATCCATGTAAACATGTTATCCCCTAAACCATGAACTTTTGTTTTCTGCGATAACCTTTGATATAGCACCTCATCAAATGCCTTCTGGAAAACTAAGTGCAGTACATCCACCAGTTCCTCTTTATCCACAGCACATGACTTCTTCAAAGAACTCCAATATATTGTTAAACATTATTTCCCTTTCACAAAACCATGTTGACTCTGCCAGATTGCCTTGAATTTTTCCAAGTGCTCTACTATGACATCTTTAACAATGGCTTCTAACATTGTCCCAATGACAGATGTTAGGCTAACTGGCCTGTAATTTCCTGCTATCTGTCTCCCTCCCTTTTTTGAATAAAGGAGTTACATCTGCTATCTTCCAATCTAATCGAATCTTTCCCAAATCTATGAAATTTTGGAAAATTAAAATCAACTTATCAAATATCTCCCTAGCCACTTCTATCAAGACCTTAAGGTGAAGTCCATTCAGACCCGGGTATTGTCAGCCCACAGACCCAAGAATTTGCACAATACCACTTACCTCCTTGTGGATTGCTATGTTCCTGAGTTTCACCCGCCCTTTCATTTCCTGATTTACAGCTATTTCTGGGATTTTACTTTTGTCCTCTATAATGAAGACCCAATCAAAATGCCTGTTCAATTCATTTGTCATAGCCCTACTTCTCATTATCAATTCCCTGGAGACACTTTTTATGAGACCAACACTTATTTTGTTAACTTTTTAAAAATTTAAGTATCTATAGAAACTGTTATTATCCATCTTTATATTATTAGCTAGCTTTCTCTTTTCCCGCCGTAACAATCTATTTGTCATTCTTTGGTGTTCTTTATATTCTTTCCAATCTTCTGACTTGCCACCCATCCTTGCACAAACATATGCTTTTTCTTTAAATTTAATACTGTCTCTAACCTTTTAAGTTCACCATTTCTTTCTCATTAGAATGTGCATTCTGAAATGTCCCTTTAAATGTTTGTGACTGAACCTCCATTCTTCTACCCCTTAAGCACATTTGCCAGTTCACTTTAGCTAGCTCTGCTTTATTGCCCTCATAATTGCACTTATTTAAGTTTAAAATACTAGAATTGGACGCACACTTCTCTCCCTCAGACTGAATGTAAAATTCAATCATATTATGATCATCGCTACTGTTGTACTTTCAACCAGTTTACTTACTCCAAGGTTTTACCCCGGTGCCCTTATTTGCAAGGTGGACAAAGGACAAACACAAGTAAAGGTTCAACAAGTTTATTAATAATAACACTATTAACCCTTAAATTACCCACATAAAACAAGAGGATACCCCAGATTCAAGTATACTACCCGTAAAGGTGGTTTGGTTAAACTGCAGGCCCGATTCTCTGAGTCCCTCTGGTCTGTCGTCACGAAGGTGAGTCTCGATGGCCGCTTCTTCCTTCCTTCCTTCTCTGGTCAGTCTTCCGAATGGTCACGGCCGCCTCCCCTGTCGAGTCTTCGCTGCAGTGTGCCTCTGAGTGTGTCCCTTTATCCCCAGCCTGCTTGCCTTTCCAGAAACTTCTCTGGCTTCTGGCCAATGAGGTCCCAGGAGGGGGTTCCAATACCCAGTGGGTTTCTTGATGTCTGCCTGACAGGACACCAGGGTCCGCCCCCCAGGTGTCCACCTCCATGTTGTTGAACTTGTTATCAGGTAAGGTATCTACAGGATCTCTTGGTGACAGAAAGTCTAGCCCGATCTGGGCTTCTAACAATAGACCAATGCATTTCAATGAGGTGCCATGATCTCCTGCTAAGTCTCAAGTAGAGTGTAACGACCTTTGATGGGTGGTTGATGGGTCAGGCCCAGACACGCTTGTGTATTGTACAATTGGCCTGCCTGAGGTGTGACTGTGTTTGATTTCAAAATGCCCAATTCTTTAATTTAGGATATCCAATTTTATCAGCCTTAAAACTAGGCCCTGTTTATATCACCACACTACCTAGGTGTGCCTTCACTTGGAGGTTATCAATTAACCTAACCTCATTTCACAATACCTGGTCAAGTATAACGTGCTCTCTGGTTTGCTCCAAAACATTCTATGAACTCCTCATCTACGCTACCTTTGCCCATCTGATTTTTCCAATCTATATATTGATTAAAATCCCCCATGATCATTGCTGCACCTTTCTGACAAGCTCTCATTACCTCTTCTTTTACACTCTGTACTAATGTGTAGTTGCAATTAGGGGGCCTGTACATCACTCCCACACGTGACTTCTTGCCTTTATCATTGCTCATGTTAACTTCATGTTACAGGTGTTAGTAACTATAATATGCTTTTGTTATCTTGGCAAAATGGCAATCATTCTGCGCAAGCAATGTCCATAAATATGAAGGATCTGTTATTTTTTATCTTGACCATTCACTGAACAGGTAGTCTGGATTTCCATTCCATGTCTCATGGGAGAGTGCAACGAGAAATGGTGGGATTTTGGAAACCCAGAAGAACAAGTTTCAGAATGGTCTGCAGTTTTTCATTGTGGGTTCTTTTCAAAAACATTCAGGGAGCCTGAGGTCTTTTGGGTGAGAAGCTTGCTTCAGAAGGCCACAGTCTACAAGAGCTGATTAGTGGGGGAATGAGAGAGATCACTGATGGTGGAAGGGAGTTCCCAATTGAAGGATTGATCCCAATCACTGGAGCGGTCCTCATCGGGGTCATGTAGAGTTCCAGATTGTGGAAAAGGGATCCAGAAATGACGTGTCTCCAGATCATGGAGAAAGGTCTGATAGTGGTCAGGGATGTCAAATGTGGTCAGGGTGGGGAGCAGATGGTCATCAGGGTCACCATATCTGCATCTTTTTGTAGTAATGATGTGGAGATGCCGGTGTTGGACTGGGGTAAACACAGTAAGAAGTCTCACTATACCAAGTTGAAGTCCGACAGGTTTATTTGGTAGCAAAAGCCACTAGCTTTCGTAGCGCTGCTCCTTCGTCAGGTAAGTGGGAGTTCTGTTCACAAACAGGGCATATAAAAACACAAACTCAATTTACAAAATAATGGCTGGAATGCCACATTCCAACCATTATTTTGTAAATTGAGTTTGTGGACAGAACTCCCACTTACCTGACGAAGGAGCAGCGCTCCGAAAGCTAGTGGCTTTTGATACCAAATAAACCTGTTGGACTTTAATCTGGTGTTGTGAGACTTCTTATTCTTTTGGTAGTATACAGCCAAGTCGTTTAGGTGAGCATGTCCTTTAATTTTTTTTTGCGGCCGCGCAACTTAAAGGGGAAAACTTGTGCTTGCCTGGCAGGGGAATTCAAATGGCCAGCAGCTGTATCTAGGCCAAGTAGTGCTGTTGAGAGCAGTGACCACTGCTGGGACAACATCCCATCTCCAATGGCGATTGTCAGTGCAGCTAGATACAAAATGAAACAAAGTGGGGAGAGGATGAAGGGGGCTTGGGAGGGCGGGGGGGGGGGAAGGGGGGGGGGGTAAAATGACGCAGAGTGAAGGGAAGGAAAATGTGGGAGTGGGTAGACCATGGATGGATCCTTAGAATTTCCTGTGGGCTTGGGGAGGTAACTCCAAGCAGGGAAAGTTGCCACGCTGTACTCCTGGCATGGTTCCTTTCCGCATGTTAAACCCTAGTGGCAGTGGGAATTGGCCTTTAAGTGAACATCAATTGGCCACTTATGGGCCTCAATTGGCCCAAAGGCAAGCAGGCCCCAGATACCTATGTTCGCTGACATAATCATGACGGGTTCAGTCGGTGGCAGGAATGGAGCCCCATGACATGGTGCCAAATTTTAATGCCTTCCTCCCCCCACCTGACCCAGGTAGCCATAAAACCCAGTCCCTAGTAAAGAAAAATATTTTAAAATCATACACAAAATGCTTCTGCAAAAATAGCTTTCAGTGTTGTTATCAGATTAAGAAAAGGAGTATCTTCCATCTTCAGTATGGCTTTCTAAAAACCCGCTGAAAGTAAGAAACATAGTAAAGAAAAATATTTTTAAAAATCAGGGATGAAATATTTTTGTCATAGCTTTCAGCTACCAATCTAAGAAGTGGGTGTTTCTCAGAAAAAAACACTATTTATTCCATCAATATCTCAAAAAAAGTTCAATTTTATCAAATTGTCTCCAAATCAAAAATTACAACTTCCAAAAAAGGTAAAGTAAAAATATTTGCCATTCTTTACATCTTCTTTCATGTATGAGAATGAGTTCTTATCACTTTCCTATGGTTTAGTCTAGTATCACAATGTTCATTTATTGAACATGATCATAAGACTAGGAGTTAGTTTGACATGACCTAATTCTCTGTTTTTCACTCTCATCCAGAGGAAAGTGGTTAAACCAACATTTACAAATAAGTTATTCACATTGCTCTCTTTTATTACATTAAAATGTTGCATTCATTTAAATACTTCTGAAATGCAATTGTTTATGCCAACTTAATGACAACTCATGCCAAACCATGATTCCCCCATCCCCATAGTCCTTTATATCCCATGCCAACTCATTGCAACCAACTTTGCCCTTATACTCTCCATGCCAACTTGCCCAGACCTTAGGAGCCATACTGAGGTGAAATAAAATGAGAAGCATCTCCTAACAGGTTTTTCCTTAAATTTACTATTTCCACGAGTCATGTTATGATGAACCATGAGCTTTGATGCCAAAAATTGCTTCTGGTCAAAGCTTTAAATATTTTTTGATTTGATTTATTATTGTCACATGTATTAACATAGTGAAAAGTATTGTTTCTTGTGCGCTATACAGACAAAACATACCGTTCATAGAGAAGGAAACTAGAGAGTGCAGAATGTAGTGTTACAGTCATAGCTAGGGTGTAGAGAAAGATCAGCTTAATGCAAGGTAAGTCCATTCAAAAGTCTGACAGCAGCAGGGAAGAAGCTGTTCTTGAGTCGGTTGGTATGTGACCTCAGACTTTCGTATCTTTTTCCCGAAGAAAGAAGGTGGAAGAGAGAATGTCCGGGGGGCGTGGGGTCCTTAATTATGCTGGCTGCTTTGGCGAGGCAGCGGGAAGTGTAGACAGAGTCAGTGGATGGGAGGCTGGTTTGGGTGATGGATTGGGCTACATTCACCATCTTTTGTAGTTTTTTGCGGTCTTGGGCAGATTGTGCGGCTGTCTCCATGAACCACAGATTTGTAAAGTGAATCCCACCCCTGCTCCTTCCACCAGTGAACAGGATAGGTGCTGGGTTCGAGGACTGGACTTCCAGAATGGGAGTTCCAGCACCCATTTGGCTAAGGTTCCGAGCCTTTCCACTCCCATGAGAACTCAGCCAAAGCCTCTAGAATGGGACATCCAATCACAACCTTCTGACTCAGAGACACGAGTGATACACTGATTTTGTGTGGATATTAGTGAGGCAATTACTGGACCAAGCCCAAAGTGATTCGCTGATTTGCAAAGCTTACCAACTCTCACTATATCTTGGTTCATGCCGTTGCCAGTACCTATTGCATAATACTGTGGAAGCTGAGTGACACCTTGATTGCTCCTTAGCTTAGGTTCCATAATCTGATGGAGGTGGACATAAAATGGGGCTTTGGTATGCCAAGCTTCCATAAGAGAAACAGAAACCATCAAACATTTTCACTGAATACTTGTTCTCCACTCTCAATTACTAAATGTTGATATTGAATGTTGTTGAGCTACTTGTGGAAGTGCAGTGATAATCGGTGGCCTGTCACATATTCTGTATGTTAATATCCACTCGGGTAGAGTGTAAACCTGGATATGATTGTTTGCATCCACAGTTTAGGTTTCTAATATTGGTAACAACAGATGATTATTAAGTTCTAATTATTCAGCTAACCAAAGCAAATATCTGCAGAAAGAAAATAGATCCGATCAATTTCCATCAGGCTTTTAAAAGTATTCAGAAGAACCCCCCACTTATGCCCAAGTTACTTTTTATTCTGTGGTTTTAAACCATGTGGACCAGAACGATCCCAGGATAATCATTCATCTGTGTTAGGTTAATGTTAATTGAAACACTCCAATTGGCCTGAACATCCATAGCTAGCTAGGGAGTGAGTTCGCATAGTTTCCATTACTGATCACCATCCTTTGATTTGATTTAATTTATTATTGTCACATGTATTAGTATACAGTGAAAAGTATCGTTTCTTGCACGCTATACAGACAAAGCATACCGTACATTGGGAAGGAAGGGTGATTGCAATGCCGGGGGAAGGCCAGAAGGGGAGAGGACCTTCAGAGTGAGGCACCCCATCTGAGATGGGAAAAAAAATGTGTAAATGTCACTTTCCCACACCTGCACATGCCAGCCTAAAAATTGAGGCTGAGTGGGTAAGGCCACTTGAGGGCCTTAATAGGTGAATGGGCAGGTTTGTGAGCTTCAAAAAGCCTGCATGTTTTGCTTATTATTTTCTGTTATGTGGAAATATCTTTTCAACACAAGTCAGTCCACCTGAAGATTTCTTTGCCTCCATAATTCTGTTCAAATGTAATAAAAATACAGGGTTATTGATAAGGTGAAGGAAGAGGGAAATGGACTATTTCAGCCTTATGAGTTTGGCCTGCAATTTTTGACCGAAGAACATATTGATTTTACACCAGTTTTACATCAACATCACAACCAATAGGGATGCAAAGGAACTTCCCCTGTCTCTCCCTCCACAGTGTTACTACACTTATTTAAAAATCCCATATAAATCACTTTGAGGAAGTTCTGGGACTCATTGTTTAGGTTCCTAAATTAGGGTCGTTTGGATGAGATACTGAAGAGAGTTCAGCACTTGTGAATTGGTTCCTGAAAAGTTATTGTGTTTTGATGAAAATTGGGAGGTTACAGGATGGGAACTTAACTAAGTGGAATTTACAGTGTATTTCACTGTTTTTTGGACTAGTTACATTGATCTACATTATCTGTTCTCTGTGCAGGATGGCAGTGCTCCGTACAGTTCAAGATATGTCGGCTCTATGGTGGCAGATGTTCATCGTACATTGAAGTATGGAGGAATCTTCATGTATCCTGCAAACAAGAAAAGCCCAAATGGAAAGGTATGTTTTCACCTGCTGTGATTGCATGTTCTCATGTCTACACTTTATTTGGCTTGTAAACACCTCACAATCATTATATCATAAGTAAGCAGAAATCTGCCTCTTTGTGGTGTTTGTGTGGTAGAGGGTGTCCAGTTGATAAATGCAGTGTAAGGTGTTACTGAATGAGGAAGATAGTTTCAGTTGCTGGCCTGTGCTGAGCTATTTGACCTTAAGCAGGATATCATCATCATGGAAAAATATATGTTTTGGCCTCAACTGCTTTCTGTGGTAGAGAATTCCACAGGCTGGGTGAGGAAATTTCTCCTCATCTCAGTCCTAAATAGTTTATCCTGTATTCTTAAACTGTGACGCCTGGTTCTCATCAAGGGAGTGATCAGAAGCAGGAATCCTGGCTGAAAATGTCCCTCCACAACTAGGATACTGTGCCGATTATACTACAGTAAGAGGTTTAACAACACCAGGTCAAAGTCCAACAGGTTTATTTGGTAGCAAAAGCCACACAAGCTTTCGGAGCTCTAAGTCCCTTCTTCAGGTGAGTGGGAATTCTGTTCACAAACAGAGCATATAAAGACACAAACTCAATTTACATGAATAATGGTTGGAATGCGAATACTTACAACTAATCAAGTCTTTAAGAAACAAAACAGCTTAAAGACTTGATTAGTTGTAAGTATTCGCATTCTAACCATTATTCATGTAAATTGAGTTTGTGTCTTTATATGCTCTGTTTGTGAACAGAATTCCCACTCACCTGAAGAAGGGGCTTGCAGCTCCGAAAGCTTGTGTGGCTTTTGCTACCAAATAAACCTGTTGGACTTTAACCTGGTGTTGTTAAACTTCTTACTGTGTTTACCCCAGTCCAACGCCGGCATCTCCACATCCCGATTATACTATCCCTACTGCTGCCTGTCAGAGATGAGTCAACTCAGCACAGATCATGAACCAGCAGCCTTTCTGATCTGTGTGGTTCCTTACAGCATTAGATGGTTAGCTACTGGAACAGCTAGTGCTAGTGTTATACTGTTGTTATAATTCTTATTCCAAACCTTATTCAAACTGCCAATGGCAGCCCTGCCTTTGTTGGCAGATGCCTATTATAAGCCAGTGCCACTGCTACTGTTGCTCCAGCAACAGAGAGCTATCTCTGGAAGGATGGAGGAATGTAATGTGAATGTAACATTCAGCTGTTGCTATTGTTATTACAGAGCCACTTCAACCTGCTACTGATAGTAACTCTGACTTTACCAACAATGCTGTTATAAAAGAGCTGGATACATTACATCAGGAAGCCATGAACAACTAGAGAAGGTGGTTTGCCTGAGGTTTCTGTGGAGGCAACTGTACAAGAAAAAAACGAAGTTTGTCAAAGACAACGTTGCTGTGGTTGAATTTGGGTTCTGTGATGTGAACGTAGATTTATTTTTATTAGGTAAATAGTATCAAGGAACAAAGTAAGTAAATGAAATTGATGTATAGACATGCAGGCTTGATAGACTGAATGGCCTCTCCTTTTCCCATGCACCCAGGGAATGAGTAGGTTGCCACTTACTAGGAGTAATCTGTCCTTCTACTGATGTAAATTACGTGCCTCCAGCTTGCTGCCAATTATCATAAATATTGATGTCAGTATTCTGGTAAATATTTTTATAATTATTTTAAGTATCTTATTTTTTAACCACAGCTTCGTCTTCTGTATGAGGGCAATCCAATGGCCTTCATAATGGAACAGGCAGGTGGAAAAGCCACCACAGGAACCCAGCTGGTACTTGACGTGAAACCAGAATCCATTCATCAACGGATACCGCTCATCATGGGATCACCTGATGATGTTGACGAATACCTTTCCTTTGTAAAGAAACATCAAGCTAGTGCGTGAACTCTCACACCCTCTGTAACTTGCCAAATGAATTACTGTAAAAGAAGCAATGTTAACAGATAAATGTATGGGATTTAAGTAAAGAGGATTGTGATCAGTAGAAGATTGTAAACTGTATGAAAGACCCATTTGAAGTAGATGTCAGTGCGTATTGCAACATTATCATTCTTGCTTGATTAGATTCTACATTTTGTTTTAATTCTCATTTTTGTGAAATCAGTTTTTTAATGACTCATATGAAATTGATAATGAGAGAATGATCAGATATTTGCTTCTAAAATTATTTCACCATCTCCTTGTATGTGCGTTTTAGTAAAATGAAGTAAGAATTACAGTAATGCCATTTTTATTAGTGACAAATCTTTAAGAATCTGGGGCTTGAAATTGGTCTCCAGCGGTCAGGCAAAAGGAACAAAGGCAAGTTCACATCAATGAAGAAGAATCTCGGGCAGGATGTAAACCAATTCACTATCTGTCAAAGACCAATTTCACCCTTGTAGGCATTCAAGCTAGAACTATTTAAAAAAAATAAATACAAAAGGCCCTGATTTTTACCGGCACGGCCGCCCCGAACTCGGGACAGGCGAGGCTGCATTCCCCATTGGTCTCGGGCGTGATCTTACGAACCTCGGGCAGGCGGCTGGTAAAATTCTGGCCAAAATCATTACAAGGAACAAAGGAGTTTAAGAGCTTCTCCACACTTCATGCAAAACGTCCCCACTACCCTCACTGTCCATTCTAACATAAATATGAGGTTGAAGAAATTGTCCCCTAGAATATTTAATAAAGTAAATTGTTTCAAAATATACTTTGTTTAAACTGCTGCAGCAGTTTATAGTTTTCCTGCATAACGGTGAGTTTAGCCAGAGGCAATTTACATCAATGACTTAGATAAGGGGAAACGAGGGCGGGGTAGCTAAATTTGCAGGTGACACAAAGATAGATGGGAAAGTATGTCATGAAGAAGATGTATGGAATTTGCAGATGGATATAAATGGGTTGAGTGAGTGGGCAAAAATATTGCCGAGGTGCAGCATGTAATCGGTCACAGAAAGTTAGAATGCAGGTACAGCATGTAATTAGGAAGGCTAATGGAACATTATCCTTTATGTTCAAGTCCTGTCATAATAAAGGTAAGGATGTTATGCTTCAATTGTGCAGCACATTGCTGAGATCGCATTTTGAATACTGTGTGCAGTTTTGGTCTCCTTGTTTGTGGAAGGATACAAATACAGTTTAAAAGAGATTTACTTGATTGATTCCTGAAATGAGCAAGATGTCCTTTTGAGGAGAGGTTGGACAGGCTGGGCTTGTCTCCTCTAGAGTTTAGAAGAGTGAGGGGATGACTTGATTTATTTGTAAGATCCTGAATGGTATTGACAAGATGGACATGGAAAGGTGATTTCCTCATGTGGATGAGTCCAGAACTAGAACAAAATTAGTGGTCGCCTTTTTAGGGCAGAGATTACAGGATTTCTTTCTCACAGAGGGTTGCGCAACTTTGGAACTCTCTACCTCCAGAAGGTGGTGGAAGCGAGGATCACTGAATACCTTTCAGGCAGACGTAGATTTTTGTTAGGCAAGAGAATCAAAGGCTATTGGGGGTAGATGGGAATGTGCAACTCAACACAAACTGATCAGCCATGACCTTATTGAATAGCAGAGCAGGCAGAGGCCTACCTCTGCTCCAACATTGTATGTTCGCATGCTACCTAACCCCTCACATGTAACCACCCTGAGTTCAAGTAAATTAATAGAATGCTAATAACCAGCAAGATTAAAAGACTTAGATGGACTAGGAAGGCCATATTTCTGATTTTAGCTCATCAATCTAGAATCCATACCACAATACCCAATCATTTTTATGGCATCTGTCACTAAAGCTTGTACAAAGAACAAATAGCTGGTTCACCCACTATCAGCTGTGCTTATAAGTATAAATGTTCTGTGTTTGAGTGACAGTGAAGGCCCACCATTTAGGTGTTGTGAACTGCCCGCAGGTTTACCAGTTGATAATGTGGAGCTGTATCTGTCATCATTACTACCAACAAAACTAACCAGCTAAAAACATTTAGATTGGAATAGAATGCCATTGTTACATCAGTACACTGTTGCATATGCAGAAATCGGACCTTCATATTTCCAATCCATGTTCTTTAAGTCTATAGGAATTTTAAAAAATATATATTTTCTTCATGAAATTTATAAAGGTACATTGCATAAGTTCAAATTTGACATTGCATAAAGAGCAGTGCTGTTAAATTTCTGAAACAAAGATGAAAATGTAAATGCCTCTCACCACATTAATGTTTAAAAGTCCACATTTACAACATGCATCTCATGCCAAAGATTCTCTGGTTCATACAGCATGAGGGGTTTTACATGGATTCCAGATCCTCAGTATGCTATGGTATGAGACTGTGGCATTTCCCCATTGAGCCTTTACGGTGGCTGTCTGAATATTAATGCATTTCTTAGCACATAGCTCTGGACCTTGGAATATATCAGTCAGTAACACTGTCATATTCAGCTCTTTGTACTGGAAGACCAAAAAGCTTTGGTGGACCAAAGAGCATCTATCATTGAGTCAATGGTCCTCCAGCAGCCTTTGATGTTTGTTCCAGTGTGCGTTCCTGGGAACAGCTCATGTCGAGTTCAGTGTTATGGAGTTTCTTGTGAACTTTGACAAAACTATTGCATTTCTTCTCAGAGCTACTTTGCAAAGGCACATTCCAGAAGTGTAAGGGAGGGGAGCATCACAGCCACCTTGAGGGCAGTATACAGTGGCACTCAGACTCCAGATATGTAGGAAGAATCTGATACAGAGGGCCCTTCTCACTATCAACCAAGCTATTTCATGGTGGTCAGTTGAAAATTCTGGAGATGAGGCATTTGACAGTCGGGGAAATCTCCGACAGGATCCACAATCTCCTGTTTCTATAGGGTCGCTGGGAGATAACGTGACTACAGCTTCAGGGACTTGTGGGCAAAGATGTTTTTTTCTGAACAAACATTACTATCAGGGATGGGTGGTAAGGCACAGTCCAACTCACTGGAAATGGCAAAGTGGGCAGACCCATCCTTTGCAACACAGGACAGATAAAACATTAGCAAGTGGTGATACTTGTTTGTGTATTGAGGAGCTCTGCAGTTTGATATTGCCACACACAAAAATGGCCATCAGGATAGGGTGACATTTGCTGCCTTTACCTACATTTGTACATGGGGTTCCTGTGGAAACGGTTCAATTCAATTTCCAGTTGAAATGACCACTGTGGTTCAGGAACAGACCTACACCACATGAGCAACACATGACCTGCACTTGATGACCAGGTCCTTACCCACAATGGAGAGGGATTGTCGCTCTGGGATGCTCAGTTTCTTTTTGACCTTGGCTATATGCTCCTTAAAGTTTTTGGCACACTCTTTGGTCCCTCTGAACCACATCCCTTGCTCCTAACAGGTAAGTCTGACCTGCTGTGAAGGGAACAAAGGATAGGCCAGCTCAGTTCCCAAAGAACGTGGCCTTGCTCTTGCTGCAATTTACTTTCGTTCCCAAGTTTAAACTGGTTGCAGAACAAACAGTGGATCTGAGCAGAAGATGGCAACACTGTCCATGTACAATAAGGCTTTGTCCTGAGTGCCTCCACTGCCTGCGATAATCACCACTCTAATACTCATGTCTTTCTGTATGGACTCAGCCAAAGGTTTGATACAGCACATGAACAAGGCAGAAGAGAGAGGACAGTCTTGCCTGACTCCAGAGTGCAGTGGTAAATGGAATAAAATAAAGAGAAAGTGACACATAGAGATCAGTATAACATTACGCTCTTGAAGCCACAAAGTAAAAACAGCTTTAACATTTTGACCTCTGCAACCAGCAGGGAGTTTACACTTGTGAACCCTATTCTACTTTGAAGCAGAGCTTTTGTGGGATGGGAAGGAAGGATGAATGGAAAAACAACAGGCAGGGAAAAAAAAGGAACTTGCAGGTCCTCAACAGATCTTTTCAAGATAATAGAATATCCTAAAGCACTTTACAGACAATGAAGGGCTCGGTAAGGTTCTTTTCAAAGCCAAAGGGCCCAGGTTTTTTTCAAACTTTTTGCATTATTAAATTCTCTGACTCCAGGAACCATTCATATGTATGTTCTATGAAAAGGGCCTGAAACTTTCCTTTTTGTCTCAGTAACCAGAACTGAATAGAGTACACACTGTGGCCACGATCCAGGGGCTGGGCTGTGCTAGTCACGGGCGCAATTCCTATAACGGCCATTACATTTTGCGAATGGCCCAAAACGGGATTGGTTAGAGTGAGATTTCAATTTGGTATCTTCCCCACCTCTGCTCCATTGACACGATCAGGTTCGCATGCAGGAAGGGCGTGAGCCTAATTAGCATATTTAAAAATAAATGTGATTATTTTTAATGTCACTACTTCTGCCCTCGCCATATCCTCTCATCCAGCTGTGGCATCAGCCAGGCGCAAAACACCACTGCTTTTCATAAACTAAAACCAGCCGTGATGACCACACCGGGGGGCACAGAAGTGTAACCTCAGGCTGGTGAGGGACATGGCCGGGCCCCCTAGCAATGCCACTTAAAGTGGGAGATGCCCCATTGCACATTTGGGGGAGGAAATGTGCCTTTAAAGATGGCACCCCGATCTCTGTAGAGCTGACCCTGCCGGCTCTATCAGGCTCCGTCCCACCAGAGTGACGGCACACAATGCTAGAAAATTTGGAGTGAAAATTCGCCTGTGCTTCTGGAGAGATACGTACCAGTTTTCAGTCTGAACCTGACACTGATTCTGGGAAAATTACACCCTGTGCCTTTTACTGAGAAGTGTTTCAGAATGGCACCTTCGGAATTATATTCCACTGATTTATAAAATCAGATCTTTTGTTAAGAACGAAGATTAGTGTTTGATATGACACTTGCTGTTTCTAGTGGTTGAGGTGTCTAGAACAAGAGGCAATTAGAACAGAAAACAAGGGCAAGTTCTCAGTTGCAAGGACGTAATTCATGTCCAAGGTTAGTGATTGAGGCAGAATATCGAGACAAGGTGACTGTTTCTGCTATGTACCATCTCTGTATCGTTGAGTTCTTTTCAAGCAGCAAGCCACAATATCCAAGGCGATGGGTGCCTAGCTTTATTTTTGCAAAAATGTAAATAAGAGTCTGTGAACTCGTGATGATCTGGATGTTGTACATTATGGCATTTGCTACTGATACTGTCAGCTGCTCATATTACAGTTTATCATGCTGCTGTAAAATTAAACTGTAACTGTATATTATTTTTGCTCTTAAAAGTTTAGCACGAGTAACTACAAGCGGTGAGATGCACCCAGCACAATAAACGAATGTGCAATTCTTAAAGGGGCACAGGAGCAGAGGGACCTGGGTGTATATATTTTAAATTCATTTGTAGGACACAGGCGTCACTGGCTGACCAGCGTTTATTGCCCATCCCTGCCAGAGGGCAGTTGAGAGTCAACCACATTGCTGTGGCTCTGGAGTCACATGTAGGCTGGATCAGTTATGGTCAGATTTCCCTAAAGGACATTACTGAACCAGGTGGGTTTTTCTGACAATCAACAATGGTTGCACGGTCATTAGTAGATTATTTCCAGATCAGAGCAACCGGAGGAAACCCACACAGACACGGGGAGAACGTGCAAACTCTACACAGACAGTGACCCAAGTCGGGAATTGAACCCAGGTCCCCGGTGCTGAGGCAGTAGTGTGAACTATTGTGCTACCGGCAAAGCTCAGTGAAGTCCCTCTTCTGCACCCATATTGCAATCAGCTCATCTTTCCTACCCCACATCCTCCCCCAAAAACAACCCTTTTCCTAATCTGTCTTCTCCACATATTCCCTCCCTCCACATTTAGTCCCAACCATCCCCCAACGTCACCATGTAATGATAGAAATATAAAAGAGCGAAGGTCAAGGATTCTAGAGACAGCAGTCATTAAAACCTAGCTACAAGGTGCTAACGGCTTGTTGACTTCATCACAATTGCAAGGGCGACTGTAATTAAAATAAATGGCAATTGGGAGTACATAACTCAGTCAGCTTCACACAAAAACTAATGGTCAGGAATGTAGAGACTTGATAAACTGATGAAATGTTGGGGGGGGAGGGGGAGGAGGGAAGAACATCTCAGATTAGAAATAAACTTGTGCTAGTCCAGAAAAAAACCTCAAAAAAGTGCAAGTTTCATAGCTGATGCATTCTATAGCTAGTGCAATTAAAAGCATTTGAAAAGGAATAATATTGGAAAACAAAGGATATTTAGGGTATTCTAACTGGAATAGATTTCATGGTAAACAACAATGTATACAATTAGACAAGCTGCCGAACTACAGATCAGCTGTTCTGTACCACTGCAACAGAAAACCTGGACTAGATGTAACAAAGCAACAGTATTGATTTGGAGAGCAAAGATTTGAAAGTGAGTGACAATAGTTCATGCACAAAAACGGTTTTGTTACGGATCAAAAATCCCACTGGTTGTATTTATTACTCCATAAGCACGAACAGTACATTAGAGTCATGATAAGGTGTGGATTTAAGTATTTGATATAGAGCAAAGTAGACATAAAAGTGACATTTTATTGCGCATTGCACAGCAATTACACAGTTTAATACCAATAAAGCAAGACACTCAGGTAAGTGGAAACATTTCTTATTATGGTAGAAGAAAAATTTGGCATCAAGTATTTCATAAAACAGCTTACTTAAAAAGTATTGTAACATGTATTACTTTAAAATAGTTCATGGCTAACAATATTTATGATGTTGCTTAGAACAAAACAACATTATGTAGTTACAACTACGAGGCCATTCAAACTAGTCTTAGATCAATTGTGATTTTGCTAGTTTGACAACAGAACTCCAATAGCAGTACTCGAGCAACTTCTGATAAAAAGGAAAACTTAGTCCTGTGGGGAAATAACAGAACCTGTCCAGAGGCACCATGTCAGCCATAGTACCTTGGTACACTTCAAATTATTTGAATTAGGGTATTCAATATTTATACTAGAGGGTAACTAGATGCTGTGGCAATCCCACAATTGTTGTGTCTACCTCTGGCCATCAGTACATATCCTTGGTCACCCCACTGGTCACTCCAGCTAAGAAAAAAAGACAATAGTATTAAAAGATGTTCACACAAGAGACGAGTTAAATTTGAAACTTATAGTCAATAAGTGCACCTGTTTTTAACAATCCAATATTTCTTTCCATCCACATCTTCTCTTTCAAAGCCATATCCTACTACTAGCACACCATGGTCCAGATCTGTGGAGCTACAGTCAGCTTCATAGTAGATACCTTTAAATAAAACAAATGGTTTGACAGAAACTAATCACTCATGGAAGACCATATACAGTGTTCAGCGTCAGTTTCCATTCCCACTGACCATTTTGCCTTAAAACTTTGTTTAAAAGTTAATCCAGCTGTCCCAATTGTCAGGCATTGGTGAGTCCACATCTGGGGTATTGTGTACAGTATTTGTTTCCTTTTCAAGGAAATATGTAGTTATGTGAAATAGTTCACAGGTTTACTAAATACCAGGAATGGGCAAGTTAGCTCATGAGGTTGCCAAGGTTCTGTTTCTATTCAGTAGAGTTTAGAAGAGCAAGAGATGACTTGATCAAAACCTTTAAAATCCTGAGGGTGGATGTGCAGAGGTTGTTTCCTCTTGTCAGAGAATCTAGAACTAGGGGTCACTATTTTCTCTCAGTGGGTTCTGTGCTTGGAGCTTTTCCTAAGGGGGGGGGGGGGGGGGGGAGTGGCGGCTGCGAATCTGGCCGCAGTAGAGGGAGAGACAAACAACCCACTCGGTCACCCGATGCCTGGACCTGTTAATGGCACGTTTGGCTAGGCCCAAGAACAGGCTCACGAGGAGATCACGAAAATGATCAGTGAAGCAGCTGTAACAGGTCTCAAATGAAAAGGTACCAGGGATTCCTGATCAGCTACAACACACCTCACCATTCATCAGCCCCACCAAGTTGCAGAGGAGCTGTATCTTATCACAACGTGAAAAATGAGATGCAGGATAGGATGTTTACATACCACTGCCAACCTGGGTGTGTGTGTCTTTATTGCCTAGCCATTCATTGGATATCAAGGAAAGTGTCATTCCCACATTAAGAAAAGCCCCATTCCTGCCCCAAAAATTGCCCAAGAAATATCAACCGATTGTCTCATCTCTGAATTTGATCTGCTTCCTTCCCAAAAACCTTCATCTTTGGCATACAAACATCAAAGTGCGCAGAATACAAAGTTTTTGACTTTTAAAGGACTCCATTATCTAAACAGATTAGTCACATTTAGCAATGCAGAACAAAAAGCAAAATGGGAAAAAAAAAGAAAAACCCCAACTTTTCTATTTGGAGTCCAAGTTAAATTAGAGTCTGCTTGCTCCCTCCCCACAGTAGGCCACTTAAAATCTAGAATGTGTAAAAGGCATACTGATACTGGCAAGTTTCTCCCATTGGTGCATCCAATTTGCGAATCCTCACCCCAAAAACCAGCAGTGCAGATACAGTACGCTACAGGTTCAGCTGCAGCCTACTTGATAACAAAATACAAGAGAGACGCCATGAAATTGTGTCTCTCTTTAGATGCTGTGCGTTTCCAGCATTGTTTTTATTTCAGATTTCTTGTACCTGCAGTATTTGTGTGTGGTAGGTAACAAATCCTGGATGCATAGGATCTAGGTGATGTCTTTCAGCATCATCGACAAATGACAAATACTCAAATTCTTACCAGATTCATAGAATTGGAATGACTGGTGGCTAGCATCAATGGCAACAGAAACTGGTCCAACAGAAGCAACAGCTTTCATCATGGCTCTCTCTTTACCACTGGGAATATCTACAAACCCAGTATCATTAGCTGAATTGTATGTGGGATCATAGTGACAAGGATGATCATCCTGGAATAGAAAAACAAATTCAGTGCTTCAAAGGGCAGTCGTTTACAATGTTTTTTAAAAAAGAAAAATCACTGAACCTAGCTACTAAGCAACACAAAACTCCTTTAGAAAATTTCCCCTTCACCCGTTATAGAAAAGGACTATTACTTGGCCATCATGCTGTCATATATCCTAGTCTGAACTGTTGAAGATATAGAAGCTAACAGCAATACAAGTTATTACTACCAAATTAGTTCATTTTGGCAGCCACAATTGAAGAGAGCAGGGCTCTATTTTCATAGAACGTTACAGCACAGCCACTTCGGCCCTCGATGTTGCGCCGACCTGTGAAACCAATCTAAAGACCATCTAACCTACACTATTCCAATATCATCCATATGTTTAGCCAATGACCATTTAAATGCCCTTAATGTTGGAGAGTCCACTACTGTTGCAGGCAGGGCAACATGTCCTTACTACTCTGAGTAAAGAACCTACCTCTGACATCTGTCCTATATCTATCATGATGTGGAGATGCCGGCGTTGGACTGGGGTAAACACAGTAAGAAGTTTAACAACACCAGGTTAAAGTCCAACAGGTTTATTTGGTAGCAAAAGCCACACAAGCTTTCGAGGCTCTGAGCCCCTGGCTGTCTTGTCTGGAGACAATACACATCTTTTTAGCCTGTCTTGATGCTCTCTCCACTCCCATTGTTTTGTTTCTTAAAGACTGGATTAGTTGTAAGTATTCGCATTCCAACCATTATTCATGTAAATTGAGTCTGTGTCTTATAAGTTCTGTTTGTGAACAGAATTCCCACTCACCTGAAGAAGGGGCTCAGAGCCTCGAAAGCTTGTGTGGCTTTTGCTACCAAATAAACCTGTTGGACTTTAACCTGGTGTTGTTAAACTTCTTACTATATCTATCACCCCTCAACTTAAAGCTATGTCCCCTCGTGCTAGCCATCACCATCCGAGGAAAAAGGCCCTCACTGTCCACCCCATCTAATCCTCTGATCATCTTGTATGCCTCTATTAAGTCACCTCTTAACCTTCTTCTCTCTAACAAAAACAGCCTCAAGTCCCTCAGCCTTTCCTCAAGACCTTCCCACCATACCAGGCAACATCCTGGTAAATCTCCTCTGCACCCTTTCCAATGCTTCCACATCCTTCCTATAATGCGGCGACCAGAACTGTACGCAATACTCCAAGTGCGGCCGCACCAGAGTTTTGTACAGCTGCAATATGACCTCCTGGCTCCAAAACTCAATACCTCTACCAATAAAAGCTAACACTGTACGCCTTCTCAACAACCCTGTCAACCTGGGTGCCAACTTTCAGGGATCTATGCACATGGACACTGAGATCTCTCTGCTCATCCACACTACCAAGTATCTTACCATTAGCCCAGTACTCTGTATTCCTGTTACTCCTTCCAAAGTGAATCACCTCTCACTTTTCCACATTAAACTCCATTTGCCACCTCTCAGCCCAGCTCTGCAGCTTATCCATGTCCCTCTGTAACCTGCAACATCCTTCTGCACTGTCCACAACTCCACCGACTTTAGTGTCATCCGCAAATTTACTAACCCACCCTTCTACGCCCTCATCCAGGTCATTTATAAAAATGACAAACAGCAGTGGCCCCAAAACAGATACTTGCGGTACACCACTAGTAACTGAACTCCAGGATGAACATTTCCCATCAACCACCGCCCTCTGTTTTCTTACAGCTAGCCAATTTCTGATCCAAACCGCTAAATCACCCTCAATCCCATGCCTCCGTATCTTCTGCAATAGCTTACCATGGGGAACCTTATCAAACGCTTTACTGAAATCCATATACACCACATCAACTGCTTTACCCTCATCTACCTCTTTGGTCACCTTCTCAAATAACTCAATAAGCTTTGTGAGGCACGACCTACCCTTCACAAAACCGTATTGACTATCCCTAATCAAATTATTCCTTTCCAGATGATTATAAATCCTATCTCTTATAATCCTTTCCAAAACTTTGCCCACAACAGAAGCAAGGCTCACTGGTCTATAATTACCAGGGTTGTCTCTACTCCTTCTTGAACAAGGGGACAACATTTGCTATCCTCCAGTCTTCTGGCACTATTCCTGTAGACAGTGATGACAAAGATCAAAGCCAAAGGCTCTGCAATCTCCTCCCTAGCCTCCCAGAGAATCCTAGGATAAATCCCATCTGGCCCAGGGGACTTATCTATTTTCACACTTTCCAGAACTGCTGACACCTCCTCCTTATGAACCTCAATCCCGTCTAGTCTAATAGCCTATATCTCAGTATCCTCCTCGACAACATAGTCAGTATTCACACAGGACAAAGACAAAAAATATTCATTTAGCAACTCTCCTATCTCTTTGGACTCCACGCACAACTTTCCACTACTGTCCTTGACTGGCTCTAATCTTACCCTAGTCATTCTTTTATTCCTGACATACCTATAGAAAGCTTTAGGGTTTTCCTTGATCCTACCTGCCAAAGACTTCTTATGTCCCCTCCTGGCTCTTAACTCTCTTTAGGTCCTTCCTGGCTAACTTGTAACTCTCAAGCACCCTAACTGAGCCTTCATGTCTCATCTTTACATAAGTCTCCTTCTTCCTCTTCACAAGAGATTCAACTTCTTTAGTAAACCATGGTTCCCTCGCTCGACCACTTCCTCCCTGCCTGACAGGTACATACTTATCAAGGACACACAGTAGCTGTTCCTTGAACAAGCTCCACATTTCAATTGTGCCCATCCCCTGCAGTTTCCTTCCACATCCTAAATCATGCCTAATCGCATCATAATTTCCTTTCCCCCAGCTATAATTCTTGCCCTGCGGTATATACCTATCCCTTTCCATCGCTAAAGTAAACGTAACCGAATTGTGGTCACTATCACCAAAGTGTTCACCTACCTCCAAATCTAACCTGGCCTGGTTCATTACCCAGTACCAAATCCAATGTGGCCTCGCCTCTTGTTGGCCTATCTACATACTGTGTCGGTATTTTCACATCATGTTTATCTGAAGGAAGCAGCTAGTACACTTGGCGATTCACAGAAATGCTAGATCAAGTTGCCAGTAAATAGTTGTGCAATTAGTCATCAGACCTACAAAGTATTATAGTTTGTTAAGTATCCTTTGTCACAAGTGTTATGTACAATAATTTCAAAGAGCTAACACCAAATCTCTCCGCCAATATAGGTGTGCTAATAAATAGCATTTAAAGTAGAAAAGTTGCCTGGCTTAGTGACCATTCCAATGTTCAGTCAAACTCAATACTGTCAAGCACACTTGCAAAAAGCCAGCTGAATGATTACAACACAGGAGGCTCAAATAAATAATCCAAGTACTTAGTGGCAAGAGAATTAAAAAAACTTCCACAAGTGTTTTTTCAAATGATAAGTTTTAACACGATGAGACACGATAAGTCAATTGTCCTCTTTTTAGGACTTAATTACAAAGACATGTTTCAGAGTTGTCACCTCATCAGGTGCAAGAACTTAAAAAGCACTTTTTGGGAATGAATGTCATGAGTTATTTTGTTTAGATACTTCATTGTTTCGCTTCTTGTTCTGCATTGCTAAATGTGATTAATCTGTTTAGATAACGGAGTCCTTTAAAAGATTTGTTGTATTGTCATGCATCTTGCAATGAAGCAAAACATGTGGCAAGAATAATTTTTCATTGCATAAAAATAAATGGTCTTGTCATCTCCCAAATCCATGCCCATTTTACCCAGCAATCTATGTTTGGACCCCCCCCCCCCCAAGCAACAAATCAGATTCCCACCTCTGCCATGGTAGCAGTGGTTAGCACTGCTGCCTCACAGCTCCAACGACCTGGGTTTGATTCCCGGCTTGGGTCACTGTCTGCACATTCTCCCCATGTCTGCGTGGGTTTCCTCCCACACTCAGTGGGTGTGTTTGGGGCAATTTAGCATAGCAAATCAACCTTAGTATTCTGGGATGCGTAGGTTAATGGGTTTAGCAGGGTAATTATGTGGGGTGACGAGGATAGGGCCTGGGTGGGATTGTTGTTGCAGATCTGATGGGTCCAATGGCCTCATTCTGCACTGGATTTTATGATAACTCAAATGTGGCAAAAATAAACACCATCTATCCATCTCAACCTGATCTACTGTGGTTATAGGTGAAACATCTTAAATTTAAATACTTATTTTCAAATCCCTCATGGGTCTCCTCCTCCCCATCTCCAATGCCCTCCAACTTCAGGCCCCTCTCTGATATCTGCACTCTAATTCTGGCCTCTATGAATCATTCCTTCACTTGCTGGGACCCAAGCACTGGAATACATTCTCTATTTCCCTTTAAGGCACTTCACTTCTAAAAGAAAACTATCCATTTGGCCAAGCTTCTGGCTATCTGACCACATCTGAAGTTGCTTGCTGTCATACAGTTTTGTAATGCTCCTTTTGAAACACCTTAGGATGTCTCATTAAGGTAAAAGGTGCTTTGCAAATGCAGGTTGTTGTAGTAGTAATAAGAGTGTGGGGCAAGGAGGAAAATGAAGATAAAAATACACCGTCAAAATCTGGAAATAAGTTAGTAAATTACCGTTCCAAGATAAGGATAGGAGTCCTCAGAATCAATTCCACCATTATCTTGCACGTACTGGAATGCCTGGTCCATCAGCCCACCATCGCATCCTTCATTTCCTTCAGGTTTTGAACAGTCTACAAGATTCTGCTCACTAAGCGAGACCAGCTTACCAGTCTTTCTAAAGTGTTGACCTTCAAGGGCTCCAGTGGTACTAAATGCCCAACATGAGCCACATTGTCCCTGTGAAAAAGAATGCATTATTATATTGCTTTCAGTTGGTAGGAATTATTGTATTTGGACGGATTATTTACAATTATATACCTGGTCTTTAACTGGGGTGACATATCCATCTTCACGCCAATCAACCTTCCTGGGTACCTCTAGAAAGTTGGGCTCCAAAAAGAGAGAGCCTCGAGTCTTCTTTACAGCTGGTTTCATCTTGTATCCATTCATAATCTGTCTAAATTCTTCATTTGTCTACAAATACAAAGTGTTAATTATGTTAAGAAATCTCAAGCTAACATGAGTCAGCAGTTATTGTTCAGGAAAGCTTTGCATGCACTAGGAGTTCCTAAAGTGAACTTATTTAACAGACAAAGAGCACACTTCACTTAAAAATCCTAAGCCTTTACAGGTCACTCACTCTACACAGCTGTGTTTCCTGTTCAAAAAGTTTGTTACAGAATAATTGGATTATTTTAACACTGCTACACTAACCATCTGATTTATTTTCAGATGCGCAAGTAGGGATCAGGCCACAATGAACATTTCCAACAGAATGTTTAACCCACCATGTCTCCAAAGTGGTTCATTCCCATTTTGAATGAATGCTTCCCAAGAGAGTGTTCCAAGTTGTGAAGTTCAATTTTTCGAAGGTTCTTTTCCCACACCATTCGCCTCCAACCTTCTTCTTTCTGAAAAGACACGCTTTTAAAATACCATAACCTGTATTTATATAACAGCCTTAACAGATGCTTCACAGGAATAAAGCAAAAGTTCCATACAAAGCCACAGGAGGAGATATAAAAAGGCAGATGGACAAAGATAGAGTCAAAGAAGTAGGTTTCATGGAGGAATGCAAGGTAAAGGCATATAAGGGAGTTCTAAAACTTTAAAAAGCCAGTGATGGGAGTTATTAGAACAAAGAACAGTACAGCACAGAAACAGGCCCTTCAGGCCTGTGCCAATCATGATGCCTTAACTAAACTAAAAAAACCTTATTTGGTCCATATCCCTCTATGTACCCATTCAGATGCCTCTTAAGTGTTGCTAATGTGTCTGCTTCCACCACCTCCTCTGGCAGCGCGTTCCAGCACCCACCATTCTGTGTGTGAAAACCTTTCCCCGCTGGAATTGACACTTCCATCTTGAGAAAAAGCCTCCGACTGCCTCAATTTTGTAGACCCCTCTCAGGGCTCCCCTCAGCCTCTGTCTTTCCAGTGAAAACAATTCTAGTTTATTCAACGTCTCCTCATAGGCAACACCCGCAAGACCAGACAACATCCCTGGTGAATCTTCTTTGCACTCTCTCCAAAGCTTCCACGTCCTTCTGGTAGTCTGGTGATCAGAACTGCACACAATACTCCAAATGCAGCCTGATAGCACTGCTGCGTCACAGCATCAGGGACCCGGGTTCGATTCCCATCTCGGATGACTGGAATTTATACGTTCCCCCTGCCCCCAACCGTGCCTGCGCGGGTTTCCTCCAGGTGCTCCGGTTTGCTCCCACAGTCCGAAAGACGTGCTGGTTAGGTGCTTTGGCTATGGGTGGGCGTGGTTCAGTTGTATGGAGAATTAGAAAATCAAAGTTAAAAGAGAGGGTAGAAGTGCAGGTTAATGGGGCCGAGAGCTCAAGAGGTTAGTAAAGTTTCCAGACCACGCAAGAGAACAGAATATTGAAGGTGGCAGGAATCTAACTTAGGCAGAGCAAAAAAAGTGACAAGTATGAGAGGGAGGTGGTCAATGCAGGACTGAGGGTGTTGTACCTAAATGCACGCAGAATACAGACCAAGGTAAATGAGCTTGTTGCGCACATTGAAATTGGCCAGTACCATGTTGTGGGCATCAGAGACGTGACTGCAAGGGGATCAGGGTTGGGATCTAAATATCCAAGCATGTGTCCCTTATCAGAAGGGCAGGCAGATGGAAAAAGGGGGTGCGGTTGCATTGTTAGTAAGGAATGAAGTTAAATCGATAGCAAGTGATATAGGATCAGAAGGCACAGAACCTTCTAGTAGAGTTGAGGAATCGCAAAGGTAAAAAGACCCTGATGGGAGTTATGTACAGGCTCCCTAGCAGTAGTCAGGATGTGGGGCAGAAAATAAATCAGGAGATAGAAAAGGCGTATAAAAAAGGCAATATTACAATAATCATGGGGGACTTCAATATGCAGGTGGACTGGGAGTATCAGGTAGGTAGTGGATCCCAAGAAAAGGAATTTGTGGAATGTCTAAGAGATGTTTTTTGGAGCAGCTTGTGACAAAGCCTATTCGGGAACTGGCAATTCTGGATTTGGTGATGTGTAATGAGGCAGACTTGATTGGGGAATTTAAGGTGAAGGAACCCTTAGGGAGCAGTGACCACAATATGATAGAATTTACCCTGCAGTTTGAGTGGGCGAAGCTGGAGTCAGATGTAACGGTATTACAATTAAATAAAGGTAACTACAAAGACATGGAGGAAGGAGCTGGCCAGAGTTGATTGGAAAGGGAGCCTAGCAGGGAAGACAGTGGAAGAGCAATGGCAGGAGTTTTTGAGACTTATTTGGGAGGCACAACAGAAATTCATCCCAAGGAGGAGGAAACATGTGAAGGGGAGGACAAGGCATCCATGGCTGACGAGGGAAGTCAAGGACAGCATAAAAAGCAAATAGAAAAAACATACAAAGTGGCAAGCCTTTAAAAGCGAGCAGAGGACATCTAAAAAAAGCAATAAGGGGGCAGATGATGAAATAGGAGTGTAAGCTAGTAATATAAAAGATAGGAAGAGTTTTTTTCAATATATAAAAAGGTAGGAGGAGCAAAGATAGCTGTTGGACCACTGGAAAAATGAGGCTGGAGAAGTAATAATAGGAAACAAAGCAATGGCAGAGGAACTGAATAGTTAATTTGCATCGGTCTTCACAGTGGAAGGCACCAGTGGGATGCCAGAGCTCCAGGAGAGTCAGGGACCACAGGTGAGTGTAGTGGCCATCATTGAGAAGGTACTGGGGAAATTGAAAGGTCTGAAGGTGGATAAATCACCTGGACTGGATGGACTACACCCCAGGGTTCTAAAAGAGATAGCTGAGGAAATTGTGGAGGCATTGGTGGTGATCTTTCAGGAATCACTGGAGGCAGGGAGGCTAGAGGACTGGAAAGTAGCAAATGTAACACCGCTGTTTGAGGAGGGGAGGCAGGCAGCAGACGGGAAATTGTAGGCCAGTTAGCCTGACTTCAGGTCATTGGCAAGATTTTAGAGTCCATTATTAAAGATGAGATTGCAGAGTACTTAGAAGTGCATGATAAAATAGGTTTTGTCAAGGGGAGGTCATGTCTGACCAATCTGTTAGCGTTCTTTGAGGTAACAAGAAAGTTAGATAAAGGAGAGCTTGTGGACGTGATTTATTTAGATTTCTAGAAGGCCTTTGACAAGGTGCCGCATAGGAGACTGTTAAATAAGTTAAGTGCCCATAGTGTTAAGGGCAAGATCCTAGCATGGATAGAGGATTGGTTGACTAGCAGAAGGCAGAGAGAATGGGAATAAAGGAGTCTCAGGATGGCAGCTGGCGACTAATGGTGTGCCTCAGGAGTCAGTGCTGGGACCACAACTTTTCACAATATACATTAACGATTTGGAGGAAGACACTGTTGCTAAGTTTACAGATGATACAGATATGTAAAGGGACAGGTAGTATTGAGAAAGCGGGGGGGGGCTGCAGAAGGACTTGGACAGATTAGGAGAGTGGGCAAAGAAGTGGAGATGGAATACAATGTGGAAAAGTGTGAGGTTATGCATTTTGGAAGGAAGAATGGAGGCATAGACTAAATGGGAAAATGCTTAGGAAATCAGAAACACAAAGGGACTTGCGAGTCATTGTTCAAGATTCTCTTAAGGTTAACGTGCAGGTTCAGTCAGCAGTTAGGAAGGCAAATGCAATATTAACATTCATGTCGAGAGGGCTAGAATACAAGAGCAGGGATGTACTTCTCAGGCTGTATAAGGCTCTGGTCAGACCCCATTTGGAGTATTGTGAGCAGCTTTGGGCTCCATATCTAAAGGAAGGATGTGCTGGCCTTGG
Source organism: Mustelus asterias (assembly GCF_964213995.1). Taxonomy (NCBI): domain Eukaryota; kingdom Metazoa; phylum Chordata; class Chondrichthyes; order Carcharhiniformes; family Triakidae; genus Mustelus; species Mustelus asterias. The sequence goes on from NC_135806.1 coordinate 63,128,150, forward strand.
AAAGGATCCAGAGGAGGTCCACAAGAACGATCCCTGGAATGAAGAGTTGTCATATGAGGAACGGTTGAGGACTCGGGGTCTGTACTCGGAGCTTAGAAGGATAAGGGGGGGGATCTTATTGAAACTTACAGGATACTGCGAGGCCTGGATAGAGTGGACATGGAGAGGGTGTTTCCACTCCGAATAGAAATCATAGAAACCCTACAGCACAGAAAGAGGCCATTCGGCCCATCGAGTCTGCACCGACCACAATCCCACCCACCCCCATATCCCTATATATTTTACCCACTAATCCCTCTAACCTACGCATCCCAGGACACTAAGGGGCAATTTTAGCATGGCCAATCAACCTAACCCGCACATCTTTGGACTGTGGGAGGAAACCGGAGCACCCGGAGGAAACCCACGCAGACACGAGAAGAATGTGCAAACTCCACACAGACAGTGACCCAAGCCGGGAATCGAACTCGGGTCCCTGGAGCTGTGAAGCAGCAGTGCTAACCACTGTGCTACCGTGCCACCCTAGTAGGAAACTAGAACCAGAGGGCACAACCTCAGGCTAAAAGGGACAATCCTTTAAAACAGAGGAGAATTTCTTCAGCCAGAGAATGATTTTGATTTGATTTATTGTCACATGTATTAACATAGTGAAAAGTATTGTTTCTTGTGCGTTTTACGGACAAACATACTGTTCATAGAGAAGGAAATGAGAGAGTGCAGAATGTAGTGTTACAGTCATAGCTAGGGTGTAGAGAAAGATCAACTTAATGCAAGTTAAGTCCATTCAAAAGTCTGACAGCAGCAGGGAAGAAGCTGTTCTGAGTTGGTTGGTGAATGGTAAATCTGTGGAACTCTGCCGCAGAAGGCTGTGGAGGCCAGGTCATTGAGTGCCTTTAAGACAGAGATGGATTGGTTCTTGATTAATAAGGGGATCAGGGGTTATGAGGAAAAAGGCAGGAGAATGGGGGGGATGAGAAAAATATCAGCTGAGATTGAATGGCGGAGCAGACTCGATGGGCCGAGTGGCCTAATTCTGCTCCTATGTCTTATGGTCTTAAGCACGCCCAGATCCCTCTGTATGTTAATGTTCCCAAGGGTTCCACCTAATTCACACCCAAATTTGATCCTCCAAAATGCATCACATTGCATTTGTCCGGATAAACTCCATCTGCCATTTCAGTGCCCAAGACTCCAGTCTACATCTTGTTGTATCCTCTAACAATTCTTGGCACTATCAACAACTCCACCAATGTATATGTCATCCACAAACTTAATAATCAGATCTGATCCCCACCCCGATCATTCATATACACTACAAGTGGTCCCAGCACAGATCCCTGCAGAACACCAATAGCTACACATCTCCATTCTGATCCATAGCCCTTCCTCAATTATCTTTGTCACTTCTTCAAAAAAAACTCACCAAGTTGGTGTGATATGGCCTTCTCCATAGAAAACCATGCTGCCCGTCACTAACTAGTCCATTTCCTTCCAATGTGCATTTATCTTACCGCTCAGTAGCTTCCCTGAAAGCTTCCCCACCACTGACCACTATTTTTCCTTGTCGAATAACGATATAAAGCACACTAAGGATTTCACCCACTTCCTGTGGTTCCACGCACAACTTCCCTCCATTGTTCTCGAGTGGACCTACTTTCCCTCTCGCTACCCCCTGCTCCTAATATACATAAAAAGCCTTTGATTCTCCTTGACCCGGTTTGCTAAAGACATTTCATGGTCCCTTTTGGGAACCATGGATGACAAGGAAAATTGTAAGCTTAGTCAAAAGGAAACATGATAGATCTAGGCATCTAAAAACTGATGAAGCCCTCAAGCATAGCAAAAGTAGGCAGGACCTTAAACGTGGAATGAGGGCGGCTACTCCCAGTTCCACTTTTAATAAAAAGTCATGAGGGGTCTGCAACGAGTAGATACAGAGAAGCTGTCCCTTTTGGTCAAAGAATGGAGAACAAAAGGAGTTTAAGTTCCTTCCTACTTTCACCATATTCCCTCAAGGGCTTTGTCAGTTTTTAGATGCCTAGACCGACCATATGCTTCCTTTTTCCTATTGACTAAGCTTACAATTTCCCTCATCATCCATGGTTCCCAAATTCTGCCATTTCTAGCCTTCATTTTTGTGGGGGCATGCCTGTCCTGCACTTCAAATCAACTGGCCTTTAAAAGTCTCCCACATGCCAGACATGGATTTGCCCTCAAATAGCCGCTCCCAATCCACATTCCCCAGTTCCTGTCTAATTTGAATGCAATTGGCCTTCGCCCAATTAAGCACCCTCACCTGAGGGCCACTCTTGAGCTTATCCATGACTACCTGAAATCTTATGGAATTATGGTCACTATGCCCAAAATGCTCTCCCAATGAAACATTGATCACCTGGCCCAGCTATTCCCCAATTCCAAGTCCAGTATGGCCCCCTCCCTGGTTGGGCTGTGAACATACTGTATCAAAAAGCCCTCCTGGACACATCTAACAAATTGCTCTCCATCCAAGGCCCTGGCAGTAAGGGAGTCCCAGTCAATATGGGGGAAGTTAAAGTCATCAACCACAACTGCCCTGCTTTTTCCCCCTCCACACCTTTTCAGTATCAGACTGCACAACTGTTCCCGTCTCCTGCAGGATACAGTACACTCCAAACATTTTGATTTCACCCTCCCTATTCCCGAGTTCCACCTATAATGCGTCACAAGATCCCTCCAAAATGTTTCATCCCTCACAGCTGTGATGTGCTCCCTGATCAGCACTGCAACTCCCCCACCCCTTCTGTCCCATTTAAACAACGATATCCCAGAAAGTTACGTTGCCAGTCCTGTCCCTCCTTTAACCATGTCTCCATAATTGCAGTAATATAATTCCATGCAGTAATCTAGGCTCTCAGTTCATCTGAGTTACCAGTTATACTTCTTGCATTGAACCAAACGCACCGCAGACCTCCAGTCCCGCTGAACCACGCAGCTTCCCTCTGTGCTATGTTTATCTCAGTCCCTACACTTACTGTCCTGAAATCCTTAGAATCAGGATGTTCATGAGGCTAGAAAGTATAAGGGTTGCAGAGCTGGGGAAGATTAGAAGAGAGAAAGGGAGGCATGGGGCCTGAGAGATTTGAAAACAATTAAAGATTGCTTGATCAGGAGTCAATGTAGATCTGCAAGTAAGGAGCTGTAGCAGGGGTGGAGTTAAAGCTGGAGGAGAGATGCAGACATAGTTAGAAGCTCATCTCAGGGTCACAGATGCCAACATAGTCTGGTTCAGCCTTAGATAGTTGCCAGGAGCTAGGGGTAAAGTGGTGGCAGTAGCAACCTCAGACAATGGCTTTGATTTTCCTCAATGCAATATTTAATTGGAGGATCTTTCTGCCTACCCATGATTGGACGTGGACAGTCAGTACTAACAGTAATGAGTTGAGGCAGATGGTGGTGACATAGAACCGTGTCTTTAGCATACATATTGAAACTAATGCTGTATTTCTTTTTGATGATGTCATGGGGGGGGGGGGGGGTGGGGGGAAAGAGAGAGAGAGAGAGAGAGAGAGAGAGAGAAAAACAACAGAAGCCATTGCAAGGGATTCCCTGGTTACAATCAAGATATGTTGAGATGCTGGCATTGGACTGGGGTGGGCACAGTAAGAAGTCTCAACACCAGGTTAAAGTCCAACAGGTTTATTTGGAATCGTGAGCTTTCATAGAAATCATAGAAACCCTACAGTGCAGAAGGAGGCCATTTGGCCCATCGAGTCTGCACCGACCACAATCACACCCAGGCCCTACCCCCACATATTTACCCGCTAATCCCGTTAACCTACGCATCGCAGGACTTTAAGGGGCAATTTTTTAAACCTGGCCAATAAACCTAACCCGCACATCTTTGGATTGCTGCTCCTTTATCAGGTGAAGCTCAACTCTGCAACCCTTATATTTTCTGCTGCAGCTCCTGATTCCAAATAAACCTGTTGGACTTTAACCTGGTGTTGTTAAAACTCTTACTGTACAATCAAGATACCCAAGAAAGGGACAAGTGAAAGCAGTCCCACCCAGCTGGGCGGCAATGGTGATGCTAGGAGGTCCACCATGCCAAAGGCTGTAAATTTGTTGAGAAAAACAAGGCAAGATAGTTTACCTTTGTCAGTCACAAGTAAGAAGTCTCACAATACCAATATGCAGAGGTCGAGCTTCACCTGATAAAGGAGCAGCACTCCAAAAGCTCACGATTCCAAATAAACCCGTTGGACTTTAACCTGGTGTTGAGACTTCTTACTGTGCCCACCCCAGTCCAATGCCAGCATCTCCACATCACAGTCACATGTGACCAACATAGGTGGAAACTCACCCAATAAGTATCAAATTAGACAACAATTTATCATAAGCACATTACCTGTGCATAGCTTTTGTGATGCCAACTCTTCCACTGATTCCAGGGTTCATTCAATTCCGGATCTAATCCTGGGGCTGCAAAGACTCCAACCAGGCAGAAAGAAATTGTATAGAAAATCTTCATCCTAGGAAAACAAGAGACAAAAGTTCAATCCATCCATGATTCAGACTGATGTAATCAGTTCACAGATTTTTCTCCAACACCCCGATAGAGAGAACTTTAAAACAACAGCATGTTACATTCCAATTATACGAGTCATACACTTTTATAAAACGAAAAGCACGCACTGAAGATCTGGCCAACGGCTGGATAAGAATCGGGGAACAATCGAGAATCAACCAATAAAAGGCAATAAAGGCGCTTTCCCTTGTTCTAGGCAGGGAATTCAATCGGTAAACATTTTCACAACAACGACGGTCAAACGAGTTGAGGGTCGGGGTTTCTCATTCCCGGATAATACGAATGAACAAATCCCATGAGTCATATAAAAGCTGTGCCTGGAAAGGGATGGGGTAGTATTTCATAAGGATTGTTGGAAATCCGCCCAAAATCCCATCGATCAGTCTATTATTCAAAGAGCGATTGCCAAACCCAAGACGTGTTTGCATCGTCAATGTACTAGCGTGCCGAGGGAGAAGGCTGCAAAACACTCCATTATATTCGTTCAGATCACAACAAGAGCCGAATCATTTCTACCTCAAATGTTTTGCTCAGCAGTAGTTTGAAGACAACATACTGACGACCACCAACCCCCCTTCAAAAGTAATGGATTTTTAAACAAGCAAATAGCTAATTCATGCTATTGCAACTGAAATGGAAAAAAAGGACTTTCTCACCTTCCTGAACAAACTGTAGAGCGTTAATGTGGAGACAATATCCAGCAGCAGTACAAAGGTCTACTCCCTTTCTCTGTGCTCCGGGGCCACCCTGCAAACGACTCGCGAGCGCCGCCTCTTCTTATAGAGCGCGTCACCCGCATTGATACACTCCCAACACTGATTGGCTGGTGTTGGGCCATCACGTGATACCATGTTGCAGTCACGAGCCGCAGGGATCACATGACAGAACTGAACTTGGAGGAGGGGGATCTTATCAGGAATGTTCCTGAGGGTGGGGAACAGTGCGGATGAGTCTACATGCTGAACAAGCATAAAAACGCAGATCCCATTCATAAATAGTTTTCAGCCATGAACTTTTGTGTTTGTTGCTTTCTTCCCACCTCTCAAGAGGTAAGATACATGCAACATGTGAGCCAGGCACAAAAAAGCCACTTGTGTTATCACGTCTAAGACAGATACAAAAAGCCTCTGGCCTCGGGTAGAGCCAATAGGGGCAATAGTTGTCTCATTATCTTAGCTCAGCATATGCAGAGGAAAGGGCGTGAGACTTGGTGAACTCTGACTCAGTATCATGTTCACTGGAATAAATCATATAGTCGTGTGCTTTTACATGTAGTATCAATCAATTAAACAATTTTTAATGTCTAAAGGTACACTACTAAAGTTATTACACAACAGCAAAATAGTTTTGATATGTAATTCCAGGATATTTAGAATCAAAATGTACATTTTTTATAATTGTAAAGTGATTTCAAAGCATAGAGAATAGGTAAAACCGAATAAAGTGGTTGTATTTTGTAGGATTTTAAATGCACAAATTTCAGCAGTAGCAGAATTCAATATTTGCAAAGGTTTCCATTCATACGGAGTTGAAAGTACCTTAGCAAAACACTAAATTAGAACATTCACACATCCTTTACAAATTTGAACATATCACTCCTGATCTCCAGCCAAGTAATGTGGTAAGTTTATCATTTTCAGATTTGAGCAGAACCTCCAAGTTTGGAATAAAGAAAATATTGAAAATAATACTATATTATTGCTGTATTATTACAGCAATAATATTGCTGTAAGTTAATTGTTAAAGATTTTGGTACAGTTATGCAACCTCAAAATCTTATAGTTCCCAGTAGCTTTTCTCGATCATCTGCATCACATATTTGGGAATGCAAGTTAATTACTATAATATTATTTTAATTTAACAATCTAAATTGTTAGTTCAAAGAAATCAATCAGATTGTAGGAACATTATTTTCCAATTCTCTCAGTGTACAGGTGTGGTGTTGGAAGACTGCTAATGTTGTACCATTGTCTAAAGGAAGAAATGGACAGTGTGAATAATGACAGGCCAGTCAATCTAACCTCAATGATGGACAAATTATTAGAGAAAAGACAACATAAATCATCATTTAGAAAGGGATGGATTAATCAGGTACAGTCAGCATAGATCTGTTAAGGGAAGATTGTTTCTGACTAAATTGATTTTTTGAAGAGATAAGGAGGGTCCATCAGAGCACCGAGTTTAATGTGCATGGATGTTGGCAGACTTTTGACAAACTGCAGACTAGTCAGAAAAGTAAAAACCTCAGGCAATTCAAGGAAAGTGGCAAGTTAGATCCAAAACTGGCTCGGTGGCTGAAAGCAAAGGATAATAATCAATGAGTGCTTCAGAAGGCTGTTTCTTTCTTCAAGGTCAGTACTCGGTCCCTTATGACTCATGGTATACATCAATGAGCTTGACAATGAGTTGGAGCATAATTAAGAGGTTTCCAGGTAATATGAAAATGTGATAGTTGATAGTGAAGAAGAGGATATCAATGGACTAGTCAAGTGGACAGAAAAGTGGCAAGTCGAATTCATTTTGGAGAAGTTTGAGGTAATGGATTTGGACAGGAAAAACAAGGCAAGGGAACACCCAATAAATGGTAGGATTCAAAGAAGTGTGGAGGAACAGAGGGACCTTGAATATCCACAGATTCCTGAAGGTAATAGGGTAGGTAGGTAAGGGGTTGCAAAGGTTCATGGGATATTTTCCTTCATTGTCCTTGACCTAGATTATATAAGAGCAGGATGACCAAGCTAGAACTATATAAAACATTAGTTCAACCACAGCTAGAATACTGCATACAGTTCTAGTCATCGCAGTATGGAAGGATATGATTTTTAAAAATTCATTTTTAAAAATTTATTCGTGGGACATAAGCATCGCTGGTTGGCCAGCATTTATTGCCCATCCCTAGTTGCCCAAGGTCAGTTGAGAGTCAATCACATTGCTGTGGTTCTGGAGACACATGCAGGTCAGACCAGGTAAGGATGTCAGATTTCCTTTCCTAAAGGATATTAGTGAACCAGATGGGTTTTTCTGACAATCGACAGTGGTTTCATGGTCATCAACAGGTTCCAGATATTTTTCATTGAATTCAAATTCCACCATCTGCCGTGGTGGGATTCAAACCTGCTGCCCAGAACATTAGCTGAGTTTCTGGATCAATAGTCTAGTGATAATACTACTAGGCCAGGACATTGTCTCACCCTCATACTTGAGAGATCATGGAAGAGAATTACGAGGTTTTGCCAGGAATGGAGAATTTTAGCTGTGAGGCAAGGTTGGATAGGCTGGAGTAATTTTCTTTGAAAGACAGGAGATTTGAGGGGATACTTAATCGTGAGAGACATTGGTAAGAGTTCATGGGAAAGACCTACTCTGGATGGTTTTGGTCAGACAACACTTTGAATATTGCATTCACTTCTGTTCACTGATAAACAATAAAGATGTTCAAATACTGGAGCCAGTGCAAAGAAGAGCCATGAGGTTGATCCCTTGTATTAGGGCCCTGGACAATGAGAAAAGACTGGAGGAACTAAAACCATTCAGCATGGAAAGGGGGGCAGCATCTGAGATTTGATCTTAGAAATCATAGAAACCCTACAGTGCAGAAGGAGGCCATTTGGCCCATCGAGTCTACACTGACCACAATCCCACCCAGGCCCTACCCCCACATATTTACCCACTAATCCCTCTAACCTACGCATTTTAGGATTCTAAGGGGCAATTTTTAACCTGGCCAATCAACCTAACCTGCACATCTTTGGACTGTGGGAGGAAACCGGAGCACCCGGAGGAAACCCACGCAGACACGAGGAGAATGTGCAAACTCCACACAGACAGTGACCCAAGACAGGGACCCTGGAGCTGTGAAGCAATAAGGTACACAAGAAAGGTACACAAGAAAAATACACAAGAACACAAGAAAAATAAGGGAAAGATAAATCCAGAATAAGTTTATTAAAGTTTATTTATTAATTAGTCACAAGTAAGGCTTATATTAACACTGCAATGAAGTTATGATGAAATTCCCCTAGTCGTCACAGTCCAGCGCCTGTTTGGGTCAATGCATCAAACCAGCACGTCTTTCAGAATGTGGGAGGAAACCAGAGCACCTGGAGGAAACCCACATAGAAACGGGGTGAACTTGCAAACGCCACACAGACAGTAACCCAAGCCGGAAATCGAGCCCGGGTCCCTGGCACTGTGAAGCAGCAGTGCTAACCACTGTGCTACGGTGCCACCCCAAACCTAAACTGTGGGAGTGGATCAAGGAGACAAAGATTCTAAGTAACTAAATCTGATGTTTAAGGAGTTGGCTTCATGCACAATGGCAGAGTACCCTGGTATTGTGCATGAAGCACGGTAGCACAGTGGTTAGCACTGCTGCTTCACAGCTCCAGGGTCCCGGGTTCGATTCCCGGCTCGGGTCACTGTCTGTGTGGAGTTTGCACATTCTCCTCGTGTCTGCGTGGGTTTCCTTCGGGTGCTCCGGTTTCCTCCCACAGTCCAAAGATGTGCGGGTTAGGTTGATTGGCCAGGTTAAAAATTGCCCCTGAGATGCGTACATTAGCGGGTAAAATATGTGGGGGTAGGGCCTGGGTGGGATTGTGGTCGGTGCAGACTCGATGGGCCGAATGGCCTCCTTCTGCACTGTAGGATTTCTATGATTTCAATGGGAGGATATTAGGTTATTCTGAATGGATGAATTAACATAGGCCTAATGCCCTTCCTTATCTGTAAATATGAGATCTTGTGAAGTGGTGACATGAAACAATCCAAAGCTGTTTGGTGAGGTCAATTTGATGTGTAGACCATCTGGAATAATAAAATAACTAAAATAAAAGGGAATCCCAAGGCCTTTTAAATGCATATAAATACCAACAGTGTGGTAAAAGAAAGAGTAGGGCCAATTAGGGATAAAAAGGAGGACTTGTACATGGAGGTTGGAGAAATAACAGAGGTGTTAAAATAGTAGTTTAGGTCTATCTTTACAAAGGAAGATAATGCTACCCAGGATGAGGTGAAAGAGGAGGCAACTGGTACACTTAAGCAATTTACAATTGAGAAGGTGGAGGTGTTAGAAAGGCTATCTTTACCTAAAATTGATAAAGTACCAAGACCAAGTGAGATGCATTCAAGGGAAGTAAGAGTAGAAATTGCAGACACACTCGTGATAATCTTCCAGTTTTCCTTGGACACAGGGTCTCCAGAGGACTAGAGAATTGTGAATCTTACACAAAAAATGGTGCAAGGTTAAAGCTGGCAACTTACATACCAGTAAGTTTGACTTCAGTGGTAGGGAAACCTCTGGAAACTGTATTTCAGGACAACAGCAATAGTCACATGTGCAGGATAATTAAGGAAAACCTTTAAGAGAAAATCACATATAATTAACTTGTTGATGTTTTTTGTGGAGGTAACAAAGAAGGTTGATAAGGGAAATGCTGTTTATGCATTTATGTTTATGCATTATGGTGTTTATGCATTTCCAAACACATAACAGACTTGTGAGCAAAATTCAATCTTGTGGAATAAAAGGGCAAGTAGGCAATTACTTGAGGAGAGATGTAGTTGCATTGGAAGCGGTTCAGAAGACGTTCACTAGATCGATTCCAAAGATGAGGGGTTTGTCTTACGAAGTGAGATTGGGCAGTTTAGGTCTATACTTCCTGGAGTTTAAAAGGATGAGCGGAGATCTAATTGAGGTGTATGAGATGATAAGGGGAATTGACAAAGTAGATGTGGAGAGCTATTTCCTCTTGTAGGGCAATCTAGAACAAGAGGTCATAGTTTTAGGATAAGGGGTGGCCAATTTAAAACAGAGATGAGGAGAAATTACTTCTCTCAAAGGGTTGTGAGTCTGTGGAGTTCACCACCCCAGAGTGTGGTGCATATCAAACTGAGTAAATTTAAGGAAGAGGTGGACTAATTTTTAATTAGTAAGGGTTTGAAGGGCAATGGTGAATGGGCGGGCAAGTGGAGTTGAGGCTGAGAATGAGATCAACTATGATCATATTAAATGGTGGAGCAAGCTTGAGGGGCTAAATTGCCTACTCCTCCTCCTAGTACTTATGATTATCATTCTTATGAATTGGATAAAACATTGGCTGAGTGACAGTAAAGAGAAAATAGTGATAAATGGTAGATTTTCAGATTGAAGGAAAGTTTGTAGTGGAGTTCCCCAGGGTTTTCTGTTGGGATCCTTACTCTTCCTGGTATGTATGAATGACTTGGACTGTAGTGTTCAGGGCATGGTTGTTAGAATTTGCAGATGATACAAAGATTGGAAACTGCGATGAGGATGGTTTTGAACTTCAAACGGACATGGACATGTTTGTAGATTGGGTAGACAAGTGGCAGATGAAAATCAAGTAACAGTTTAACAACACCAGGTTAAAGTCCAACAGGTTTATTTGGTAGCAAATACCATTAGCTTTTGGAGCGCTGCTCCTTTGTCAGATGGAGTGGAAATTTGCTCTCAAACAGGCCACAGAGACACAAAATCAAGTTACAGAATACTGATTAGAATGCAAATCTCTACAGCCAACCAGTTCTTAAAGATACAGACAATGTGAGTGGAGGAGGGAGCATTAAGCACAGGTTAAAGAGATGTGTATTGTCTCCAGACAGGACAGCCAGCAAGTCCAGGAGGCAAGCTGTGGGGGTTACTGATAGTGTGACATAAAGCCAACATCTCGGTTTAGGCCGTCCTCATGTGTGCGAACACAATGAGACAGCCAATGAATCGGAACAGCCGACAGAGAGTACAGACAAGATGAAAATCAATACAGAGAAGTGTGAGGTGATTCATTTTGACAGGAAGAATATGGAGAGGCAATACAAAATAAAGGGAGAAACTCTAAAGGAGGCTCAAAAATAGAGGGACCTCGATGTATATGTGTATAAGTCATTGAAGATGGCAGGGCACGCTGAGAGAGCAGTTAATAAAACATAAGGCTTTACTAATAGGAGAATTGAGTTTGAAAAGTAAAACGGATATGTTGAACTCTTATAAGGCACTATAGCTGGACCTCATCTGGAGTAGTGTGTTCAGTTCTGGGTGCCATACATGAGGAAGGATGTGAAAGCATTGAGAGAGTACAGAGGGCATCACAAGAATAATTCCAGGGATAAAAAACTGTAGCTATGAGAATTGATTCGAGGGATTGGGATAGTTTTCCTCAGAAAAAAGGCGGCTCAGAGCGAAGTTGATAGCAGTATTGAAGGTAACTTGAGGGTATACAGACAGGGTAAACAGCGAGAAACTATTCTTGTTCAAGACAGCATCAAGAACTAGAGGGCACACATTCAAAATACTTGACAAAAGGAGCACAAATGATATGATGAAAAGATTGGAGCCTTAAACAAATTTTCTGAGAGGGTGGTGGAAGCAGGTTTGATTGAGGTATTGTATTGCTATCTGAAAAGAAAGAATGTGCAAGATTATGGAGATAAGGCAGGGAAGTGGGACTAGGTAGAATGCTTTTTCAGAGAGCCACTGCAGACTCAATGGGCTGAATGGCCTCTGCCTGCATTGTAAACATTGTGTGAATAACCTGTATCTTCTTCTCACAAAATAAAAGTACATTAAAAGAGTAATATCCAAGACATGTATTGTAGATGTTAAGACATTTATTACATTTAGAATTTTACTTATGGTTTAGTTTAGATAAAAACAAAATCTGTTGTGCTTGTTTTCAACTGTACATTTGTATGAACAATTGGCATTTTGGGCATGAATTTCCATAGGGATGCTCCTGTTCTTCCACTAAGTTCAATGGAAACCCAGATACACCATTTTTAGGTTAATGTGTTTCTGCCAAAGTTTTTTTAAGTCTATTTATTAGTGTCACAAGTAGGCTTACATTAACAATGCAATGATGTTACTGTGAGTGTCTGCTTTTTGTGACAAAATAAAATAGCCTGGAAATGATGCAAGATTCCATTCATAAAAGAGAGTCATACAGAAATAGACCCTTCGGCCCAACTCGTCCATGCCGACCAGGTTTCCAAAACTGAACTGGTCCCAACTGCCTGCATTTGGCCCGTATCCCCCTAAACCTTTCCTATCCATGTACCTGTCCAAATGTCGTTTAAATGTTGTAATTGTCCGGCCTCTACCACATTCTCTGGCAACTCATTCCATATCTAGCACCACCCTTTGTGTGGAAAAGTTGTCCCTTTAAATCTTTCCCCTCTCACCGTAAACCTATGCCACCTAGTTATGGACTCCCCTACCCTGGGAAAAAGACCTTGGCTATTCATCTTATCGATGCCCTTCATGATTTTATAAATTTCTATAAGGCCACCCTTCATCTTGCTATGCTCCGGGGAAAAAGTCCTAGTGTATCCTGCTCGCCTTATAATTCAAACCTTCCAGTCCCAGTAACGTCCTTGTAAATTTCTTTTGCACCATTCCAGTTTAATAACATCCGTCCTATAGCAGGCCAACCAGAATTGTATGCAGTACTCCAAATGTGGCCTCACCAATGTCTTGTACAGTTGTAACATAACGCCCTAACTCCTGTACTCAATGCTCTGATCAATGAAGGCAAGTGTGCCAAATGCCTTCTTCACCACCCTGTCCACCTGTGACCCCAGAGCCCTACCATTAACTCTAAGTCCTGCCCTTTGTCTTACCAAAATGCAACACCTTGCATTTACCTGAATTAAACTCCATTCCTCGGTCTACTGGCCCAATTGGTCAAGACCCCATCGTAGTCTTAGATAACCTTCTTCACTATCTACGACACCACCAATTTTAGTTTCATCCACAAACTTACTAACCATGTTTCCTATATTCTCATCCAAATCATTAATATAAATGACAAAACAACAGTGGAACCAGCACCGATCCTTAAGGCACATTGCTGGTCACAGGCCTCCACTCTGAAAAAAAACCTCTACCACCACCCTCTGTCTCCTACTTGCAAGCCATTTTTGTATCCAATTGCCTAGTTCTCCCTGGATCCCACATGATCTAACTTTACTGACCTGTCTGCCATGCAGTAGCTTGTTGAAGGCCTTGCTAAAGTCCATGTAGACAATTTAGACTGCTATAGTTCAAACAGGGAAATTTAAACTTCAACAAGAATAAGGAAAGGCTTTTTAAACTCAGTCATTGTGCTAGCTGAGATCTTGTGAGTTGGCAAAGTGGCTCATGTCACATGATTCTTTATAATTCAGCTAACAGTAAATAACTGAAAATGAAGCAAGATTGCATTCGCTAAATAGTATCCACTCTAGTTAAAACAGGGAAATTGAAACTTAACAAGGATAAGGAAAGTTTTTTTTTACTCAGTCATTATGCCGGCTAAGGTCTTAATGTGAGTTGGCAGTGCAGCTGATGTGTCACATGGTTGTTTATAATTCAGTCAGCTGCAAATAACAGTTAAAGATGCCAAGAAAAGACTGCTCATGTGTTTCTCAACTGGACTATTAAACAAGCAGCAGCTTCCTAACATTACACAATATTTTGGATTGTTTCATTCTTAAAATCAGTTTCTATCTGTCACCTCGTCAGTGAAGACAGAAATACCATATATGCTTCAATTCCAGTCGAATCCAAACATTGTACCCACCAGAGAGACAAACAAGATGAGTGAGCGCTTTCGCTGCGGAGCTTGGTGCAATATCTGGTAATGGGCGACAGCTGGGAGACTGATAAATGAGCCACCTGGGCTACTCTGCTCACATTGGGCTGGAGGATTAAGATTTTTCAGAATTAAAAGGCAATTTGCTGGAAATTGATGGAAAATAAACCAGTGTGGTGTTGCCGTGTAACAGTGAGGCATTGCATATGCATGCTTTATATTAGCAGTTACAGTAGTCTGTGTCAAGACTGTGTTTTGGAGAATAGATCTTTTGTCAGCAATATTTTGAAAAATTAATCAAGGAAATGGGACATTTATATTAGAAAATTGCAACCAAGAATTGCTGACTTTGCTTCGAGGCGAGATGGGTGAAGGCTTTGACGCTAATAATAATACAACATGGAAACAGCCTGTCCATGTTTACAATCCGTGTGAACAAATGGCTCTCAGCTCCTGATAGGTTGCAGGCAGAAGGGATCAGAAACTCCTCTGGACTAGCCCAGCTATCCTCTGCTGTGTCATCAATGACCCTCCATCCATCATAAGGTCAGGAGTGGGGATGTTCGCTGATGACTGCACAATGTTCAGCACCATTCGTGGCTCCTCAGATATTGAAGTAGTCCATGTCCAAATGCAACAAGACTTGGACAATATCCAGGCTTGTCAGCAGGCAATGACCATCTCCAACAAGAGAGGATCTAACCATCACCCCATGACATTCAATGGCATTACCTTGGCAGAATCCCCCACTATCAACATCCTGGGGGTTACCATTGATCAGAAACTCCTCTGGACTAGCCAGTTAAATATTGTGGCTACCAAAGCAGGTCAAAGGCTAGGAATCCTGCACCTGCTTAGATAGGATGGACGTAGGGAAGTTGTTTCCATTAACAGGGGAGACTAGGACGCGGGGGCACAGCCTTAGAATAAAAGGGAGTCACTTTAGAACAGAGATGAGGAGAAATTTCTTCAGCCAGAGAGTGGTGGGTCTGTGGAATTCATTGCCACAGAGGGCTGTGGAGGCCGAGACGTTGAGCGTCTTCAAGACAGAAATTGATAAATTCTTGATTTCTCGAGGAATTAAGGGCTATGGGGAGAGAGCGGGTAAATGGAGTTGAAATCAACCATGATTGAATGGTGGAGTGGACTCGATGGGCCGAATGGCCTTACTTCCGCTCCTATGTCTTATGGTCTTATGGTCTTAACTCACGGAGTGCAATGAGGTGTAAATAGGAAGAACGGAAAAGGTTTCAAAAAGCAGTAGCGACCAAGAAGATGGAGGTTTTTGTGGACAAGAAAGAAGGTTTTGAAGTAGATGTGCCAAGGAATGGGGAGGAGTTAGAGGTTGGTAAGGATGCTGGTGATAGATGAATGAGATTAATTGTGGGATAGGAGACGTGCAGAGATCTGGGTTAATTTGAATTATGTGGAGCTAAGAAGCTTTGGAGTAGTGAAACATGGAGGTGCAAAAGACTTGGAGAAAGGTTTCAGTGTCTGGGGGGAGGTGGTTTATTGGGGCAGGGTGAAGAGAAATGGTGATAGAAAATTTAATTGTGTTTATTACACTCCAAGTTTTACAGCAATCTGGCCTCAGTGCAGTGTTCCATTGTCAGCTAACAGGTTGTTGTTCACCATTTGTGGTTTCTTCCACTCAGAGTTTTCAGTTCAAAGAAGCAGAGATAAAAGCTGTTTAAGAGGATAGTTGGCACGTGAACAGTTTAGGATTCAAGAATTTCTTCACATTCCAACCCCCTCCACCACCTTGTTTCACAAATTAAACAAATCAGCAACAAATCACTGATGTTAGCAACAGCACATTGATGCCAAGATCCAAACACAAAGCTCATGAGCTAGTGTTTAAAGTTGGTTCATTCGAGTTTGCATCTGTGACTACTATTCCGTTTTATTTAGTCTTCCTTAGTGCTATTACATATTATTCATAAAGTAAACAGTAAAATTTTAAAGGCGGTACACTAAATCTTTGAAGGCGGTAGGACTAGTTGAGAAGACAATTTTTAAGAAAAGGTGGTGGAATCCTTGACTTTATGAATAGAAGCGAAAGGCTGCATTTTCCAAAGTTTACCAACATCCAACTGCCAAGAACAGTTTGGATCCAGATTCCAGGGACTGTCGTGCACTGAACATCAGCATTTTGCAGAAGCTGACTAATTATTGGGTGGCCTCCATGATAGCTGTCCATATACAGAGAGCAGGCGGCGAGCAGTGGGTGGAAGATGGAAATGGTGGGCCCGGGGCTCCCATCTGGATTCAAAGTGCAAGCAGCCAAAGACATTCAGCTCTGAGGGAAGAGTCTTCCAAAGCAGTGATCTAGCAGTCTGTTAAAGACAGGGTAGCCCCATGCTTCAGTGACACATTCCCAGTTGGTGAGGGGATTTGAGCCAGTGGAAACATTTTGTTTCTGGTCAGCAGCAGCATGAGGCCCAGACAAAGGATACTTGGCTGGAGGTCAGAGGTCAGCAGCTGCAAAGTGGTTAACAGGACTTGGGTCTTGCAATGACCTTCTCCATTCTGGCGTTGGTGTGAAGCTAAGCCAAGTTGTCAGCAATGTCTTAAAGGGATGGAATGCCTCTGAGCAGGAGGCCCTCAAGGCCGGCTTTGTATAGGGTCACTGAGGAAATGAGTACCAATGCCAAACTGAGGGAAGGGATCAAAGCTAGGAAAAGTTGGAAGGATGTAATATAAGCACAGGGTCACTGCAATGATAGGATTTTCATTTCTGATTACTGAGTATGATGGGAAAATGGGAACTGTAGCTGAACCCCTCATCCTCACACTACAGGAGAAACAAGCAGACAACATCCACGAGAGGAGAAATTCAGGGGGTGGAGTGGCCATTCTGGCAACATTGACTGGCGTGGAGCAAGAGGAACTTGACGTTGTAAGGATGGCAGCAGTGCAGGCAATTGGCAATGGCAAGATTGGCATCTGACAAAGAGAGGGTAAAGGTTTATTGAATAAAGCATAAATCACCTTGGAGCAGC
The DNA here is from genome assembly GCF_964213995.1 of Mustelus asterias. Lineage (NCBI taxonomy): Eukaryota > Metazoa > Chordata > Chondrichthyes > Carcharhiniformes > Triakidae > Mustelus > Mustelus asterias. Next base: position 63,145,300 of record NC_135806.1, read on the forward strand.
GTCTGATTCTGTGAAGTCATTTCCAGTAGTTACCACTTGATAATCTGATTAGAAAAACTGGAGTCAATGGGAATCATACCGAGCACAAAGGAAGATGGTTGGAGGTCAATCATCTCAGTTCCAGGACATCACTGCAGGAGTTCCTCAGGCGAATGTCCTAAGCCCAGCTATCCTCTGCTGTGTCATCAATGACCCTCCATCCATCATAAGGTCAGGAGTGGGGATGTTCGCTGATGACTGCACAATGTTCAGCACCATTCGTGGCTCCTCAGATATTGAAGTAGTCCATGTCCAAATGCAACAAGACCTGGACAATATCCAGGCTTGTCAGCAGGCAATGACCATCTCCAACAAGAGAGGATCTAACCATCACCCCATGACATTCAATGGCATTACCTTGGCAGAATCCCCCACTATCAACATCCTGGGGGTTACCATTGATCAGAAACTCCTCTGGACTAGCCAGTTAAATACTGTGGCTACCAAAGCAGGTCAAAGGCTAGGAATCCTGCACCTTGTGGCATAAGTCTGTCTTCCAGGAGTGTGCAGAACCCAAACACCATCAGCCTCAATAGGTGAAACCTTCAGCAGCATTGCTACTCTAACATGCTCAGGAAGTCCATCCTCCTGCTGTACACTTAATTCTGCAGATATAATCTTTTGGCCCCTCCTGCCCCTCAACTAATGTCTCTGCATTCATCTAAACCATGAGACTACCGATGTCGATGGGGCCACTTCTCCCCACAGCTTCAGCCCAACTCTAAGTCGGTGGCCCGAGTAAAATGTGGAGACTCAGGTATGAGGACCTTAGCTGCCAACTTTCCCCAAATGCACATTTCTCCAAGACCTTCTGTGTCAGTCAGCAATCACAATCTTGCAGCGCTGCTTAAACCACGGCCAGTCAATGGCTGTACATGAGTTTCTGGTTGCTGATGCTGATTTTATATGGAATTTTGAGTGGCTGCCTCGTCAGTCAAGGCGTTTCCACATTGCAGCCATATCATTTGCTTGGACGAGCTGCTAACACATCATAGGGTCCATGAGACTCTTATAAAATTGCTAGCCTACCTGCAAGTATCTCTTCATTACCTGATTATTGACCCTAATCACCTTGCCACTACTATCAGGTGGGAAAAAAGATGTGGAGATGCCGACGTTGGACTGGGGTAAACACAATAAGAAGTCTCACAACACCAGGTTAAAGTCCAACAGGTTTATTTGGTAGCAAAAGCCACTAGCTTTCGAAGAAGCAGCGCTTCGGAAGCTAGTGGCTTTTGCTACCAAATAAACCTGTTGGACTTTAACCTGGTGTGGTGAGACTTCTTACCAGGTCGGAAAGCTATATCCTACTGGAGAAGCCACCTCCAGAAAGATCATGGGGAAATAGATACAGGTCAGACAACCAAAATAATGCAGTGTGACGCAGAATTGTTAGCACACATTGCTCTCAAACCCACCTCCACCTCTGCAAAAAATTCAGCCCAAAGAGTACAAGAGCTGGGAAGTTATGATAAACCTTTATAAATACTGGTTAGGCTTCAACTCAACAAAGCTAATTGCACATATTAGTGGTGCAGTGGTTAAGGTCATTAACTCTGATTGAAGTTAAAGATTGAGGTTTGATCATGTGATGTCTGCAAATGTTATTTCTTTTATCTTCTGAAAGGTCAGTCTATCTTTGCCCATGGTTTTGGGCCTGCAAATATTGTGTGAATAGTTCTGAGATCAAGGTTGTTACCCATGAGCCGGGAAAGGCAAGAAACTGAAGCAATTCACAGAGCAGAAACCAGAAGTATGAAGAAATTTTGATTTCAACAGTAACTCACTGAAGTTGCATAGATAACTAATAGTAGTACTGGTAACACTCATATTCCCTTCATAACCAATAATAACAAAATCATTCTCTGATAGCCTATCAGTGACTGGAAATAACATCTGTAAATTATAGTAATTCTCTGATAGTCACCCTGAAACCATAGCCAGAGCTCCCTGCATTTCACAAGGTATGGTCTAACATATTAATTAGGAACAGAAACAGGCCAGTCGGCTCCCTATATGTTTCAATAAGATCACCTCTCATTCTTCTAAACTCCAGTGGACACAAACAGCCAGTCCAACCTTTCCTCATTAGATACACACCCCCATCCCAGGTATCAGTTGAGTGAACCTTCTCTGAACTGCTCCTAACACATATATAACCTTTCTTAAATGAGACACTATTCCAGCTGCAATAAAACTTTCCTACTTGATATTGCATTCCTCTTGCAATAAATGATAATATTCAATTTTCCTTCCTAATCAACTGCATACTAATGTTTTTGTGATTCATGTACCAGAACACCCAGCTCCCTCTGCACTCAAGAGTTCTGTAATCTCTCCATTTAAATATGCCGCTTTTCTATTCTTCCTGCCAAAGGGGACATATTCACATTTTCCCTTAAGTATACTTCATCTGCCAAATTTCTGTCAACTCACTTGACCTTTGTCCCTTTGCAGACTCAATTGCATCCTCTTCACAATTTATTTTCCTAACTGTCTTTGTGTCATCAGCAAATCTAGCAACCATACATGTTTGACTACCTTGTCAATGCCACTTTTAAGTGGCTAAATCTATCTTCCCTTCATCTAAGACTCTGATTTGACCACTGGCTCTGAATAAAGGTGAATCTGAATCTCAGTCGGAACTGATCTAGCTGCACTGGGACTTCACACATCGAAACTGGCTGATATTATCTGTCCTGAACCAAACTGAGCACAAAAGTCAGCAAGCTTAATATTTGGGGCACTTCTCACAAAGCACATCAGCTCAGCACCAACAAAATCACTCCGAGCTCAGACTTAATAAAGGAGGGTTTACATTGAATGATAGAAACAGTACAGGAGGAGGTCATTAAGCCTCCAATGGTGTCTGCAGAAACCCCATTCCCTCAGACCATCTCTTTATTTTTTTTAACAATCCTGGAGAAAAATCATCAGTGCATTAAAACAAAATGGGGGGTTAATTTTTTTTGAACATTTCTCTTTACTGATGTAAAATTATTGGAAATGGGAAAATAAGGTGGTTTGGTTGACAGTCAAGCATCAACCAATGGGATAATGAATCTTTTTAGTTTTCCAATTAATGTCAGAAGACTACGCATCACAAGGGTGGATGTGTCAGCTGACTAATGGCAAGCATGTGAGGGCAGGTCATGTGATGAAACCTCCAGGGATACATTTCATTGCAGCAGCTGGCAACATTAAGTTCAAAAATACTAATAAAAAGCAAAACAAAATTGTAAATACTGGAACTCAAAAACAAAAATCTGAGAGCACTCAGTAGATCAGTTAGCTTCTGTGTAAAGGTAGAAATGTTAACATTTTGGTTGCAACCTTTTTTTGTTTCCGCGATGCCTAATTTATTTTGAATACTGATTGCGTTACTGCCCTGAATAAAATACATCAAGTAAATCATTGTCTGCTCACTCAGATTGTTTGGTCATCAATTAATGCAGGAGATTAGGATCATTGACACCCAAAACATTTGATGGCTTGTGGATATCTCCACATTGTCTTTTTAAGGGAAAATACTTGGTTCCAATTATATGATGTTTGTAGAAACCTTTTTTTCATTTGTTTACCAAGTAGCACACATTCTGTAAACCACATTAGTAGCTCATCTAATTTTGTTAAAAAGATAAATGACCATTTTAAATTATTCATCCAACTCAGTCTGCCCCCATTGCTATAGTTTACTGGTTGCAGGAATTTAAATGATTCCAGGAATTTCTGTTTTTTTAAATTCAGACCTTTAAAGTCTAGCATCTTTGAGCTGGTTCCTGGTACTTACCTTATCAAATGCTTTAAATTAGTAGATCTCTATATCCAAAATGGTATCTGAATTCAAAATACTATTAAAGTGGTTATCACATAATCTGTGTAATGTATCCACGGTAAAGTTGTTGTTTGCAGACTTTATCCCAGGAAGTATGATTTCTCAATCAAAGTAAGCCTGGTTCTCAATCTTTCCAAGAGGGCTCTGAAATATTGGGAATTTTCATAGGTAGTCCAAACAAAATTTTCATTGATCGCTAGTTCTTGTTCTTCAGTTGGATTTGTGGAGTTGGATCACCAACATTGGGCAGCATGGTGGCACAGTGGTTAGCACTGCTGCCTCACAGCTCCAGGGACCTGGGTTTGATTCCTGGCTTGGGTCATTGTCTGAGTGGAGTTTGCACATTCTCCTCATGTCTGCATGGGTTTCCTCCCACAGTAAGAAGTTTAACAACACCAGGTTAAAGTCCAACAGGTTTATTTGGTAGCAAAAGCCACACAAGCTTTCGAGGCTCTGAGCCCCTTCTTCAGGTGAGTGGGAATTCTGTTCACAAACAGAACTTATAAGACACAGACTCAATTTACATGAGAAACTCGGCATCACCACCAGCAGCAACCAAGCCTCCCCCGGTACCACAGTAGGAAACAGTCCCACTGCAGGGAAGTCCATTGTCAACACATTATTCATGTAAATTGAGTCTGTGTCTTATAAGTTCTGTTTGTGAACAGAATTCCCACTCACCTGAAGAAGGGGCTCAGAGCCTCGAAAGCTTGTGTGGCTTTTGCTACCAAATAAACCTGTTGGACTTTAACCTGGTGTTGTTAAACTTCTTACTGTGTTTACCCCAGTCCAACGCCGGCATCTCCACATCATTTCCTCCCACAGTCCAAAGATGTGCAGGTTAGGTTGATTGGCTATGCTAAATTGACCGTTAGTGTCCCAGAATCATAGGTTAGAGGGACAGAGCCTGGGTGGGATTGCTTTCGGTGCAGCCTCGATAGGCCGAATGGCCTCCTTCTGCACTGTAGGGATTCTAATGATTCATCAGTTTGCTGCAGGTTGCAAAGTTTACAAATATAGACTTGGTGTACTGGGCCAAGCGTCTGCAATGTGGTTTTTGATTGGATTTATTGTCACATGTATAACATGCAGTGAAAAATCTTGTTTCTTCGCGCTATACAGACAAAGCATACCATACATAGAGAAGGAAAGGAGAGAGTGCAGAATGTAGTGTTACAGTCATAGCCAGGATGTAGAGAAAGATCAACTTAATGCAAGGTAAGTCCATTCAAAAGTCTGACAGCAGCAGGGAAGAAGCTATTCTTGAGTCAGTTGGTACGTGACTTTAGACTTCTGTATCTTTTTCCCCGACGGAAGAAGGTGGAAGAGAGAATGTCTGAGGTGCGTGGGGTCCTTAATTATGTTGGCTACTTTGCCGAGGCAGCGGGAAGTGTAGACAGTCAATGGATGGGAGGCTAGTTTGTGTGATGGATTGGGCTACATTCATGACCTTTTGTAGTTCCTTGCAGTCTTGGGCAGTGCAGGGGCCATACCAAGCTGTGATGCAACCCGAAAGAATGCTTTCTACGGTGCATCTGTAAAAGTTGGTGAGAGTTGTAGCTGACATGCCAAATTTCCTTCGTCTTCTGAGAAAGTAGACGCGTTGGTGGGCTTTCTTAACAATAGTGTCGGCATGGGGAACCAGGACAGGTTGGTGGTGATCTGGACACCTAAAACCTTGAAGCTCTTGATTCTTTCTACTTTGTCCCCGTTGATGTAGACATGTTCTCCTTTACGTTTCCTGAAGTCGATGGCAATCTCCTTTGTTTTGTTGCAAAGTTTACAAATATAGACTTAGTGTACTGGGCCAAGCGTCTGCGATGTGGTTTTTGTGGTTATCTCATTCCTGTACTCTGTCTCGTCATTGTTTGAGATCTGACCCACTACGGTGGTGTCGTCAGCAAACTTGAAAATCGAATTGGAGGGGAACTTGGCCACACAGTCATAGGTGCATAAGGAATATAGTAGGGGGCTGAGAACACAGCCTTGTGGGGCATCGGTGTTGAGGATGATCATGGAGGTGGTGTTGTTGCCCATCATTGATTGTGGTCTGTGAGTTAGGAGGTTCAGATTTGTGCAAGATCCCATTGCTACTGCCAGCAGAGTTTCAGGGTAACCAGTAGTAGGATGAGTGGTGGCCATTGGCCCAAGCACCAGCTGGGGACTGTCTCATTGCACACTGTCTGAGGCATAGCTAGCCCTGGGGGCACGGTAAAGCAGACACCAATTGTTAAATCCTAGATCAGCTGACTCCAGAGCAATGTTTGCACCTTTATACTGGGTTGGAATTGATATGCTAATAAACTAGATTACTCACTCCACATTTCCCAGAGTTTGTCTTTCAATTGCTGCTGCCATTTGCTTGAGGTGCCATTCAGACTGGCTTGCCGACCCTCCTCTGTCTGTTGGTTAGCAAATTGGTTGCACAGAGAAGCTCTTCTAGGCTCCAAAGCTGCCACTGGCTATTTTTTATGTTGCACTCAGCTTGACTGGTTCCTACAAAATAATATATTATCACTTTTAAAGAGGTATGCTGCTGTGTTAATTCTTGGGGAAACATGTCAACGACCATGAAGATAGTCTTCAAAAAGACATGGATAAATTGGTGGATTGAGCAGACAAGTAGCAGATAAAGTTCAATGCAGAGAAGTGTGAGGTGATTCATTTAGGCAGGAAGAATATGGAGAGGCAATATAAAATGAAGGGAGAAACTCTAAAGGAGGTGCAGGAACAGAGGGACCTCAGTATATATGTGTATAATCAAAAGTCATTTTGATTATACACATATATACTGTGAGAGAGCAGTATTTTGAGAGAGCAGTTAATAAAGTTAATAAAGTATTTCAGACTGCAACCTGCAGTTGATGCCAAAACATTCAATGTATTCAAGAGGTAGCTGGATATAGCACTTGGGGCAAATGGGATCAAAGGTTATGGGGTAAAAGCAGGATTAGGCTATTGAGTTGGATGATCAGCCATGATCTTAATGAATGGCGGAGCAGGTTCGAAGGGCCAAATGGCCTCCTCCTGCTCCCATGTTTCTATCTCAGGCTTTATTAATAGGGACAGAGAGTCTAAGAAGTTCATGTTGAAATTGTGTAAGATACTATAGATAGCCCTCATCTGGAGTACTGCATATGGCTCTGGGTGCCATGCTTGAGGATTAGAGAGAGTACCAAAGAGATTCACAAGATTTATTCCAGGGATGAAGATATGTAGCTATGAGGATAGATTGGAAAGATTAGGATTGTTTTCCTCGGAGAAAAGGCTGAAAAGAAAGTTGATAGAGGTATTTAAGATCCCGTGGGGTACGGACAGATTAAATAGAGCGAAACTGTTCCCACTCAAGAGAGCATCAACAACTAGAGGGCACACATTCAAAATAATTGGCAAAAGGAGTAAAAGTGACACGAGGAAAAGATTTTTCATCAAGAGGGCAGTTGGAGTCTTGAACAAAATTCCTGAGGGAGTGGTAGAGGTAGGTTCAATTGAGGTGTCCAAAAGGGAATTGGATTGCTGTCTGAAAAGAAGGAATGTGAAAGGTTTTGGGGATCAGGCAAGAGAAATCTGTGCTGGAAGTTCTTAATCAACCCATATCCTCTCCTCCCCCTCCACCCCCCACCCAAATTATCTAGAACTTTTCCCAGCATTGAAGTTAAACTGAGTGGCCTGTAATTGCTGGACTTACCTTTACATCCTTCTTTGAACAAGGGTGTAACATTAGCAATTCTTCATTTCTCTGGCACCATTCCAGAATGTAAGGAAGACTGAAAAATTATGGTCAGTGCCTCCAGTTTCCACTCGCACTTCCCTCAATATCCTTCGATGCATTGCATCTGATCCTGGAGCCTTATCAACTTGAGGTACAAACAGCCTATCCAAACCTCCTCCCCATCAGCATCAAACCCTTTGAGTGTCTGAATTACCTCCTCTCTCACAAGGTGTGGATAGCATCTTGTTCTTTGGTAAGGACAGATGCAAAGTATTCATTTAACAGCTCAGTGCACACTTGCCTTCATACATTGTTCTCCTTTCGATCCCTAATTGTATCCACTCCTCCTTTTACAAATTAGATGCCTGTAACATATTTTTGGATTATCATTTATATTAGCTGGTAATGTCTTTTCATACTCTCCCACTTTCTCTTTCTTGTTTTTGCTTGGGTTTTGGTTATCTTGTTCACGTGACATGTCATTGACACACTTTTTCTTCTTCCTCTGAATCTCTATATAATCCAGGAACCTTTTCTTTCTTTTCCCCCTGCCTGTTCACTTTGTGAGAAAATACTTTGCCTGTTCCTGAACTCTCTCTTCTCTAAAGGGTGCCCAGTGTTCAGATACCATTTTCCCTGCCAATCTTTGATTCCAATTGATCTGGGCCAGATCTGCTTTCACCCTCACTGAAGTCCTAGTTAATTATCTTACTTTGGATTGTTCCTGGTTTCCAAACCTTATGATATATTGATCGATCACCGTCCCCCGAATGTTCCACTCCTGACACTTACATCTACTTGGATCACCTGATTCCCAAGAACCAGTGCTAGAAGTGCCTCCTTCCTCTTTGGAGTGGAGACAGACGACTGTCAAATATTTTCCTGAAAACACTCTAGGAACTCCTGTTTCTCTCTTCCCTTTATACTCCTACTGTCCCAGTCTATACTCGGATTATCAAAGTCTCCCATTATAACTACTCTATACTTCTTACACCTCTCTCTAATTTCCTTTAAAGGATTTTTGAGCACTACACACTCTAGGTCTGCTTTCATAACCATATGCAAACTAAATGTAGTTGCATGTGACCAGTTAGTTTACAAATCAATTGGAAATCTATGTTGTACTTTGCAAAAAAACAGCAACTCATGATTTTTATACCAAACAACTTGAATTTTAAGTGTTTGTCTTGTGAAATGGTGGGGGTGACATATCTTTTCTACCCTAAATAGTAATTGTGAACTACTTGGTCATTAAGTCATAATTCCAAAGAGAAGAATCAATTGTTCGGATGTGATTACAATGCAGCAATATTTTAATATTGTTTCTCACCCCTCATGAAAGCAATCACTCCGTGCTGAGTTAGTTGTCAGTATTGCTTGGCCAGAGTACATGAGCTTTGACTGCGAGGGCAGATAGGGAGCTTTGTAGCGAAGCCCATTCTTACCCTGGATACTGTGCTCCTCCTTAATTCAGTTATCTACATCAATATTATATATTTTTTACATGATTAAAAATATTTCACTTAAAACACTGGGGTGTAACCCAAGAACTGTAAATCATTCTCTAATGGCACTATTCAATGAGGAGCTCTCCTCAGGCTCTGGGCAATATACATTCCTCAACTAACTGCACTAAAACAGATTATTTGCTTATTCATATCATTGCCCTTGTGAGAGACCTTAGTTGTTACATTTGCCTACAATATACTTCATTAGAGGCAAGTGCTTTTTGGAGCGGCATCTCGGCCTTTTGGCTGGGGTGCGGGTGGGATCGTGCCTTGGAGGAGGAGGACCTGCGCCTCCTCCAATCAGCTTGGCTCATGTAGATCAGGCCCAAGACAGGGGTTGCATACCCTGTCTTGTCAGCTTGGATGGGAAATGTCTCAACTTGTTGAGACTCTGAATTGGAATTGATTTGATTGAATTGGAAAAGTATATTTTAAAAAAAGTGCTTTGATTGGTAGAAATTTCACACCATTAATTTGACTTGTACATCTTGCCAAGACATCCTTTTAGGCAAATACAGAAAATGCTGGAAAATCTCAGCAGGTCTGACGGCATCTGTGGAGAGGGAAAAAGCCAGTGTGGAGTCTGGATAAACCTTCTTCAGAGCCCGAAACGTTGGCTCTATTCTCTCTCCACAGATGCTGTCAGACCTGCTGAGATTTTCCAGCACTTCCTGTTTTTGTTTCAGATTCCAGCATCCACCAATCTACCTGTTGCAGATGCATCTAGTGTTAGTAGTAATGACCACCCACAGTTCTTGAAGGGATGGAGTATGACAGGCGTGCAAAGGAGTGGAGGCAGAGTCAGAGGCAGTTGGGAACTGCAAAGAGGGGAGCAGGCTTCTGCAGTTAAACTTTGAAGAGGCCACATCTCCAAGTGCAAATGCAATTCTATGTTTGTACAAGTAATCTCTGCCAGGTTATTCTGTTCAACATTATGCAAATCCAGTCAGTGCAAGGTTCTCAGTATTTATATCCGAGTAGGAGTGCGAGGTGTTATTTCTGCTGTTTATTGCCGATGTTTGTTTGCTGCAATGGGATTGGAAATTTCCAGTTTCTCAGTAGCTATTTTATGGCTTTATCTTTTAACACCTTTTTATTGTCTCCCTAGATTATCCTTGTACATTTTCCACCAGTTTTTATAATACTACTAAAATTAGAGTCACTGCATTACCGGCCTTTAAAAAAAATTTTCATTAAATAATTCACATAGCATCCAGGTCCAATTCCAAAGGTGAATCCACACTATCTAATTTACTTTAACCTGTTGCTTTCTCACCGATAAACTGACCGTATATTTCCAGCATTGCCCGTTTTAATGTAAAGGGTTTTTAATAATTGAGTGCAGTATTTTATTGCCTATAGCCTTTGACGTGGTTGATTGGACCATTCTCAGCCAATACCCCATCTCCATCGTCCAACTGGGTGGGGCTCAACTCACCTGGTTCTACTCCAGTCACAGCCAGAGATTCACCTATAATGGCTTTTCTTCCTGTTTCCACACCAATGTCCACCAAAAATCTATACTTGGCCCCCTCTATTTCTCATTTATGTTCTGTCTCTTGGTGACAACATCTGAAACACGTCAGGTTTCATATGTATACTGATGGTATCTAGTTCAACTTCGCCAACTTTATTTTTCCACAGTCTCTAAATTGTCAAGCTCATCCATAAGCAGAAGTGTCCTCCAACTAAATATTGGGAAGACCAAAGTTCTCCTGATCCTTAACCACAGAAAACAACCAATTCTCTGGCAGCGGACTGAGGTTAAACTAGATTATTTGCAATCTGAGTGTTGGATATGACCCTGCAAAGAGCTTCTGACCATCAAGGGCACTTATTTCCATCTTTGTAACATTGCATTGACTCCAACCCTGTCTCAGTTCAGCTGTTGCTGAAATCCTCATCCATGTCTTTGATATCTCTAGACTTGGATTTTAAAACACTCTCCTGGTGGCCTCTCACCTTCCACCCTTTGTAAACTCATCAAACATACTGCTGCTTGTACCTGAACTTTTACCAAATCCTCTATGTTTCTTCACCTCTATAATGATTTACACTGGCTTCCAGTCTGACAATGGCTCAAGCCGAGTGTTCCTATACCTGCTTTCAAATCCCTCCCCATCTCTGTAACCTCCTCCAATCTTACAATCCTCCAAGATCTCCATGTTCTTCAATTTTGGCCTCTAGTGCATCTCCTTTCTTAATCATTCCATCATTGACAGCCATGTTTTCAGATGTAAAGGCCTCAACCTCTAGAATTCCCTACACCTCTCTGCCCTATCTCTCTCCTCATTTAAGTCACTCCCAAAGCTTCCCTCTTTCAACTAGCTTTTGGTCCTCTGCCTCATACCTCCTTATGTGATTCAGGGTCAAATCTTTTGTTTGGTAACGTTTCCATGAAACACCTTGGGATTTTTTTTAAACTACGTGAAAGGGACTAAATAATTGCAAGTATCATGAACAAATGCATAGGGAATGATCTCTGCAATGTAACGTTTCCATGAAACACCTTGGGATTTTAAAAAAACTATGTGAAAGGGACTAAATAATTGCAAGTATAATGAACAAATGCATAGGGAATGATCTCTGCAATGAAACAGGTAGGCCAAGGCTGATGTCTGCGGTCAACCTCCAGGCAGCTAACTGCTGAGGAGGATTTCAATTTTGAGCTACTGCCTCACCAGGTCCAGGAGATGGGGCGTAGGAAACTGGGGGAAGTGATCAGAATGGAGGAGGAGGAGGACAGCCCACTTTTGCATAGCCAACCTCAAACAGGTGCTGGATCTGGGACCTAACTGTCTTAGGAGCAAGCCTTAGTTACCCTTTTCTCATATATTGGACAGTGGACCTCTGGCACAAAATGAACAAATGTGCCCTCCTCTACAGGATGCTTAAGCTCTCATGTTCATAGCATCATAGAATAGAATCATAGATTCCCTACAGTGCAGGAGGCGGCCATTTGGCCCATCGAGTCTGCACCGACCACAATCCCACCCAGGCCCTATTCCCGTAACTCCGCTAATCCCCCTGACGCTAGGGTCAATTTTGCATGGCCAATCAACCTAACCCGTACATCTTTGAACTGTGGGAGGAAACCGGAGCACCTGCAGACACGGGGAGAAGGTGCAAACTCCACACAGATAGTGACCTGAAGCCGGAATTGAACCCGGGTCCCTGGAGCTGTGAGGCAGCAGCGCTAACCACTGTGCCACCGTGCCGCACCCGATATGTTGTGCCTGAAAAACATGTGCCACTGTATTACTCGGTTTTTAGCTTCCCACAGCATTAAAAAGTAACAAGTAACTTTCAAAATGCAAAAAGTAATTGGGTTTTTAAAAGCTTAATATTTCATAAGTTGTTTATTAAAAATACTTCATGTTATAATACTACACTAAAAAGCAAGTAGGTAACTGTGTAGATTATGTCGCAATGTTAAAATTACATGCTTCCTATCAGAGCAAAGGTCAAAAAATGGAAGAAATTCCCACCATTAAATTTCACTGTACATCACTATTTTATTGTCAATGCACATGAAACTACCACATAACGTTGTTCCCTTTTAAACTGTGGATAAACCACGTCAATATGAATAGAAGTTGACCAAAATTGAAAAATCTATACAAAAAGGAAGTACAAATGTCTTGTATGGTAAATGATATGCATGGTCCTCAAGAGGAGAGAAATGGGGAGGTAGAAGATTCTTATGCAAAGGTTTTAACAAATATTGGTCTACTTACAACAGGAAACCCTTTCCTGAAAAAGGCACTAGCATTTGGTTGTCGACGTTACATATCAAATTTAATATTGTCAATAGCAAACAAACATTCGCCTTTTCCCCACCATTATAGAAAATTGAGAGAGTAAATGGGTTGAGATGGTGAAAAACATGTTATAAAAAGTTCACATTCCTGCAGACAGCTTCTTTTGAACTTACTTCCACAAATGACATTACAAAGAGATGAAGATATTCCTTACAAATTGGATAACTTGCACACGGCAGCTTTGTAAAGTGTAACTGCATAAGTGGCAAATCCGCTTCAATTTAAGATCGCAACTATCTGTTTTTTTTTGTTAAAAACTTACTGCCTCTTACAGAAAGCAGTAAATAATCCATTGAAATGGTAAGTACCAAGGAATCGTGGTCTAATGTATGGAAGTAAAAATGTTAAGTGTATAACAGTACATTTTGCTATTGTCTCCTTGTTGAAGGAAGCAGGTTACACAGTTATCTTGAGCACTATCTGTACACAATGAATGCATTTTATTAAGTCAGGGATTCAGTTAAAATTGCACCTCTCACCAGCTTCACAGTACTTGTATTTTTTTTATCTTGAAACTACAGAGCTGATTGAATTATAAGATGTTCCCCCATTGCAACTGGATATGTAGGTTTCATGTCCATTGGTATCTAAATTAACTTTGAAAACAGCTGAGGCCTTTAAAAGAAAGTCTGCAGCATCCCGACGGCCCAGTCCTCTTAGTTTTGACATTAAAAGGCCCACAGAGTTCTCTGGTGAGGCTGCCCACTCAGTCAATACAGCACCAGTTGGACTTGTAGAAAGTTTCCCTTCTTTTAAAGTTCCGTTTTGAGCATTGAGTTTTGCAACAAGATCATCAAGTCCTAAGTTTGTAGCCAAAAGGCACCAGTCTTTGCCCATGGGATCCGGCAGGTCCAGTAGGCGGCTAAGTTTCCTTCTTGCAAGAAGATTCAGTTCGGATACTGGAATATCCATTCCTAGGTGACCTTGAGAATAGACATCGAGGCAACCAAAGCACAGAATGCTACTAAAACTCTCTTTGTAGCCCCCTATGGTATTGGTGAGTGAAGTCTCTTTTTGAGCTTGAGCTCTGAAGAAGTCTCTAGGCTGATAAACCATAACAAGTTCACTGTGCTCCCTAAGCTGCTGGGGGCTCAAGTAATGCTTGACAGTTAGAATTCCAGGCAAAGTAGTCGCCAATAGATTATCAATGACACTACAAATGGAATCCAGAAACATGAAACATCTTATTTTTTCAGTTTCTGATCCTCTCACTTGTACCTCCACACCCTGCCCATGGTTGACCAGCAACACCAAGACTTCCGTTCCCTTGTTGGATATTTTTGACCCATTGGTCCATAACCTTACATCTAGCTCTCCTTCGGAGTTCTGCTGATGTATCCATCTGCAGAGATTCACCTGCACTTTGTGGAAAATGCCACAAGGATATGGGGTGTGGTGTTCAACAGGCACAAAGCGGACCCCACCATAAACCATCATTTCATCATCTTCATCAGTCCAGGATCTGTGTAGACCATCCACTTTAATTAAAGCGGGAATATCTACCATTGATCCACTCGTTAAGTCCCGAGCACAGATGTCCATTGCGTCTAGAATTTGCAACAGCTCCTCCACATCCTTCTCGGATACCAGGCGCAGGATGTCATCTATTGTGTATCGACCCCTGTAGTGGTGCAAAGCCTTTTGATTCTCATTGGACAAAAGTCTTCCGAGTACATTGGTGCATAGCCACCGAGGATCCAGAAGCACCACATCTTGGATAGTTTCACTTTGTAAAATATTGATCTGTGTGGCAAAGGACATTGAGGGGAGATTATTAGTGGATTGGAAATAATTACTCTTAGCTTCAGTAATAAATCATTTCAATTATTTGGGTGTAACACTTATTTTCAGTTTAAATCTGTTACCAAGGAGCAAGGATGTATCTCAACCAAATCAATCGACTGGAGAAATGTATAATTTCAAGTATGTTAAGACAAGGTGATTTTATTCGAGTCACTACTGACATTGTACATAACTATTCACTTAAATTATGTAACACCGATTATACTTCAAAAGTAATTAATTGGATACAAACAACCTTGGGATACTCTGATGCAAAAGGCATTTTCTGAATGCAAAGTAATTCTTCATATTTTCTAAACTTTCCCTCTTTACGATTTTGTTTTAAACATTGTTTAATTAGCTTTCCCCAGAGATTCAATTGAGCAAAGTCGGCATCAAACAACCACAAAGACCTGAAGGTCCCGAGTTCCAGCACTAATACAAGGTGATGCTTTGTCCTCAGCATCTCTTGGGCTACAAAGACGGCAAGACAAAATTCCTGCCGGAAAATGACCCTTATGTAAACAGTAAGGAAACAATCAGACTGGTATGGGATTGGGATTACATTCCACTCCCCCCAACCCCAGAGCTCAGTCAGATCCCAACTTCCCCTACTGCGACTTGCATATGAAGCATATCTAATTTAAGATAATGAAAGATACCAAAGAGGAGTCAACATGCTTAGGTTCTGAGGGGGAAAAGGTGAAGGAAAAATTGAATAATTGATGCTTTCAACAAATGAGCGGTACCCACTCATACGCCAAGATGAAGCTTGCCTTTTTTAAAATGCACGGCCTGTTCAGAATAGTGTATAGAAGAAAAATCCATTAGAGAGAGACAATTGGTCATAAATGTTGAGGGGAACTATTCAGTATCAAGTGTGGTGAAAGGCTAGTCTGCCTTCTCACTTGGGTAAAACCATTTTTGAATGGTAATTATTGGGCTGAGGAGTTGGTGGGACCTCCCTCTTGTTAGGGGAGGCCATTCTAATGGCACCTCTGTTCCTTCTCCCTAATCCGATAATGTATAGCTATGCATTCATCTAGTGTTCAGTTTGCTTTTTCATAATAAAGGTAAGGAGACAGACCTCCACAAACTATCACTGCCAGTATGAGGATTGAACCTGCACCCTTGGCATTATTCGGCACTCTGGCATCCAGCCAATTGAGCTAACTGACCCCCACATTTGGAGCTTACCACCATAATAATCTCCAGATCATCAGTCACCGGCAAGCTGTTGTCTGAGTACCTTGCGATGCACCTGACAATTCAAGACAGCTGCATTCCTTCAAAGAGAAACTCTGTTCTTGTGGTTTGTGTTTTAGTTCAAGCTTGCAAACTACACCCTTCAATTTAATTTTGTTCCAAATAACAACATGCAACAGGAAGAGAGATACATAACCAAGGACATTTGTTACAAAACTGTATCAGTATTGCAAGAAGTGGGAGTTGTTTTTGCAATATATTATGCGATTATATACGCAAATCACCAAATGCGCAGCTGAATTTGATCAAAAGGCACTGGTCTCACTGAGACATTCAGATGATAAACTGTAAAACTGAAATCCTGGTGGTTTGTGACAAATCATTTGAATTCTTAAAAAATTACATTTTCTTTCGTGTAGGTTTTCTTTGGGCTCACAGGTGTTGAGTTTAGTAATCAAAAGGCAGGATACTCTATACACTAGACACCAGAGTTAAAAAAAAACTGCTGACCGATGTATTTCACCACAAAAGCAAATTGAATACTGCAACTTCATCACTAAATAAAGAGACAATTACATTTTAAGAAAGGGAAGAACTTACTTTTATACAGCCTTTTTTTGCTTCAGTCTGTGAAACACTTAGAAAATATAGTCAGTTATAATATTGGAAAATGCAGCGCCAATTTGCACATGTGAAGGTGTCACCCACAAATAATTTGTTTTTGTTAGTATTGATTTACCCAAATAAGAAATAAACGTTTTCCACAGCATCAGGAGAAATTTCTTTGAAAATTTACATCCAGTTGAGAGGGTAAACTACACCTTATGGTTTAATGTCTCATCTGAAAGTGACACCACTCAGTGGCTGCAGATTTAGCAGACGTATTGGTTATAATCTCCTAAAATTCCTTAGATTCTGGAAGAGTTCCAATGGATTGGAAAATAGCAAACGTAACACTTCTATTCAAGAAAGGAGGGAAACAGAAAACAGGATACTCTAGGCCAGTTAGGCCAACATTTGTCACAGGGAAATTGCAAGAAACCATTATTAAGGTGGTTATAGCAGGATGCTTAGGATCAGATAGTCAAAAAGGTTTCTTGAAAGCAAGATAGCGCTTCACCAACTTAATAGAGTTCTTTGAGGAACTAACAAGCATGATGGTTAAATAGGAAATTGCAGACGTGATATACTTGGATAGCTAAAAAGCATTCGAGAAGGTGCCACATCAAAGGTTACCACACAAAGTAAGAACTCAAGGTATGTAATGATAACATATTAGCATGGATAAAAGATTGATTAGCTACCGGAAAGCAGAGAGCAAGATTGGCGAGCTGTAACTTATGCAGTGCCACTGGGATCAGCGCTGCAGCCTCAACTATTTATAATCTATATCAATAACTTAGATGAAGGGACTGAATACATGGTAGTTAAATTTGCCAAGACATCAAGCTAGCAGGTTTAATGAATGGGCAAAAACTTGGCAGTTGGAGTATGATATGGGAAAATGTGAACTTGCCCATTTTGCCAGGCAGGTAGAATAGGGAAGTGGTTTAGTATTTAGAGGGAGAGAGACTGCAGAATTTGGTGGTACAGAGGGATCTGGGTGTCTTAGCACATGAATCAAAAAGTTAGTATGCAGGCAGAGCAGGTGAAGAGGAAGGTAATGGCATGCTAGCTCTATTGTAAGGGGAATGGAATATTAAAATAGGGAATTTCTACTGTTCTACTCCAGCTGTATAGAACCTTGGAAAGAATACATCTGGAGTATACAGTTTTGGTTTCCTTATTTGAAAAAGGATTTAATTGAGTTAGAAACTGTTCAAAGAATGTTCACTCAACTCATCCCTGGTATGAAGGACTTATCTTAGGAAGGAAGATTGAACAGGTCTTTACCCTTTGAAGTTTAGCACAATGAGGGGTGATCTTATTGAAACACTTAAGATCACGAGGGGATTAGTTAGGGTGGACACCAGGAAAATGCTTCCACTTATGAGACTAGAACAAGAGGACACAGTTTAAAAATAAGTCGTATCCCATCTTAGATGGAGATGATGAGAATTCTTTTCTCCCAGACAGTTATTAGTCTGTGGAACTTGCTTCCCCAGAAAGAAAGAGAGGCTGGGTCATATTTTCAAGCTGGAGTCAGATAGATTTTTGATAGACGAGGAAAGTGGAGTTGAAACCACAGTCAGATCAACCTTATCCTTATTGAATCAGAGGGCTGAATCCTGTTCCTAAATCCAACGTTCCAATGAAAATCTAGATTGTATGCTATTGTCCCTGGATTGGGGCTTGAACCCACGATCTTCTGATTCTGAGGTAATGATTTGGCTCTTTAGCTGCAAGTGACACCTTGGCTCAGTGGTAGCTCACTTCTGGAGTCAGAAGTTTGACTAATTCAGTGAGTAACTCAACATTTGACTGAATCCCTTCTTTTCTCCAGAATTTTACATCATCAAAAGAGGACGTTTACCGAGAAATTCATACTGATAAATGTGGTTTGCCTTGTGTCTTTCTTTAGCCCTGATTAAAGAATCATGCCATGTAGCCTTTATTTTAAATTGTGAATCATTTACATGAAACTCTAGCAATTATCTTCTCTCCTTTCCTGAAAGCACAGACTAATGCCTTCACAAGTTACAGCTGCAATTTAGTTCCTGGTCATATAATTCCTAGAGTGCAGAAGCAAGTCATTCGGCCCATCGAGCCTGTACTAACAACAATCCCACCCAGGCCCTGTAACCCCACATATTTACCCTGCTAATCCTGCTGACACTAAGGGGCAGCTTAGCATGGCCAATCAACCTAACCCGCACATCCTTGGACTGTGGGAGGAAACCGGAGCACCCGGAGGAAACCCACGCAGACACAGGAAGAACATGCAAACTCCACACAGAGAGTGACCCGAGGCTGGAATTGAACCCGGGTCCCTGGCGCTGCAAGGCAGCAGTGCTAACCATTGTGCCACCATGTCGCCCAAATAACTATTTACACAAGTGCCTAGAGGCTAACTTCATAGATCGCTAACTTAGCAGCCCAAATCTATTTTTAAAGGGAAAGGTTACAGCAGATTACTTTAGAAATAGTGGACTGTGCACTCAAGTCCACTATTGTGGAGCCCAAGATATTGGGTTACTGGATCAGTTTCAGAGGATTGACTAAAATCCAATCTCCCAAGAATAGGCTCATCATTTTGGAGAAAACTTGACTCCAAAGAGATTTTGCTCATCTACTCTCCAAAAAGATATATTTCTTAATTGGTCATTAAGCAATAGGCAAGTGAGAGTTTTAGCCTAATTAAGATAGTAGTTCTGTAGCATGTAATCAGTGCAATTCACCACAAAGTGTGGGTGCATTTCCACATTTCCCCTGGACCATAGCAGGAACATAAGTCCCAATGAGGGCAGTTCTTCTTTCAACTAATCTTTCTTATCTGTTCAATGATCGTAAAAATCCCAATGCATGGAAAACTTGTGATGGAAAAGGTGCGTCAAAACAGTCCTCCAAGTCTTGCCCTGTAATGACTAGGCAAGCAACATGTGAAACCTAGGACAAAGCCGTGCTGTTGTGTGGGCAGCATGGTGGCACAGTGGTTAGCACTGCTGCCTCACAGTGCCAGGGACCCGGGTTTAATTCCGGCTTGGGTCACTGTCTGTGTGGAGTCTGCATGTTCGCCCCATGTCTGTGTGAGTTTCCCCCGGGTGCTCCAGTTTCCTCCCACAATCCAAAGATGTGCGGGTTAGGTTGATTGGCCATGCTAAATTGCCCTTAGTGTGAGGGGGATTAGCAGCCTAAATATATGGGGTTGTGAGAGTGGGGCCTGGATGGGATTGTTGTCAGTGCAGGCTCGATGGGCTGAATGGCCTCCTTCTGCACTGTAGGGATTCTATAAAGCTATGAGGTGGAATGTACCTGGCATAGACAACATCAGGGTGGTTGGATCTTGGTAAGTTATTCTGCATCATGCAGAAGGCGAATATCCATCAAACAACAAGTGGAATACCTAGGGTCAGCACAATAGCTGCTGGAAAACATGAACTGGACATGAAACACATGACCTTACACTTGCATATCCAACTTTAATACAGCGTACTTTGCCCTTCGCTAACGTGAAGAACTGTACACATGCTAAAGCTGTCATGCACCAGAACTTCAGGCACAGATGCAAAGCAGGCTGACCCTTGCCTCCTATAATTAGTCATTTGAAGATTCCCTCTGGAGCTACACAGAACAATATTAATGGACTCTGTGGCACACAAATCTTACTAATTAAATTAACCCACTGTTCAGCACACGAGCTCCCCAGCTGAACATCATCTGTCAAAGGCACTGCTGCAATACTTTTAAAGTTTATTTATTAGTGTCACAAGTAGGTTTACATTAACACTGCAATGAAGTTACTGTGAAAATCCCATAGTCGCCACACTCCAGCTTCTGTTCGGGTACAGAGGGGGAATTTAGCATGGCCAATGTGGGTAACCAGCATGTCTTTGGAGTACCTGGAGGAAACCCACGCAGACACGGAGAACATGCAAACGTCGCAGAGACAGTGACCCAAGCTAGGAATTTAACCCTCGTCCCTGGTACTGTGAAGCAACCAGCATGTCTTCATACTGTGCCGCCCCCGATTCCAGAAATGACTGGAATCGGTATTGCAAAACTGTTCCTTCTGATGTCATCTAATACAATACTGATGAAGATATTAAATGTCATGGGTGACGGCAGGAAAGCTTACTCCACTTCTCATAAAAATACAGCTCAGCGATTGTGCAGACTGCCGTTCATGTATCTTAGGCTGGCGTGTGGATTTCAGATCAAATCTAAAATTTGATCATTCCTATGCCATAAAATTACTTTTCAGGTGATAATGAACCAATTTGAAAGCCTTATGAAAACTGATGAGAGGCCTACAAGTAGATTCCTCAAGCCTAGTAACAATGTTCCACGATCAAGCAAAAAGAATGACCTTTTCCACATATTCCTCACAAAAACAAAATTCATTCAGTTTCTCCTTGATTAGGCCAAATGAAAATATTTATTAAATAATGACTGAGAAAGCTTTTGGATTCAAGACCCTTCATTAGTTGTACCAAGTGAAGACGACTCTCTGCCAACTCAATATTAACTCAACTAAATTATAGCAATTATGCGCTGTCAAGTAATCTTTTATCCCATGAAACAAAACTGTAAAAAGAAACCTTTTTATTAAGAATTTCCATACTGAGCAGGCTTTAGGCCAATCCAACAACCTGCCTTGAAAACTCTGCTCATATACTGACAGCAGTGCCAAATTCTACCACAACAGCTGAGAAAACCTACATCATTCTAAATAAAACAATCCACAACATTCTAAAAAAAATTAATTCACCCCATCTCCTAATGTTAACAGATCCTTCAAAAAACTCCAGGATCCAGATTCGTATCTTCTCCAAAAACAAACCAGTTCTTTTTTGGACCATATCCTATCTGCGTACCAAGCTTCGTGGAAATCCGTCCATTAATTTTTGAGTTATATTATATACAGACGCAGTCTAATGGGCAAAAACTTTACCTCTATCCACCTTCAATGGCAGAGGTAATAAACTGCACCACTGTATACAGGTTCACATTCTCTGTTGGTTTGCTTATTCCATACTAATTTCATTCTGTGTGTTGAGTGTCACAACCTAATAAGCACATAAAATTGTAGTAAGATATAGGCTGCGATTCTCAAGGCTTGTTTGCCCTGGACACTAAATCCATTATGGCTGCAAACACTTGCAAGAGAACCATAACGGGATTTGCAGCGGCAAAGTATCAGTTTAAGATCCTCCCTGCGACCCCCCCCCTCCCCGCCAGCAACGGAATCAGTTTCATGCCCAGACAGGACTATTGAGTGCTGGGAGTGGGTGTGTGTGTGTGTGTGGAGCTTGGTTTGGGGGATGCTTCCCTTGTCTGCCAGAGGTCCCGATGTTCTCTTGGTTGGGGGCATGTTGCTTACTTTGAGATTGGGGTACCCTTTAAAAAGAGCAGCCCGATGTCTGGGGAGCCGGCCTTGCCACCAGAATGATAGTACAAAGCAAGCCCCCCTACTTATTATTTGACAAAGTGTCAGAAAATCTGGAATGAAACCTGGCTGTGTTTCTGTGGAGAAACATGCCAGTTTTCAGTCAGAACCTGACACTGACATTTTTTTAGGAAAATTCCACCCATAAAGTTAGACAACGATTAAATTATGAAATTAAAATATTACTCAAGCAGATTCTTCATTAGAAATCATAATTCTCATTTAAACAAAAATGTGTTTTCTTTATTGCTACGTGACAAAATAGTAAGGTCAACAATGTTATAAACAACATACAGCCTTTCAGAAAGAATGGTCAACATTAGATAGCAATCAATATTATCACATCTTTCTCCTTCACTAGCCCTGCTGTCCTGACTTGAGATCAATGGATATCATGTCCAGTGATTCCTACTTGGATTGTGTGTGGTGACAGGATTGGGCTCAATTGTAATATTCCCTAGTCATATGCTGCAATACATGAAGAATGGGCAAAGAGTACGTGTTTCATAGCATGAATCACGAATCACATGTCTTCAGATGAGGGAGAAAATACCTTCCAGCAACTGAGCTGTGAGGATATCTGGGCCGTTCCTGAAATTTTATACCTTGCCTGCATGCACACATGCAGTCAAAAGTTTTATATGGAAATATTATTTACCAGGCTTATGTAATTGCCACAGCACTGAAACCACCTAATCAAAATCGTAAAATACACCATCTGTGACTGCCAATAGCCCCCATCTTTCTCTCACCATCAACCACACCATCCTCGTCCAAAATCTTTCTACCAACGTCCTGATCGGTGAATCTGCCCTCTCTAGGTTTCACTTTTACCTGTCAATCGTAGACACAGCAATGACCTCTCCTCCTGCCTCCTTAGTGTTCGAGTTCTCGAAGGATCAGGGTAAGAAGTTAAAAGGATACAGACAGACTAAATGAGTATGTCAATGGAGTTCAATGTGGGGAATTATTAAGTCATCGACTTTGAATCCAAGAAAAACAAGTCAAAACATTTTCTCAACGGTGAGATTTTAGGAGCTCTGGAGCAGCAAAGGGATCTAGGTGTTCATGTATAGAAATCTCCAGTGGCTAGTGTACAGGTATTAAAAGCAAATCAAAAGAAGTGTATCATAAGAGCTGTAATGCTTCAGTTGTAGAGTCTTGGTCAGATCCCATCTGGAGTACTGCATTCAGCTTTGGAGACCACACCTCAGGAAAGATATACTGACCCGGAAAAACACCACAGTGCAGATACACAAGATGATGCCAGGGCTTGTTATGAGAAGAGGTTGCTTTCACTTGGTTTGTACTCTCTTGAGTTTCCAAGGTTATTGGTGATACTGCCAGAAACTTCAGCTCATTGAACTCTGGTGCCAGGATCCTTTTCCGCACCAAATCCCATCCTTCACATGTGCTCAATGATTAAATGGACTCCGGTCTTCTAACATCTCAAATTTTAAAATTTTTATCCTATTGTTTAATTCCTATTATGGTCTCGTCCTTCCCAATCTGTTACCTCCTCCTGCTCCACAACCTTCCGATGATTCTGCATTCCTTCAACTCTGGTCTTGTTTATACCTCAGTTCCTTTGCCCCACCATTTACGGCTGTGCCTTCAGCCATCTAGAACCTAGGCTCTGAAATTATCTCTCTCGCTTCATAGAATCCCAACAGTACAGAAGGAGGCCATTTGGCCCATTGAAGCCTGCACCAACAACAGCCCCACCCAGGCCCTATTCCCGTAACCCCAAACATTCACCCTGCTTGTCCCCCTGACACTAGGGTCAATTTAGCATAGCCAATCCACCTAACCCGCACATCTTTGGACTGTGGGAGGAAACCGGAACACCTGGAGAAAACCCACGCAGACATGGGGACAAAGTGCAAACTCCGCACAGACAGTGACCCGAGGCCGGAATCGTGAGGCAGCAGTGCTAACCACTGTGTCACCATGCCACCCTATTGCCTCACTTTCTGTGCCGAGTGTTTCATTTTTGTGGTTCTATGTGCTTAATACAGGCCATAGAAAAGTCACGATGCATATAAAACTAAATGTTGCAACATTCTTTGGTGCAATCTCAGACTCATCTCTTCATTCTGAAGTACGTAGAATTGTCATTTCAGTTCTAGTGAGGTAGCTTCAACTGGCTGCATGTTGTGCATGCATCAAGTGACATTGTGTTATGAGAATGCACAAGTAAAACGCCTACAGAGGCACATTGTTCAGAAATAAGAAAAAACAGTTTATAAGATGTAAACAATCACATTTTATTTACATTGGGGTCTGGGATCTCCAAGCTTCTCAGTAACCAGTGCAAACCAGCAACGTGCTGCTACTGCGCTTTAATAATCAACTCAAAACACTTACTTTTAATCTGTGAAACCCATGTTAAAATTCACTTACGATAATCCACAATTATATTTTTCTTGGTAAAACTAACTTTGTTAGACTAGGTATGGAAAAATATTTTGTGATACATCAAAATATATCAGTTACAATCCAAAGAATAACTAACTCTTGGGTTAGTCACTAACCCAACTAGCCCTGTTGGTGTTCATTGTCCACATAGGTAAACAGTTCTAACCATGCTTACCTAACCTGCTCCCATATCTCAATGTTCTGCTTTTGTTATTTACAGCAGTCACAGTGCAAGACTGATGGATTGCCAAGCGTCGTACGAGGTCAGCTGAGACTGACTAAAGATGCAGTTAATAATTAACTTCACAATTATTGCAACACTACTTTTCCTTTGAACTGGTCAGCATGCTGACACTCCCATTGTTCCAATGCAGAAAAAGAGCACAAGACAGTAGATCAGTCTTAAGACAATGACACATTCATTACTCAGGATACTGGGATATTTGGACCAGGTTTTATGAAATCAAAGTGACACAAAGCCCAGATTTTTCCACAAGAGCATTTTCAGCAATCCAAACTGTAAATGTAGTTGTCTAGCACACTCAGTTCACTGTCTGGTAAGCTCCCTGTATTTTGATTACAGATGCAACAGATTATATTTCATAATTTGATGGTAGTGAATGAGAAGCCCCCCCCCCGAGAGTCCACAAATACATCAATTGGATGGCAATTTTTTGCTTTAAATTTGCTTTGATGCAAATCTGAAGTATGGCACTCATCTAAAGTGCTCCTGAGCAGCCATCCGCCCTACACTGATAATGGAATTAGTCAACTTACTTCCAGTTAGAATATACAATGAATCTCACTATTCTCTCGCCCAAGGGCAGTTCATGTTTAATTGTTTGAGTGATTGTTGCATTTTAAATCATTCAAACAATCTATTGACTATAAACACACATTGTTGACAGGTCAGTAATGGTGTTGCGAAAATGGTAGGAATGCAGCAAAACCACAATTATCATCCTAGCCCTGAAAACAATTGAGCTTTGAAAATTAGTCTCCAACTGTTGTTAACATAGGATAATGGTAGAACCACCCAAAGACTAGGAAAATTATGTGGTACAAACAACCATAACCACGTGGGAATACAATAATGGAGACATGACTCCATAAAGGGCAGGAATAGATGAGAGGCGGCACGGTGGCACAGTGGTTAGCACTGCTGCTTCACAGCGCCAGGGACCACAGGGTTCCATTCCTGGCTTGGGTCACTGTCTGTGTGGAGTTTGCACATTCTCCCTGTGTCTGTGTGGGTTTCCTCTTGCAAAATCTCACTAACTGTCTTGGCTGGAGACAATACACATCTCTTTAACCTGTGCTTAACCCTCTCTCCACTCACATTGTCTGTATCTTTAAGACTTGATTACTTGTAAAGACTCGCATTCCAGCCATTATCTTGTAAATTGAGTTTGTGTCTATCTATGCCTGTTTGTGAACACAACTCCCATTCACCTGATGAAGGGGCAGTGCTCCGCAAGCTTGTGGCTTGTACTACCAAATAAACCTGTTGGACTTTAACCTGGTGTTGTGAGACTTCTTACTGGGTTTCCTCCCACAGTCTGAAAGACATGCTGGTTAGGTGCATTGACCCGACCAGGTGCCGGACTGTGGTGACCAGGGGAATTTCACAGCAACTTCATTGCAGTGTTAATGTAAGACTTACTTGTGACTAATAAATAAACTTTACTTTAAGCATTCCTGGATAGAGGATGTTCAGGAAAGATAGTTTAGGAAACACGGAGAAGAAAAGAAAGCAGGAGAGGTGGAAGTATTGATTAATATCATAGTGATAGAGTGGATGACCTGGAGAGGTCAAGGACAGAATATATTTGGTTAGATATACAATGAAGGTGCCATTACACTGTTGGATGTATTCCCAAGGCTACAGAATATTGGGAATGAAAAGGTCCGAGATCACATACCAACTGACTCAAGAACAGCTTCTTCCTCACTGCCATCGGCCTTCTGAATGGACTTACCTCGCACTAAGTTGATCTTTCTCTACACCCTAGCTATGACTGTAACACTACATTCTGCACTCTCTCGTTTCCTTCTCTATGGACAGTATGCTTTGTCTGTATAGCGTGAAAGAAACAATATTTTTCATTGTATGCTAATACATGTGACAATAATAAATCAAATCAAAATGGTGGAGAAAATTTAGAGAGAGGGAAAAGAACTAAAGAGTAGCGATAATGGGAAACTTCAATTAGGCTAATATGGACCGGAATAGTAACATTGTCAAGGGCAGAGAGTGGAAAATATTTCTGAGGCATGTTCAGAGAACTTTATTGATCAGTATGTTTCCAGCCCAATGAGGAAGGAGGCATTGCTAGATTGGATTCTGTGGAACAAGGTGGGTCTAGTGGATCAAGTGTCAGGAGGGGAACATTTTTGTGATCATTGTTTGAGGAGGGAGAATTCAAGTGCAGTCAGATTTGTCCCCGGTAAATTGGAATCAAAGATTGGCAGGCAAAACCGTAATGGAATAAAGGCTGCCCTTAAAGAGATGGTTTGAGTACAGGCAAGGTACATTCCAAAGAGGGGTAAAAGGTAGGGCAACAATGCCAAAGATCCCTGGATGGCAAGAGAGATAGAGGCCGTAATTTTACCGGAATCGGGGTGGGTACGGCTCGCAGAATGGAATTCTCCGTTGGCCTTGGGCGGGATTTTACGACCAGAGAGTAGGATGAAGGAGGTAAGGAACATGCATGACAGATGTCAGAATGATTGTTCAAGTGAAACATAGGCTGAAAATAGACAGTTTAGAAGGGAAGTGGAAAAAAAAGAAATTTGAAAGGCAAAAAGACAGTATGAGAAGATGCTGCAAGTTAACATGAAAAGGAATCCAAAAGTCTTCTATTGGCATATGAAAAGCAACAGGGTAAAGAGAGGGACTGGGGCTGATTAGGGACTCAAAAGGGGATGTACACATGGAGGCAGAGGCTAATGTGCTAAAGTGAGTATATTGTGTTTGTCTTTACCAAGGAAGAACATGCTGCCAACGTCACAGTCAAGCAGCAGGTAGCTAAGGCACTGCATGGACTAACATCGATAAAGAGGATCTATCAGATTTCATAAGATTGTTTCTACTTATGGTTGATAAGTCACCAGGATCAGATGGAATGCATCCAAGGAAGCTGAAGGAAGGAAGGGTGGAAATTGTGGTGGCACTGGCCAGTCATAATTTTTCAATCCTCATTAGATGCCAGGATGGTGCCAGAGGATTGCAGTATTGCTGTTCAAACGCTGTTTGAAAAATGATCCAAGGTTAAACTACAATCTAACCTTGAGGTTGGGAAAGTTTTTAGAAGCAATAAACTGATAGTCACTTGGACAAGTGTGGATTAATTAAGGAAAGCCAGCACTTCGTTAAAGGCAAATTGTTAAACACAATTAAAATGGCAACATGAACCAATTTCCTACACTTAATTTCACAAGCAGTATAAATAATGAAGACGGTGCAGTAGGTGTCATTTACAATCACAATGTAATTAGTGTAGTGAGAAATAAGCTATTTATCAAGCATGGAGAAACAACCATCAAGGTAGTTGTTTCTAGACTTAACTCCTTATAACTAACTAAAACACTTACCTCTCCCAAACTGTGCAATTGTTGAGCCACTTCCCTCAGGTCCTCTTCACTCACCAAGGGATTAATCTGGTCCTGAACATCATAAACAAATTGTTGCCATGACATAAACTGGTTGGGTCCATTTTGCTTTCTCCAGGAAGGCAGTGTTGAGATGATTTTCTCACAGAGGAATGTCATGGGTAGACAAGCCTAAGAGAGTTCAGGACATACATATGTTGTTTGGTTATTAGTTTACAGGATAATAGAAACATGTTAGCTGATTTTCCAAAACTATATTGTATTAACTATATCAAGATTATGACTTCTACATGGCCAATTAAGCTAGATATTAACATAACGTCTCCTAAATTGCATTTTCCCAATTTCACCCTCTTTTGAAGGTGATGGGGCACTACCCCATAGGCACTTTTGGACACTTCCTGAAGCCAAGTTATCATTTACTTCACAAGCCAGTGAATTTATCTGACTATTTTTCCGTTGACCCCAAGTGGGATTTTCTGGTTTCGGGGTGTGTGCGCCCGGAAAATTCCACCCACTGTTTTGCACTGAGTGACAATGAGGCTAACTATTATGATCACAGAGCACATCCCATTTCAGCCCAATCACAACACAGTTAACTCCTGCAGTACTCATGAACAGTGAGCAAGAACCTTGGGTGATGCTTCCATTCTCTAACCTAAGGGTACTGAGTCCAATTGTAATGTCCTGTGGTCACACCGGGAGAACACAGCTAACACTATGCACAAGCTCTTGTGTACAAACAATTATCTAAGTGTTGCATAAGCAGGGTAGATGTGGTTCAAATTTCTAAACGTGTTTCCACTGCAAACAGTTCCGTACTATAACTGGAGAAGGAGCATCCATATCAGCTGCTAGGGAAGCCAAAGGGAAGACAAAAGAAAATGAAAAGGTAGAAGGATGGAGATTAGAGTGAGATAAATGGAAAGAGATGTAAAAGAACCAGAAAACAACAGGAGGAAAAGAGAAACCAGGAGTAAACACAGAGTGCTATAAAATAAAATATCACAGTTGAACAAATTCTATATACAAGCAATAACAACACAAAACCGCGCAAGCTGTTTTATTGTTTCAATAATTGGTGTGCCCGCAATTGCGTCCACACAAGAAGAATAGAAGAAAAACCCACTGTAGGTGAACACTGCAAAAAAGTCCAAAATATATTCTTTGAACTCCACAGAATACTGTTGATTTTTAACTCGGGCATTGAGCAAATACATTCAGAAGATAAACAGACTAAAGCTGAAAGGTCTGGGGAAATTAGATACGATGTGGAGATGCCGGCGTTGGACTGGGGTAAACACAGTAAGAAGTTTAACAACACCAGGTTAAAGTCCAACAGGTTTATTTGGTAGCAAAAGCCACACAAGCTTTCGAGGCTCTGAGCCCCTTCTTCAGGTGAGTGGGAATTCTGTTCACAAACAGAACTTATAAGACACAGACTCAATTTACATGAATAATGGTTGGAATGCGAATACTTACAACTAATCCAGTCTTTAAGAAACAAAACAATGGGAGTGGAGAGAGCATCAAGACAGGCTAAAAAGATGTGTATTGTCTCCAGACAAGACAGCCAGTGAAACTCTGCAGGTCCACGCAACTGTGGGAGTTACAAATAGTGTGACATAAATTCTGATTCTAGGATCGCATGATAAAGACTCAGGAGGAAAAAAGCAGAAATATTTATGTGAAATAGTGTGACATAAACCCAATATCCCGGTTGAGGCCGTCCTTGTGTGTGCGGAACCTGGCTATCAGTTTCTGCTCCGCGACTCTGCGCTGTCGTGTGTCGCGAAGGCCGCCTTGGAGAACGCTTACCCGAATATCAGAGGCCGAATGCCCGTGACCGCTGAAGTGCTCCCCAACAGGAAGAGAACAGTCTTGCCTGGTGATTGTCGAGCGGTGTTCATTCATCCGTTGTCGCAGCGTCTGCATAGTTTCCCCAATGTACCATGCCTCATACACATCTTTTTAGCCTGTCTTGATGCTCTCTCCACTCCCATTGTTTTGTTTCTTAAAGACTGGATTAGTTGTAAGTATTCGCATTCCAACCATTATTCATGTAAATTGAGTCTGTGTCTTATAAGTTCTGTTTGTGAACAGAATTCCCACTCACCTGAAGAAGGGGCTCAGAGCCTCGAAAGCTTGTGTGGCTTTTGCTACCAAATAAACCTGTTGGACTTTAACCTGGTGTTGTTAAACTTCTTACTGAAATTAGATACAACAGTGTTGGTGTTTGAACACAGCCTTTGGAACACGCTGTTCTTGGTTTATAGCGCAATGTTCATATTCCTGTCATTGCAAACAGGATGCCAAAATGTACAGAAATGTAGGTACTGAGATAAGTGAAGACTGTGGTTTTGCACTCACGTTTGTTGTGATCGCACCAATCTGAACTAGCTTTCACACTGGCAACAGCAGGACATGTGAGATGCTGATTCCTGAAATTCAGATTAGCAATGCCAACAAAAATACCAACAGAAATTGTTGGCGTGTTCAGGAAGACGCCTGTGCTGACAGTGCACATCATCCATTATATGTCACAGTCTGCTACAACATTACTGTTTGTGCTTGCCTATCAGACGAAGAAGCTGTTTGGTCCAATGATATAAAGCGAGATTAGTCAGTGTGCACAGTATAACTCGAGCATTCAGCAACATTTCCCTTCAAGCACCCCTGCGTGGAGTAAGGATTTGTGCCACATAGTGTATTGAAGTAAAGCAAACGGGATAGCTTTGTGGAAAGGAAGGAGGCCACTTGGTCCTACACCCCAGTTCTGCCATTCACCAAGATCAGAGCAGATCTTCCACCTTAGTTACATCCCACATTTCATTAGTACTCAAAAATCTATTGACCTCGGTCTTGAACATGTTTGAAAGCCAAGGGTGGGATTTTATGGTCTCGCTAGTCCCGAGACCATAAAATCCCGCCTGAGGTCAACGAACCTTTCCATGGTCTGCCCCTCACCTGTTCCAATGCCTGTGGTAGGCGGGACAGTAAAATTCCAGCCAAAACATTCACAGTTCTCTGGGGTAGAGAATTCCAAACATTGACAACCCTTTGAGGAAGTTTCTCTTCATCTCAGTCCTAAACAGCCAATGCATCCTCTCAACATCCACCTTGTCAAGTCTCTTAAAGAATGTTACATGTTTTGATGAGATCATCATTCTTCTAAACTCTAGGGAATATACGTCATGTCAGCTCGATCTTGCTGTGATGGGCAATTAACTCCTTCATTCCAGGAATTAGTTGAGTGAACATTCATTGCACTCCCCTGAGGGTAAGTGCACCTTTCCTTCAGCTTTTACAAGAGAAAATTGCATTAAAAAACATTGCGTCCAAGGATAAAATGGTGCACGAGTTTGCAGAAATGTTTTCAATCATTTTCTGAGACTAAGAACATCCCAAAAATCAGGAAGACTTATAAGAATGAGTAAATCGGAAATTGTGACATGTGAACTTTATCTCCTGGATATTTTGTTACTCCTTTCCCAATCCATTTAATTAGACAGTCATCATGGCATAGGAGGCTATTTGGCCCATCAAGTCGATGTCAGCTCTCTATTCAGAGCAACCAGTCAGTCCCATTCCCCAGCTCTATCCCATAGCCCTGCAAGTTGTTTTTTCCCCCTCGGTGCTTATCCAACTTCCTTTTCAAACCTCTGATCGTGTTCTCTCTGCTTCCAGCATTCCCATAACCAATGAGTTCCAGGTCACTACCACGCGCTGCGTAAAAAGGCTTTTCCTCACGTCCTCCATGTACCTCTTTTTCAAAATTTAAAAACCTGTGTCCACACGCACGTCCTTGAAACATCAGCTCACGGGAACAGCTTTTCCTGGTCGACACTATCTAAACCTGCCATAAGCTTGTGCACCTCTTATTAAATGTCCCATTAATCTTTTTGATTCCAAGGAGAACAAACTCAGCTTCTTCAACTTAATCTTGTAGCTAAAATTGCTCAGCTGTGGAATTACTCTGGTAAATCTCCTCTGCACCCTCGCAAAGACCATCAAATCCTCCCTAAAGTGTGGAAAGCAGAACTGGATTCTAGTTGTGGCCTAACCAGGGTTTTATAATGTTCAGCATCATTTCCCTGCCTTTTTACTCAATACCTCTATTTGTTAAGCTTTAGGTTGCATATGCTTTGTTAATTACTGCCAATATGTCATGTCACCTTCAAAGATATATGTTCATGTGACTTTAGAACTGTGCTATTAAGTTTATATTGCTTCTCTCTATCCCTCTGCCAAAACTATCAAACTTATCTGCATTAAATTCCTTCTGCCACTTGTTTACTCATTCTGCTAACGTGTCCCGTTGCAGTTGATTGGTATCAGGTTAAGTAAATGGGCAAAAAGTTGCCAAATGGAATATAATGTGGGAAATGTGAAATGTTCATTTTGGAAGGGAGAACGAAAGAACAGAGTATTATTTAAATGGAGAAAAACTGCATAAAGTTGCAACACAAAGGAACTTGGGGGAACTTGCGCATGGATCACAGGAAGCTGGCACACAGGAAGGCTAATGGAATGTTGGCCCTTATTTCAAGGGGGTTGGAGTATAAGAGTAGGGAAGTCTTGCTTCAACTGTACAAGGTACTGGTGAAACCACATCTGGATGACTGTGAGCAGTTTTAGTTCCCTTATTGAAGGAAATATATCGGGTGGGATTCTACCAAAAAAATTCTAAGTGTCGAATTTGCGTAAAAACAAGTAAATCCTGCTGTTTTTTTCTGTGGGATTTTCAAAATGAATCTCCCATGCTCTGTACACTGCAGGAGAGGCTGGCAGCATTGCGCTGAGTGGGCCACTGCGCATACGGCGATCTGTCAGCGCCGGGATCAGCGCATGATAAGTGGCCTGCACTGCCGGCCTCCTGATCGCCGACCAGTCCCATGACCCCTACATCACTCCGACCCTCCCATGGCCTGATCGCTGGCCTCCCGGACGTGTCCTGGCTAGCCTCATCCACCCCAACCCACGGCAATCCCGATCTCCCGACCTCCTCCATAGTGCCGACCCCCAAAGCCCCCAGGGCAGGCCAACCCTCCACCCCGAAGGCCAGTTTCCCTCCCTCTGTCACTGCCAAGTGCACGGTGGCAGTGGGACACCCCCCACCCGCACCGATCTGACCCTCCAGTGGCCCCACCCCCCCCCCCCCAATAGGCCTGACCTCCTTGGCACTGCCCGATGCCCAGTGCCCATGGTGCACCTTGGGTATTGCCACTTTGCCCCGTGGGCAGTGCCAGGGGGCCAGGCTGTCAAGGCCAGGCTGGAAAAGCCCAGGGGCACCCCCCCTTACCCACGACCTCCTGGGGACTTCCAGGGCCCTCCTTCGTTCCAACGAGGTCAGGCCGCCAGCTCCCCGTTAGTGGGTAGTGGGGAGCTATTATAAACCCAGCTGGAGTGAAACCCCCTTGGGGAGTGGCCCGGGCCCACTAATGGTATTAAAATCTTCATTTGCATAATTTATACAGCTCCGCAACGATTTCTGACGCAGAGTTGACAATGTCGGAAATCCGGCGGCTGGAGACTCGTGAAGGCTGTGGTGCCCAGTGAGAAGCCCACTAAACAGCCTCCGCTCAAGTCACCCAGCCCACTGCGCCTCTAAAGCCGCTACATTGGGCTGGGAGAATCGACCCATTATTTCATTGGAGGCAGTTCAGAGAAGGTTCACTAGGATGATCCCCAGTATGGAGGAATTGTCTTATGAGGAAAGGTTAAATAGGTTGAGGCTCTACTCATTGGAATTTAGAAAAATGAGAGGTGATCTCATTGAAACATATCAGATTCTCAGGGGGTTTGACAGGGTAAATGCTGAGAGGATGTTTCCCCTTATGGAGTGTCTAAGACCAGAGGACATAATCTCAGAATAAGGGGGTGCCAATTTAAGACTGAGATGAGGAGGAATTTCTTCTCTCAGAGGATTGTATGTGTTTGGAACTCCTTGCCACAGAGAGACGTGTGGGCAGAGGCCTTCTTGTGTATATTTAAGGCTGAGATAGATTTTTGATCAGTAAGGGAATCAAGGGTTAAGGGGAAAGGGCAACAAAGTGAATGCCAGGAATGTCGGATCAGCCATGATCTTATTGAATGACGGAGCAGACTCAAGGGGCCAAATGGCCTATTCCTATCTCTTATGGTCTTATCCTCACTATTTGTCACTCCTCAGAGTTTGGTATTGTTTTGAAATTTTGCTCATGCTTCAACATCCAAGTCACCTGCATACATACAAAAAGCAATGGTCTCAGCTGAGCCTTGGGAAACACCACTGTCTACCGTCTGCCAATCAGAAAAACAACCACTTTTAACATGACTGTTTTCTGTCCTTAAGCCTTTTTGTAAGTCCAAACAGGGATTGATCCTCCAATTCCATGAACCTCAGTTTTGCATTTATGTAATACTTTATCCAATGCTTCCTTAAAAATTCATTTGGATCCGATTTCCCTCCTCCACCTTCTCCATAACTTCAAAAGAAATTCAATGATGAGTCAAACGTATTCTGCCTTTTACAAATTAGCGCCGTCTCTTCTTAATCAACTCAAACCTCTCCAAATGCCCGTTTATTCTTTGGTCAATTATTATTCCTTAAAACCTAACCTGCCACTGATGTTAAACTGATCAGTCTGTAGTTACTAGAAATCTCCTCGCCCCTTTCTTAAAACATTTTTAGGGGCCTGTTTCCATGCTGTAAACCTCAATGACTCCATTACTATTTCCCATTTATACAGTACACAGTACAGCTTACTTACAGAAAGAATGCAATTCCGTAACTCAAGCAGGTGATTTCGCAGCAGCTTCATGTCCTTAGATCCAGATGCACCAGCATCCAGCACAAATAATCTATCAGATATCTGCATATCGTTTCCAAACCTAGGAATGTACAAAGCAGTTATAAAAATGACAGCATTGGCATAGTACAATTTATCAGCAAATTTTAGAAGAAGGTTTCGTGCTACTGGCAGCAATACTGAAATAACAGGACCCCAGCTCCCACCCAGGACAATCAAATATAAATACACTTCGAACAAAATTACACAGCTAAGATGTTTAGTGCCACCACGACACAATGGCACAGTGGTTAGCATTGCGGCCTCAGAGTGCCAGGCACCTGGGTTTGATTCTAGCCTTGGGTGACTGTCTGTGTGGAGTTTGCACGTTCCCCCAATGTCTGCGTGGGTTTCCTCCAGGTGCTCCGAAGATGTGTAGGTTAGGTGGATTGGCCATGCCAAGTTGCCCCTTTGTGTCCAAAGATGTGTAGGTTAGGGGGATTAGTAGGGTAAATTAATGAAACTACGGGGATAGGATGGGGAAGGGGGGGGCTGGGTAAGATGCTGTCAGAGTTGATGGAGACTCGATGGGCCGAATGGCCTCCTTCTGCAATGTAGGGATTCTAATTAAATATGATAAATGTTTTAAAAAAGCAAAAACAAACTGGCTGTTAGTGAGAAACTCTGGATAGTAATTCTTGGATTCGAGCAGTCACAACGTTTTGTTCAAGACTAAATATTGTTACTGCCACCAGTCATCACTGAGATTGCTTTGATGGTGCTGGCCTGTTCCAAGCTTTTTCACCATGGCACCGTACCTCCAAAAGTGAAACAATTTCTCATTTTTATAATTAGTAGCGGCTCCAGTCATAGTTTATGCAGTTACCACCATAACAGTGGAGGTTTCCACTGGAAAAGTACGAACAAAAGGTTCTCATTGCCAATTCCAGGGAAATCATCTTCCTGTAGCAGGTCACTACTAAGCAACTTTTGCAGGCCATTCTCCAGTGATTATTATTACAGTTCTCAGAGCACTTCAAAGGAATTTGATTGTATGTATGGCGGCACGGTAGCACAGTGGTTAGCACTGCTGCTTCACAGCTCCAGGGTCCCAGGTTCGATTCCCGGCACGGGTCACTGTCTGTGTGGAGTTTGCACATTCTCCTCGTGTCTGCGTGGGTTTCCTCCGGGTGTTCCGGTTTCCTCCCACAGTCCAAAGATGTGCGGGTTAGGTTGATTGGTCAGGTTAAAAAAAAAAAAATTGCCCCTTAGAGTCCTGGGATGTGTAGGTTAGCGGGTAAATATGTGGGCGTAGGGCCTGGGTGGGATTGTGGTCGGTGCAGACTCGATGGGCCGAATGGCCTCCTTCTGCACTGTAGGGTTTCTATGATTTCTATGATTTCTTCTTTCTATGAATTACAGACACTTGAGTAGGCAAATGCAACAGATGCTTTGAGCACAGCAAGATTCCACAAAGAGCAGGCAGATAAATGAATATTTAATTTTTTTTGTGGTGTTGGTCCGGGGACAAAGGTTGATTTGGACACAAGGAGGAGAGTTGCTTGTGAACTCTTCTTCGAACAGTACCTGGGATCAGATGGGTGCTTCTGCTTATGCCTTCTCTTATAAATGCCGCCTCCAATAATACAGAACTCCCACAGTACTAATCGGAGTGCTGGCCTGGATTCTGTGCTCAAATCCTGCACTGGGGCTGAAACCTACAAATTTGCCGGTGAAAGTGACTGAACCAAGCTGGAAATCGATGGAGCACCAAAGGAAAGCGGAATCTTTAAAAGGCCGTTCAGACGACTTTGACTACTTACCTACTTTTTATTTCTTTTAGGAGGGTTAGATCTTTGTCATAATCAAATTCCCCTCCAAATGAACGGGGACAGTTTACAATATCTGCATGGGTGGCAACAAGAATAACCTGCAAAGGATTTTTCAGCTTTCCGCCAAATGCTATCGGGAAAAGAAATCACTGTCAGAATAAACATAAAGCAGATTGATCATTCATTTTACGTTTATTTCAAGTTCAACCCATTTTTTAATGCATCATGTGTACTATTCATTCCACACAGATGAGCTACCCACTGGAGCCACAGTGTAAGACTTTTACCAAGGAAACAGCGTTAGTTCCCAGTGACAGTATTTCCAAGTTGAGGTGAAAAGTTCAAGGTTTATCATCAAAGAAAGAATCGACATGTAAAAAGTAAATACTCTAGAGGTTTGGATTTTACCGTAACAAAATATTGGAACCTTTGAAAATGTTTGCCAGAGCTCAGCAGGGAAAAGAAAAAAGCAAAAAATGTTCAAATCCCAGTAAAATCAGTAGTACTGACACCGTGAATATGGGAGTTACATTTTAAGGTCTAGACGACCAGTTTTACTGTTACCTTTCATTTCCAAATTTCCCAAGGGCAGCTTTCAACTTTCCTTCAGTCGTTAGTACTTTTCAGCCAGGAAATATTTAGAAATCTCGATGTGAGGAACATGCGGATGTCTAAAGCCAGTGATATTTAAGGAGAAGTATATCATTTTATTAAACATTAAGGCCTGAATTTTACCGTGAATCGGAGCGGGCGAGGGGCAGACTATGGGGAGATCCATTGATCTCGGATGGGAGTTTACGGTTTTGGGACGGGCAAGGCTGTAAAATCCCACCCCAAGTGTCTAGACTTGTCTTACAGTCACCTCTGCACAGATTTTACAAAAAAAAGCATGAGTTTGTAGACACAATGGTTAAATGGTTGCAATTTAGTTTTGTTAATTGGAAATCTATTAATTTGAAGAACAAGCTAGGTGTAACTGATTAACAACATTACCAAAATAATGGCTGTGGTATAGAAAGACTCAAACTTTTCTGGCAATCTGGTCCATAAAGTCTCAGTCAATCAGTTCTCTTCATTATTAACTTTTCTATTTCAATTCCAAGGTTTGAAAGGATTGGAAGGATTGATAGGGTGGCACGGTGGTTAGCACTGCCACCTCACCGCCAGGGACTCGGGTTCAATTCTGGCCTTGGATCACTGCCCGTGTGGAGTTTGCACTTTCTCCCTGTGTTTGTGGGGGTTTCCTCTGGGTGATCCGGTTTC
Source organism: Mustelus asterias (assembly GCF_964213995.1). Classification (NCBI taxonomy): domain Eukaryota; kingdom Metazoa; phylum Chordata; class Chondrichthyes; order Carcharhiniformes; family Triakidae; genus Mustelus; species Mustelus asterias. The sequence continues at coordinate 63,183,144 of NC_135806.1, forward strand.
CTCCCACAGTGTGGGTTAGATGTGTGGGTATCATGATTGGCCATGATAAATTGACCCTAGAGTCAGGGGATTAGCAGGATAAATACGTGGGGTAAAGGGAATAGGGCCTGAGTGGGACTGTGGTCGGTACAGACTCAATGGGCCGAATGGCCTCTTCTGTGTTGTAAGAATTCTATGATTAATGCAAATTTGGAAACGGCAGTTGTAAATCCCAAAATGAGACGCATGTAAAATGATTCCCGGCTCGGGTCACTGTCTGTGTGGAGTTTGCACATTCTCCTCGTGTCTGCGTGGGTTTCCTCCGGGTGCTCCGGTTTCCTCCCACAGTCCAAAGACGTGCGGGTTAGGTTGATTGGCCAGGTTAAAAATTGCCCCTTAGAGTCCTGAGATGCGTAGGTTAGAGGGATTAGCAGGTAAAATATGTGGGGTAGGGCCTGGGTGGGATTGTGGTCGGTGCAGACTCGATGGGCCGAATGGCCTCCTTCTGCACTGTAGGGTTTCTATAAAATGTTGGTAATGATTTACATGTGTCTCACAAAGGCATAGAGCTTTGACACTATATGGCATATAACATGATTCATTTTAATGGCTCTTTAGTGCCATCTGCTGGGGATGGTATGAAATTTCTATGTTGGAACATAGATGTAATCAAACTGTGAATCCAGTTTACAGCTTGGCTCTATAGGTATTAGGTGATTAGAAAGAATATTTCTCCCCAACACGAATTTTTCTTTCGAAATGCTCTACCTCTCTGCTGTCCTGCTTGTCCCACACAGTCTACAACTTCCTGCAGTTTCAAGACAAATCCATCTTGTAAAATTACTACGCACTCTCTGTACGGCTGTAATCTCAGGCTGACTGGAGCCTGTGCCACATTCATTATCTGTGACCAACACTTCTACTTCTGCAAAATTACCTACCTGTGCCCTTCTTTCATCCCACTTGTTGCTGATACCCTTAACCAGTCTTTTTTATTAATTCATGGGATGTGGGTATTGTTAGCGAGGGTGAGGTGGTGGTGAGCTCCTTTCTTCAACTGCTGCAGTCCAGGTAGACGCATCATGGTGCTGTTCAGTAGGGAGTGCCAGGATTTGGACTGAAATCATAGAATCCCTACAGTGCAGGACGCGGCCATTCAGCCCATCGAGCCTGAACCAACCATAATCCCACCCAGGTCCTATCCCCGTAACCCCATGCATTTACCCTGCTAATCCTCCTGACACGAATGGTCAATTTAGCATGGCCAATCAACCTAACCTGCACATCTTTGGACTGTGGGAGGAAACTGGAGCACCCGGAGGAAACCCACGCAGATACGGGGAGAATGTACAAATTCCACGCAATCACCCGAGGCCGGAACTGAACCTGGGTCCCTGGCGCTGTGAGGCAACAGTGCTAACCACTGTGCCACCGTGCCGCTCCTGAACTAATAATGATATATTTCCAAATCAGGAGTGGATGTGAATTGGAGGGAAACTCTTGAGATATTGGCATTCTTATGCACCTGCTACCCTTGTCCATTTTAGATGGTAGCGTTTGTATGTTTGGAAAGAGCTGTTGAAGGAGCCTTGGCTAGTAGCCACAGTGCATCTTATAGATGGTACACACTGCTGTCACTGTGCGCAGATAGTGGAGGAAAACTAATTGGGTGCCAATCAAGCAGGCTGTTTTGTCCTGGATGGTGTTGAGCTTCATTTATCTCGGCTTATTGAAAGTATTCCATCACACTCCTGACTTGTGCCTAGTAGATGATGGACAGATTTTAGAAGATGAGTTATTCACCGCCGACCCTCTGAGCTCCTCTTGTAGTCAGTATTTATATGGCGGATCCTGTTAACTTTCCGGTTAATGGTGACCCACAGGATACTGATGGTGGGGGAATGCAGTGATGTTAATGCTATGAATGTCAAGGAGAGGTAGTGAGATTGTATCATTGGGGGTGTTAATTGTCGGTCACTTGTGTAGCATGAATATCACCTGACAGTTATCAGTCCCAAGTCTGAATGTTGGCCAAGTCATGTTTTATAGCAGCATCGACTGCTTGATTTTTGAAGGAATTGAAAATCCAACTGAACATCAGCGAACATTCCCACTTCTGACCTTATGCTGGATGGGGGAGGGGGATGTGGAGATGCCGGCGTTGGACTGGGGTAAACACAGTAAGAAGTTTAACAACACCAGGTTAAAGTCCAACAGGTTTATTTGGTAGCAAAAGCCACACAAGCTTTCGGAGCTCTTAGCCCCTTCTTAGCCAAGGGGCTAAGAGCTCCGAAAGCTTGTGTGGCTTTTGCTACCAAATAAACCTGTTGGACTTTAACCTGGTGTTGTTAAACTTCTTACTGGGGGAGGGGGCACAGCCATTCCCTTCAAGTTTGACTTCTCCAAAACTCACCATCCCAAGAACCACCTAAGTTAACTTCACTCAAAGATATATCGCTCACAACTTGTCCTGCAGTTCCATTCATTTATCTTCTTAGTCATAACCGACCTCCACTGCTGCTGACCTCCAAATCTACTGGAATCAGAATTCTTGTCCTCATTAACAAATCTCTCCCTGGATCTCCCCTGCTCATTCTTTCAACCTCTTTCAACAATGTCATCTAGTCATCTGCTGCAGGCCTCCTGTGGATCTCTTCCACCTGTCATTAGCATCATAAGTGTACTCACTCCAACTCTCTCCCTGAACTCTGTTTCACTTTGCTAACTCTCTACCCACTTTCAACAGTCTCTTACCTATCATTTCAACAATGCTTTTAAACAATTGTTTCTGTCTGATATTTGCACCTTCCCTGTGAAGTGGGGAGATAGACTCTCTGCATTAAAAGACATTATATAAATGCAAGTTGTTGCAGTTTATCCCTTGTAGGGGTTTTGGTCAGTTGCCCTCCAGTAGCCGATACAAGGAGTTATTATTCACATCAGGGTCGACACACCTCACCAGGGGAAGGAAGTATTGCAGCCAATGCCAATTCCCTGCCTATTCAATATCTACGTATTACTTATTTTGTTAGTCACAAGTGGACTTACATTCACACTGCAGTGAAGTTACTGTGAAAATCTCCTAGTTGCCACACTCCGGCGCCTGTTCGGGTTACACTGAGGGAGAATTTAGCATGGCCAATGCACCTAACCAGCACGTCTTTGGGACTGTGGGAGGAAACCGGAGTACCCTGAGGAAACCCATGCAGATACGGGGAGAATGTGCAGACCAAGCCGGGAATCAAACCCGGATCCCTGGCACTGTGAGGCAGCAGTGCTAACCACTGTACCACCCCATTCTGTCAACAGAGCTCACTGAATGGTGATTCGGAATATAAACCATGGCTGGCTTTGCCTCATCTATCAGAGTGCTACGTCCAACTGTAACATATCATTGAAGGGAGAAGTTCACACTGCAGCTAGATGGTATAAAGGGAGAGTTGGTTTTCTACAGAAATGAATTTGATGGGCCAAATAATGCTGTTACGGTAAATCCTTCATGTGAGGCTGGAAAAATGATCAAATATATTATTATTTCTCTATTTGGTCCATTCCCTTTCTTATTAATATAAAGGAAAAAGAAGACAGATGCTGGAAATCTGAAATAAAAACAGAAGATGCCGGGAAAAGCTCAGCAGGTCTGGGTTCTGATGAGTTATTTTAGATTTGAAATGTTAACTCTGTTCGGTTCTCCACAGATGCTGCCACACATGCTGAGGTTTTCCAGCGGTTTCTGCTTTAATGTCCTTTCTTAGTGTCCACACCGATTTATTACCAGTAGTTGGCTGCAAGAGGAAATCCTAATTGATTTCAATTTACTGCTGTTTCCCCTCTGGATGGGTCAAAGGACAATTACATTAAATGACAAACCATACCTATTTACACCATCACACTCTGATACAAGTTAAACATCCAATCAAGTACCATCAGCTTTTCCACTTCATATTTTTAAACCTTCACAATAGTGAAATAATTGACAAAAGAAGCAATGGCAATTTAAGAAAAACCTTATTATTTTCACAATGTGTGGTTAGGATTTGGAAAGCACTACTTGATAGGGTGGTGGATATAGATTCACTAGTAGCCTTCAAAAAGGTCATTGGTCAAATACTTGCAGGAGAAACATTGCAGGAATATGGGGAAAGAGCAGAAGCGTGGACCCAAATGGCTTCCTCTTTGTGTCTGTGCCTGCTCTCAATGGGCTGAATGGCCTTCCTCTGTGCAGTACTTTTCCATGATTTATTTTTATTCATTTGTGGAACATGGGCATCGCTGGCTGGCCAGCATTTAGTGTCCATTTCTAGTTGCCTTGGAGGGTATTTGAGAGTCAACCGCATTGCTATGGCTCTGGAGTTACATGTGGGCCAGGCCAGGTAAGGATGGCAGATTTCCTTCCCTAAAGGACATTCCGAAGGCCATTAAGCTTTGAATTCAGTGTAACTTTAGACAAAGACCATATGGCCAGCAACAGGACTACTTTACATCTTGAGAAGAGGTACACAAGTTTAACTTGAACGTAGCAAAGCAAAACACAAAGTTTTCCCTTGATACATTGACATTCCTTTCATAATTTAAATCCAGCTTTTGAAATCTGAAGAAACAAATAAAAAACTTCAAGTTTGCTGCTTCACAGGAATTATTTTTTTATTTATTGGAAAAGAGCCAAAATAGTGAAGGTTTTAAAAGATTTTATAGGGAGTAATTGCTGATATTTGTAACACTTATTCAGAATACATAAGATTTTCACAGTGTAGCTGTAGCAATGTCACAGCAGGGGAGGGCGATGAACCATGTCGCTGCTGAACTCTGTCAAATCGGCATAAATTCTCCCTCTCTCAGAAAAAGCTTGTGCTGAAAATTTGGTCGCGTTAATATCACACAACACGAGCATGTAAAATAGGAGCAGAGGTAGGCCATTTGGCCCCTCGAGCCTGCTCTGTCATTCAATAAAATGTTGAGTTCTACATTCCCATCTAGTCCCGACAACCTTTGATTTGTGTACAGTTCTAGTCACCCTATTATAGAAAGGATATTATTAAACTAGAAAGAGTGCAGAAAAGATTTACTAGGATGCTACCGGGACTTGATGGTTTGAGTTATAAGGAAAGGCTGGATAGACTGGGACTTCTTTCCTTGGAGTGTAGCTGACTTGGTGGGGATCTTATAGAGGTCTATAAAATAATGAGTGGCATAGACAAGGTAGATAGTCAATATCTTTTCCCAAAGGTAGCGGAGTCTAAAACTAGAGGACATAGGTTTAAGGTGAAGGGGAGAGATACAAAAGGATCCAGAGGGGCAATTTTTTCATGCAGAGGGTGGTGAGTGTCTGGAACGAGCTGCCAGAGGCAGTAGTAGAGGCGGGTACAATTTTGTCTTTTAAAAAGCAGTTAGACAGTTACATGGATAAGTTGGGTATAGAGGGATAAGGACTAAACGTGGGAAACTGGGACTAGCTTAGTAGTTTAAAAAAAAGGGTGGCATGGACAAGTTGGGTTGAAGGGCCTGTTTCCATGCTGTAAACCTCTTTGATCCTTGACAAACAAGAATTTATCAACCTCTGCCTGAAAAATATTCAGTGATCCCCGTTTCCACCACCTTCTGAGGTCGAGTTCCAAATTTGCACAACTCAGAGAAAAAAAATCTCCTTATCTTTGACCTATAAGGGTGGACCCTTAATTTTAAAACAGTGTCCTCTAGCTCTGAACTCACCCACAAGAGGAATTATCCTTTCCACATCTACCTTGTCAAGACCATTTAGGATCTTGTACTTCAATCAAGTCACCCCTCACTCTTCTAAACTCGAGTGGAAACCAGCCCAGTCTTTCCAACCTATCCTCAATGGACAACCAACTCATTCCAGGTATCAATCTAGTAAACCTCCTTTGAACCACCTCCTAAGCATTTACATCCTTCCTTCAATAAGGAGACCAAAACTGCACACACAATTCAAGATGCGGTCTCACCATTGCCCTGTATAACTGAAGCGTAACACCCTTACTTTTGTGCATCTGTGAGATCAGCAACATGAGGTGTATACATTTCGGGAGACCAATTATCACAAAGTGGCCACAGAACATTCAGCATTTGAAGTTATAACATTTGGAAAACTTTTTTTTAAACTCACTCATCAGTCCTACAAGTACATAAATTCATAGTGGAAATTTGTTAATAAAATCTTGAACAACATTGTTCAGACATAGGAATATGGGAAATAGGAGCAGGATTAGGCCATCTGGCTCCTCGAGCCTGCTTCAACCATTCAACTAAGGCGGCACGATGGCGCAGTGGTTAGCACTGCTGCCTCACAGCGCCAGGGACCCGGGTTCAATTCCGGCCTCGGGTCAGTGTGTGTGTGGAGTTTGCACAGTCTCCCAGTGTCTGCGTGGGTTTCCTCCTCCGGGTGCTCCGGTTTCCTCCCATAGTCCAAAGATGTGTGGGTTAGATTGGTTGGCCATCTAAATTAACCCTAGTGTCAGCAGGATAAATATGTGGGGTTACGGGATAGGGCTGGGTGGGATTGCGGTTGCTGCGCTCGCTGGGCCGAATGGCCTCCTTCTGCATTGTAGGGAGTCTAGATCATGGCTAATCGTCTACCTCAGTGTCATTTTCTCACACTATCTCGCATATCCCTTGTCGTCCTTATTATTTAGACATCTACTGATGTCTATCTTGAACATATTCAATAGGTGAGCTGCCATAGCCTTCTGGGATACAGAATTTGAAAGATTCACTGCCTCCTGAATGAAGAAATTCTTCCTCATCTCAGTCTTAAATGGTTAACAACCCCCACACCCTCCTGTTTTTCATACCAACGTGGATAACTTCATATTTTCCACATTGTATCACAGAATCACACAATTGTTACGGCACAGAAGGAGGCCATTCGGCCCATTGTGTTTGCACCAGCTCTCCAAATGAGCATTATGACTTGGTGCCATTCTCCTGTCGTTTCCCCATATCCTCGCACATTGTTTCCATTCAAATAATTATCTAATGCCCTCTTTAATGCCTCCATCACCTTTCCAGGCAGTGCGTTCCAGATCTGAAATACTCAGTGTGTGAAAAGGTTTTTTCTCAAATCACATTTGCTTCTTTTGCAAATCACTTTAAATCTGTGCTCTCTGGTTCATGATCCTTTTATGAGCGAGAACAGCATTTCCCATTCTAATCTGTCCAAACGCCCCACCACCACCCCCCATGATTTTGAACACCTCCATCAAATCTTCTCTTAGCCTTCTTCGCTCCAAGGAGTCCAACCTCTCCAATCTATCTTCATAACTGATGTTTCTCATCCCTGGAACATTTCTTGTAAATCTCTTCTGCACACTCTCAAATGCGTTCAGATCATTCCTATAGGGTGGTGCCCAGAACTGTACACAATATTCCAGCTGAAGTCTAACTAGTGTCCTTCAACATAACCTCCTTGCTCTTGTACTCTATGGCCGTATTAATAAAGCACAGGCTTTATTGCTTTATTTTCTGTTCTCTCCACCTGTCTTGTCAACTTCACTGATCTATGCACAGAGACACGCAGGTCCCTCTGCTCCTGCATCCACTTAAAAATTGTACCCCTTATTTTATATTGTCCCTCCATGTTCTTCCTACCAAATGCACCACTTCACACCTCTGCACTGAATTTCATCTGCCACCTAGCTGTCCACTCCACCAACTTGTCTGCATCCTTTTAAAGTTCTACACTGTCCTCTTCACAGTTTACAATACTTCCAAGTTTTGCATTATCCCCAAACTTCAAAATTGCAGCCTGTACACAAAAATTTAGATCATTAATATATATCAGGAAAAACAAGGGTCCCAATAGCGACCACTGGGGAAACTCCACTACCAACCACTCCACTTCCTCCAGCTGGAAAAATATCCATTGACCATTATTACCCTAGTAAGAAGTCTCACAACACCAGGTTAAAGTCCAACAGGTTTATCTGGAATCACGAGCATTCAGTGCGCTGCTCCTTCAACAGGTGAACGATGAACCTGAGCAGCGCTTCGAAAGCTCGTGATTCCAAATAAACCTGTTGGACTCTAACCTGGTGTTGAGAGACTTCTTACTGTGCCCACCCCAGTCCAACGCCGGCATCTCCACATCATTATTACCGTTTCCTATTACTTAGCCATTTTCTGTCCATGTTGCTACTGTCTCTTTTATCTCATGAGCTGTAACTTTTGACAGAAGTCTGTTGTGTGGCACTATATTGAATGCCATCTGCCAGAAAATGAAAAGCGGTGTATATTATCTCCGTGATATGTATATTATCTCCAACTTCAAAGTCTCTCTAGAGTAATTCCGTGTGAGTACTTTACAATTGGAAATTTTAAATTTAATTTTACCACCTGTGGTAATATTTACAAACTGATCCAACTGCTCTGCAAAAAAAAACACATCCTGTTTAGGTTCCCTCATCACTGAGGTTGGAGATATTTGTGGAGCCTCCACCTCCACTAAGTTGTTTAATTGCCCACGACCATTCAGAATTGAATGTGGCAGGACTGCAGAGCTTAGATCTGATCTATTGGTTGTGGAATCGCTTAATTTTGTCTATTATTTGCTGCTCTTGCTATTTGGCAAGCAAGCAGTCCTGTGTTGTTATTCACCAGGTTGATGCTTCACTTTTAGGTATGCCTGGTGTTGCTCCTGGCATGCCCTCTTACGCTTTTCATTGAACTAGGGTTGATCCCCTGGCTTAGTGGTAATGGTAGAGTGGGGATTATGCTAGGCCATGAGGTTACAGATTGTGATCGAGTCCAATTTTGCAGCAGCTGGTGGCCTACAGCGCCTCATGGATGCCCAGTCGAGTTGCTAGATCTGTTCAAAATCTATCCCATTCAGCACGATGGGAGTGCCACACAACACAGTGAAGGTCATCCCCAACTGAAGATGGGACTTTGTCTCAACAAAGATTCCGAGGTGGTCATTCCTACCAACACTGCCATGGGCAAATGTATCTGCAGCAGGCAGGTTGGCTAGGATGCGGCCAAGGATGTTTTTCCCTCTTGTTGGTTCCCTCACCAACTGTCACGGACCCAATCTAGCAGCTTAATCAGAAATGGTGTTACCAAGCCATTCTTGACGATGGGACTTTGAAGTCTCCACCCAGAGTACATTCTGAACATTTGCCACCCTCATTGCTTCCTCCAAGTGGTGGTCAACATGAAGGAATACTGATTCTTCAGCTGGGGGAGAGGGGGGGTGCGTGTGACATGTGGTAGTCAACAGGAGGTTTCATTCCCTATGTTTAACCTGATGCCATGCAACTCCTTGGAGTCTGGCGACGAAGTTGAGGACTTCCAGGGCAACTGCCTCCCGACTGTATATCACTGTGCCGACACCTCTGCTGGGTCAGTCCTTTTTTTCTCATTCTTTCAAACTCTTTCTTCTCAATCTCTCCCTCTACAACCCTCTCATCCTCAGAATCACGCTAATGAACCTTTATGCACCCTCTGTAAAGAAAATATTTCCTTCCAAAACTGTAAACAGTACTTAACAAATTGTATCATTGCAGCAGGACTTCTTTATACTTATAGTCAAATCCCATTGCAATAAAGGCCAACATACCATTTGTCTTCCTACTTGCTCATTGTACCTGCATGTTAACTCTGATTCTGGGGCATTGATACCCAAACCCTTTCAACACCAACATTTAATAGTTGCTCACTTTTTAAATTATAGATTCAGTGTAAAAAGGAGGCCGTTCAGTCCATCAAACCTGCATTGGCAACAATCCCATCCAGGCCCTATTCCCATAACCCCATGTATTTACCCTAATAATCTCCCTGACACTAAGGGATGATTTAGCATGGTCAACCCACCTAACCCACACATCTCTGGACTGTGGGAGGAAACCGGAGTACCCAGAGGAAACCCACGCAGACACAGGGAGAATGTGCAAATTTCACACAAAGTGACCCAAGGCCAGAATTGAACCCGGGTCCCTGGTGCTGCGAGACAGCAGTGCTAACCACTGTGCCACCGTGCTGCCCATTTTTGTTTTTCTACTCTTTAAACCAAAATGAATAAATGCATTATATTGCACCTACCATCTTCTGTCCAACTCACTTAATCTATCTAAATCCCTTTTCAGGTTCTTGTGCCCTGCTCACAGCTTACTTTGCTACCCAGCTTTGTATCAGCAGGTACATGACACTCGGTCCCTTCATCTAAGCTATCGCTGTAGATTGTGAATGGCTGGGAACTTGAACTCGAAACAGAAAATCTATATCGGTACAATTGCTTTTTTCCACATCAATGCAACTTCACTGCTAGCTGAGGGTCTTTTCATCCCTGTATCCTCTGAACTATAGATATTCCTCCAGCACCCAAGGAGACATGCTATCCGCCCAGTGGTTCTGCTAGTTTTCAGGTTAAAACATATTCAGTATATTTTAGGTGTACACAGCAAGGAGAAAAATAAACCTACTCTTACCTTTTATTGAAGACTGTATAAGGAAACATTAAGGAAATCAGTAGCTTATACACTTAACCAAAGTGTGATTTTAAAAAAAAATCTAAAGAAACTTCAAGGATAAGAAAAAACCATTTGACCATCATTAAAATGTATTTCTAGTTAACTAAACTTCCACCTAAAGATGTAAACGTATTTTGAATGGTTCTGATGCTTCCTTTCTCTACGATCATAATTGGCTAGTGAAAGTGTTCCTTGAATAGTGCATTGCTGAAAACTTACCTAAAGGCTCTTCTGCTGGGATAAGAGATTTGAGGGAATTGAGCCAAAAGGTCACTTGATTCAGTTGCGTTTCATACGGTTCCTCTAGACTGAAAAGCACCATGTGGATAGCAGTGGAATCATTTGCAGCAAAATAGTCATAACAGCAGTAATAAGCAGGATTGCCAGAGAACTCCCAGACGTTAAAATCACCAACACCTAAAAAAGATATTCAAATGCTTCAATTATTCTGAGATCGTCAATAAGTTTTAAAAAGACACATGGGTCTTACAATCCAACTTACTTTACTCTTTAAAATTGATGGAAAACAGGTTCCAGTAATCGGGCTCAGGTGTTGGGGTCCTTGCTATTTGATGTGTATATTAACGATTTAGATTTAAATGTGGGTGACATGATTGGGAAGTTTGCAGATGACACAAAAATTGGCTGTGTTAGTGAAGAGGATAAGTTATCAACTCCAGAATGATATCAATGGTTTGGCTGAGTGTGCAGAGAAGTGGCTAATGGAATTCGATCTGGAAAAGTGTGAGCTAATATATTTGGGGAGGGCAAGCAAAGCAATGGAATAATCAATAAACTGGAAGATATTGAGAGGAAGTGAGAGAACTTGGAGTATGTGTCCATGGGTCTTTGAAGGGGGCAGGGCAGGTGGACAAGGTAGTCAAAAAAGCACGTGGAATGCTTTTGTTCATTAGATCACGTATTGAATATAAAAGCAGGATGTAATGATGAAACGGTATAAAATGCTGGTTAGGCCACAGCTGGAGTTTTATGCACAGTTCTGGTCACCGCATTACAGGAAGGACATAACTGCTCTGGAAAGAGGGTAGAGGAGATTTTCAAGAATGTTGCCAGGGCTTGGAAATTACAGCTCTAGAAGAAATTGGATCGGCTAGAATTGCTTTCCTGAGAACAGAGGAGACGAAGGGGTGACCTTATTGCGGAGCACAAAATTATGAGGGGCCTAGATAGGGTTGACAAGACTAGTTTTCCCCTGGCTGAGGGGTCAGTTACCACGGAGCACAGATTTAAGGTGGTTGGTAGAAGGATTAGAGGGACATGAGGAAAAACCTTTTCACCCAGAGGGTGATGGTTGTCTGGAATTCACTGCCTAGGCTTGTGGTTGAAGCTGAAACACTTGATTCATTGGGGATGTGTTGGGAGCTGCAGTCTCTCTGGAGCTCTGGAACTTCCAGTACCTCCTTCCCAGCCTCTCCCTCTCACCTCAACTGTCCAATTACAGCTTCATCTCCTCCGTTATGCTTGCCGATCCGTCAAATCACATCGTTACAACCCCATTCTCTGTGCTCATTGGCCCTGTAATCACAGTCTCGCCAACCCTCTGGATCCTGTGTGCTCGTTGATCTTACAAACAGTTTGCTTCCCTTTCTCACTCTCTGTCATCGCTTGCTCTTTTTTCCTAGATTTGTGTGGGGTTGGGGCCTGGGGTGGGGTTGTGGTCGGTGCAGACTCAATGGGCTGAATGGCCTCTTTCTGCACTGTCGGGTCTCTATGATTTTGATGCTCAGCTTGTGGTCGATCTTCACTGAAAGGACCTGGCGCTCCCCTGTTCTGTACCTCAACAGCCTTCGGAAGAATGGAGATCTGAGTGTAAAAGATGGAGCAAAGAAATGGAAAAGCCGAGAGGGCTTCAGCTGACATATAGGGACAAGGAAATGGTGGAGAGAGAGAGAGCTTCCTCTCACACCACGGGGCACTTACACTGTACCTGGAAAAGGGAATTTTGAGAAATTGTGTTGGAACATGTATGTTCTCATTAAAACAACATTTTTACAAAGTACTTCCACATTTATATATTGTACAGTATTGTGTGTTGATTTTAATATGTAACCTTTAATGATTATGCATGGAATGTAACAGTGCTGCTTTACTGTTTTGGTTGGAATCTGGGGTCAAGTTAATTTTCAAGTGTTAAAATGGAATAACAGCGGAAAGTAGTTTGGAGGTGCCGAATTAAGCAGTGGTCTATGAACTCACATACAGGAAAGCACAGTGTTGAGAAACCATCAAGAAAAACTCATAAGGCAATTGTATGGACTGAAGCACTGGCATACTGTTTCCAAAGTTGATGTATTTGTTCATTCTCTTGAAGGTTCGGATTCTTGCTGGGATGGTTTGCCTGACCTCGGACAACATATTCAAGCAACTACTTTCCTGTGAGTTTTGATGACAATTGCCTGTAGGTTTACTTGATTGTTGATTACATCACACCCAAGCCATGACATATCTGTACCAGTTTTGCAAACATGCTTGCTTCCAACAGGGATCATTGCACAACCATCCTAAATAATGGTTGATTTCCCTCTCCCTAAACTATCTCTACCGACAATCACTGAAAGATCCCATGAGTTATGCTGGCTAAGGTCAGCTAACTCAGTCTGTGTGGGAATTAGTTTAGTTTCTTGCTGATTAAATGGTTTAGCTATTCACCATCAGGGGAGCATTTACTTAATAAATGCTACAACATTTTAAAATAAACTGTCACTGTAATTGCTGCACTTGCATCACAAATTGGTTTACTGTGGACTTGACAAGTGTTGAATTAACCTCAAATTAGTGATGTACTGCAAACGCAATTAATGCTTTCAAAATGCAGCTTCATCCATTCAATTTTATGCACCAACAATGCGGTTCAAAAGCTAAAAAGCAGGAGTTCAAAAAGAAGCCTCATTAAATAAGCATCTTTTGTATAAAAATTGCTTCACGTTCAATAGCAGGGGAGGTAAGCAGCCAGTTAAAGGATTATGAGTTCTGAGTCTTCCATTCTGGTGTAAAGTAGTCAGTTCTTACCATTAACATTAGCATGTTGTATGTCTATAGCTTTAGTGGACTGGTCATCAGTTGCATAATGTAGATTGTGCGCTGGTGAAACAAAAGCTTGCAGCACTCCTTTGGTTAGACTTGGTTCAAACATCATGCTGCGGCTCCTTACACTGACATTTTCACAGCCAGGGTATAGATTTGTAATACTCACTGAAACTGAAGAATGAGAGGTTCATCAAATAGGCTGTTTATAAATTTAATGTTTCTTAGTCCAAGGTCACAATCTAATAAAAGCAGCAAAATTTGTTAAATATTATCCACATTTTATTTAACCTTTAAAAAAAATATAAAGGATACTCTAGTGGCCCAGTGAATGAAAGGTACCAAGTTGGACTGAACTGATCTCAGCTGGAACAGCAGTTCAAGGGCTACACAATTGCCACATCAGCTTTCGGATAGGGAAAGGAGGAGTTGAACAGTCTGACAAAGCTCTTTCCCACAATCACTATCCAGTGACTCCGGAATTACTTTTTAAGTGTATTTACTGTTTACAAATATGACAGCCAATTTACATACAACAATGAGATGAATGACCAATCAATTTATTTGTTGGTGGAGTTCATTGAGGAATAAATAATAGCCAGGACGTATTATAAATAATGCTTTGGCGTATTGTTCATCCAAGTGAGGGAACCTCAGTTTATATATGTTTCATCTGAAAGGCAGAACCTCCAAAATTGCAACACCTTCTTAGAAACTGTAATAAAGGTTATATTCTGGACCTGAAATGGGCTTGAACTCACGGTCTTCTGATTCAGAGACAATAATGTACCAGTGATCCAATGCTGACACTTCAGTACAGTACCGAGCAGTGGCACTCCCAAGTTCCCTGTGATTTTAAATCACTGTTCCAAACCCACTCTGTGTTCACTATTGTTGTGTACCAACCATGGCTCAGCTTGTAGCATTCTCACCTCTGAGTCACAAGGTTCCTGTTTCAAGTCTCTATCCAACTCCATGGATAGAATTCTCCGGCTGCGCTGGTCTAAAAGTCAGAAATTCCCGCCTGACATTCTCCACAACCCGCCCACTAAAATTCCAGTGGCGGGCAGGATGGGAGAATTCCGGCTCAGGTCTTTAGCACAAATATCAAAGCTGAGACGCCAGAACATTACAGAGGGAATGCTGCACTGCCTTTTGCAGTGCCCTCTTGGGTGGCAGCAAGAGATCCCAAGGCACTTGTTACTGGAGGTGGAGCTGAGCTATCCCTGTTGTCCAGTCAATCAGCATGACAGAAGTAGAATACCTGGTCACTGTAACACTGCTTCTTGTGGGAGCTTGCTGAGTGCAAATTGACTGCTGCATTTCCTATAGCAGTGACTACACTTGCAAATTACTTAATTTGCTGTCAAGCACTTTGAGATGTCCTGTGGTTGTGAAAAGCGCTAAGTAAATGCGATACCTTTTTTTTTTGACTTCCTAATAATTCTAATCGAGCACAATGGAAGCTCTGGAAACATTTGAAATTTCAGACCTTAACTGGGGCAGGGGAGGCAATTTCCTTATGAAGGGTCTATTGGTGCCCAGGGGTTGGGACAGTGCCTGAATGACTCCTGGCATTTTCACAGAAATTTGGTCCCCTTACCCCAGTGGCAGGCTTGTAGACCCATATAAAACTGCTTTGGCAAATCTGCCTCCAAAGATGAGGGAAGCTGCTTTGGCAGGAAGAACACTGGGAACTGGCTCACAGAATAAAAATACTGCCAATATGGAAGTAATTCTCAAATGATACCCTCAGGCACTTTAGATTGCACATTTTATTAACATAAAATTAAGCTATTAGTGTAAAAAATATTATAAAATCTGTTACAGCAGACTGCAGCACAAATAATTAGCTTAAAACTGGAATCACGAGACTGCCTTTTTATTGGTGATATTTAGTTTGGTTTCTGACAGATTGGTGACGACAACCCAAAATCTGGTGGTGTTGCTGCCAATTCCATCCCCATGAACAGGTTTTAAAGTCTGTTGGTGGGATAAGGGTGTCAGACTGCAGCGTAAACAATGGGAATCGAGTAATAGATGCTCATGTCCTGCAATGCTAAATGACGTCAACTTATAAAAGCATCTTCTGACTCATCAAAACAGAGGTCTGTTGCTTCAATTAGCTCTGTCCTCTTCTCTGCTCCTCTCTTCTCCGGTATGGCACATTGTGTGAGCTAAAGATAATCGGGGCTCTGGTTAAAACCTCCTTGCTCATGGGTGGCATGGTGACACAGTGGTTAGCACTGGACCCAGGTTCAATTCCCGGCTTGGGTCACTGTCTGTGTGGAGTTTGCACATTCTTCCCGTGTTGCGTGGGTTTCCTCCCACAGTTCAAAGATGTGTGGGTTAGGTGGATTGGCATGCTAAATTGACCCTTTTGTGTTCAAAGATGTGCAGGTTAGGTGGATTAGCCAGCCATGTATGTGTGGGGTTACTTTTGATTTGATTTAATATTGTGAAATGTATTGATATATAGCAAAAAGTATTATTTCTTGCGCACTATACAGACAAAGCATACTATTCATAGGTAAGGAAAGGAGAGAGTGCAGAATGTAGTGCTACAGTTATAGGGTATAGAGAAAGATCAACTTAGTGCGAGGTAGACCCATTCAAAAGTCTGATGGCAGCAGAGGAAGAAGCTGCTCGAGTCAGTTGGTACATGTCCTTACGGTTATGGTTATGGGGATAGGGTGGAGGAAAGGGCCTGGGTAAGGTATTCTGACAGAGAGCGTTGGTGCAGACTCAATGGGCTGAATGGCCTCCTTCTGCACTGTAGGGCTTCGATGGCTCAGTGAGTTTACCCAGTTGGCTCATGAATCACAAAGACCAGGAAGATCCAGTTTCAAGGTTAGCCTGTGCTGAGTTGTTAACAGATTATTATGAACTCTGATGGTTTTAGAGGCTAAAAATCAGTCAGGGTTTCCCTTCCTTTCATCAACTCAAGTGCACTTGCATGCAGGTTGCGGAGGAAGGATTAGACTTGGTTGTGAAGTATTCTACAACTGAATCAGTTGTCAACACTGATCAACCAGACTCGCATGTGAGAATTGGCCATGTTGTTGAGATACTCGAGGGTAACTAATGGCGGGACATGATTCCACAGGCAGTGGGTGAACATCTGCAGAAAGGAAGGAAGGAAGGAAGGAAAGGAGTTAAGAGAATGAACAGAACAAAAATTGTTTGTAAAAAGGTATAATTCAAATCTGCCTCCCAGGCTTGCCTCCCTATGGCATAGGTCTATGTGGAATTGTACACAAATGTGCATGCGCCAGCATGCAGGGCGGCAGTTCAAGAATAATATTTCTTTGACATTCTTATGTGAGAAGTACTTTGAAGGAGTGTGTGGATCTGAGGCATGCGTAGATTTAGTTTTTTTTGATCCTCCTAGAAGTTTCCTCTCCCTGTTTTTGTGAACGGCACCAGTTTAACAGGATAAGGTCACCCAGCAGCTGTAATGCTCAGTGCCCACTTCCCAAGGCCAAATCAATCCCTCAGTCTAAGGACGACTGAATTCAATTTGCATTAATTATGCTTGTATCGGTCTTCATGGCTACTATATAAAGAATGATGGCTACCCAGCCATGGTTACGACATCAAGTAATCCAGCAAGTTGCAAATTCCCACTGTGTTAAATTGAGAACCTAAGAAATCTCATGCTCAAGTGTAAGAAAGCAATGCAACGCAGAGAGCCAGGCTCAGAGGGCCAGGCCCAGAGGGCCAGGCCCAGAGAGCCAGGCCCAGAGAGCCAGGCCCAGAGAGCCAGGCCCAGAGAGCCAGGCCCAGAGAGCCAGGCCCAGAGAGCCAGGCCCAGAGAGCCAGGCCCAGAGAGCCAGGTTCAGAGAGCGACGCAGAGAGCCAGGCCCAGAGAGCCAGGCCCAGAGAGCCAGGCCCAGAGGGCCAGGCCCAGAGAGCCAGGCCCAGAGAGCCAGGCCCAGAGAGCCAGGCCCAGAGAGCCAGGCCCAGAGAGCCAGGCCCAGAGAGCCAGGCCCAGAGAGCCAGGCCCAGAGAGCCAGGCCCAGAGAGCCAGGCCCAGAGAGCCAGGCCCAGAGAGCCAGGTCCAGAGAGCCAGGCCCAGAGAGCCAGGCCCAGAGAGCCAGGCCCAGAGAGCCAGGCTCAGAGAGCCAGGCTCAGAGAGCCAGGTTCAGAGAGCCAGGTTCAGAGAGCAACGCAGAGAGCCAGGCTCAGAGAGCAACGCAGAGAGCCAGGCTCAGAGAGCAACGCAGAGAGCCAGGCTCAGAGAGCAACGCAGAGAGCCAGGTTCAGAGCAATGCATTCAGAGAGCCAGGCTCAGAGTCTAGTTTTGTCAATGTTCACAGAAGCTATTCCCAGATGGAGGCAGGTAGTCTTACTGATTTTGACCACGTCTTCAGGCAAACCAGTCACTCTTCAGTCAGCTAACTGATAGGAAGCAGAAACAGCACTGAAAATTGACTTCAGATTGGATTTAGTCCTCCATTGAGGGATTGGACAATGTACAATACCAGTGGTTACAATGGGGGAAAGCCATGCAAACGCATGTCAGGAAGGTAGAAATTTATAAATAGACAAAAAAAATTATACTGAAGATTTTGATTTTCCGACAGGTACAACGGCATCATCAATTTACATCCCAAAATAGTAAAGTCTTGGCTGCATTGTTCAAGTTATTTAGCCGAGTGAAACAGACAATATTCACTTTCAGCCAGTCACCGGGAGACAGCTGTTTTGACAGGTTCCAAAATATGACATCTTATAGTTGCAGCTGGAGGGAGCAGTATAATTATAAAGCCACAATATAAATCACCGTCAGATTGACGTTAAGGATACCTGTTGGTTTTGATGATAATGGGGAAGGAGGATAACGAGTCGAGTTGGTAGATGACAACCTTGGTCTACGTCTCCTGAAAAAACTTCGCAGAAGCCCACACTTGAGAGATTCCACAAGCGTCGTTTTTCCCGTTCCCGAATTTCCAAACAGCTTGAGTTTTATTCGGGATTGGGAGTTCTGAGAAAGCCGAAGCTGCTGAATGAAAATTCCTCTGTATGTATCCTGAAGCAAAACAAAGCAACAAAATTAACTGAGGCTCACTGCCCGAGCGGGTGTCAGTGGGTGTGTCACCTGGGGCACTAAGGCGCTGAAAGGGGCTATTTTTAGCAACTGGTTAATGTGCTCATTTTAAATTCCCATGTGCATTATTTAAACAAAGTCAACAACTTTGTTAAAATAGCAGAGGAATTTGATACAAACGTCAACAACAGTGGATTCAGAAATTTCAATGTATAAATGTAGACCACAATAAATTAAACACAATCTGAAACCCTGCCGTTTATGCATCCATGTACATCGGCTCATAATGCAGTAACAGACAATGACATTTGGGTAAATCTGAAACGGATAAATATTTATAAGCAGTTCAGTATTCCTTCAGTAGGTGTCAGCAGAGAAGAACGAAAGCGTGCTTGAACTCAAGAGGTACACAAAACCTTATAACCTTTATTGTAGGTTTTGTGCATGGTAACTACCAATTAGCATGATGCATAAAAATACTTCATTTGGGGAAAAATAAGTGAGCTTTTTTAATGATGGTATTAGAATATATTAGGTGAAGCAGTGTGACTCTCTCGCACGCTCTGCAATAATATCCTCGGGGTCAATATAAACTCTGCCACTGGAGGGAGTGTATCCTCCTTTCCAAGTATGGGTGGGTTGTTTGCTCAGGCTTGTAAGGCACTTTAATCAGACTATATAAACCTGTCGGAAATCTGGAAGTTCCGAACTACCACTTTCAAATAAGTGCACAGAGCTACCTGCTGTTTTATAAAAACAGAACCTGCTGGAAATATTCAGCAAGTCTGGGAGCATCTGTGGAGAGAGAAACAAAAGTAAGATGTCAAGTCAAATATGACTTCTTCAAAACTGCCGGTAGAAGTGTGATGGGCTTTATGCCATTGAACACAGGGAGGGAGAGAAATAACAAAAGGAAAGGTCTGAGATAGGGTAGAGGGTGGGAGAGATTCAATAACAGGGATGTCTTAAGGCAAAGGAAGTTGTACTGTTGCAGTAAAGAAACAAACCATTTCATAGAAGCCTTACAGCACAGAAGGAGGCCATTCGGCCCATCAAGTCTGTACCGACCACAATCCGTCCCAGCCCCTATCGCCATAGCCCCACATATTTACCCTGCTAGTCCCCCTGACACTAGGGAGCAATTTAGCATGGCCAATCAACCTAACCCGCACACCTTTGGACTGTGGGAAGAAACTGGAGCACCCGGAGGAAACCCTCACAGACACGGGGAGAACGTGAAAACTCCATACAGACAGTGACCCGAGCCGGGAATCGAACCCTGCGGGAATCGAATCAGGTCCCTGGCGCTGTGAGGCAGCAGTGCTAATCACTGCGCCACCCTATTTGTCCAGAGTGAGTGTGAATTGCAGAATAATGGACAGCTCTGTCCAAAAGCAAAAATATAAATAACAAGATTTGGGCCAACATATGGCAAAAAAAAGAGACTATCAAAACGGGAGAACAGTTCATGGTCTGAAATTGTTGAACTCAACGTTGAGTCCAGAGACTGTGAAATAATCAGTAGGTGAGGTGCTGTTCCTGGAGCTTGTGTGAAACTCGATTAGAACACTGGGAAAGGCCGAGGACAGAAATGTAATAGAGAGATGAAGATGGTGAATTAAAACAGGAAGTAACATGAAGCTCAGGATTATACTTGCAGCAGAGGCGTTCCACAAAATGGTCAGCCAATCAGCATTTGATCTTCTCAATGTAGAGGAGACTGTGTTGTGCACAGCGAATACTAAACTGAATGTTCAAGTAAATCGCTACTTCACCTGCATGAAAAATTTGGGGCCCTGGATAGGGAGAGGGGGGGGGGAAAGAGATAAAAGGCAGGTTTTATACCTCCTGTGATTACTTGGGACGGTGCCAAGGGAAGAGCTCGGGGTTTTGGGTGTGAATGAGGAGTGGACCAGGGTGTTGCGGAGGGAACAGTCCCTTTGGAATTTGGACAGGGGAGGGGAGAGGAGAGAGAGAGAGATATGTTTGGTGGTGGCAGAAATGGTGGAAGCTGATGGATAGCGAGGACAATGGGAGGCCTTCCGTGGTTCTTAGAGGGAAGGAACAGAAATGTGGGAAATAGGTCAGACATGGTTGAGAGTGCAGTCAGCACAGTGAGGGGAGGTGGGGAGGGGGAGGGGGACAAGCCTCAGTTGAGAAACTGCTCCCTTTGCCTTTCGTTCCATGAAATATTTGTCAGTTAATCTCTCCCATTCTCTATCCTATCTCATATCTTCTATTTTGTTTTTCTTTCCCCTTCCAACAGCATAAAACTCATCACTTCTATCTTCCATTAGTCACATTTGATTCGAAACATTAATTTTGCTTCTCTCTCCACAGATACTGCCAGACCCGCTGAGCTTTTCCAGCACCTTGTTTTGATTTCAGTTTTCCAGCATCCAGAGTATTTTGCATTAATGTTTGTTGTTTCACTTCTCTTCAATGAATTACGGAGTGCTGCAAACAATAGAAGCAAAATATCCCACGGCACTTGTTGAAGAACAGCACGAGCTCTCCTGGCATTTTGGCCATCAACCCATATGTCTAAAACAGGATTTACTGACCACTTTAACTCATTGCTATTTGTGGGACATCGTGACTTCTTTGTCTACAGCACTGAACCTCAGTGACTACACTTCAAAAGCTCTTTACCAGCTGTGAACCACTTTGTCCTGCGAATATGAAAGGTACTGCATAAATGCAAATAATTTCTTTCCGTAAAGTGCTTCTCTAATATGAAGAGAAGCATAATCACTGGAACCACACTGGTCCATTAAACTAACAAGAAAATCCTCCAATTATTGAGAGCTCCCCAAGCTTTCCTGGTGTTTAGAAATGGTGTTTATTTCCAATAATTTGAGCTACAAGAACATGGTTATATTATATACTTTATCATATCACAGTTTTCAACTTATTGACCAGGTGATCAATAAGGTGGTTGTTTTTATTTTCCTGTTAAAACTTTGTATCAAGGAAGCCTATTAAAAATAGAAATGATGGGATTGGCGTTGTTGCAAGACTTGAGATAGGCATTGCAATTTGTGTTTTAGCCAAAATAAATTACTGAAAACTTGACAGAACTGGGATGACTCTCCGAGCCAGATATATGCGATCCAACAAAAAGGATCTTTGAGTGGGAATGTGGCCAATAACAGTTCTCATTAGCAGCTGATAAGGTAACCTGTGGAATTGCTGAATGTGCAGGTAAAAGGTGATTAGATAAACTCTCAGAACACTGCATTGTGATAGATGGAATTATACTAATGCTGCGTTTATATTGCAAAATTGACACTGTAATGTCACTGCTGTGACATTATTTATAACGAAGGGTTCCAGACTCGAAACGTTGGCTCGATTCCCTATCCACAGATGCTGTCAGACCTGCTGAGATTTTCCAGCATTTTCTGTGTTTTTCAGATTCCAGCATCCGCAGTCATTTGCCTTTAAGTTGTTCATATTTGGTTAGTTTGACAGTTCCGTCAGATCTACTTAAAAATCTATTTGCAGATGCATCATTGTTTAAATCACTATTCCAAGAGTTACTTCGCTACAAATGCACACTGGCTAAATAAGAGAAAACTCATTTTGGCTTGTTTTTGAACGAATGTGCTTGTGACTTCAACTGGTTGCACTGCATTGCTGCAGTGTTGGCCTACAATGGTTAAGTTGCTTCACATTTATGCTGGAAGCCGCAGTGCCAGCAATGTAGGTCAAAAACACCTATTTTGGAATGAGACTTCTATGAGATAGAAGTATCGAGGGATACGGAGCTAAAATGGATAAATGGAGTTGAGCTGTACATTAACTATGATCCAACTGAATGGCTGAGCAGCTTCGAGGCTGAATAGCCTACACCCGTTCTTATGTTTTGCTGGTGCATTCCACCTCTGGTAACACAAATTCAGCAGCACTTACGTTACTGATCGGCTGGAAACCTTACTGTTGCTGGAGATGGCCATGTATAAAAGTCTGTTTACTGGTATAGTGTTTACAGTAGTTATGGTCGTAGAGTAGTTATTCTCTTCACCCAGAAATCATCACAAGTACATAATGTTCAAACTGCATCAGGAACATTCCTTTCTGACAAATTTTAAACCTAACATTTGTAGCTTAATTGCCTGACCAATTCATGGCAGCACTGTGGGAGGAGAAAGCACAAGTTGCCAAAATTGTTGTTGGAAAGGTATTTTAACATATGTCCACTGTTAAGATCCCCCCCATTTATACAGACGCGTTACCTTTTTAAGCCTGGAAAGTAAGTTGGCAACTTGTTCATGCTGTTCTGCTCTAGCAAGATCTTCTGCGGTTCTTCCATCCTGTTAAACAACCAGCAATCAATCCAATTAGCATGGTTTCCGCTTAATTTCATATTTAACCTGTGAAAAGTCACACTTGGCAATCTGTGTATTTTAATTTCACACTCTTGCGCTGGAATATGAAAGTTAGCAAACTGTGTAACCAGACGCTCAGCCAAGAGCTGCTTAACAATTCACTCAGGGAGATTTTGAAATGAACCAGATTCACTACATTGATTGCATAATAATTAGTTCTTGCTATAATCACATTTAAATACTGGGTGAATTATATAAGTAAATGCCTACTGAAAACAAAGAGGAAGAAAAAAACTTCACAAAACATCTCCTCCGGCTCACATTACAAATTGGCAAGAATATTAGCGGTCTTACCTTGAACAGTAGTAATTTCAGGTGAAAAGTTTTCCAGTTTTCTATGCCACTTTCAGATAATTTGGCGTGGCACCAATAAACATGCTATCCTCAAACTCCAATTTTAAAAAACCTTGCCCTGTTCTTCCTTGAATCATTAAATCATACAGCACAGGTGGCAGCCATTTGGCCCATTGCGCCTGTGCTGACTCTTTGAAAGAGTTATCCAATTATTGCCACTTCCCCATCTCTTTCCCCAACACCTGACTGTTCCTTCACCTCCTAGTTCATGTTGCCTCTTGGCATTCTTCCTTCTAAATTGCATCACTTCACATTTCTCTGCATTAAATTTTATCGAACATTTCATGCAGTCCATCTCCAGTTCTATGGAGGAAACAGTCCTTCAGCACCTCACACAAAGGCCCAAATGTCAGCTTGGACACAGTACCGGACTAGTCAATTGTTCCAGCCAAATGTGGCCCTATCTCCACACACTGCTCACACAAATACATTTTGCAACAAGTCTGACTGGTTACTAGGAACCTCAGCTGATTTGTCTCCATACTCAACTAATGGCAGTTGTCTCAGTTTAACTTAACACATGCCAGGACCCGTTGATGTATGAATTAGTACCACACAAATTAGTGTCTTTTTCAGCTGGCATTCTCTGCAGTTGTGTTAATGTTTCAAAAACTTGTTGAAACAGGCAGCAGCCCTATCGTTGCACTCAGTTACAAATGTCTCTTGCCGCAGGTATTTCTATTTGGATTATATCACTCCTGAAACCTCTTCATACTTCAATTAGAATCACCACATGAGCAATCACTACTCCAAACTATAAATCATGGTAATTGTTTTTGTTAGAACACCAAAACTTCTAACAGGTTTAACAAATTGAATTCCTATACCATCACCTTAGGGAGACAGGTACCAAATTTATGCATTTCGCGACTGAAATTTAATTAGTTCCATTTCAAATTTTTGCAGAAAACAACATCAATAAGTATAAATGCCATAAGTTTACATGTGCATCACACTGACATCTTTGCATTGCTTTTATCCAATGTATTATTCTTGTTAGGAGGAAGAAGTGGAGAATGCTTTACAACCTTCCCAGCTCCATCCTTGCTCATGTCTTTTCACTCTTTGATTTTTATTTCTCTTGCTGTTCAGTGACTGGTTTTCAGCCAATTGTACATGACTAGTGTCAAATGATTTTATTGGAACAGGATCTAATGAGGATCATGCTTTGTTTGTGTTGTGTATAATTATAACGCAACTGCAGTACATTCGTCAATGTTTATTGGGTGGGGGGGAAAAGAGTTTAATATTTATTCCTCAAGTTAACTGAAAGCATTGCAATTGTGTTGAAAAAGGGCCGGTTTTAACTGGTGTACACGTATAGAAGATGATTTTCAGAACTGGTGCTACTAACATGAAGCCTTGCCTGCTGTCTGTATATATTAATTCGCGGGTGACCCTGCAGGATTTTCCATTTGTTATAAATAATGTAAACAAAATTCAGGGCCATGTTGCTGCATATTAACCAATATGTGTGATGAGGCATTTTGCCACGGCACAAACTCAAAACATTCATTTGTGCTGAACATACAGATAGTGGTGAAGAGGTCAAAGCTACTTCAACAAAGGCACAAATATTATACTTTACACATCGATTTTTTTTTTAAGGAGTTTAACCCGATTAGTTGTTTTATAGACTTCCTTCTAAATTACAATTATATTTCCATTGATTCTTATAAACAAAGTGTATAAAATACAAAATTCAGATTTTCTGTCACTGTGGTTACAAATCTTTTCAGAGCTCACTAGCATTTATAGCTGCACTGTTCAATACGAGACATAGGTTCTTGGTTCCTGTTAACAGTGTTACAATCCTATAAGGGACCGTTAGTGTTTAAAGAAGAAAGCTGAATGCCCAGCAATTTGCTGACAGAACTTCACGTTTTTTAAAAACAAAACAAAAGTTATTGTATTCATAAAGTAAAATTAAACCAAACAAACACCACCATCTTAACACTAACTTACCAAGACTTACGCTATAAACTCAGTTCTACCTTTCACTCCCCCCACCCCTCTCCCCCGCCCAAGCGTTCCCTGTTTTTAAAGAATCTTGAAGGTTCATTCACTTTTCCTGGAACCCACCCAAAAGGTATACCACAGCCCTCTGGAATTTAACCTCAATCCTCCTTAGTCATCCAGCAATTCCTCCTGGTAGATATTACATAGAAACCAGAGAAAAGTTACAGCATAGAAGGAGGCCATTCATCCCATCCTGTCCATGTCAGGCCATGGGGATCCTCCGATTAGCTTCCGGCTAAACAACCTTACAACTTTCTTTCAAGACCTCATAACTGTTGACTGTTCAGCTCCTGGTCCCGGCTTTGGGCTTACATAGATTGGCATTTCCCAGACCGTTCTCACATAGCTGGGAAAGAGCTGTCCAGAAGCCAACTCTTCAAGCTGATCACTTTCAGCCACAAGGCTGAGCAGATTTCTTCCACTCGCTGCAACCCACAGCCAATTTTCCAGCTGCCTTTCCCTCACATAATCCAAACTCAGCTGTCTGCTCCTATCAGCAAACACACACACACAGATTAAACAAAAGAACCTTCTCACAAAGGCTCTACCGTGTATCACTCATTTCTATGGCAACTTAAGGCCTGTTCGTAGGTGGAAGTGCAAATTAATCACTTTTTCATTCTAAAATTTTCCTGGATTCTTCTGGAAAATCAAATCAATAACCTGTATTTCTCTCAAAGACAGGACATACTTCTCAGACTTATTGGAACCACTACGAAGCAAAGAGCTGCTCTGCTGTTTATAATCTTATCTTTCTACCTCTGACCTCGCAAGTCAACATGGCCCCCAATCTTTTGATTACTAATTGCCTTAGGATTGTTTACTATTTAACTTGCATTGAAAAGTTCCAATTCCTAAACCAAAAGTTATATTACTAAAACTAAACAAGTTACATTCTAAAGCGCGTGAATCAAATTTTCACAACACAATAGTGTTACCAGCAAGAAATCATTTGTGAAAGTTTTGATAGTTATTAATAGACAATTACAAAATAATATTTAATAATGTGTAGAACTTCACCCCTTTCCGCAAATGACATCATTCCCTGATCAACAAACCGTCAAGGCCCTCGAAGTAGCAACCAAGAATAGGGCCTGAGTGGGATCGTGGTCGGTGCAGACTCAATGGGCCGAATGGCCTCCTTCTGCACTGTAGAGATTCTATGAAGAAGTGTATTTGTGAGATCACGGACTTACCTACCCAGCTTTCCTTACCATAAGATAAGAATCAGGAGAAGTAGATAATTCAGCCCATCAAGCCTGCTCTGCCAATCAATAAGATCATAGCTGGTCTGATTGTGGCCTTAACTCCACTTTCCTGTTAGAGCCCATAACCCCTGTATTTCGGTCTTCCTTCAAGCTTCCTTGTATTTCGGTCTATCTCTGCCTTGAACACATTCAGTCAGCCAGTCTCCACTGCTGTCTGAGAAATAGAGTTCCAAAGATGAACAACCCATCGAGGGACAAAATTCTTCCTCACCTCCATTTTAAGTTTGAGACTCTTTATTTTTAAACGATATCTCCTAGTTTTAGATTCATAGAACATAGAACATAGAACATTACAGCGCAGAACAGGCCCTTCGGCCCACGATGTTGCACCGACCAGTTAAAAAAAAAACTGTGACCCTCCAACCTAAACCAATTTCTTTTCGTCCATGAACCTATCTACGGATCTCTTAAACGCCCCCAAACTAGGCGCATTTACTACTGATGCTGGCAGGGCATTCCAATCCCTCACCACCCTCTGGGTAAAGAACCTACCCCTGACATCGGTTCTATAACTACCCCCCCTCAATTTAAAGCCATGCCCCCTCGTGCTGGATTTCTCCATCAGAGGAAAAAGGCTATCACTATCCACCCTATCTAAACCTCTAATCATCTTATATGTTTCAATAAGATCCCCTCTTAGCCGCCGCCTTTCCAGCGAAAACAATCCCAAATCCCTCAGCCTCTCCTCATAGGATCTCCCCTCCATACCAGGCAACATCCTGGTAAACCTCCTCTGCACCCTCTCCAAAGCCTCCACATCCTTCCTGTAATGTGGGGACCAGAACTGCACACAGTACTCCAAGTGCGGCCGCACCAGAGTTGTGTACAGTTGCAACATAACGCTACGACTCCTAAATTCAATCCCCCTACCAATAAACGCCAAGACACCATATGCCTTCTTAACAACCTTATCTACTTGATTCCCAACTTTCAGGGATCTATGCACACATACACCTAGATCCCTCTGCTCCTCCACACTATTCAAAGTCCTCCCGTTAGCCCTATACTCAACACATCTGTTATTCCTACCAAAGTGAATTACCTCACACTTCTCCGCATTAAACTCCATCCGCCACCTCTCGGCCCAACTTTGCAACCTGTCTAAGTCTTCCTGCAAACTACGACACCCTTCCTCACTGTCTACCACACCACCGACTTTGGTGTCATCAGCAAATTTGCTAATCCACCCAACTATACCCTCATCCAGATCATTAATAAATATTACAAACAGCAGTGGCCCCAAAACAGATCCCTGAGGTACACCACTTGTAACCGCACTCCATGATGAATATTTACTATCAACCACCACCCTCTGTTTCCTATCCGCTAGCCAATTCCTGATCCAATTTCCTAGATCACCCCCAATCCCATACATCTGCATTTTCTGCAGAAGCCTACCATGGTGAACCTTATCAAACGCCTTACTAAAATCCATATATACCACGTCCACTGCCTTGCCCCCATCCACCTCCTTGGTCACTTTCTCAAAAAACTCAATAAGGTTTCCACCAGGAAACATCCTCAACTGCATTTACTATAGAATCACAGAATCCCTACACTGCAGAAGAGGTCATTCGGCCCACATTGATTTTGCACTGACTCTCCATAACAGCATTCCAACCAGGCCTTCCCCTCCGCTCTATCCCTGTAACCCCATGAATTTACCATGGCTATTCCAACTGACACATCTTTGGACATTAAGGGGCAAGCTAGCATGGCCAATCCACCTAACCCACACATCTTTGGACTGAGACGTTGTCAACTTCTTCAGAATGTTATACATTTCAATAAGATCCCCTCTCATCCTTTTAAATTCCCATGAGTGTAGGCCCAATATGCTCAACCTTCCTCATAAGACAACCTCTGCATCTCAGGAATCGGCCTAAATCAACCTTCCAATGCGACTAAGCAAGAAGACCAAAACTGTTCACAGTTGTCCAGGTGTGGTGTCACCAAAGCCCCACACAGTTGTAGCAAGACTTCCTACTTTTATACTCCAACCCCTTTGCAATAGCCTGAAGTAAGTACCTAGACCTTTTCAGTATCTTTTCTGCTTAAGGTGATCCTGGAAACTTGACACCTGTGCTGTGCACCCCTTTCTGCATACAGTAAAATACTGCATCAGCTACAATTTGTTAACTCCAATCACAAGTTAACTGCTGAGAATAGAGGTGGACTTGGAGAAAATGAATTTCGGTCCCAGCAAGCAACACAAATTTCTAATTGTTTAATATGTGATCTTTTGGAACAATAGTCTGCTAGACACGTGGTTCCCATTCTCCACTCTCCATGTATCACCAGTTTCTTTTCTCCCTCCGAGACTGGTTAATGGTGCTATGAATGACATATGCTCGTTGCCACCACAGCCCATTATTTGACAGCGAGTGTCTGCAGGTTATTCACCTGCAGGTGCGCAGTCGTCTTTACAACATGTACAAACACACCTGCATCAGCTGCTGCTGTGTATCAATTGGCAGTGGGAACCTGGGACAAACTATCCTTCTTTAACCAGAGGCCAAAGCCAATTTGGTGTCACACCGTCACCCTGGCTGACATCCACACAAGAGGGATTGAGGCTGGGTTCATCCTGAGCTGTTGTGTGTAAACACAGTTACAGAATACTGCACTGACAGATTTCCGAGTGTTTGCTTTTCTCAGGACTCAGATTTGCTTTCGTTTTGCTAGTATTTCCTGCTTTAATTTTAAATCCACTGAATTGGCATGGCTTTTTATTCCTTTCTCATCTCTATTTGCTCACCTTTTCACTAGGTTCATCCTCCCCTATTCACAGGATACTACAATGCAGAAGAGACCCTTCGGCCCCTTGAGTCTGCACCAACGCATGAAATGCCCTGACTTGCCCACCTCATCCCACTTGCCAGCACTTGGCCCATAGCCTTGAATGTTATGCCAAGTACTCATCCAGGTACTTTTTAAAGGATGTGAGGCATCTCACCTCCACCATCCTCCCAGGCAGTGCATTCCAGACTGTCACCACCCTCTGCGGCGGCATGGGCGGCACGGTAGCACAGTGGTTAGCACTGCTGCTTCACAGCTCCAGGGACCCGGGTTCGATTCGTGGCTTGGGTGACTGTCTGTGTGGAGTTTGCACATTCTCCTCATGTCTGCGTGGGTTTCCTCCGGGTGCTCCGGTTCCTCCCACAGTCCAAAGATGTGCGGGTTAGGTTGATTGGCCACGCTAAAATTGCCCTTAGTGTCCTGGGATGCGAAAATGAGAGGGATTAGCGGGTAAAATATGTAGGGATATGGGGGTAGGGCCTGGGTGGGATTGTGGTCGGTGCAGACTCTATGGGCCGAATAGCCTCTTTCTGTACTGTAGGGTTTCTATGATTTCTGAGTAAAAAAGTTTTTCCTCAAATCCCCCTAAACCTCCCACCCCTCACTTTTAACTTGTGCCCCCTCATAGCTGACCCTTCAACTAAGGGGAACAGCTGCTCCTTATTCACACTGCCCATGCCCCTCAATACCTTGAACTCCTCAATCAGGTCGCTCCTCAGTCTTCTCTGCTCCAATGAAAACAACCTAAACCTAC
This sequence comes from Mustelus asterias, assembly GCF_964213995.1. NCBI lineage: Eukaryota > Metazoa > Chordata > Chondrichthyes > Carcharhiniformes > Triakidae > Mustelus > Mustelus asterias. The sequence continues at coordinate 63,213,284 of NC_135806.1, forward strand.
CCAACCTCTCTTCATAACTTAAATGTTCCATCCCAGGCAGCATCCTGGTGAATCTCCTCTGAACCCCCTCCACTGCGTTCACATCCTTCCTATAATGTGGCGACCAGAACTGCACACAGTACTCCAGCTGTAACCTCACCAAAGTGCTATACAACTCCATCATGACCTCTCTGCTTTTGTAATCAATACCCCGATTGATAAAGGCAAGTGTGCCATATGCCTTTTTCACCACCCTATTTACCTGCCTTACTGCGTTCAAAGATCTATGAACAAACACGCCAAGGTCCCCGTTTGTCGGAACTTCCAGCGTCAGACCTTTCATAGTATACTTCCTTGCCAAATTATTCCTTCCAAAGTGCATCATCTCTCACTTTTCAGGATTAAATTCCATCTGCCACTTATCCGCCCATTTGACCATCTCATCTATATCTTCCTGTAACCCAAGACACTCCGCCTCACTGTTAACCATCTGGCAAATCTTTGTGTCATCGGCAAACTTACTGATCCTACCACACCACACAGTCATCTATGTCATTTATATAAATGACGAACAATAGGGGGCTTAGCACGGATCCCTGTGGTACACCATGGTCACTGGCCTCCAGTCACTAAAGCTGTCACCACCCTCTGTCTCCTACTGCTCAGCCTATTATGAATCCACCTTGTCAGATCACCCTGTATCCCATGTGCATCAGCCTTCTTAATAAGTCTCCCACATGGGCCTTTGTCAAAGGCTTTGCTGAAATCCATGTAAACTACATCAACCACACTACCCTCATCCACACACACTTGGTTACACGCTCAAAAAATTCAATCAAATTTGTTAGACATGACCTCCCTCTGACAAAACTATCCCTGATCAAGGCTTGCCTCTCCAAATGGAGATAGATTCTCTCCTTCAGAATCTTCTCCAGTAGTTTCCCAACCACAGACGTGAGATTTGCTGGTCTGTATTTCCCTGGCTTGTCTCTACAACCTTTCTTAAATACTGGGACCACATCAGCTGTTCTGCAGTCCTCTAGCACCTCCCTGGTGGCCAGAGAGAAATTAAAAATTTGGGTCAGAGCCTCTACAGTTTCCTCCCTTGCCTCCCTCAACAGCCTGCGACACAATTCATCCGGACCTGGAGATTTGTCCACTTTTAAGCCCGCCAATACTTCCAATACCTTTCCACTCCCTATGATAATTTTCTCTAGAGCCTCACAGTTTCTCTTCCCAAGTTCCATAACTACCTCCTCATTCGCATGGGTGAAGACATGAGACATGACATTCCTCTTAACATATTGACATTTGCATTCTTTAGCCCTTTTCATGCCTCATAACCTCTATGATGATTTATATTATACCACAATAGTTTTTCATTAATAATTGCATAACAGTACAGAACTTGACTATTGCATCTAGAGAGGCATATTCCTGAAACTTTTCATAGAGTTGTACAGAGCAGCAAAGGTCCTTTGGCCCATCAAGTCTGCACCAACAATAACTACCATTAAAGTCATGCTAATCCCGTTTGATATTTGCACAAATGCAAGAATGCCAGATGCCAATCACAACAATTCATACTACAGGAGAAAAGGGTGCTAACTAGTTGGCATGTCGGCTCTGATTGGCCAAGACATTTCCATGCAGAAAGCAATGGGCAGCTATAGGTTTCCCAAGCTCCCAGTTAACTCAAAAAAGCAGCATGGCCTAAACATATTCATTTGTTTGCAGAGAATAAGTTCCTGCAAATGAATGAGTGTTGTTTCCAGCAAGTGTAAATGAGCCACATTATCAGCTCAACTGGCTATCTTAGTCTAGCTATTAGCACACTTGGAATTGTTCAACAAGTGCTGCCTAATTGCAGAATCACAATTAACAGTGGACATTTTGTTTTGGGTTTTGTAAGTGGGGGGTGGTTGAATATTATCCGTACTTTGTTAATTACGAGCAACCTCAGGAACATGCCATTATTTTTGTTCAGCCAATTGTCAGGACAAACAGCCTATGTATGTGGCATTGCACCAGTGCTGAAATTCATACACAGCGTTGCTCAGATGTGTGACAAACAGAATGTCTTTTTGCACTGATGACAGCATTCTGTTAGTGCTGTCGGTGGAAAATACTACTTGCGTAGCCACTGCATTGTAGCAGTGTGAAATGGCTTGCTTAACCTGTTGTTCAAATTTTTGAGACACTTTGTCTTTCCAGGGTAATCTGAGGAGATCAGGCACGTCAGGGCTGAAAGTGGCAGCCTCTGGCTCATGTGTGAGCTGTAGGGTACTATGATCAGATCCTGAGGCTATTTAACCTACTCCGCAAATGGCAAAAATGTTTTTCTTTTTAATTCTACTTTTCCAACATTGCTAAAATGCCTTTAGCTTTCAGTTCTAATGATAGGCTGTGTACCAGATAGATCAATAACCCAACTTTGTTTTGCTGGCTAATCTTGCTGCGGACTTCCAACATATCCGACGTATTGACAAAGAATTGGTATGGCAAGTAAGCTGTTAAAATAAAGGGCCTTAGTCTCAGCATGTAACCAAACAAGTCTAAATATACATTATAGCAAGGACGCAAGCAGTCTGTAATAATAGAAGAATCTGCAGCACCTGTAGATTTAAAGTATACTACAGAAGTTCATTAAAGCAATTACCATTTAAATGTGTCAAAAAATTTATAATTCCAATACTAGTCAATTAACCAACAAGAATCGGAAAATCTGTTGCAAGCACCATATAAAATGCACAAATCAATACAGTATATCACAAATCAACAATGAAATCACTCAGTTAAAAGTAAATAAGGAAGTTAAGGTTTCAGTCCAGTTGGTAAGTGTGGTTCAAAAAACATTAGGTGGATCCCTGGCCGATGCTGAATTGTCTGTCCATCAGGGGAGTGCTATAGTTTCCATCACCTCTCTCTGGACTGTAGAGTAAAATAATAGGCAAGGTTCCCATTCCTATTCAATATCTAGTGATCACTGTGAAGGGATGTGCATGCGCTTATATCAGTACAGCTACTACTGTATATAAAATTAGGCCATTAATTTACAGCTGCTATTGATGGACTCAGAGGGATAGATAGAAGCAAAGTACATGTCAATCAACTTACCGAACTAACAGCTTCTACATTAGCACCAGCAAGGCAGAGGTGGCGGACGACATCAAGGCTCCCGGTGTTAGCAGCTAAGTGCAAAGGTGTTCTTCCATACTGTATCAAGAGAAAAACATACTTAATGCGGGTAAGACACCAATACACTTTTTCTGGAAATGGGAAATGTTTACATTGCTTAGCCACTCCCTTTCTATCCTCCTAGACCTGCAGACCAGACATGCTTCAACTAGACTTGGCTCGGAAGACGGGGTGACAATCAGCTGGGGCTTCCTTCATTGACGCTATCCATGTGTAGAGGCTGGTTGAGGTATCCCTGTGGTCCAACAGTCCACCAACACTCACGGCCCAGCCTCACTCTCGAATGGTCAGGTTCAGTTAATGGAAGGGCACTGACATTTGTGGAGTGGCATTCAGTCACTTGACAAGAAAAGGAGCCATGGCAAAAAGGAGGGAAACAAAGATGTGCCCAGCTGCGACTTATTTTCATATATTCAACCCTTGATAAATTGGGCTAATCAGAAATAGTGCACCTGTAGATGCACAAAAGCCGCTAAAAAAAAGGCCAACAACATTTTGGGTTTCATAAAAAGGGATAGAGTACAGAAAAAGTAATGGTCATTTTTGAAAAATTAGTTATTCAGTAGTTAAAAGTACTGCGTGGAGTTCTGGGAAATCTATGTTGGAAAACACAAAATCAGCTCACTAAGATGATGTCAGTGATGGGAAACTATAATTATGAGAGACTTGATACTAGACTATTTACACAGCAGTAAATAAAGGCTAAAGGAGGTCAGTGATAAGTGGTCATTAATGCAAGATTGTCAATGAGAGAGTGGAGAGAGGGGTTAACAGAAATCTCTTTATACAGAAGATGGAACAGTACAAGACTGATTGAATAACAGACCATTACATTTTAAGGGACAATTGGATAAATGTTTCAAGCAAAGACGATAGGATGCGAGGTCAGTGGGGATAAAGTTGCATTACTTTTGCAAAGAGCTGGCAGAGATATAATGGGCCGAATGGAAGTGTTGTAAACTTTTATGGTTCAATTACTCTTTGGAACAAAACTTAATCACTAAAAACTGAAGGTACAAAAGTAACATCATTATCTTTGTGTTTAAGATGTAAAATAACTCCAGCGAACGTTAACTACTGTTTACTACAGCAAAGTCATTTAATGCTTTGTGTATTCAGGCATTAGAACACATCGTAAAGTCAGGCCTGATGTTACACCTATGGCTTTTACAACTGTTTGGAGAAAAACACATCCAAACAAGTTGTAGACCAAACATCTGTCACAGAGTCATGTAAGAGGTGAATGAGCAGTTGGGAGAGGGACATCACCTGAGGGAGACAACCAGAATGAGAACATTTGGGTATTTGGAGCAAAATAATGTCGAGAGGAGGCGATGGCCTAGTGGTATTATCGTTAGACTAGTAATCCAGAAACTCAGCTAACGCTCTGGGGACCTGGGTTTGAATCCCGCCACAGCAGATAGTGGAATTTGAATTCAATGGGCTACAGGTGGAATAGTGTGTAGCTCTGGTTGCCAGACCAAAAGGAGGATCTGACTGCCCTTGAAAAGATGCAGAGAGAATTCACCAGGATGTTGCCTGGCCTGGAGTGTTTCAGCTATGAAGAGAGGTTGGTTAGGCTGGAGTTATTTTCCTTACTGCAGAGAAGGCAGAGGGGGGACCTAATTGAGGTGTACACAATTACGAGGGACATTGGTAGAGTAGATAGGAAGAAACATTTCCTCTTATTAGACAGATCAATAACCAGGGGACATAGATTTAAGAGATTTAGAGGGGATTTGAGGGAAAATGTTTTCACCCACAAGGTTGTGGGAATCTGGAACTCTCAGCCAGAAAGAATCCTACAGTGCAGAAGGAGGCCATTTGGCCCATTGAGTCTGCACCCACCACAATCCCACTCAGACCTTATCCCCATAACCCCATGCATTTACCCTAGCTAGCCCCCCTGACACTAAGGGGTAATCCACCTAACCCACACATCTTTGGACTGTGGGAGGAAACCCACGCAGACAAGGGGAGAATGTACAAACGCCACACAGACAGTGACCCAAGCCGGGAATCGAACCCGGGTCCCTGGTGCTGAGAGACAGCAATGCTAACCACCGTGCCGATGTGTTAAAAAGCATTTAGATGAGCACTTGAAACAGGATAACATACAAGGCTGCAGACCAAGTGCTGAGAAATAGGATTAGAATAGATAGGTGCTTGATGGCCGGTGCAGACACAATGGGCCAAAGGGCCGCTTTCTGTGCTGTAAAACTCTGACGTCTTGACAGTACGAAAGGATAGCACTCTTGTCTAACAAAAATCTATCAATCTCAGGTTTGAAATTTTCAATTGACCCAACTTCAATAAACATTTGGGAGAGATTTCCAGATTTTCACCACTCTGTGTGAAGGAGTGCCTTCTAACATCAGCACTGAAAGGCTTAATTCTAATTTTAAGGGTCATGTTAAACTCAAAATGCGAACTCTGTTTCTCTCTCCATCGTGGCTGCCAGACCTGTTGGTTTTTTCCAGTTTTTCGGTTTTTATTTCTAATTTTAAGATTCTGGACTCCTGGACTCTCTTGTCAGAAGAAATAGTTTCTCCTCACCTGTTCTATCAAATTATTTTAATTACATTAAACAAACACCCCTAAATGTTCTATACAAGCCTAATCTATGCAACCTGTGACTGATTCCTGTGATTAGGGGCTTACAAATGAGAAGCAACTAGATCTACATACCTTAAGAGTTAAGAAGAATGAGAGGCGGCTTCATTGAAACAGACAACATTCCTAACAGACCTGATATGGCAGAGGCTGGGAAGTTGATTTTGGGAGAGGGCGCCTACTGGCTGAAGAATCTGGGACGAGGGGGTCACAGTCTCAGAATAAAGAGTCAGCCATTTATAACCAAGATGAGGAGAAATGTCCTTACTTAAAAGGTTCCGAGTCTGTGGAATTTTCTACCCAAGGGAGCAGCGGATATTCAGTTGTTCAGTATATTTAAGACCGAAATCGATAGATTTTGGAGTTGAGGTAGATAATAAACCATAATCATACTTAATGGCAAAACAGGCTTGAAATGGTCTACTCCTGCTCCTATTTCTTATATCCTGACCTATCCTCATTATTTAACCCTTATATCAGTCTGGCGGTGGGCAACATGGCAGAGTCTCTGTATCCTTAATTTATAGGTCTTAACCATGCAATCACCTACATATGAGCAGGCAATTTGCCCAAACAAAATAAGTCTGCAGGATATAGTGGGGTGATGATGGACCAGACTGTATCTTGAGGTCACCTTAAGATCTGACAAAAAAAACCCAATCAGGAACTAAGGTGAAGTGTCATATGCTGACCAAGGGTAAAATAATAAGATTCCATGATTCTGTCAGAACCGTTTATATACCATTTAACAAAATTAGGATCACTTTATGTTATGTGGAGGTGGGTGACCGAAAAGTAGAAAATCTTATTCTCAGAACCTAGTTAACAGCAGCTTGCATTTATACAGCCACGTTGAGTCGTAAAATACACCAAGGTGCTTCAGGAATGTTATTAAACAAAAAGCAGAGGGATATCATGACATGTGACAAATCGGTATATTTAAGAAATGGCATAAGGAGGAGACAGTAACAGAGAGGAAGAGGGGAAGAGCCGAGGGCCGAGAGACAATGGCATGACTGGGAATGGTGGAGTGAAGAAAACTGGGAATGCAGGAGTCCCTATTGGGAGGAGCACAGAAATCTCAGCGAGTTGTAGGATGGTATTTATCACAGAATAAGGCCTGCAGAATAAGGTTCCAGGCTGCTGCTGCGCAGTTTAGCGTGAACACAGTGCTGTTAAGGATTAAAGGAGAAAGGATTTCTATTGCTGCCTGCATCCAATGCCAAACATGCCTGATCAAATGGGTTTTGCCCATCCAGTGACGAATAGATTTTCCTTTGTGAAGGATGTTCATCATAAGAAGGCTCAGTTAGCAGTACAAGATTTTCTCCCACAAGAAGCTGCAAGACTTATCTGGTTAGGAATAAAATAGCAAAATCTCGTAGTAATGACAATGTATTGTACAATTGCCATAGAATCCCTACGGTGCAAAAGGAGGCCATTCAGCCCATCGAGTCTGCACTGACTCTCCGAAAGAGCAACTTACCCAGGCCACTCCCTCTGCCCTAACCCTGCAACTACCATGACCAATCCACCTAACCTGCACATCTTTGGACTGTGGGAGGAAACCGGAACTTCTGGAGAAAACCCATGCAGACACGGGGAACATACAAACACCACACAGTTATCTAAGGCTGGAATCAAACCCAGGTCCCTGGCGCTGTGAGGCAGCAGTGCTAACCACTGTGCCACCGTGCCCCCCTCTCATAATTTGTGCTATTATAGTATAAATTCACAGAAGGGATGCACAAATACAAAACAAGGCGCACATTAAAATAGAAAAACTTTAAAGGTGATAGTATTACCTTATTAGTTACATCTAGGTTGCAGTTTGCATCACACAGGGCCATAACGATAGCTATGTTGCCGTCCTTGCAGGCTACATGCAGAGCTGAATTACCATGTAGATCCTGTACGTCGATGAAACATCCTTGGCTTAGTAGGTACTTCACCACTTCTATTTGACATCTTCGCACTGCTAAATGCAAGGCTGTGTGACCATCCTAAAAAAAAATTAAATATAAGCATATACTTCTCTGTGACAAAACACATTGGGGTAAAAATTACTGTTTGTCGTGTAATTTTTGAGATGCAAAATGAGTGCAAAGAATTTTGATTTAGCAGTGGGATGACCTGTGTCCAATTTGAGGAGACCCTGGTCCTACCAACAGATTTTAAAATGCCTTAAAAAAAAAGCACAGTAAGAAGTCTCACCACACCAGGTTAAAGTCCAACAGGTTTATTTGGTAGCATAAGCCACAAGCTTTCGGAGCGCTGCTCCTTCATCAGGTGAGCGGGAGTTCTGTTCACAAACAGGGCATATAAAGACACAAACTAATAATGGTTGGAATGCGAGTCTTTACAGATAATCAAGTCTTAAAGGTACAGACAATGTGAGTGGAGAGAGGTTAAGCACAGGTTAAAGAAATATGTCTCCAGCCAGGACAGTTAGTGAGATTTTGCAAGCCCAGGCACGTCGTGGGGGTTACAGGTAGTGTGACATGAACCCAAGATCCCGGTTGAGGCCGTTCTCATGTGTGCGGAACTTGGCTATCAGTTTCTGCTCAGTGATTCTGCATTGTGTCTTATGAAGGCCGCCTTGGAGAACGCTTATCCGAAGATTAGAGGCTGAGTGCCCGTGACTACTGAAGTGTTCCCCAACAGGAAGAGAACATTCCTGCCTGGTGATTGTCGAGCGGTGTTCATTCATCCATTGTCGCAGCGTCTGCATGATCTCCCCAATGTACCATGCCTCGGGACATCCTTTCCTGCAGCGTATCAGGTAGACAACGTTGGCCAAGTTGCAAGAGTATGTACCGTGTACCTGGTGGATGGTGTTCTCATGTGAGATGATGGCCTCCATGTCGATGATCCGGCATGTGTTGCAGAGGTTGCTGTGGCAGGGTTGTGTGGTGTCGTGGTCACTGTTCTCCTGAAGGCTGGGTAGTTTGCTGCGGACAATGGTCTGTTTGAGGTTGTGCGGTTGTTTGAAGGCAAGAAGTGGGGTGTGGGGATGGCCCTGGCGAGATGTTCATCTTCATCGATGACATGTTGAAGGCTCTGGAAAAGATGTCGTAGCTTCTCCGCTCCGGGGAAGTACTGGACGACGAAGGTTACTCTGTCTGCCGTGTCCCGTGTTTGTCTTCTGAGGAGGTCGGTGCAGTTTTTCGCTGTGGCGCATTGGAACTGTCGATCGATGAGTCGAGCGCCATATCCTGTTCTTATGAGGGCATCTTTCAATGTCTGGAGGTGTTTGTTAAATCTCACTAACTGTCCTGGCTGGAGACAACACACATCTCTTTAACCTGTGCTTAACCCTCTCTCCACTCACATTGTCTGTACCTTTAAGACTTGATTACCTGTAAAGACTCGCATTCCAACCATTATTTTGTAAATTGAGTTTGTGTCTTTATATGTCCTGTTTGGGAACAGAAATCCCACTCACCTGATGAAGGAGCAGTGCTCCGAAAGCTTGTGGCTTTTGCTACCAAATAAACCTGTTGGACTTTAACCTGGTGTTGTGAGACTTCTTACTGTGTTTACCCCAGTCCAACGCTGGCATCTCCACATCTTTAAAAAAAAGCACCAGACCCCTTTGATATGCAAATTAGGGCAGTGACATTGATTCAAGAATCTTTTTGACAAACCTGTTACCTTGCAAGTGGAGTAGCAGACAAGTTTGCACCATTCACGATTCTTGAGTGGCTCCTGCCTACAAGGTGAATTCTTTCCCTGTATCCTGCAAGAGTCTTCCCTCAGCTCAGTAGAGGACGTGCCTCCACATCCTCAGTTTTGTGTTTAAAAATGGACTCGGAACAATTTTACCCAACGTGAAGTCGTAAATAGTTAGTAAAAGGATAATTCTAACATAGAAAAATGTCTCTTGTTCGGGAAAGATCTAGGAAGAACCCAAATGGCAGCCTAACTCCCATCAACTCCAGCTCTCAAGCAGCTTACAGTTAATGATGCACTTGATAGAAGTTTAAGAAACTTGCTACAAAGAATGCTCTGAACATGGCAGCTGCGTGTGAGGAAACAAGTCACGCCATTGGAACGCCACATCATATTCAGCATTAGATGATTATTTTAACTGATGTGCCATTTGCTAAAACCATGGGAATTAATTTCATACAATTGGGAAATTCTGAAGCAAAAGCAAGAATCATAGAAACCCTATGGTGCAGAAAGAGGCCATTCGGCCCATCGAGTCTGCACCGACCACAATCCCACCCAGGCCTTGCCCTCTTATCCCTACATATTTACCCACTAATCCCTCTAACCTACGCATCTCAGGACACTAAGGGGCAATTTTAGCATGGCCAATCATCCTAACTCACACATCTTTGGACTGTGGGAGGAAACCGGAGCACCCGGAGGAAACCCACGCAGACACGAGGAGAATGTGCAAACTCCACACAGACAGTGACCCAAGCCGAGAACGTCTTGCAAACATAACCCAAGTGTTACTTTAGAAACTTAGTGGAAATAGCAATTGGGAAGCAAATTCAGGCTCAATTTTCAAATAAAGATCCTATGTCTGTGTCTCTAATCTCCGTGCGGAATCTTTGTGATTTAATTTCATTTTTCGTCCTCGAGGACAAAGACTTCAAAGCATCCATATGCACCAGTTTCCCTTCCCAACTTACTCCATTTCTTTTTCCAGCTCAGTAACTTTTCTTCCCTCCAACCCCCTTTGCAGATTTCTCCTGATGATGGGTCATGGTTCCAGAGTTTTTGCTTTGCTTTCTGCCCAAGCTCCAGCTATTAGCAACAGGAATGCTGGCTGATTTTCCACACCGTGACCAGATCTGCTACAACCAATTGTAGCACTACGACTCCAGCACATGGAGATCAGCACAGATCAGTGATTAAATTTAGCATCTTGCTGATTTGACAGCGTGAACTAGTCAAAAGCAGCGATATATCATCTGGGCTCGGATTCCAGCTGCCTGCTCCATCTGTCATAGATGAGGTTCGACGGAAAGTACCGGTGGCCATACGTGTGCATATTCACACGCACATTGGGAAGGAGTCAGTAGTCTCACAGCGGAACCTGGTCATATCCTAATGCAACTTCTGCTTTGCAAGGATTGTTACCAAGTTCTTCTCCATCTATGTGGTTCACAGCCATAGCTTGCTTTTATATCTTAAGGTGTCACATGCACGTTTGGAAGAAAGGAAACATGGTTACATTTTAAATTACATTTACAACAAGTCTTTTCTTTTTCACTGCTGCAGTAAACATCGCAAGGATTTGTTTTAATTCCTCCATCTGAAGCGTGACAAAGAATCTAAAACTGTCCTCTTGGTTCCTCAGTGGTTTGATGACCTGTACTTGCTCACTGGGTGTGAAGGTTTCAAAATCCAAATGTCCTATTTGGCAAACTAAGACTTCTGCAATTTTTAAGTCATTTCTGCTTACTTTGGAAGCTGTGGCAATTAATGTCATGTGCTTTCAACCCATATACATACATTTGTGTGGAATAGAACAAAGAACAATACAGCACAGGAACAGGCCCTTCGGCCCTCCAAGCCTGCGCCGCTCATGTGCGCATTAGACCATTCTTTTGTATCCCTCTATTCCCAGTCTGTTCATGTGGCTATCTGGATAAGTCTTAAACGGTTCCAGCGTGTCCGCCTCAATCACCTTGCTTGGCAGTGCATTCCAGGCCCCCACCACCCTGTGTAAAATACGTCCCCCTGACATCTGTGTTGAACCTTGCCCCCCCCTCACCTTGAACCCGTGACCCCTTGTGTTCGTCACCTCCGACCTGGGAAAAAGCTTCCCACTGTTCACTCTGTCTATGCCCTTCAGAATTTTATACACCTCTATTAGGTCGCCCCTCATCCTCCGTCTTTCCAGGGAGAACAACCCCAGTTTACCCAATCTCTCCTCATAGCTAAGACCCTCCATACCAGGCAACATGCCAGTAAACCTTCTCTGTACTCTCTCCAAAGCCTCCACGTCCTTCTGGTAGTGTGGCGACCAGAACTGGACGCAGTATTCCAAATGTGGCCTAACCATCGTTCTATACAGCTGCAACATCATATGCCAACTTTTATATTCTATGCCCCGTCCAATAAAGGCAAGCATGCCATATGCCTTCTTCACCACCCTCTCCACCTGTGTTGCCACCTTTAAGGATCTGTGGACTTGTACACCCAGGTCCCTCTGTGTGTCTATACTCCTGATGGTTCTGCCATTTATTGTATAGCTCCCCCTTACATGAGATCTACTGAAATGCATCACTTCGCATTTATCTGGATTAAATTCTACCTGCCATTTCTCCGCCCAATGTTCCAGCCTATCTATATCCTGCTGTATTCTCTGACAATGTTCATCACTATCCGCAACTCCAGCAATCTTCGTGTCGTCCGCAAACTTACTGATCACACCAGCTACATCTTCCTCCAAATCACTTATATATATCACAAACAGCAGAGGTCCCAGTACAGAGCCCTGCGGAACACCACTAGTCACAGACCTCCAACCGGAAAAAGACCCCTCCACTGCTACCCTCTGTCTTCTATGGCTAAGCTAGTTCTCCATCCATCTAGCTAGCTCACCTTTTATCCCATGAGATTTAACCTTTTGCACCAGCCTGCCATGCGGGACCTTGTCAAACGCTTTACTAAAATCCATATAGACGACATCCACTGCCCTTCTCTCGTCAATCGTTTTTGTCACCTCCTCAAAAAACTCAACCAAATTTGTGAGGCATGACCTCCCTCATACAAAACCATGCTGTCTATCGCTAATGAGATTATTCAGTTCTAAATGCGCATATATCCTATCTCTAAGAATCTTCTCCAACAACTTCCCTACCACGGACGTCAAGCTCACCGGCCTATAATTACCCAGGTTATCCTTGCTACCCTTCTTAAATAACGGGACCACATTTGCTATCCTCCAAACCCCTGGGACCTCACCTGTGTCCAGTGAAGAGACAAAGATTTCTGTTAGAGGCCCAGCAATTGCATCTCTCGCCTCCCTGAGGAGTCTAGGATAGGTGCCATCTGGCCCTGGGGATTTGTCTGTCTTAATGTTTCCTAAAAAACATAACACTTCCTAGAATAACTCAATGTTTGCAGAAATGTCAAATTCAGTGCATTGTGTTACACTTGCATTGTCCATTTTCTGAAAATCTGGCACATTCTCAATCATCGCTAGCTACTTCGTGATGTTAGCAGAGAGCAGAACCAAAGCATGCTCTTACAATGTCAGTTATTCACTTTGGATTGCAGGATATCAGCATCTACCACCACTCCATGTATTTTTGTAGTAATTTTGCCTTCGCCCTGTAAATGTAAATCCACTTTTTTGCGCATTTACATTCTGCTGCTGGAATGAGCCCCTGATTTAACAATGTAAACATGGGAACCTGCACTATGGTTGCTAGTCTCCAGCTAAACAAGTGTCAATGTAAATGTGCTTATCATCCTTAAGCAGAAATTTCGCTTGAAGTAATCATAATTGCATCTTAATCATCCGGGAAAAATAGGTCTGTTCTCACAGAATGATATCCAGCACGGGAAATGACTCATGTGCTTAAATCCTGCATGTGTCAAGAACAGAGCAACGTGACTAATGTTGTAATATCACTTTTGCAAGATATAGGGCTATTGGGATACTGAAAAAAAGAGCATTATAAGCTCGCAGTCACTTGTGGCAATGGAGATCTTTCCTGGCTTTGCTGCTAAAATAGCAATTATACATAATTAAGATTCCAATCAACTAGCTCCAAAGCCAGCAGAAAAGCATATAGATAGACACATCAAGTACACAGTGCACGTGCGAATCAAACATCCCTGAAAGGAAATGATTTGCAATATTGTGAAGCTGGAAATTTGAACATATTCCAATCTTACCGTGTCAACTTCATCCACGTCGGCATTGTGTTCTATCAGACACTCCACAATATCCACATAGCCTCTTGCTGCTGCTGTCAGGAGGGGAGTCTCTCCTTCTTTGTTTTTCACGTGAACAGAGCAGTCAGCTTCACAGAGTGCTTTGGCCACAGCATAGTAACCATGCCAAGCTGCACAATGCAAAGGAGTCTCTTGGTCCTAGAACAATGAAAAATAAAAAGGGTTAAAATTTTAAAAATAATGAACATATTAACAAAAATAAAATATTAAGAGGTAACACAACTACAAATGCTGCACCAGAGTGCCGGGATGATGCAACTGTGCAATTGAATTGGGCTGTCTAGTATAGGGGCAGAAACTGAAGCGCTACCTGGGGCTCCTGTAATGCAACCAGCACCTCTGACTTGTTCACATGTTACAGTGCCAACTAACGGGCTGGCTGAATGACTAGAAAATGAAGTAGTCTGTTAAACGTCTAGTATAAATTGTCGATTGCATTGAACCTCATTGCATTGGGGCAGCACGGCGGCACAGTGGTTAGCACTGCTGCCTCACAGTGTCAGCCAGGGACCTGGGTTCGATTCCCGGCTTGGGTCACTGTCTGTGCGGAGTTTGCACGTTCTCCCTGTGTCTGCATGGATTTCCCCCGGGTGCTTCACTTTCCTCCCACAGTCTGAAAGACATGCTGGATAGGTGCATTGGCCATGCTAAATTCTCCCTCGGTGTACCCGAACAGGTGCTGGAGTGTGGCAACTAGAGGATTTTCACAGTAACTTCATTGCAGTGTTAATATAAGTCTACTTGTATCACTAATAAATAACTTAAAAAACCTCTCCAGTACAGTATTGCAAGTTCATCAATCTTATTCAAGTATTGATATGAGAAATTTTCTAAGGCAATGAATCGACATTTATTTTTTATTCGTTTATGGAATGTGGGCATCGCTGGCTGGGCCAGCATTTTTTGTCCATCCGTGAGGGCACTTAAGAGTTAATCACATTGTGGGTCAGGGGTCACATGTAGGCCAGACCAGGTAAGGCTGGCAGATTTCCTTCCCTAAAGGACATTAGTGAACCAGCTGGGTTAATGCAACAATCGACAGTGGTTTCATGGTCATCATTAGATTTTAAATTCCAGATTTTCGTTGAATTCAAATCTCACCATCTGCTGTGGTGGGATTTGAACCCGGGTCCCCAGAGTAATACCCTAGGTCTCTGGATTACTTGTCCAGTACTGCCTCCCCAAAATGTACTCGCCAACTGTGTGAATGCAGCCAAAGTTAGTTATAATCAGATCATATCTAAATAGCAGAAACAATTGAGTACTTCAGGTCCTAAAACGCAGAGAAATAAACAGATTAAAGCAACTATAGCTCAGATTTTGTGATCACAAATGATGGCATTTGCCAATGACCTTGAAGGAAACTGCTCACAAAGATTTAGTATGGATTTCCCCTTTTTTGATGTTACTCTTAACTTGGTGTCAATTCAAGGGGATCTCCAGTCATCCAGCAATGTCATCAGACAAGGTAAACAGCCAATCACAGTGAAGTGTCCTCACAGACAACAAATCAGGAAGTAAGATGCACTGAATATCCTTCAGATTTAATTAAATTTTACAGAGAACAAAATAAATAATCACATGCAAAAGGAATCAAGGTACAAACTGAAACATCATGTACGTTCTAAAAGGTATTAAAAACTTGGAATTCACCACAATTAAAATTATTTTCCACAATTATAAAATTAGTCTTTCAGGGTCAGTGAGGCTGTTAGCAGAATTATGAATTCAATAATGTGTTTCATGGAACCAAGCAGTCTGACTGGTTGACAAATTGGTTTAATATACAAAATCTTGCAATGCTATTAAGTAGCACTGATTCACCGTTTTCAGAAGTGAGATGTGATTGTTCTTAAATAGATGCCAGAATGTTCCTAATCACACAAGCAATCCAAGCAATGGATTTAACAGTTGGTTGTTGTGTTGGTGGAATTCTGGGTGGATCAGTTACGGTGAGCTGAAAAGGCCCAGACTGCCCACCTGTATCCGATGGTGATATTGTACTGTCAAGTTTCTGATTTATTTTCAAAGAATGGGAAAATAACAGCGTGAACGAGCTCCTCCAGTGACTGAACTAGCAACTGCATGGTGTGATGCGTGGCTCCAGAGTTCTAGGTTGGATTCTGGCTCTCTGTTCAGATAGCTGCTCTCAGCCAAGGCCACTGCAATGGGAAGAACATATCACCCAGAATCTCCTCTCCTTTTATGTATCTAGTGACCCTTTCTCACGTGCGAGTATGTGGATATTGCTCAGGGACAGAATCAGGTTTGGGTGTGGTGGTCCCTACAGGCCAACAGCCTGCTGACAAACGTTAAGGGGGTTGCACACAAATACACCATTCCTGATATTTCAGCACCAAGAGTAATTAGGGGAAGGAAACAACCTCCAACAAGAACATTCATTCACACTGTTACTGAATGACACACTGAAAAATTTCTGCAAGATTATTTAACCTGCTCTTACATATCTGAGCTGCAACTGCTCATAATTAATATGATTGTGAACTCTGAAACTGCAATAGCAAAGTACAGAGCCTTTATGTTCTGTTAAGTGTTCCATAAATGTTGAGGGCCTCTGCTGACATTTATCATTCTTTATTTTTATTTCCCATGGGCTAAATAATCAGCACTGGCTAAATCTGCATTGTTCAAACCCTATCAGTGGATGTCTTTATGGTTACAGGCAAATTAATATCACATATCACTTTTAGAGGGCTCTATCCCCTTACTGATACTGCTGTAAATCAACTTGTGGACTTCTAACAGGATTGCTTGGCGCAAGTTTAAGCATACTTGAATCATCGACTGCAAGTAGTTTGAAGGGAAAGTAATTTTGTATTATTTCTATAAAAGGCCAACCACCGTTTGTCATTTATAATACCTCATTTTGACACTGTTCTCTTCATTGATGTTGGAAGCTTCACACAATTTTGTCATTGAGAGATGTATGGAAAGTTTCCAGGCTGTTCTGCATCCGTCCTAACAGGAAACTATTGCCCTTAGGTTTAATCCCTCTCTTGTACCGTACACCCAAGATTGAGAACATGTATAGGGAATCATGGGTGTGAATAAGGTTCCTACCAGTCAACGATAGAACACATTTAGTGTTGCTGCAGCAGAGA
The DNA here is from genome assembly GCF_964213995.1 of Mustelus asterias. Lineage (NCBI taxonomy): Eukaryota > Metazoa > Chordata > Chondrichthyes > Carcharhiniformes > Triakidae > Mustelus > Mustelus asterias. The sequence continues at coordinate 63,230,125 of NC_135806.1, forward strand.
GCATACTACATACAGAAAAACATACATACATAATGGAGGATGGTGGGATCTGGAACTCTCTGTCCGAAAAGGGTGGTATAAATGCTCATTGCATTTACAAAAAACACTTGGATATGCACCAAAAGGTCGGAACTAACAGGACTACGGACCAAGAGCTGGAAAGTGGGATTAGGCTAGATATCTCATTTGACAGGCAGGAACACGACTGCTCTCCTTTTGTACCATAAATCTATATATTTTTTGTACATCCCTTGTAGATGTTAAGTGCATTCTTTGCTAAAAAACACAAAATAGTGTACATTCTAACACAAGGTATTGAATTCATTTCCTGTAAACAAGTAACATTGGTGGGAATTCGCCTAACAGGTAGCATGAATAATCGAAAAGCAGAATACTGATATGGTGGAAGATTGTCATTCCCAACATTTGTCCTCTTCCCATCCAAATGTAGGATAGGTAACACTTGCCCTTTTACCTCCTATTGCTAATCATTCAAGGCCCAAAACACTCCTATGTGAAGCAGCGAGTTATGGGTTCCATGGATGTTGACGTACAAGTTGGCCTTTGAAGCCTCGAAAAATCCCTCCAAAAATTGCGTTCGACTTATTCACCAAGTACAAAAGTGAACTGTCTGCCAGATTGGGTGTGGGTGGTCGCAATTTTGAAATGCCATCAGTATCCAGTGCAAAGTGGGTGTGAATTAAACTCCCACATATAGAATCACAGAATCCCTATAGTGCAGGAGGAGGCCATTTCGCCCATCGGGTCTACACCGACTCTCTGAAAGAGCATCTTACCGAGGCCCAGAGCCCTACCCTGTCCCCGTAACCCCATGGCTAAGCCATCCAATCTACACATCTTTGTACTGTAGGAGGAAACCGGAGGACCCAGACAAAACCTACACGGACACAGGGAAAAGATGCAAACTCCACACACACAGTTACGCAAGGCCGGAAACAAACCTGGGTCCCTGGCACAGTGAGGCAGCAGTGCTAACCACTGGTATCTCCACAACACGGCCTGTATTGTCTACTTGATACCTTCAACCCAATTATAAAGGTACTGGTGAGTAAAATATACATTTGTGGATTGAAGAATGGAGACCGATTGCTAACGGGAGTACAGTATACTCTTTCAGAAAAGCAGGAGATTGGCAACTTGTACACTTAATGTATACAAAAAATATGATTTTTGGGACCAAAAAAAAGCAGTGTCTTTGTATATCGCAATTTAGGTATAAAGTGGTCTTCTCCACTATAGGGAGAGCAAGCGTAGACTAGGTGACAATTTTGTGGAGCACCTCTGTTCTGTCTGCAAGCATGACCCCAAACTTCTGGTGGCCTGTCATTATAATTCACATCTTTCTCACAGGCTGGTTGAGTACAGAAGAACTCAGTATGTAGTGTCCAACATTAGATGTGACTCCGCGATTGGACAGCACTTGGTAAACAATCCTGAGTGTGCTAAGAATTACACTAACAACCAATTTAAGATTATCAGTGGAGCTCGCAAGGCAGTTCATTTATGCTTGCTAGAAGCTATATACATTCATATGCTTGGGTCTGTCCTCGGCAAACAGGAAGATTATATCCAGACATTATGCTTTTTTTCCAATCAAACAAAGCATAAGGGACAAACTATTGTTTGGTGCATTCTCCATGGCAACATCATCACTGGAGTCCACTTGACAACCAAACAGCACTCTTTTCCCATGTAGTAGAAGTTGCTGTTCACCAAGTTTTGTATCATCAGCGAACTTGGAAATATTATATTTGGTCCCCACATCCAAATCATCGATATATATTGTGAATAGCTGAAGTCTAAGCACTGATCCTTGCAGTATCCCACTGGTAACAACCTGGGAATGACCCGTTTGTTCTTATCCTCTGCTTTCTGTCCTTTAAGCAACCCTCAATCCATGCCAGTATATTACACCCAACCCCACATGTTCTAATTTTGCTTATTAACCTCATCGAAAGCTTCTGAAAATCCAAATATACTACATCCACTGGTTCTCCCTTATCTAGCCTGCAAAGTGACATCCTTCAACAAGTTTGTCAAACATGATTTACCTTTCATAAATCCATTTTGACTCTGCCCATTCCTACCATCATTTTCTAAATACCCAGTTATCTCATCTTTTCTAATATTTTCCCTACTATAGATGCCAGGCTAACAGTGCTGTTGTTCCCTATTTTCTCTCTCCGTCCTTTCTTAAAGAGTCAGATTCTATTTGCTACCCTTCAATACACAGAATTTTGAAAGGTGGTCACCAGTGCATCCGCTATCTCTACAGCCATCTCGTTCAACACTCTGGCATGTTGATCGTCAGATCCAGGGATTTATCAAGTTTAGTCCTAGTCCATATTCACTGTGATCATCACTTACCTGATTACGTGTAAGTACCAGTACAACAGATGACTCAAAAAATCCAAACTGAATTGTTTGGTAACGGTATTGAATTGTGATTTAATTGAAATGTAAATTTTATAAGCCTTACCCTATCTTGAAGGTTTGGGTTAATCCCAACGTTGCAGAGGTACTGTACCACTTCCACATTACCATAGCGAGCTGCCACATGGAGGGCAGTTTCACCAGACTGCAGTGAAATAAACAAAACTAAGATTTCAAAACACTCCACACAAATTAAAATGCATTATAAACAAATCTCAACTCTGAATAATAATATAAAGGACACATTTTACAAGGGCACTTACAGTCTTGCTTTCAGAATGCAAAGCATTTCAAAGCATCCCAGTATTTAGCTACTAAAACATTAAAGCAGAAACAGAATATCTTTGGACAAGTGAAAAATTAGTTCAGCAGTCATCCGGCATTTTTTATTGAATGTAGTTTAAAGTGCAGGAAGTCAAAATGAAGATCGGAAAGATCCTAAAATGTAGGGAGGGAGTGTGGGGGATATAGGTAGGGGAGGGGAAAGCAGAGAAGAGCAGAAAATTGGGTATCCTGGAGAATGTTTTCGCACAGGAAAACAGACCTTCCGACAGGAGGTGACTGGCTGATTGGTGAAGTCTTGATATGAAAACCTAAACAAGTGCAACAGTTTGTGCAAGTGGGTTTGTAAATACATTTCTACAGGGTGAATAATTCGCAATTATTTGAGATCACCGTCCTACCTTGGCATATATTTTGTATATATGCAGTTTCGTATTGTCCACATTTTGAATTTAACTTTGTGTAACTCAACTGACAGACAGGCAGGAAAATCTCCAGTTACAGTAAAGGTGATGGCTTTGGTGCTTAAGAATATCAGTGCAGCCGAAACTGAAATGTTCAACTCAGAGGCAAATCTGGATTTTGGTTTAAACATCTGCATTTTGTTCGTTACCACATGTCCCATCATTTGTTCAGTGGTTTGTAAATATATTTTTCCCCCGACTATTTCTTCGCATTCCTTTGTTGAGATAAGCAAAGCACGAAACAGCTAACCACCTCCCACAAAAGGGTCAATTTTCCTAAGAGAAAATATTTTCCAAGATACAATGGCCTTGACAGCTTTCTATTCGATCTCCACTCCCGTTGCAACAAAAGCAGAAAAACAAAATGCCAAGCTTTAACAAACCATAACGGATATTGATGTATTGAATGTGCTAACTCAGCTAGTAAACAACATCTCACCATGACAACAGGAGATTTCAATTTTTTTTAAAAATCTGGAAATAAAAAGTGGACAACAGTAAAACTAGCCAAAGCCATCAGATTGTCATACAAACTGATGTTGGAGAGGAAACCTTACCATCCTTACTCAGTCTGGCCTATCTGGCCAATAACAAACTGGACAAATATAAAAAAACCACAATGCTTCTTGATAGCTTCAGCATTATACCTCTTCGCTTTACTCCACCTTCCTGACAACACAAGCATGGCCCCAAATTGCTCCTTTCTCCTGATCAGTAACTTAACCCTATCCCTTCTGCTAAACCTCTTCCCTCCCCAGATTCATTATTAGAAACACATCTCCCCTACGCTACAAAACTGATCCCATTCGGAGCTAACTGCACACTACCAGCCCATTGCTCTTATATACACTGTTCGGCTTTCTATCTCCTCCGCAGTATCTTCTTGCCATCAACCTGCTCCGTCAGATTAGCTTTAAGCTGTATTGTGGATGTACTAATTAGAGGCAACCACAATGATTTACAGTCTGGTTCTATGAATATAAAGGATTTAAAAAGGCACTAATACTCATCTATTTAAAAGACTAAAGCAGAAATAGAATACTTGTGGACAAGAAATTAAAGCATTTGGAATCCTCAAATTTATAAACAGCAGCACTGATTGCAAAATAAGTAGTCTCACAACACCAGGTTAAAGTCCAACAGGTTTATTTGGTAGCACGCGCTTTCGGAGTGTTGCCCCTTCATCAGCTCGGAAAGCTCGTGCTATCAAATAAACCTGTTGGACTTTAACCTGGTGCTGTGAGACTACTTACTGTGCCTACCCCAGTCCAACGCCGGCAACTCCACATCTTGATTGCAAAAGTAAGGAAACTGTGCAAAACCTTTACAAAACTCGGGTTAGGCCCCAACAGGAGTATTGTGGCCAATGCTGAGCACAACACAACAGAGAGGATATTCATGGCCTCAGAGAGGATGGAGATTCACTCAAATGGTACCAGGGATGAAAGACTTCAATTATGTGGAGGAACCAGAGAAACTGGGGCTGTTCTCCTCAGCTTGAGGGGAGATTTGATAGAAGTGCTCAAAATCACGAAGGGTAAATAACAAGGAACTGCGTATAGTGACAGTAACCAGAGGACACAGATTTATTGTCACTGATAAAAGGATCAGAGGTGACATGAGCAAACATAATAAGCTGGCATGATCTAGAATGCACCGCCTGAAAGGATGGCGAAAGCAGTACAATAAAAACACTCCAAAGGGAGCTGGATAAATGACTGAAGTGGGAAAACCTGCAAGGCAATGGGGAAAGAGTAGAGCTGCTGGACTTATTGTAAGTTTCACTGGGACTAACATGTTAGAAGTGACAGCATTATCCTGATGGGCTGATTAGTCTCCTGTGTTGTATTTTTCTAATTCTAAGAATAATGCAGAATCACTTTATCCATCAATTAAGATCAATCTTGCCTCCCAACCCAGATAAAGGCGGATATGTTCAAGGCACAATGATTATGACGAAGAATCACAAGAAAGAACGAGGAACATACATTTATATATTCCCATCAACGTAGAAAAATATTCCAAGGCACTTAACAGTGACATGCGGGAAATAGCCACCGAGACACTGGAGCAGATATTATTATGGAAAGATGACCAGCAGTTTGATTAAACATGTGGGTTTTAAGGAGAGTCTTAAAGGAGTAAAACATAGAAAGATTATGGAGGAAATTCCAGACAACGTGGGGAGATGGCAGTTGAACACAGAGTTATCAGTAATGGAGCGGAGGAAGGAGACATGCACGAGAGACTGACTCAGGAACAGAATGATTGAAGGCTGAAAGCTTGGAGAGTTGCAGGAAATTAGTTCAATCAGACCATTTAGAAATTTAAAGAGACCCATGAAAAATGGGATCTGAAACAAAATTGAAGTTATTGGGGATGTGGGAGTCAATGCGTGCAGCCAGATGGGGATGATGGGATGGGTGAGTGGGACTTGGTGAAAGATAGAACATAAGTGCAGAGTTTCGGATAAATTAGATTTCAATGGCATATGGAGGATGAGGATGCAAAAGAAGCACTGGAACGATTGAATCTGAAGGTGGCAAAGTCATGGACAGGGTGGATGGGACTGAGGTGGTAACATGGATGAGGGTACAAGGTGAAAAATAACTTGAGGTTGAACAGAATGCTGAGATTATGAAGAATTGGACTCATCCTGGAACAGTGGCTGTGGAGGGAGAAGGAGTCAATGACAAGGAGTGGAGTTTGTCACGGGCAAAAAAAAAAAAATCAATGGTTTAAGTCTTCATTGGCAGAGTTTTAGAGTCCTGCCAGCAGGTTTGTAGGCAGTGGGGAGATGCCGCTTTAAAATTCCTCATCACCCTCTCCCAACCTGTTCCCTATCTATTTGGGCAGGTGAGGCCTAGGGCGGCCTGTCAGCCCTTGCCCCAAATGAGACCCTCAAGCAGCCAATCATGAGTTACCAATAGGCTGCTTCCAGCCCAGTCTCAATTTTCAGCCTGCCAGGAGTTCAGGGGCAGGAAGGATGCTCACTGGCCACCCAGCACGAGCCTCGGGTATGTAGGGCCTTCCTTAAGGACCCCCTTTTCAGACCTAGTCCCCTCCCCAGCCCCAACCTCTCCATCACGCTTCTCTCCCCACTTGCCAGGTCTCCGGGACTGGGGACTGGTTGTAGTCCTCGTCCTGGCCACTGCTGCCACTGGCGTTGCTGAGACTTCAGAGCTACTGGCCAATCAGATTGACTGGCACCACTGAGGCTGGACTTTGCCCGAGTGGGGGATGGAAATCTCATCTCCAGCCAATTAACATTCCTTGGAGGAAATGCTTCCTCCGTGAACTCAAGTGGCAAGGTGAGAAATCCTGCCAACTGAAAATCCCTACCCCACAACCTTTAGCTGGATGAAGTTGAGACTCATCCAAAATTGGATGCCAGGCAAGTAGTCTGACAGCATATAGGCAGTGGAGGGACTACAAAGGGCAAGAAGAGCTGGGTGACTGTATATCGGGATTGCAACCCCTCATTCTTAGATAATCACCAAGGAACAGGATGTACATTACAGTGGGAGAGCCATGGATAAATCCTTGATAAACTTCCAGAGTGACGGTTTAGAGGTAAGGACAGGTATCATTACTGAAGGTGTTCTGCCCACTATCAGAGGGTTAGTGTGGAACTAAATGATGGTAGTCAAAGCTAGGCAAGAGGATGGCATTGTTGAACATTTCGGTGGTTACGTCACAATAAATATTGACTCACAGCTAACTATGAAACATATTTGTTACCCAGCAGTAATTTTTAAAATCTGAGATTGCAATGGAGATGCTGCCAAAGCTGGCTATTTCCCTGAAATCACAACTTATACTTTTTCAGTTGAATTTTATGATTCTAAGTACTTTGCAAATTTGATTGAACCAACAGGCAAGACAAAAGTTCTAGAGCCCCTCGCCACCAATTCAATCACAAAAAATATAACTCCTTCCAAATAAACCCATTTCTAAATAATCTAATTTAAGACTATTTGCTTATATCACGAAGATAACATTAGCATTAATTTTACATTTTGCTTACCTTATCTTGTACACTCAGTGGACATTCTTTCTGATGTAAGAACTTTAATGTTTCAGTATGGCCATGTCTTGCTGCCCAATAAAGTGCATTTGAGCCAGACTAGGGGCAAATGAGATTAATTCTGTGAAAAGCCATCTCAAGCGCGTGACGCACAAAGAACATCATAGTTTTCACCTAACCGTTTGAAGTGAACTTTATTGGTCTCAATAACAACCATCTGAATTCCCAGGCAATTAAATAAACATTTATTTGAACATGTCTGCATAAACAGCAGCTTTTTAAAAAAACTTAAAATTGCAGTAGCTTTTGGAAAATTATATGGATACCAAATGGCCACTTTTATTTTCTATAGCTTATGACAAAATGAGACTTTCCAGTTAAATAACGCATATACGCGACGAATATCCATTACATATGGCAATTCAGTGACAAGAAATCAAATATTTTCAGTTATAAACATTGCTTTTGGAGCAGTTCAGTACAAACCTTGTCCTGTACGTCAATCCTTGCTCCCTTCAGGATGAGCAAGTTCAGAATCTGGATGTTTCCACAGCCAGCTGCAATCATCAGGGGTGGTGTTCCATGCTGCAAGAAGATTAAATAAATTCAAGAACCGTGGTGGGAAATGGAAACTCAAGTGTCTTAATTTTCCTCTTTTGTTTAAATTGAATACTTATTGAAGGATGCTCAGCTCTCAGCTCAAGGGCCAATTGTGCAATCCATGGCAACTACATCTGCAGTAAGTGTCTGCAGCTCGAGGAGCTTTCATTTAGAGTGGATGAGCTGGAGTCTGAGCTTCAACACTGCGATATATCCACAAGGCAGTCACAACTCTTAGGCTAGGTAAATCACGTGAGGGACAGGAGGGTAGTGGCACAGTGGTTAGCACTGCTGCCTCACAGCTCCAGGGAGCCGGGTTCAATTCCAGCTTTGGGTGACTGTGTGGAGTTTGCACGTTCTCCCCTTGTCTGCGTGGGTTTTTTCCAGGTGCTCCGGTTTCCTCCCACAGTCCAAAGATGCGCAGGTTAGGTGGATTGGCCAGGCTAAATTGCACCTTAGCAATGGTAAATGTGGCATTACAGGGATGGGGTGGGGGAAAGGCCCTGGGTAGGGTACTCTGTCAGAGAGTTGGTGCAGACGCGATGGGAAAAAGGGAGTGGGATTAGGAGAGTTGCTTTGGCAAAGCCAGCATGGGGAGAATGGGCCGAATGGCCTCCTGTTGTGTTGCATCTATTCTATGATTGATCCTATGAAATTTGCGTTTACTTCATATGTGTGACATTACAAAATTAGGTGAAATAATTCACCTCTGTTAAAACAAGTTTGAAAGACTGTTGCGCTTTTCATTATATCTTATGGGCGGCACTTTGGCACAGTGGTTAGCACTGCTGCATCACAGTGCCAGGGACCCGGGTTCGATTCCTGGTTTGGGTCACCGTGCAGAGTTTGCACGTTCTCCCCGTGGGTTTCCTCTGGGTGCTCCAGTTTCCTCCCACAGTCCAAAGATGTGCAGGTTAGGTGGCCATGCTAAATTGCCGCTTAGTGTCAGGGGGACTTGCTAGGGTAACTGCATGGGGTTATGGGGATAGGGCCTGGGTGGGATTGCGGTCGGTGCAGACTTGATGGATCGAATGGCCTCCCTCTTCACTGTAGGATTCTATGATTCACTGTAGGATTTATATGAGAACAATCATGAACATGATTGGAAAGTCACACATCTGTCTGCTTAGTCCACTGCTCAAATATTGGTTTAATTTTATGCTACTGAGCAGTCATCAAACACCTAGAAGATAAATGCTTTTTAAAAAAAAATATTGAGACAAATATAAAATTGTTCTTATAAAATAATGTTCTTATTAATAAAGCACCTTAGAGCCCAGTATACAGGAAACAGCAGATTGAAAATCTAAAGCAGCTTGAGCAAGGACTTGTGCTCTCACCATTTCCTACTTTGAACTCTCACGAAACTCGACCTTATGATGGATGTCTTTGTGGGGGTGGGGGAGGATTAAGAGAGACCACTAATTTTGTAAAATTTCCCTCCTGCAATACTAAGGATTTATTTGTTTCAATCTGCTCAATTGCCTGACGATAACAATCCACTAGAAACTCGACATCTACAGCAGACAGGGTTTCCTCTGTCAGCAATATAAAATTTGCCCTATGCTTTATGTTAATGAATCAGTCAACTGACATCATTGTACCAATTTTGATTACCTTGATAACATGAAATTACTTACAACTATCATTATCACGCTTCAGAAGACATACATATCTTGGTTATGCAAGTGTACAAGGTGATATAATTTTGTGTAACATATACTGTAATATGGTGACTTTAATTCATCATCTTGCATAGTCTGCCTATTATTCAATTGTTGGATTATGTGAGGGTGAACATATTAGCCATTCGTTATTCTGAAATCTAGGCAGGAAATAATTCTCAATTCATTAACAAAACATACTAAAGGATGCAAAAAAGGTTACCTTGTTAGGCTGGTTTATGTCATAATTGGCAAGGGATCCAAGAAGGTGCTGTAGACCGGGAACATTATCATCATTGATGGCGTGAATAATTGCTTTCATTACAAAAGAATCCTCTTCATCCTTATTAAAAGAAGACAAAAAATAAACTAATCACTTTTGGAAGTTAACCAACAAATGGCTGGTCAAAGACTACTGAACATATGGATAGGAGGAGGAAAGACTATTTACGCTATTTTCAAAAATAGTATAATTTATACATAGGTAAAACACTGTCAACTATTCTGAATTCTCCGGAAATCTTGTTTTAAATTTTATTTTAAAATAGTGCATTTTAAGTAATGGTGACAGAACTACGTCCAGCTATAGCTCTTGGGAGCTACACTGAAATTAAAATTCAAGAGCTCTAGAGGTTGATTAGTAAGTTAATTCAGTGAGCAGTTACACCATACAGACAAGGCTGTATTCAACCCTGCTTCATGCTGAACTAGCTGATATCAGCCAAGGCAATAGTTAGGCCACAACAATTTTTTTTTTGATTCGTTCATGGGACGTGGGCGTCACTGGCTGGGTCAGCATTTATTACCCATCTGAGCGCATTTAAGAGTCAACTGCAATACTGTGGAATTATATGTAGGCCAGGCCAGGCAAGGATGGCAGATTTCCTTCCTTAAAGGACATTAGCGAGCCAGATGGGTTTTGATAACAATCAACAATGGTTTCATGGTCATCAGCAGATTCTTAATTCCAGATATTTTTTATTGAATTCAAATTTCATCATCCGCTGTGGTGGGTTTCAAAAACCTGGGTCCTCAGAACATTACTCTTGGTCTCTGGATTACGACTCCAGTGACAATTCCACTAGGTCACCGCCTCTCCCAACAACAAGGTAATGTTGCAAGGTTCTTCATGGAGTATAATCAGACAAAATAATCAACACTCAGATGAAAATTGTGATCAAAGGGGAGAGTTTTAAGAAATGGAATAGCAGACTGGCTCCTTTCTTTGTCCTGACTGTGCACAGAACAGGCTGCAATGTAATCAGTTAAAATAGCCCTGTTGAATGACAGAAGATGAGGAGCACACAGGGAGTCAATACCACAGTAGGAATCCTCCCCTTTGGAGGAGAAAATTGGTGCAAATCTAAAATTAAAGAGTGATTATCTTTTTAAAAAATTCTTCTTCCATCCCTTTTTACGTGAAGGTTCAGACTTGATAGTGCTTACCAAGTGAGCCACAGTGCAACAGTAAGCTACTTTATTATGAGGGAAGGGGTTACGATGGCCAAGTTTTACTCAGTCCACAGCCAGCATGTATTTATACAAACACACACAACTCTTCCAATTTCTCACCATCAGGAATGGACATAAAATTCTTTAGCTGTTGAGTGGATTTTTATTCAGATACTTACCAAAGTGTCCTCACTTCTAGCAACACTCATGTTGCTCCGAGAAAGGAATGATCTCGATAGCCGTTGACACAAGGATATTAACCGTACTGATTGCTAAAGAAAATATATTTTAATAAAATAACTTGCAGTTAAGTGTAAATGTCCAGCTCACAAAATATCTAATAGTTTGTAATTAAGCAATGATACGTAGAACAAATTTTAAATTAATTAAATGTTTCAGAAAGGGTCATATTTACTTGTCTAACCTCATTCATAGGGATTAAAATAACTTTCTTTTCTATTTGGATGAATTTAACAGCTATATGATATAATTATTTAATGATCTGGTCACCAGTATCCTTTAAAATTAGGAACATTTTCCCATATGTATAAACAACAATTTATCTGTATATGTGAACATTTTTACTGATGCCTTGCCAGAAATGGTCTGTCTGAGTAGGGAACTACACTCTGTGGAGAGACACGAGTAATAAACTAAAGGTACTTCAGCAATTCCATTATTTGATCTGTATGCTGATTCAGAATGATAGATCAATAATTCCTTAAAACCGCATCTTCAATTAAATTCTCAACACTGCCAGTTTAAAAAAATCCTCTGAAGAGAAAACTGGAAAAAGCATAAAAGTAGCAGAACTGATGACAATTCTCAGTGACATAAAATGACTTAGAGATTCAAAGAAATTGCAGATACAGCAAAGTAAAAACTAATTCCAAATAACCTGCTAAGAGCGTCAAAGCTAAAAAGGTCACAAAAACAGAAAATGCTGGGAAATCTCGGCAGATCTGACAGCATCTGTGGAGACTGGATACTGTCAGATCTGCTGAGATTTTCCAGCATTTTCTGTTTTTGTTTTAGATTCCAACATCCGCAGTAATTTGCTTTTATCTTGAAGCTAAAAAGGTGATGTAGTCGATTAATAATGTCTTTCTACTTTTGAGACATGAGTTTTTAATTCGCTTAGATCGATTGGATGACCAAAAAAACCTTTGTACAATTGTGGGTTATATGTTAACCACAACACATACCAATACCTAAGTGAGTACAGCCCCCAGTTGAAGTGTCGCTTTTATTCAGCAAGTGCATGCATTAAATTGGTAACCGCAGTCAGAAATTCAATGGTTGTTGGCAGGATGCAGCAGAGCTGTCTGAGGTTGGACTCAATAGTAGATTGCGAGGGGGAGACTTGAGGAAGCTTGACTAATACTTGACCCATGATGATCAGAGCTCTGAACTGGGAAACAGTATCCATTCTCCAGCAATGAAATTGTCCCTCAATGAAAGTAAAACATGACAATTCTCAAGCAGAAGTTCATGGGTAGACAAGATGGATCAAACTTCATTCAAGAATCCTTTGATGCATTTCTACACTTTAAAACTGAATCATGTTTGTTGACCAGGGCTCGTCTACTCTCCAGTTAAAGTCCATCATAGTTTCTGGTCTTGTACCTTACTGACAATCACTCAAACTGTTTAATAACTTCTTCAATATCTTTTTACTTGAATATATCATTTTATTTTGCCATTCTTAACTTGAATTGATGACCTCTCGATTCTGAATTTAACACAGACCAGAAAAAGCTATCCTAATTCACATTCTTCAGGCCCCTCAATGTTAAATACTTCTATTAAAGTATCACACAGCCTTTTTGAGGTAAAGTCTCTTCAAACCTCGACCCTCGAAGGGAAAATATTACAGAAGTGACCATACTTCAAAACATCTTCACTGTCAATGAAGCACTTTAGGATATGCCAGGGGTATGAAAGGGGTTAGATAAGCACAGGTTAGAATCATAGAAACCCTACAGTGCAGAAGGAGGCCATTTGGCCCATTGAGTCTGCACCGACAATAATCCCATCCAGGCCCTATCCCCATAATCCCTCGTATTTACCCCGTTAATCCCGCTAACCTATGCATCCCGGGACACTAAGGGGCAATTTAGCATGGCCAATCAACCTAACCCGCACATCTTTGGAGTCTGGGTGGAAACCGGAGCACCCGGAGGAAACCCACACAGACATGGGGAGAATGTGCAAACACCACCCAAACAGTGACCCAAGCCGGGAATCGAACCCAGGTCGTTGAAGCTGTGAGGCAGCAATACTAACCACTGTGCCGCCCATGTTATTAAGTTTCACTTACAAAAGTAAGTGTTTAATATTGTCTCGTTCTTTATTGTATAAATTTCAGCTTCTAAAACAACTTCTCCTCCTGCCCCAGCAAAATGGACACATTTAAACTATCTTCCTTCACTCAAAATCGTTTCCCTTTCTGATCGTACAATAATGAACCCACTGACTGGACACAGATTTCTCTGTCAATTAATGTTGAATTCTGAAGCCCACAAACCTTTAACTGATTGTAAAGTCACCTAATGAAGTTAAGCAAGTCAATATTGAACGCTGTTACAAATCCTCATACCTTCCATTTTCTGCGGGCTGCAAACTTTTTGAACTTTTCCATATTTACAGCAGACGCTTTTCTGCTGAGAGCTTGCTGACTGTCCTTTGGCTGAAATGTCACAAAAACAAATGTTACTAAAGACATCCTGGCTTCTGTGAGTCAAAACTGAAACGCACATACACGTTAGTATTGTAATTTCAGCACAGCATTGACATACATCTGGGTGGGCACTGTAACTATTTTTGGCCAGTTAGAACAGCAAAGGTGTGGACATAGCGAACAGTGGCCAATGCCATTCCTCTGCTGACCTTGCAGAATCCACACAAGATTCCCTTCCCTCCTTTCTGTAGCTCATGAAGCCGGGACTAGGAAAACCCATCCCCTGATAAGAGCTGGAGTTCCAAGCACAGTTGACACACTTAGTTCAGGAGTTTAAGGTTCCAGCAAATGACTGTCATGTTTTCTTGATAAATATAATTGTTCCAAGCAAAACTACCAAAATATTTGATTTTTTTTTAACCCCAGAATCTGGCCAAATCATATCATCTCTTCACAAATTATCTGAACATGCACTTAAAGTTTAAGTATATGTTGATAATGTGATTTAATTTTGGGTTATCTCACCAAGACATGAAACAGATACCATTTGATTAATACTTGAGAAGGCATTGTTTTTAATGCAATTAAACAACTGGCTGACACTCAGATGCAACTCACGTTGCAAAGTCTCAAAAAAAAGTTTTTAAATAGAGGAAATAAGATATTGAAAGGTCCTTGATTAGAAATGTATAATTGCACTTGATTAATTAGCTTCCGCGGGTGGGCCCTCCCGTGGCGTGTTTTCCGGGGCAAGGCAGCCTGGCCAGTGGTGGGATCTTCTAGTCCCGCCGATGTCCATGGGATTTTGCGTGGCTTGCACCCTCCACCACAGGGGAACTGGAAGATGTCGCTGGCAGGAAGGGCTGGAAAATTCCACCCCCAGATTTCTTACATGAATGCGCCCAAATGCAATATTGTGAATGGATAAACATGAGCTAAAGGTTAATTCCTAACCCAGGGGAAAAATGATTTCAGATTAAAATAGCGGTTCATGAGATTTGTTTTGTGTAGAAACCAGACAAATGAATAAGGTCAAGGATTTCTTTAAATTTAGGTGACCCAATTGATTCAAACAAAGGGGCCTGAAGTGTATGCACTTTTCCGCATTTATATTTTTACACTGAAGTCTTTGATAAACATAGACAAGCACACCTTGATCCATGGATGCTGTAAACTATCTTGAATAGTCATTCTTTTCCTATTAAAGACACATTACAAAAGTAAAATATACAATTAAAAACACTGCAGCAATCAAATAGAAAACAAATCCCTACTACCTACACGAGCATCTCAATCTACTGTTTTCCAGGCTGCCTTGAGGGTCCTTTAGTTTATTTTACAAGATCATTTCAAATTTAGCATTAAGCATTGTGTGTATAAGCATGACCTGAAAATAGGACATAAGTCAACAGAATAAAATTGTTGTTCACAGAATAATGGTTAAATATAGCAACAATTTAATGCTTTTTTCCCTTCATCCATCTTTAGTTTTTTTCTTTCTGAGGGTGGAGTGGTTGAAAACATGAATTTCCATTATTGTAAATCTATAACTTGGTGGAGCATTGGCCTGAATGCAACAGCTCATTTCTAACATTGTGTAATCTGGCTGTGGAATCTCCAGATGTTCTAGTTATGCCACCTTGAGAATGCAGGTAAGTGAATCAGTGCAGCCTTTGAATAAGTTGAGCTCAGTTTCCAGTTCAGCAAAATAAACATATACATGAAGGTTATGTGAAGTTTTGTATTATAAAATCACAGTGCACTGTACTTATTCTAAATACTGCAAGTTTAAACGCACATACAGGGCTTCTGGTATGTGAATATAAAAGTGAGGTGAATTCCAGGATTTTCATCAAAATGGTCGCTCTAAACTATGCTACAATTTATACATGGGGGAAAGAACAGTTGTTTATTCAATAATGCCAGCCACAAAGCCAGATTACAAAGTGATCGATATGACTTTATTTTGTCAAAATTACCAAGCAAAAGAATTTTACCCTGTCCAATTGTAACCTCTCATTTTCTCGGATTCAATGTCAGGCTCCCCGAAGAAGTTCATCAAATCAATATCATTCACATTTATTGCATGAAGTTTGCAAAGAAAATCAATAAAAGTTGAGAAGGAAAATTTCACTGTTTTGTCCCTAATTAAACATAACTACCAACACTGTATAGGTGGTACAAGTAAGATTATTATTAACCATTAGATTTTTAAAAATGTATTAATTCACCAACATCAAATTATCTTTCCTCTTTTTAAGATGGCAAGTCTTCATGATTTTGGGCACATCAAATGGGATAAAATTGTTCTCCACATGCTAGACTAGACAATAAGTGCTGGCAGACTTGGATCATGGAAACATTACAACTGTTTTTTTTTTGAAAACCGGAACTTGCACATGATTTCGGAACTGCAATCAAGAACGGGAACCTTGACTAATCTTTTCCTTCAAAGCCCAGTGGTGCGGATGCCAAATGCAGCACCGACCATTCCTCAGCAGGTATCAGCTAACTTGGCACACTGGCATTCTGCCTGGTCAATACGGTACAGCATCATATGCAACGTAACACATTTACCCACAGAACTATCTGTGACGATACTGTGCCTTTAAGAAATATATTTTAATCAGGTTTCTCTGCAGTATGTTTCTCACAGTCCCTGGCATTTTATCAGTGCCGTCCTGTCTACCGGCATCCTGTACTGTTGTTGCAGCATTCCAATGGCTAGAATGTTGGTTTTAATCTGAACTAATGCTGCTCTGTGGTTTTCCCCTGGGATTTTGCGAAGTGGGGCTTGATTGGGATGATTGGCAGGTATGGTCATGTGACGGGGAAGTTGGGTTTTTACACAGAATATTCAGGCTTAGGGGGAGCAGTCTCTCTCTTGTCCCCTCTCTGAGGTTGGAGACTGGAATCTATCAGGAGATAGGTTTCTTTCTTGGAGATTCTGCTGTATGAGAGTGGGTGCTTTGGAAGCTGCAGAAAGAGAAAAAGAGAGAGGGGTATCCCTTTCTGTCTCTGAAGTTGGAGACTGGGAGCTGCCGGAGGCTGGATTTGCTTCTCTGAGGTTTTGCTGTTCGGAGGACGTATCCTTCTCTGAAAATTGCTGCCTGGACTTCTGTCCAGAAGTGTTAAAAAGCTGAAAATCCAGCATCACCTGAGCATACTTGTGTTTGCGCTAACCAAGTCTGAAGAAGGGTGTATAACTGTAGGATATTGTTTTACATTGGAACAACTGAGATAACTAGCTGTTAACCTGACGAAGGAGCAATGCTCCGAAGGCTTGTGATTTCAAATAAACCTGTTCGACTATTACCTGGTGTCGTGTGACCTGTCATTTAGCTGTTATACTGTGTCATGTTTAAGTCTTGTAATTGTTAAAAGTTATGCCAATTCTTTTTGTTGTAGTCCAACTGTGTTCTTAAATAAACTTTGTTTGATAAAAGCTTCCTAGTGGGTCACTTGAATCATACCTGGAGTGAAACAGCTTATGCTCACCAATACCAAAATCAAATGTAAAACTCAGGGTCTCAGCTAACTTCACAAATCACCTTGGAGTTTCAGGCCTCGGTCTTAACACATCACACAGCGAAGCAATTAGCATCTTCAATGTTCATATATTTTTTTAAATTCAGAATGCATCTACAATTAAAATACAATAAAGTAACATTTTTAAAAAGTATATGGAAGACCTACTTGGGATCTTTCACAAGGAGCTTCCGGATAAAGTCTTTCGCCAAGCCACTTGTATTCTTGAAAAACTCCTCATCAAATTCATAATTCACAGCTGAAACATTGGCCAATGTTTCTTGTTTAGTGTCACCCAAGAAAGGTGATGCACCACTCAAACTAATTAAAATAAAATGTTGAAAGTTTTAGAATATGTATTAGGTGATAAATGCTGTAGATAAAACACACTAAAAAGTAAACTAAATGGGTGAATTGCTTTTCTTGTGAGCCACCACTGTAAAGGTTTGAACCCAACTCCACAAGACAGGAAATCATTCTGCACCATTTTGCTATTTGTGTAGAGGCTTCGTTTCTGAGTGACACAAGTTTAACTCTGTATCCCAAACAGAAATCCTACATGATTAGCACAAGAAATATAATTGTCAATGTTTCATAGAACCCTACAGTGCAGAAGGAGGCCATTCGGCCCATCAAGTCTGCAACGACCACAATCCCACCCAGATCCTATTCCCATAACCCCACGCATTTACCCTAGTGAGTTCCCCTGAGACTAAGTGGCAATTTATCATGGCCAATCCACCTAACCTGCACATCCTTGGACTGAGGGGGGAAACCGGAGCCCCTGCAGGAAACCCACGCAGACACGGGGAGAATGTGCAAACTCCACACAGACAGTGACCCAAGCCAGGAATCGAACCCAGGTCCCTGGTGCTGTGAGACAGCAGTGCTAACCACTGTGCTACCGTGCCGTCCATTGATGAAGAGAACATTTCTTTTATTTTATCATGAAACCAATTGTTGACATTTCCTGTAAAAGGCTCTTTATGAGATCAATTCCACCTGGTCTAGTTCTCGTACGCTCGCATCTCGCTTAGTCGTTCAAAAACATGGCATAATCTATATTGCAACTGTGTTTTATATTTTGCTTCATATTTATGTGTCCCCAAAAGCAGCATTCACTTCAATTCAAAATACCAGATCTTGTACATTCATTTGAATTAGCCCAAATCAGAAATAGACAGTGCAATCATGCAAACCTGCTTAGAAATGGCAACACTGCCAGCTAAACTTTTTCTTTTACATTATAGAAACACTCCTACAGGACAGAAAAATATTTCACAGTATTGATAAGCCAAGAAGATTTTTTTATCTTTTTTTCCCCAGCTGTTGTCCTCCTTCCTGAAGGCACCGATTTCTCATTCCTTACTGGAGTACAGTTCACAACACTGGGGGTTCCTGGTATCTTGCCCAAGTGGTAATTCTTCATCTGTGAGTCTAGACAGCAAACGCTGGCTGACTGCCGAAATGTGGGAAGCACCACAGCTGACCAGATGGTCACTCTTGGGTAGCTTCCAGCAAGGATCGCTGAGTAAATAATCAGCCGCCAGAAGCAGGGCCGAGTTTCCTTCACTAATCCAGGGAAGAATTTCCTTCACTAATTCATGGCATTGTGACCAACAGCAACATTCTTGAGATCACCTGGCCAAGATTAAAACAACCAGAGAACTGAATCTGGGACCTCCTTAATCTGTACAGCTCAGTTACTCACAGCCCGAACCAGCTGATCATGCAAAAGGAAAAGTATGGCACAATATATTTTATACTTTTGTTTAGTTACCCGAGAAAGCAGTTTTAACCTCCTGCGTAAAATAAATTGTTTTTACATGGGACACAAATGCACCATAGAATTATTGCGGTTGAGCTGTGAAAACGTTCATTACTTGATTCATTTCTAAACTGCCTTCAATGCACGGACTTCAAAACGTTTGTGCCGAGCTCGAACTCCAGCCATATTCTTGCGGTACCAGTCTCCTGCCCCAGCTCACAACCTCCTTTCTTCCCAGAATTTGGGCTCCTCGGTCTCTCTCGCTTTCCCCATGTTTCCAGTAGCATGGCCTTCAGCAACTGTGATCTTATTTTCTGGAATTTTTCACCTTGTCTTCATATTCAAAATTCATCTCTGGCCTCACTTTCGGTTACTTTTCCCTTACCTTTCTCCCAAATCTTGCTGAGTGACTCAATTCTGTCCCCCCCCACCTCCTCCTGCACACTGAAATTTTTACATTAAAAAGGTGCAATACAAACTCATGTTATGTACTGCAGACTATGATCAGCCATCCAGTTAAAAATTCCATTAATTTATTGCTCTAGGTCACCAGCACACAGAGATCCACGGGAAAAAGCGTTGGCAGGGAACTGTTTTCAGGCCTCTGCTGCTGCGATTCGTATAGGCTTCACGCTTTAAAAGATCACATAATCTTTCCATTATGCTTTGGCTTCTCTCCATACTTTCCTCCCTTAAATAATAGTGAAAACTGTAGCTCATGAAAAAGGACAGCGCGGTGGCACAGTGGTTAGCACTGCTGCCTCACAGCATCAGGGACCCAGGTTCGATTCCCGGCTTGGGTCACTGTCTGTGTGGAGTTTGCACGTTCTCCCCGTGTCTGCGTGGGTTTCCTCTGGGTGCTCCAGTTTCTTCCCACAGTCCAAAGGTGGGTTAGATTGATTGTCCATGATAAATTGACCCTGGTGTCACGGGGGTTAGCAGGTAAATATGTGGAGTTACGGGAATAGGGCTTGGGTGGAATTGTGGTCGGTGCAGGCTCGATGGGCTGAACGGCCTCCTTCTGCACTGTAGGGATTCTCCGATTCTAGCAACTCAGCCCATAACTTAATTAGAAGCAACGCTGAATCACCCATTGCACTACCGGACTGCAGATCTGCAGCACTTATCACAGTTTTAAAAGGAATTATAGTTACCACAAAATTTAATTATACTTGGGCACTTCTGTTTACTTAGCTCTTTAACCAATTACATAGGGAAAAAATCCATAACCCAATCACAAGTTTGGAGTGGGTCTTTAGAGAATTCCAATGAATTATATACACATTTCCGAAAACTATTCCTAGAATGCGACGTTAGGGCAATTTCAGATACTTCAAGGTGCTGACATTATCTCATCTCCAGCTATGTCGCTGTGTCAGAGTTTTGAGTGCAGCATGGTGGTTTTTGCAGGTACTTTCCTCATGACAATACACTAACAACTGCGAGAAAAGGAACATCTTGTTTAAAAATGTAATACTTACAGAATGTAGGTTATGACACCAATGCTCCTGAAACACATGAAACAACAATGCTTATAGGTTTCTGCAAATTGTTTAAAAACTACATCCAAAGGCTCTGCTGACATAGTTTCTCTGCACTCACCACATATCAGCCTCGAGACCAAGGGGTTCATAGTTCACGATCTCAGGAGCTTAAAAATAAAAGAAAACTCACAAGATCTAAAATATTGCACGTTACGGTCAACAGGATTTATTTTTCATTCTATATCGAGTCTCACTGCTGCCATTTCTCATTTGGCTGGCAGGGTGGGACTATCCTACAATCAGCAGAATTCTCATCAAATGGGGCGGCACGGTGGCACAGTGGTTAGCACTGCTGCCTCACTGCGCCAGGGACCCGGGTTCAATTCCTGGCTTGGATCACTGCCTGTGCAGAGTCTGCACGTTCTCCCCGTGTCGGCGTGGGTTTCCTCCCACATTCTGAAAGACGTGCTGGTTAGGTGCATTGACCTGAACAGGCGCCGGAGTGTGGCGACTAGGGGAATTTCACAGTAACTTCATTGCAGTGTTAAAGTAAGCCTTACTTGTGATTAATAAATAAACTTTAGTTGACAAGTGCATTTGTGTTCCTCGCCTCTCCCCCTCTACCCTCCCAACCCTGAGATTATTGAAATTTCCCTTTTGACAGAGCTGTCCTCACAAATCTTTCAAAGTCAGGTCCATAGAATCTCTACAGTGCGGAAGGCGGCCATTCGGTCCATCAAGTGTGCACCGACTCGCCGAAGGAGTGTCCCACCCAGGCCCACTCCCCAACCCTAAACTCACAAAATTATAGAAATTTAAGATAAATATTGCATCAAATACAAAATTACTTTTTAAAAAAAAAACCCTTTGGAAACATATGTGCTTCTGTAAGAAAATTCAGTTTTAAAATTAGCTTGGGGGAAAATTATGAAACAATGGCCCTTCCCAAATTTCTTCTTCCTTTCATGAAGATTTTGAACATAGTTTTTACAGCATAGAAAGAGGCTATTCAGGCCAACAGGTCCACGTATTAATGCTCCATACAAGTCCTCTCACTACTAAACCAAACAACGCATCCTTCTATTCTACGCTCTTTCATATGTTTACCGGGTTTTCCCTGGAATACATCTCATGGTAGTCATCTCAGCTACTCCTATTTCAAGTTTCACACTCCAAACCATTCTCTGGATATAAAATTCTCCTGAAGCCCCCCCATCAGATTTATTAGTGAGGACCTAATATTTCTGATCCTGATCTCCAAAGGTCTTCAATACATTTATCCCATCAATTCTTTTCATCTTGAAGATCTCTCCTCAATCTCATTCCTGGAGTAAACAGTCCCAGCCTGTTCCATTTTTCCTAAGAGTCATAACCATTCATTTCTGGTATCATTCTGGGAAATCACAGAATCCCTACAGTGCAGAAGGAGGCCATTCAGCCCATCGAGTTTACACTGACAACAATCCCACCCAGCCCCTATCCCTGTAACTCCACATATTTACTCTGCAAGTCCACCTGACACTAAGAGGCAATTTAGCATGGCCAATCAGCCTATCCTGCACATCTTTGGACTGTGGGAGGAAACCAGAGCACCCGGAAGAAACCCACGCAGACACAGGGAAAATGTGCAAGCTCCACACAGACAGTGACCCAAGGCTGGATTTGAATCCGGGTCCCTGGTGCTGTGAGGCAGCAATTCTAACCACTATGTCACCGTGCCACCCCAAATCTCCTGTTTCATCTTCTCTAGCACAGTCTTTGTATTATTTTCATAATAAGATGACCAGAATTGTTCACAGTATTCCAAATGTAGCCTTATAAGGTTCTGTACAAGTTTAACATAACTTTTCTGCCTTATTATTCTATCCCACTATAAACGAACCCAAGTGATTTGTTTTTTAAAAAAAATAGTCTTATGAACCGGTGTCATTACTTTTGGTGAAGTGTGGATCTGTACCCCAGATTCCTTTGCTCCCCGACTTAATTTAGAAATTATTTGCTATCGAGTATCTGGCCTCCTTCTTCGTCGTACCAAAGTGTACCATCTCTTACTTGCTTTGTGGGACTGATGCTAAACAACTCAAACAGTATCTTGGTCACTGGTTGTCATCCATGGGTGAGTTCAGACAGTGAATTACATCAGGCCAATCATGGAAATTTCCTGTTCTTGTTCAATGTTTTTCATTCCCTTGCTAGCTTAAGGGCATGAAGGCCAAGTATGGCTCCACCACTGCCATTTTCAATCTGCGACTAGTCTTTTTTCTTCTCTAAACTCTATGCAGAGGAATGGCTTTAAACAATGGCATGGAGCTCATCAACTACTATCTATGGCATTTCATCTTGGGGTTTTAACAAGCTACAGGAGACTAAATCTAGACAGAAATTATCGGTGCTCATAATTGCCTCCAAGTCAAGTACAAATATAACAAAGTGTGAAGGAAGACGCATCATATAACAGGCAGAATGCACAGAAATATGCACGTACAACCTGACAACTAAACTCTGTGGCAGAATGCAGAAGAGCATGCTCACTGTAATAAATTGAGCACACTTGGTCCCACAGATGGTTAACAATGTCCACCCAAACTTGAATGGTTAATGTTGGTAGGGCTTTGGTCATATCCCTGCATTCTGGGCAGCAGGCTGGGAGGACAGAGTCCATTTCTTTCCTGCTCAAAACCAGTGCAACTCTCACTATTAGCTGCAAAGAGATGGAGGCATTGTTACCAGCCTCACCCTGTTGAACCTAAGGTTTTAACCTTCAGCTAAACTATGCTGATCCCCAATCAGTAGGTTGTTCTCAGCATTTGCCAGCGCCATCAACCCCACTGAAGAATATAATCGTCCTGCAAACACATTGTGGTAAAACTGTACAGCAGTCCCACAAAATACATGTACATTTACCGCAAAGAAAATGAAAAAATAGCGGTCTACAACCAGTGAAGAGCCAGTATTCAAAACTATAAATAACCAAGTTGATTACAGATGTCTTAAAAGGTACCTACCTACAAACTCTGGAGTGCCAAAGATGTTTTTAAATTCATTCCCAAAATCTATTTCGTGAGCCAAACCAAAGTCAATGAGCTTAATCCGAGCTTTGGGGGACTTCTTATCAAGCAACATAATATTTTCAGGCTGCAGGAAAGATAAAGGTTGTGCAAGGAATTCAAACATTAAGTTGTTTCCATTAATGAAGCAGAACACAAGCAGCGTGATAGAATGATATTAAAAAATGCATTATGAAAGCTTGGTATTCGACATAATATTAATTTATTTCAAGTTAACAGTTTATTCAAATGTGAACAGAAAGGTTAAATAAATTGTTTATCAGTTCTTAACTGACTAACACTACTTCTAAAATAAATTGACTGCTTTTTGCAAGATACTTTTTTTTTTTAACAACTCTCAGAAGTAATGTGCTACCATCACATGTACTCAGTTGTAAAATCCATCTGGCTGATCAGCACATGTAAAGGATGCACTGAATTTTTTCTTGCAGATTTTTCCACAGCCTTTTCCTGCATTAAACATGATAACAGTTTCTGGGTACGGTTCTCGCAATGGCAGCAGTAGCTTTCCGTTACTTCACTCAATCCACTATCTTTACACACAAGAGTCAGACAGAATCGCCATTGTATTGCTCTATGGGGGGGATAGTGGCATCAGTGTTGCCCAATTCAGTCCTCATCTTGCATCCACATAATGCACTTCAGCATGGTTCATTGGGCAACAGAAAGAGTCACCCCCTCCATTGATCAAAACCACTAAGCCAAATTGTGTGCTATCACTGCTCTGACTGAAACACTCACTCGACACAGGTTAAATCTGGACCTCCCAAGTAGAGCAAGACTCAGTACTATACACGACAATACCTCTTTTTGCAACATATAGCACAGGATCGCACAACTTGTTGAAAGGTTACAACCTGACAAATGCATTCTTCTCCTTCAGATCTTTGTTAACCAAATTGGGACTTGGTAACACCCAGTGGCCATTCAGCCACTCAAACCTGTTCTGCCATTCAATTAATCAAGGTTGATATGTACCATATGCATTTCCATTATGGTGCAATTTCCTTTAGTTCTTCAGCATTTTGCACATCTGTTTTCTTTAAACCTGTTTTGGCTGAAGTTGACTTTGGGTTTTTTGACAGAATACATGTAATTTTGGCAAAAATGCAATAAACGGATAAAAGGTCTGCAGCAGCAGCAGAATTACTCATTCTGAACATTTAGATTGTTAATACGTACAGGTGTATGGCTTCCTGCACATTTCAAATTAACAACAGGCTGAAATGAGGATGTATTTTCTCCCAAATTACAAGCTTGTTTCTTTAAATTCAAAATCCGCAGCAGATTATTGATTTTGTTTTACAACCATGGTTTGAGCTAATTTCTTTTACTTTTAATAATTTACTATTCAACAACAATAGTATCAAACTTTAGAACTGTACAGATTGTACAGTATGATTACCAAATAAATTTGGTTCTTGGATAAACTGACCACTTCTTTATTCCTTCCCTCAGCAATTTGTGCAGCGCGAAGCGGCAGCTTGTACAGTAGAAGCAGCTTGTTCAGTAGAAGTGGTAAAACACTCTCGCTTGTACTTCCTAGATACTCAATGGCAGGATGCACCATGTGACTAGTGGAAAAACAAACATTTCCAGAGCAACAGTTCCATATTGATTTAGGTGATTTGGCTGCAGTTCAGAACACACACAAACAAATTTGCACAATATCCTTTTACACACACATTAGTCTTACAGCACACGCCTTTTATTTTCCAGTAATCTAACTGGAAACACATACAATAGTTCCCATTACTCAATCATGTCATTATATTCTCATGCCTGTGCTATTTCTCCATCGGTTTTCTAATGGCATCAGTATAATTACCACAATTTGATCGATAACCGAAATAAAAACATTCTGACAAATTGGACAATCTACAAAATATACCTTTCAAAAGAACTGGGACAAGTGGGGTTCTCATGTTTTACCTTTCAAAAGAACTGGGACAAGTGGGGTTCTCATGTTTTACAAGGACTGTCCAAACCACAACTGCCTTTTGATTTGCTCATACATGGGTTACTTTTTTTTTAAAAAGTAAAGAATTAAATACATTTTGAAGCAGAAATATCATTAATATGAAATCTCCAGACACACCAGCTGATGCAATACAGGGGTGCCATCCAGTATTCCTGGATGTTTGATCATAAAACATTTGATCACATCTTACATGCCCACTTAGCAAATATTAAAAGGTTGAGGCCCCTGTAATTGGCCATCCTTACTCATGGTTTTGTGCCAGCAATTATTGGTACATATGAACAGAAGTAGGCCATTTTGCCCTTCAAATCTATTTGCTTTCTCATTCAATTAGATCATGGCTGCACGACATCACAACTACATTTATCTGTCTTTGCTCCATCTTTCTTGATATCCTTTCTTACCAAAAAACCGCATCATGTGCAATCTTGAAACTGTTAATTGACTCAGCAGCCACAGCCTTTTCGAAGAGTGAGTTCCACATTTCCACTGCCCTTTGAGGGGAAAAAAGTGCTTCCTGATTTCCTTCACTGTTCTAGATTCCCTCACCAAAAGTAGTTGTTTCACTGTTTCTAGCCTATTTGAGTTGCAATCATTTTAGATCACCACTCAGCTATCTGAACTGAGGGGAACATAAGCCAAGTTTGTGCAACCTGTCCCCAAAATTTAAATTTTTAAACCTTGTTACAGAATCATAGAACCATACTGTGCAGAAGAGGCCCTTTGGCCCATCGAGTATGCGCTGACATCTGAAAAACACCTGACCTCTCACCTAATCCCATCTGCCAGCACTTGGTCCATAGCCCTGAATGTTATGATGTGCCAAGTGCTCATCCTGGTACATTTTAAAGGACGTGAAGCAACCCGCCTCTATCACCCTTCCAGGATGCACTTTCCAGACCATCACCACCTTCTGGGTAAAGCAGCTTTTCCTCACATCCCCCCTAAACCTCCTGCCCCTCAAATTGAACCTATGTTCCCTCGTGACTGACCCTTCAACCAACAGGAACAGCTGCTCCTTATCCATTCTGTCCATGCCCCCATAATCTTGTACACCTCCATCAGGTCGCCCCTCAGTCTTCCCTGCTCCAATGAAAACAACCCAAGTCTACCCAACCTCACTTCATAACTTAAATGTTCCATCCCAGGCAAGATCCTGGTGAACATGTATAGTACCCCTTTCAAGGTCAATATATCCTCTGAGTTTCAACATTTAAATCTGAACTCTGTAATCCAAAGAGGGTCTGACCAAGACTCTGTACAAGTGAAGCATAATTATGCATTCCAAACATCCATTAGATAAATAGCTTACATAACTTTGCAATTTTTAGTAAATTTATGGCAGGAAGTTTGGCAATTGGAACGTTGGAAATTGGAAGGCAAATAAATTGCCGAAGTGCAAACCACAGGTGCGAAGCTCTAATTTTCTCCCGAGTTGCCAGCAGCAGTGACTTCATGGATTTAAAGCACATTGATTAGAAAGGTAAAGTTGCCATAGTCCCAGATCACCATAAGCCGTTCTCCCTTTTGAGCTGATTTAACCCGAGGATCACCACACCTCAGGCGAGGGGCAAGTTTGGAAACGCAGGGCCCTCATGAATAACCTCAGCCGGTACGGGAATTGAATCCACACTGCTGGAGTCCCTCTGCATCACAAACCAGCCTCCCAAGCAACTGACGGGACTACACAGGTAAACACATTTCACACTTTGCCAATAGTAACACCACTGATGTAACATTGAACCAGCCATTCAAGGGTAAAATAAATTTGCTTACATGTTTGTTGTAAACCTAAAGGAAATCATAGATTCATGAATCAGTGCAGAAGGGGGCCATGTGGCCCATCGAGCCTGCACCGACAATGATCCCACTCAGGCCCCATCTCT
This sequence comes from Mustelus asterias, assembly GCF_964213995.1. NCBI lineage: Eukaryota > Metazoa > Chordata > Chondrichthyes > Carcharhiniformes > Triakidae > Mustelus > Mustelus asterias. Next base: position 63,257,463 of record NC_135806.1, read on the forward strand.
GTAACCCCATATATTTATCCTGCTAATCTCCCTGACACTAATGGACAATTTATTATGGCCAATCCACCTAACTCACATCTTTGGACAGTGGGAGGAAACCGGAGCACCCAGACAAAACCCCCGCAGACACAGGGAGAATGTGCAAAATCTATACAGACAGTGACCCAAGCCGGGAGTTGAACCCAGGTCCCTGGCGCTCTGAGGCAGCAGTGCTAACCATTGTGCCACCATGCCGCCCAAATGGTCGAACCAATTTCATACTGACAAATTAAAAGTTACTAGCTACTCATGAAGCAAATTAATATTGTGGGTCTAAACTCATAAAAACCATGTTAAGACTGCAAGAAACCTGTTCTGCTTTAATTACAGCAAAATAAATTATTTCCATCCACTAGTCTGTGCTGGATTTGAACCCAGATCGGATGTGAACTTACCAGAGTTGGCAAGCTTACAAGAGTGTTGCGTAAGCCTTCTTTCAGGCATTTATATTCCTTCATTTTAAATTACATTGTTATTAAAACTATTAGTGGGCAGAACCTGGAGAAAGGGATGACTGGGGAAAGAGGTGAGGGTAAAACTCAACCATCTCCGATTATTGTGAGCGAAAATGATCTATAGAACAAAATATCACTGATATTCATCCATCTTCCACAGCTGATGAAACATTTTTCTGTGGAGTTTCTCTCTCACATGGAAAACCATTTCCTGAAAGCGATACAGAAAATTAAATACTAAAAAAAAGGAAGCTTGATACCCTGAACCAATTTGTTTTATCTGCAATACATTTATGTATTTTGCTCTTTGAGGTTTTTTAACTGCAATTTAAATATATTCCTAGTAAAGAAGTGAGCTCATCCTTAACAAGTGGAATGTTTTTAATTCTACTGATTTTGTGTTAAAGAATTTAAGACCAAAAATTGTATTTACCCACAATCATCCTTGTAAATAAGTAAAAGAGAGATTAATTGAGAAAGCACACCACCGTATTTCACAGACCTTCATAATGATCTGGTATACCTAGCTACCAGATAAATCTGCCTGTCTCCCCATCTGATAGTACAAAGACAACATGAACCAACGGTAATATGCAAATGGAAGCTCCCTGCACGGAGAGCTATAAAAGAAAAAACTTCACTACTACAGGACCATGAGCCACTCACTCTTATAGGCTTAAAATGGGGAACCAGAAAAATATCATTTTGTAGTTTATGGCAACAGAAAGTTTTATGCAGATATTTAACAATCGCGTCCCTACTTTAATAACTCTACATGTCCCAACTACTGTGTCGCAACACCAAGAGCAGTTGAATTACTATTTTGAGATTCAAACATGATTACATGTAATTTTTATTCTTTACACATTGTATAAAATTAATTCTTCTTACTTGTCCTTTACTAAGGAGTTATCACAGAAATTCACCAACATCACATGTTAGTTTTACCTTAAGGTCAAAATGGGCAATGCACTTGGAATGGAGGTAGTGGACACCATTGAGGATCTGTTTGAGAAATTCTGTGGCTTCTTCTTCTGTCAAGGACTCTTTTTCAGCCAGAAAATCGAATAGCTCTCCTCCAGACACGCTGCAGTTTATTGAAGAAGAATAACTTCAATAGTATTGGTACCAACATGCTTAAAACAATTTGCTCAAATATAACTCAATTTTAAGCTCACTCAAATTAAATGCTCCATCTAAACACATGGAATTAATGCGAACTGCCGTTTGTCATGTGTGACGCTGATAGATTTGATAACACGGGCCAACAACCAATGTGGTGCAACTTACCTCGCATCATTTAACCTTTCAGCATTTTGACAAGTGGCTTTCGTTTGTCTGGTTAAAACATTTAAATTGCACAAATCGAATTTTAAAACCTCAACTTCAAAAAGGTTTTTAATAACTTACAGCCACCTCGTGGCAATTAGTTTTATTTACAATATCTAACATACTTGCTTCATCCGAGAATACTAAAGAATGTAAAATTTTGCCTGGGCAGCATTCAAAAGCCAAATAAATTATTGGCGAAGTTATAAAAACAGGTTCGCTGGGAGATTGCTCGGAGATTCCAATCAGTCACAGAACCAAACTGGGAGGGGAGCATAAGACACAGGCCGAGATTTTCTGTCCTCGTTCGTGGCTGGGATTTTCCGGACAGGCTGAAAGAGGTTTGGCTGAAACGCCAGGTTTTTCGTTCTCGCTCGTAATGGGTCCCGCCATGGACGAGACCAGAGAATTTGGCCAACAAGCTGAAATTACTTCCAAGTAGTGCTAAATGGAAAATGTTCCATCTGGGATTAAATAAGCAGTGGAATTTCACAGGGATTTGTTCTGGGCTCTCATTTAAACTATCAGTGAATTATGTGGGGCAGGGTGCCTGCAGTAGCTTAATATAAGCTTGGTAATACAATACCGTGTGGGTCTGTAAGGAGCACGAATAAAGTCAATTATCTTTACAGATAGACAGGCTGGTTATTTACTTGCGCTGAGATAGGCAAATGTATTTTAAACTGAATAAATGTAAGGTAATGATGTACATGTAACAGTAGACAAAGGATCACAAGTGACAAAAGCTTAAAATGAAAATGTATTGGGAGTGATCACTGATTATGCTCAGAGTACTTGGCTATGGCAAAACATATTAGACAATGGAGTGTAACTGCATATCATGTCAGAATAAGTTATATAGACATGGGGAGGCCATTTCTGGGATATGATATGAAGCTTTTGTCATCATAAATGAAGCAGATGAATAGAAAGGGTTTACTGAAGAGAGATTCTAGGCTAAGAGTTCTAAAGTTCTGAAGATATGCTCAAGCATTTCCAGCAGGCAAAAGGACTGAGGACAGAAGTGCTGCAAGTCTGCAAGATGATTCAAAGTTAGTTTGGTAGCAATTGGCACCAGTTGGTATCTGTTGCAGTGGAATTGAAGGATATAGACTTATTAAGCACACAGCTTCATTTATTTTTGACCAAGGGGAATGAACTTAACATCTCTTTAAAAAAAAGAGGAACATGCAGTGTCAGATGAAGTCTGTAAGAGAATAAATCAAAATATGGTTCCTGGATACAATGAAATTGATTGGTAGAATGTGGTTTTTCTCACTCTGAATTTTCTTAGGCTCTTATGAAGCTCTGAAATCTATTTCAATTGACAGTTTTGATTAATTGCAAATTTACCTTTACATTTCTTTTTACAACAGCTTAGCTTCTAAGGGAAGAACAAGATACCATCAGGCTAGCAGTCTAATTCTCAGTTTAACGATTTACGCTGGGAACTAGTACAGCACTCCATGAGAGTCCAATGCTATGTAAAGAAACTCATGTATCACATTTACAGTGAATAACTGCTATATTAGCTTGAATTAGCTCGTGGTTTGAACCAGATCTTTCAAGTGAAGTAATGTGCCTCATCTAGATTTGCTGTTTTATTTGTGTCTGTTTATTATTACCTATGCAAAAATATGTGGTCTTCTTTGATTACAGATGCAATTACGTTGCTATGCAGGCTTGGATGACTTAACTAACCCAGTAAAACATTGATTAATGTGGTTGGACAGTTCGATCTCCTCTTGGTCCTTTGTACAATTCTCGAGGACAAAGGGGCTGATATGTCAACAGCCAGATACAGAGAACAAAATGGCTTCTGAATTTGTGCTGTGTTCTCATGAGGTTATTTCCTCCTGATTAATTTCAATGGATGTCAAGACTCTACAAATTATATATTGGTTGGTAGAGAAATAAGCACTCTGCAGTACTGAATAAAAGCAGGGGAATAACATCTCAATGACACAATGTCAAAAGATTCTGTCTTCATCGTGATTAAATAGAAAAATCAAGCTCTCCATCAGGAAACAGGTTTTATTTCAATTGTTTATGATCCACTTGCTTCAAAAACTGAATAAAGGAAATTGGCACAGGCAGACGCTCACTTACTCACAATGCAGACATGTACTGTTAAATATTGTTGATTCTTTCTGTGGTTTCGAGAGGTTATGCACATCCTCCACTTGGAGTAGATGCACTGGAAACAATTATGTTCGGAATGTTTATGGGTGGTTTGCAGAGATCTCAAGTCAACTCAAACACTGCTTTACTATTATTTGAAATATCACAATTAATTTAGTCAATGTGCATCATAATATCGCACATCACAAAAGGGCGGCCGATGCTCCAACTTTGCTGTCACTCGTTCTCATGAGGTAAAGTAACAGGTTCCTTCATTATGCACACAAGCTGTGCCACCACCTGCACATTTTACATCAATTAGCTCAGATGAATTACGATCCATGATGCTCTCAGCAACGCTTGGGAAATACATTTGTCCACTCAAACGAGAAATGGTTTTTCAGCACACTTCCACACTGAGTGTGTTCAATATGCAAGGATTTACTTACAGTTCAAGAATAAGGATCACGTCAGTTTTGTTTTCATAGACATCACGCAGAGTTATGATATTTGGGTGCTGAATCTCCTTTAAGATGCTGACTTCTCTTTCGATGTCTTCACGGCTCACTCCACGGCGGCTGGACTTTGAGCGACGCTTTTTGATAAATTTCGCTGCGTATCCCATTCCAGAGCTTTTCTCTGTGCATTTTTTTACTATCGCAAATTGTCCACTGGAAAGAAAAGTCAGAGGTAGAATTACAAACACTGTACAGGAAACTCAGTAGCTGGCAGTAAAAGAAAGGTGAAGGCACTGAAAAATACTGCAAAAACAATAGGATTTTAAATTTAAGCATCCCTATGTACTCTATGAACTGTATGTTTTATCTGTAACAGCTTGCAAGAAACTGGGCCTGATTCTCCCACCGCGACCCGCAACCTTTCTGGCAAGTCTGGTCGGGAGAATCGCGTCGGTGGTCTTTTTTACAGGACTTGCGCATGCGCCAGGAACACATGCGCGTCTTCCAGACTCAGGGAACAGTCGGAGTCCAGACCACACTGGAAACTGGCGGGAAGAGGGGCAAGTCATTTGAATCTTTTTAAAATTTGGTTTAAATATGTTTTGCATGTCATTATCGGGAACTTGCCAGTCCCGATAGAATCTCCCACCCCGCCAGGAGTACTTCATTCCAGTGGGGTTTAGAGTAGCTCCCCACGTTTGGGGAACTAGCAGGAGACCCTGTCGGAATTAAGGGGGGGGCAATCGGGGCCCCCTGGGCATGGGCACCCTGGCAGTGCCAACCTGTGCCTCCTGGCACTGCCCAAGGGGCAAAGTGCCCATGCTCAGGGGGCACTGGGCAGTGCCAAGGGGCTGGAGACTATTGTGGGTGGGGCCTAGGGGCAATTGGTGAGGGTGGGGGGATCCCGCTGCCACTCTGCATGGGGATCGGTCTGGGCTGGAGGGAGGCCAGTGATCAGGGCTGGCCCGAGAATTGTTGTGGGGGCCGCGATCGGGCCGTGGGGGGGGCTGGAGGGGCAGCACTGCACAGATCCCAGGCTGGCCAGTGACCGAGCTGGCCAGCAAATGGGGAGACTGGCAGATCGGGACCACTGCGCATGCGCAGAGTTCCGGAACTGTCAGACTCCACCGCGAATAGGCCCCACGGCCCCGGGTTTTAATGAGATTCACGACTGGGACCTCAGCACTGCAGAGAGTGCAGAGATTAGAGTGTGAAGCTGCACTGAAAAAAACAGTCGTGACCTAGAACAGTTTTCCCACCAATTCAGCACTTACATAGAACATAGAAAGCCACAGCACAAACAGGCCCTTCGGCCCACAAGTTGCGCCGATCACATCCCCACCTCTAGGCCTATCTATAGCCCTCAATCCCATTAAATCCCATGTACTCATCCAGAAGTCTCTTAAAAGACCCCAACGAGTTTGCCTCCACCACCACCGACGTCAGCCGATTCCACTCACCCACCACCCTCTGAGTGAAAAACTTACCCCTGACATCTCCTCTGTACCTACCCCCCAGCACCTTAAACCTGTGTCCTCTCGTAGCAACCATTTCAGCCCTTGGAAATAGCCTCTGAGAGTCTACCCTATCCAGACCTTTCAACATCTTGTAAACCTCTATCAGGTCACCTCTCATCCTTCGTCTCTCCAGGGAGAAGAGACCAAGCTCCCTCAACCTATCCTCATAAGGCATGCCCCCCAATCCAGGCAACATCCTTGTAAATCTCCTCTGCACCCTTTCAATGGCTTCAACATCTTTCCTGTAATGAGGTGACCAGAACTGCGCGCAGTACTCCAAGTGGGGTCTAACCAGGGTCCTATAAAGCTGCAGCATTATCTCCCGACTCCTAAACTCAATCCCTCGATTAATGAAGGCCAGTACGCCGTACGCCTTCTTGACCGCATCCTCCACCTGCGAGGCCGATTTAAGAGTCCTATGGACCCGGACCCCAAGGTCCTTCTGATCCTCTACACTGCTAAGAATGGTACCCTTCATATTATACTGCTGCTTCATCCCATTGGATCTGCCAAAATGGATCACCACACACTTATCCGGGTTGAAGTCCATCTGCCACTTCTCCGCCCAGTCTTGCATTCTATCTATGTCTCGCTGCAACTTCTGACATCCCTCCAAACTATCCACAACACCACCTACCTTGGTGTCGTCAGCAAACTTACCAACCCATCCCTCCACTTCCTCATCCAGGTCATTTATGAAAATGACAAACAGCAAGGGTCCCAGAACAGATCCCTGGGGCACTCCACTGGTCACTGACCTCCATGCAGAGAAAGACCCCTCCACAGCCACTCTCTGCCTTCTGCAGGCAAGCCAGTTCTGGATCCACAAGGCAACAGCCCCTTGGATCCCATGCCCTCTCACTTTCTCAAGAAGTCTTGCATGGGGGACCTTATCGAACGCCTTGCTGAAGTCCATATAGACCACATCCACCGCTCTTCCTTCGTCAATGTGTTTGGTCACATTTTCAAAGAACTCAACCAGGCTCGTAAGGCACGACCTGCCCTTGACAAAGCCGTGCTGACTACTTTTGATCATACTAAACTTCTCTAGATGATCATAAATCCTGTCTCTCAGGATCCTCTCCATCAACTTACCAACCACTGAGGTTAGACTCACCGGTCGGTAATTTCCCGGGCTGTCCCTGTTCCCTTTCTTGAATATAGGGACCACATCTGCAATCCTCCAATCCTCCGGAACCTCTCCCGTCTCCATCGACGATGCAAAGATCATCGCCAAAGGCTCCGCAATCTCCTCCCTCGCCTCCCACAGTAACCTGGGGTACATCCCATCCGGTCCCGGCGACTTACCAACCTTGATGCCATTCAATAGTTCCAACACATCCTCTTTCTTTATGTCCACATGCTCGATCCTTTCTGTCCACCGCAAACCAGCAGTACAACCACCCAGATCCCTTTCCACCGTGAATACCGAGGTAAAGTATTCATTAAGCACCTCCGCCATTTCTAACGGTTCCGCACAAACTTTTCCCCCTTCACCTTTTAAGGGTCCTATGCCTTCACATCTCATCCTTTTACTCTTGACATATTTGTAGAAAGCCTTGGGATTCTCCTTAATCTTACCCGCCAAGGCCTTCTCATGACCCCTTCTCGCTCTCCTAATTTCCTTCTTAAGCTCCTTCCTACATCCCGTATACTCCTCTAAATCCTTAACACCTCCTAGCTCCCTGAACCTTCTGTACGCCTCTCTTTTCTTATTCACCAGGTTCATCACAACCTTCGTGCACCACGGTTCCCGTACCCTACCAACACCCCCCTGTCTCATCGGAACGTTGTCATGCAGAGCTCCAGACAAACATTCCTTGAAAATCCTCCACTTTCCTTCGGTACTTTTCCCCAAGAATGCCTCCTTCCAATTTACCCGTCTAATTTCCTCCCTGATGACACTGTATTTCCCTTTACTCCAGAGAAACACTTTCCTAGCCTGCCTGATCCTATCTCTTTCCAATGCTATCGTGAAGGAGATAGAATTATGATCGCTATCCCCAAGATGCTCACCCACCGAGAGATCCTCCACCTGTCCAGGTTCATTAGCCAGTACCAGATCAAGTACAGCCTCTCCTCTAGTAGGCTTATCCACATACTGTGTCAGGAAACTCTCCTGGACACACCTAACAAACTCCTCTCCATCCAAACCCCTAGCCCTAGGGATATTCCAATCTATGTTTGGGAAATTAAAATCTCCCATCACGACAACTCTGTTATTCCTACATCTCTCCAGGATCTGTTTCCCCATCTGCTCCTCAACATCTCTGTTACTATTGGGCGGCCTATAGAAAACACCCAGCAACGTTACCGACCCCTTCCTGTTCCTAACCTCCACCCACAGAGACTCCGTAGTCAATCCCTCCACGGCGTCCACCTTCTCTACAGCCGTGACACTATCCCTGATCAACAGTGCCACTCCCCCCCCTCTCTTGCCTCCCTCCCTGTCCTTCCTGAAACATCTAAAACCCGGCACCTGAAGCACCCAGTCCTGTCCCTGAGACATCCAAGTCTCCGTAATGGCCACCACATCACAATTCGAAGCAGCAATCCACGCTCTAAGCTCATCCACTTTATTCACAACACTCCTGGCATTAAAATAGACACATCTCAGACCTTCAGCCTGAGCACTTCCCTTCTCCATCACTCGTCTAACCTCCCTCTTACCCTGTTTACATTCCTTATCTATTTGCGAGCTAACCTCCTCGCTCTCAGTCCCCTCATTCCGATTCCCTCCCCCCAACCTTTCTAGTTTAAAGTCTCTCCAGTAGCCTTAGCCAACCTTCCCGCCAGGATATTGGTCCCCCTGGGATTCAAGTGCCACCCGTCTTTTTTAAACAGGGAGAATCGCCTCCCAATATTTTTCACTGTATCCCAAAGCATGTGACAATAATAAATCAATCAATTCAATACTGCAGATGCTGGAATCTGAAACAAGAACAAAGGATGCTGGAAAAATCTCAAGTTGGTCTGGCAGCATCTATCAGGAGAGGAAACAGAGTTAACGTTTCGAATCCTTTGACTCTTCCTCAGGGTTTTAAATTTGTGTGAGAATGGCCTGATTTTGGGTCACTCAGTTTATTTCCTGCAGGTCCTCAGTCCAAAAAACACAAACAATCCTTTCTTTATAATTCAGTATTTGGTACTGGAGGTAGTAGATGGTTAAGCAGGTTCTTTTAAACGCATTACACGGACTTAAACTAGGCATATTACTGTAATAAAGCTCCTTGTGTATTTGAATATGTATGAGCAATTTAACCCTGTAAAATCTTCTCATTTTGTTGCTTAGTATAAAGGAGAAAAGTTGAAATAAATGATGCAATCTACCCATTTGTCTTATTTTCTCCATCTCATTTTAAGGTAAACCTATTTTGTAAAGACCGGAAGCTTATTTTAAAATAAGTCATGTGTCAGAACTATGACACAATCAATCAGTGAATATTTCTGAGGATGGCCTTTCTCATCTACAGTGCACAGAATGCAGTTCCACTCAGCTGGGACAACTTGCACACAGTACACAAGGGTTAAAGCACATTTTAAACAATCCATGTTCATGGTGATTTCAGTTTTCAAAGGCAGGCAGCATGCCTTAATTATTATCGTCCGGTGGCTCTGACATCCACCATTATGAAGTGCTTTGAAAGGTTAGTCATGGCACGAATCAACTCCTGCCTCCCAGATTGCCTGTATCCACTACAGTTCGCCCATCGCCACAACAGGTCCACAGCAGACGCCATCTCCCTGACGCTACACTCAACCCCAGAACACTTAGATAACAAAGACACCTATGCCAGACTCCTATTTATCGACTACAGTTCAGCCTTCAACACCAATATTCCTACGAAACTCATCTCCAAACTCAGTGGCCTGGGGCTCGGCTCCTCCCTCTGCGACTGGATCCTGAACTTCCTAACCAACAGACCGCAATCAGTAAGGATAGGCAACAACACCTCCTCCACGATCATCCTCAACACTGGTGCCCCACAAGGCTGTGTCCTCAGCCCCTTACTATACTCCTTATACACCTTTGACTGTGGTCAAATTTCCCTCCAACTCAATTTTCAAGTTTGCTGATGACACCACTGTAGTGGGCCAGATCTCAAACAATGATGAGACAGAGTACAGGAAAGAGATAGAGAATCTGGTGCAATGGTGTGACGACAATAATTTCTCCCTCAATATCAACAAAATGAAGGAGATAGTCATCGACTTCAGGAAGTGTAGTGGAGGACATGCCCGTCCGTCTACATCAATGGGGACGAAGTGGAAATGGTCAAGAGCTTCAAGCTTTTAGGTGTCCAGATCACCAACAACCTGTCCTGCTCCCCCCATGCCGATACTATAGTTTAGAAAGTCCAGCAATGCCTCTACTTTCTCACAAGACTAAGGAAATTTGGCATGTCCGCTATGACTCCCACCAACTTTTACAGATGCACCATAAAAAGCATTATTTCTGGTTGTATCACAGCTTAGTATGGTTCTTGCTCTATCCAAGACTGCAAGGAACTACATACCCGGCATTCTCTCTTCCACCTTCTTCTGTCGGGAGAAAGATACAAAGGTCTGACGACACGTACCAACTGACTCAAGAACAGCTTCTTCCCTGCTGTCATCAGACCTTTGAATGGAACTACCTTATATTAAGCTGATCTTTCTCTACTTTGACAAAGGGTCATCGGACGCGAAACATCAGCTCTTTTCTCTCCTTACAGATGCCAGACCTGCTGAGATTTTCCAGCATTTTCTCTTTTGGGATCTTTCTCTACATCCTAGCTATGATTATAACACTACATTCCGCATTCTCTTCTTTCCCCCTCTACGTTTGGTATGCTTTGTCTGTATAGCGCGCAAGAAACAATATTTTCACTGTACACTAATACATGTGACAGTAATAAATCAAATCAAATCTTATGGAATTGCTTCTTGACTGTTGAAGTAATTCAGTAAAATGTCATGGCAGAGGTCATGAGATACATGGCTGCTGCCATCCAGAGTAAGAAGTCTCACAACACCAGGTTAAAGTCCAACAGGTTTATTTGGTAGCACGCGCTTTCGGAGCACTGCCCCTTCTTCACATCATTGCTGCCATCCAGACAGACGAGTGTCATCATGGAACACGTGACAATAGTGGAATACATGTGACAATAATAAATCAAATCAAATCAATTGGGCTGGAAACAAAATAAAACTGCAGGTGATGGAAATCAACGCCAGAAACACTCAACAGGTCAGGCAAGCAGCTGTGATAAACAGCAACCAATTTGACATTTGGGATGTGGATCTTTTGTGAAAACGGGAAGATATCAGTAATAAACTTGGTTAAAAAGAAATAGAGCAAAGCTAAGTAGGAATGGTGGAAATATAGTACAAACAGCTCAGTAAGGAAATAGAATGACTTGTGAAGTGCTTAAGTCAAAAATAGGAGATGGCTAAATGGTTGAAGTGATAATAGCATGAGCCAATAAGAGGCATTATTTTTCAGAAAGGTATATACAAGACATAGAATGTGTGAATGGTTATAAAAGATGGGCGTTGACACAGAAAGCTGAACATTAAAAACCAAGAAAATGGAACAGGCTCCGAGAGACAAAGGAATTACTCGACCTAAAAAGATCAAATCCATCCAGTCTCCCTTATCCATCCTGGTAGTTACACGATAGAATAATATTACCATTCTTCACGAATTAATGGAATCAATCCCCATCAATTGGTCTACAACAAACTCAGAAATAACACATGGAAAACACAGGTAGTGGAGAGCTTTGTGAATCAGAGGTCCAGGATTAGCCTTTCCTTTCCAAACATGCTAAACATATCATGCCTCAAATTACACAACTGCTGATATCCCACAAATGCTACTTTTTGAAAGAATTCTATTTAATTTGTGTTTGAACGAATCAATACTAACTGCGTCGACTGTCTCCCTCGGGAGTCTGTTCCACTGAAAGCTTGTTCCCATAGGCTGGTTTTGAATTTATTCCACCCTGAAGCAGGGGCAGCACCTTCAGATTCCATTGCTTGGAACGAGGTGAAAAAACATACCATGAAGCCTGGTAGAAAATAATTTCAATTGGCATCAAGGGTTCATTCAGACCAGCTCACCAACATAGTGCTCCAGCAGAGTGTCCCTCCACCCTGAACGCATTTATCTCCTTACCCCACCTCTCAGAATGCTGTCACATATTCCACATTGGTAGCCCAAGTTGTCAATATATCCCTAAACTTGTTTGCAAAATTAAAGCCTCTTTAAAGAGGCAAGTAGCAGCGTCAATACAAAATGGCAAAGGAACAGAAAACAGAGACTAATGGGGTGAACAGTTCTTTTACTGACAGGGATATGAAAAGCATGGAAGTTTCCATTTCAGATTGTCCTACCAACTAACAAGGACTAAATTAAATGACATGATTACCAACTGTAGGTTAAAGACTGTAATTTGTTGTCTAAAGGTTTCAATTTATTTATTCGTCACAAGTAGGCTTACATTAACACTGCAATGAAGTTACTGTGAAAACCCCCTAGTTGCCACACTCTGGTGCCTGTTCGGGTACATGGAGGGAGAATTTAGCATGGCTAGTGGACTTAACCAGCAGGTCTTTTGGACTGTGGGAGGAAACCGGAGCACCCGGAGGAAACCCACACAGACACAGGGAGAACATGCAGACTCCACACAGACAATGACCCAAGCCAGGAATCGAACCTGGGTTCCTGGCGCTATGAGGCACTAGTGCTAACCATTGTGCCAGATAAACTTTAAAGTCCTCACCTTTTAAAGAGAGGAGTTAAAAGAGGTTAAAATTTAGTGCTTCTGGGAAAAAAAATCAAAGTAGATAAACTTTATTGTTGCCCAGTGACAGTGGTCAAATGACATCAACACAGAGAAAAGACTGGAACAAAAAAAAAGAGTTCAGTGTATGTCAGGGAGAGGGGTCAGGAATTTTAAGCTCTCTGATAAGAAAAACTACAAGGAATTCTCTGAAAGAAAACGGCTTGCAACTGTGCCAGCCCCAAGCGAGAAGCCTGTGTGTCAAGCTTATGGTAACTCTTCACTGGTTTATGTGCCTGTAAAGACATTGCTGGGATAAAAGGACAGTCTGAATTTGAAGCATCTTCTTGTGTTTGTATTGAGAATCGAAAATGTGGCAATCAGAGGGGACCTTAGCTCATACATGTGGACAAAATAGAATTATTTCACAAAGTAGTCACCTCATCTGCAAGTAGCCATCTGAACTTGGAAGAGGCCATACAGTCAGGTGTGAATGCCTCATGTCAGTTTGGAGGAAGCAACATGTAAATTGCTGCCAAATTCAGAAGAATTGTGTCTGGGCCATGGACAGTGACACATGAAGGAGTCAATAGGTGGGTATTGCATCGCCTATGCTCGCATGAGACTGTGTCATGGGAAAGGAGGTAGGGCAGGTGTTGAAAGAGTGAACCAGGATATCAAGGAATGAATAGTTCCTTTGGAAAGTGGAAGGCAGGGGAGGTTGTGTTTGATTCTGTTGGAGGTGATGAATGATGAAAGGGTGAGTTATATAGCAATACTGGCAGAGAGGGTTGGTGATTTTCTATTCCCCCTGCACTATTGAGAACACCGCACATGATAAACAATGAATGAATTACATAAACTGGTGAATTAAATACAGGTAGCAATCTATGCTTAGCACATGAGCTCAATATAAAACGATCAGACTGGTTGTCAAAACTCTAATTATTGAGGTTTAATGTTTCAATAAGGTATCTAGAATGAGCCAGTAAAATGATCACCCTCGGGCAATCTGCTGAGTGATTGAATACCAATTCTGAGGCCGCTATTGCAATCTAAGTGGTCAAACAAAATAGTACATCATTGACTGTAAAGCGCTTTGAGGTATCTGGGGATTGTGAAAAGAGCTATATAAATGCAAGTCTTCTGTTTCTTTGTCTGATTACAGTGACATTAGGGCAGAGGTTCGACAATCAGCAGTTGAACATTTTGGTTGCGTACCAGATTATGGTCCGACGTAGTGTTGGCAGAACTCACTCACGCTCTAATTTCCTGATACTTCGGCATCGTATGTGGAAGGTGTGTTAATCTTCAGAAAATTCAGGCGCATATTATGAATAAATATTTGAGAGACAGCTAACCTATTTTATAGTGCATGTTTAATTGTACAGGAATAAGCAAATCATTGCTTGGCTGGCCATTTTAAACATAGTAAGAAGTCTCACAACATCAGGTTAAAGTCCAACAGGTTTATTTGGTAGCAAATACCATAAGCTTTCGGAGCACTGCTCTTTCGTCGAAGGAGACAATTTTTACTTAAGTCGGAGATCGGGGTGCCCTTTAAAAACAGCATCACGATCTTGTGATCCTGGCCTTGCTGGCGTTTTTAGGCCCCACCCCTCCAGCTGACTGTGTGAATCTCGCTCTCCTTTTAAAATGCACAGGACGTTTAATACTGTGAGAAACGCTGGCTGGCAAGCCTGTGAGCAACGCTCTGTGCATTTCTGGGAAGATTCCACCCAAAATCAGAAATTAAAGCAAAGTAATGGGTCACATCTGAAGAGAGGAAAGACGCCCTTTCAGGAAAGACCTTATGGCAAAAGCTTTAAGGGTCTTTACCTGTGACGTCATTGTGTCTTCATTTGTCTGTTTTCTGAACTTTATGCCTGTAAATTTCAGCAAAAAGCCTCTGGTGATACCCGACTGTGCTTGAATTGAACAGATATAAAAGTAGTCGTAACAGACCTGCTGTTGAAATTAAATGTCATATATCCTAATACAGTAAAACATTTCCACTCCAGAGATCACCCCGACGTGAAAATAATTACATACACTGTGTGTAATGACTTCAATCAGGCCATTGGAGTATGAAATCCCTGATAACGAATCCAATTGATGGGCCAATCAGGGAGTCTTTGCCTTGGACTTATCCGGGAATGTCAGTTTCTTTGACACCCCCGGAGATAGACTGCTGACTGCTGGCACTCTGTGTACTGCTGTTAGAGTTTATAAATAAAGGGATTTTGGCGAAGGGACTCCTCCAGGAGACTTATTACACTATGCAACCATCAATCGTTGCTTTCACACTAATGCGGCAGCTAAATAATGTCGCCGAGTGCAGCTTCCTTTCAAAACTTAATAAGGCAAATTAAGTACAGGGTTTATTGGAGTACTAGTCAGAAAGAATTATGTACCAACAACGTACTGATCAAATGGTGAAATCAATTCGGCAGCAAGGCAGGCAGGTTTGCCTGACGGCAAGTGAAATAAATGGATGTGTTAGAAAGGAGAAGAGTGACCAGGATCATTACAGCTTTGGGGACTTAAGTTATGAACAATAAAATGGCTTCAGCCATTGGGAGGGGCAAGGTGGCACAGTGGTTAGCACAGCTGGCTCACAGCACCAGGGACCTGGGTTCGATTCCCGGCTTGGGTCACTGGCTGTGCAGAGTGCGCATGTCCTCTGTGTGTCTGCGTGGGTTTCCTCCAGGTGCTCTGGTTTCCTCCCACAGTCCGAAAGATGTGCTAGTTAGGTGTATTGGCCGTGCTGAATTCTCCCTCAGTATACCTGAACAGATGCCAGAATGTGGCGACTAGGGGATTTTCACAGTAACTTTATGTAAGCCTACTTGCGACACAAATAACAAATCACTAGGGAAAAGACTGGGTGTAAAGAGAAGAGGGATGGAATATACAGGAGAGAAATACCAAACTATTTTAGATAATGTGTAAAGGTCTACAGTATACAAATTCAAAAGTTTACACACTTCAAATAAGCTTGGAGATAAGAAATCCCAACCACCACCACCGCCCCCATCCCTCAGCGCCCCCCATTGAGTTCAATTCTGAATGGGGCAATCACAATCTGTAACCTCAGGGCCCAGCATATCCATCACCCTACCATTACCACCAAGTCAAGGGATCGACTCTGGCTCAATGAAGTGTGTAGGAGGACACGACAGGTGCAGCAGCAGGCATACCTAAAAATGTAGTGCCAATCTGGTGAAGTTACAACACAGGACTACTTGTGTGCCAAAAAGTGAAAACAGCAGGTGATAGACAGAGCAAAGCAATCCCACACCAACAGATGAGATCTAAGTTCTGCAGTCCTGCCACATCCAGCCGTGAATGATGGTGGACAATTAAGCAACTCACTGAAGGAGGAGGCTCTTAAATGATGGAGGAGCCCAGCACATTAGTGCAAAAGATATGGCTGAAGCATTTACAACAATCTTCAGCCAGAAGTGCCAAGTGGATGAACGATCTTGGCCTCCTCTGGAGGTCCCCAGCATCATAGTTGTCAGACTCCAGCCAAATAATAACTACCTACAGTAGAACTTGTCATTGTTGCATGCTGTGTGCGTGAATATGGATTGTAAAAGTTGAGGCATGGGTTTTTTACCTTTTTAAATATTTTTTTATATCTTTAGCTGGGTGTTTTTTTTAAAAGATGTGGAGATGCCGGCGTTGGACTGGGGTGGGCACAGTAAGAGTTTTAACAACACCAGGTTAAAGTCCAACAGGTTTATCTCCAAGGATCTCCAAGAAGATCGCGCATATCGACACAGACATCAAGTTTCTACAAACATGCAAGAAAGCAGACAAGATACCGAAAGGACTACGGATCACGAACCCACTCAGGTCAACCTATAAACAGACATGGTGTTTGCTACCAAATAAACCTGTTGGACTTTAACCTGGTGTTGTTAAAACTCTTACTTTTTTAAAAAAACCCAGTAATAAGTAATCCCTTTTTATTTGAAACTGATGAAAGCCAGCTAGATTTGTTTCTTTGCAATCAGCATGGTAAATGGTGAAGATCAGTCATTGAGTATAGATCCTCATCCTTCCAAATTCATAAAAAAGTTGCTAGTCAGACTTGGTGCGGTAAACTTGGGAAGTAATATTTACCCCTCCTCATACGGCCATCACACAAAGCTGCTTCCCTCAGGAATTAAGGCAACAATGACAAATCATCAGAGCAACACTGGTTCGGTTTAGAAATCATTAACTGAAGTTATATCCTTAGAATGTGCAATGAACTTTCTCCCTGTATAATATTACAAGAGCTAATGTGTCTCGCCCATTTGATAGCTCCACTGTAAGACCAAGTATACAATTAGAGCTAACACTTTATTACAGTATAGAGGTAGAAGTGCTATCTTTAGGTCCTGCCCCCTCAAGGCCCACCAATCCTGTCCAATACATTTTACATCATTTGGAGCTGCAAAATAAACTAAATAGTACATTTTAAAGGGGAGACAGGAAGAGAGATACGGTGGGTACGTTCACAATACTTAAAGGTGTAATAAAAGTTGAAAAGACCTTTAAAGTCAAGTATCTCATGAGAGTTTATAAAACAAGACACAGGAGTACTAAAGCAAGGGAGTTATTTCAAATCTTTATAAACACTGGTTAAGCCTCAGTTGAAGAATTGTGGCCAATTCTAGGCACCAAAATTAGACTCTCACCAACTTTACAGATTTATCATAGAAAGCATTCTTTCTGGTTGTATTACGGCTTGGTACAGCTCCTGCTCTGCCCAAGACCGCAAGAAAGTACCAAAGGCTGTGAATGTAGCCCAGTCCATCACGCAAACCAGCCTCCCATCCATTGACTCTGTCTACACTTCCCACTGCCTTGGAAAAGCAGCCAGCATAACCAAGGACCCCACGCATCCCGGACATTCTCTCTTCCACCTTTTTCTGTCGGGAAAAGGATATTAAAGTCTGAGGTCACATACCAACCGACTCAAGAACAGCTTCTTCCCTGCTGCCATCAGACTTTTGAATGGACCTACCTCGCACGAAGATGATCTTTCTCTACACCCTAGCTATGACTGTAACACTACAGTCTGCACTCTCTCCTTTCCTTCTCTATGAACAGTACGCTTTGTGTAGCATGCAAGAGCCAATACTTCTCACTCTATACATGTGACAATAACAAATCAAATGAAAGATTTACTAGAATGGTACCAGATATGAAAGATTCCAGTTACATGGAGACTCTGGGTTTATTCTCCTTACTGCATGGAAAATCAATGGGGGATTTGATAAAAGTGCTCAAAGTCATGAAGGGTTTTGATGAAAGGAGGAAACAGTCTATAGTGGCAGAAGGATTGGCAATCTGAGAGCAAAGATTTAAGACAATTGGCAACAGAACGAGGGATAGGATGAAGGTTTTTTTAAAAATAAACAGAGCAAGTTGATTTGGAATTCACAGCCTGATGGAATGGTGGAAACAGATTCCATGGCAACTTCCAAAAAAAGATAAATACTTGGGAGAGAAATCTGGAAGCCTATGGGAAATGTAGGTGAGTGGGGCTAACTGGATGGCTCGTTCAAACAACCAGCACAGGTATCCTTTTGTGCTGTGTCATTCTATGATTCAAGCTAATTTCCCTCTTCAAACATTTCTAAACCTACCCATGCAAAACGTATACTGAATTTTGTTCCAATAACAGAACTGCTAGATAATTGGGTGCAACTGGAACTCAAATTCATGCCCCACCCCTCTCCTAGTGTGATTATTTGGGTTTTAGCTTTGACAGAAATGAATACAATCCCATAACATTACCATGAATGTCAATACAAGGTTTGACTTATTCAGTGGCCTTGGCTTCTAATGGGGCTGTATTTAAACTATGCATAAGTTGTGAGCTTTGCAGGTTGATATATATTAATGCCACAATGATAGACAAAGGTTTTACATGTTTCAATGATTGGTACTTTGAGACATCACATTCAAGTGCATATATGAACAACGGGACACTTGAGCTATTCTGATTCTGCATGACAGCAAGCTTGCCTTTACTGCGAAGAAAGCTGTGCGAAATGTTCATACCTGTCAACAATGATCACAACAGCTGTGCTGGTGGTGAATAGACTGTTAGAGTCTCCAAGTGACAGGTGTTAGGAATGGCAGTTTTGGGGATGGTTATACTTTAAATTCTCTATTTAATTTGAAGATGGAATGGAGTTGGGATCCAAATTATAGCTCATTAGCATTTTGACCTGGATACAAGGCCCATGTAGCTCATGTTGTCATGGAGATTGGCTTTGTAGGATTGGGTTGCAAGTTTTTCTTAAAGGATTGCTGAACCTCTCAGACAGCACCAGTCTGCAAGAATCCGAGAGCGAGCGCGAGAGCAAGTGCAAGCAGCAGCTAATCTCTATTGCTCACCAGGTGCGAGTTAGGAGTGAATGCACAAATTGAAGACACCAAGTTTGTGAGGATTTAAACGAGGCTGGAAGATTTGCCTGGCTTTGACTAGAGGGAGGGTAACCCTTACCATGGATGGGATTTGAAGCTATCAGACTGGAAAAATAAAAAGGCAGCAAGCCATTGGAGCTAAGAATAGCTTTGGACCAGTTCCTGGAGAACGATAAGTCCAATTAAAGGACAGCGTAAAGTAAAACATGGAGAGAGATTTTCCGTCATTTAAAAAAAACAAAGGGTGGATCTTTTCTGTAGTTTTGAATACTGGTTGCCTACTGAAGAGCATTTAGACAATGTGCCTTTACATTTATTACATTAAAGATCTTTGAAATCTTGACATGTGACCCTTCCCATCAGCCACTGTGGGAATTTAAATGCCAAACTTCCTACGGGAGGGAAAATAGCAAGTGTAACCCCACTATTTAAGAAGGGAGGGAGAGGGAAAATGGATAACTACTGATGTCAGCAATAGACTATTATAAAGGATGTGGACATTTAGAAATGAATGGTACAATTGGGATTTATGAAAGTTAAGGATGCTAATTGTAGCACAGGTAAAGGAGAGCCAGTGGATGTGGTGTATTTGGATTTTCAGGAGGCTTTTGAAAAGATCCCATACAGGAGATTAATAGAATGGATTGAGAATTGGTTAGCAAATAAAAAAACAAAGAGTAAATGATCATTCTTATGATAGCAGACTGTTACTATTGGGGTACTATAAGGATACGTGCTAGGTCCATAGGTCACAATTTATGTCAATGATTTAGAAGTGGGGACCATTATAATATTTCCAAATTTTCTAATTATACCAAACAGGATGGAATCAAAAGTTGTGAAGCATATGCAAGGAGGCTTCAAGAGGACTTGGATAGGTGAATGATCTAGGACGTGGCAGATGGAAAAAATGTGAAGGTATTCACTTTGGTCGACGAAATAAAAACAGAATATTTCTTAACTAGCAACAGGTTGGAAAGTGCGGGTGTTTAAAGGGACCTGGGCGTCCTTGTTCATGCATCACAAAGTTAGCATACAGGTGCAGCGAGCAATTAGGAAGTCAAATTGTACGTTGATCTTCACTGCAAGGGGATTCGAGCAGTAAAGGTGTTTTGCTGCAGTCGCACAGAGCCTTAGTGAGCTGCATCTGGAGTACTGTGTACAGTTATGGTCTCCTTATCTAAGGAAGGATATATTTACCATTGAAGGAGTGCAATGGAGGTTCACCAGATTAATCTCTGGGATGGCAGGGTTGTCTTATGAAGAGAAATTGAAGAGATTGGGTCACTATGTCTTAAGAATTTTGAAGAATGAGGGGTGACTTCATTGAAACTTACAAAATCCTTACAGGGCATGACACGGATTCTTCGCCTGGCTGGTGAGCCTAAAACCAGAGGATATAGTCTCAGAATAAGGGCAGGTCATTTAAAACTGAGATGAGGAGGAATTTCTTCACTCAGAAGGTGGCGAACCTTTGGAATTCTCTATCCTAGAGGTTGTGGAAGCTCAATCATTCACTATATTCAAGACAGAAATCGATAGATTTCTGGAGACATTGATGGGTGTGGAGATAGCGCAGGAAAGTGGCGGGAGACACTGAGGTAGATGATCAGCTTGACCTAATTGAATGGCAAAGCTGGCGCAACAGCCTGAATGACCTTTCCCTGTTCCTATGTTCTTATTTTTTAAAAACGCTATCAGTCTCCATGGGGATACTAACAAAATCAATTTGCAATACGGTGGCACAGTGATTAGCATTGCTGCCTCACAGCTCCAGGGACCGGGTTCAATTCTGGCCTTGTGTGACAGTCTGTGCGGAGCTTGTACATTCTCCCTGTGTCTGTGTGGGTTTCCTCCGGGTGCCCTGGTTTCCTCCCACAGTCCAAAGATGTGTGTTGATGAAGGTAGGGCAGTCGATGTCATATACATGGATTTTAGTAAGGCGTTTGATAAGGTCCCCCATGGTCAGCTTATGATGAAAGTAAGGAGGTGTGGGATAGAGGGAAAGTTGGCAGATTGGATAGGTAACTGGCTATCTGATCGAAGACAGAGGGTGGTGGTGGATGGAAAATTTTTGGATTGGAGGCAGGTTGCTAGCGGAGTGCCGCAGGGATCAGTGCTTGGTCCTCTGCTCTTTGTGATTTTTATTAATGACTTAGAGGAGGGGGCTGAAGGGTGGATCAGTAAATTTGCTGATGACACCAAGATTGGTGGAGTAGTGGATGAGGTGGAGGGCTGTTGTAGGCTGCAAAGAGACATAGATAGGATGCAAAGCTGGGCTGAAAAATGGCAAATGGAGTTTAACCCTGATAAATGTGAGGTGATTCATTTTGGTAGGACAAATTTAAATGTGGATTACAGGGTCAAAGGTAGGGTTCTGAAGACTGTGGAGGAACAGAGAGATCTTGGGGTCCATATCCACAGATCTCTAAAGGTTGCCACTCAAGTGGATAGAGCTGTGAAGAAGGCCTATAGTGTGTTAGCTTTTATTAACAGGGGGTTGGAGTTTAAGAGCCGTGGGGTTATGCTGCAACTGTACAGGACCTTGGTGAGACCACATTTGGAATAGTGTGCGCAGTGCTGGTCACCTCACTATAAGGAGGATGTGGAAGTGCTGGAAAGAGTGCAGAGGAGATTTACCAGGATGCTGCCTGGTTTGGAGGGTAGGTCTTATGAGGAAAGGTTGAGGGAGCTAGGGCTGTTCTCTCTGGAGCGGAGGAGGCTGAGGGGAGACTTAATAGAGGTTTATAAAATGATGCAGGGGATAGATAGAGTGAACGTTCAAAGACTATTTCCTCGGGTGGATGGACCTATTACAAGGGGGCATAACTATGGGGTTCGTGGTGGGAGATATAGGAAGGATATCAGAGGTAGGTTCTTTACGCAGAGAGTGGTTGGGGTGTGGAATGGACTGTCTGCAGTGATAGTGGAGTCAGACACTTTAGGAACATTTAAGCGGTTATTGCATAGGCACATGGAGCACACCAGGATGATAGGGAGTGGGATAGCTTGATCTTGGTTTCAGATAAAGCTCGGCACAACATCGTGGGCAGAAGGGCCTGTTCTGTGCTGTACTGTTCTATGTTCTATGTGCAGGTTAGGTGGATTGTCCATGTTAAATTGCCTCTTAGTGTCCCAAGATGTACAGGTTAGATGGATTAGCCATGATAAATGAGCGGGTTACAGGGATAGGGCGGGGGAGAGGGCCCGGGTGAGATACTCTAGTCGGTGCAGACTCAATAGGCCAAATGGCTTGTTCTGCACTGTAGGGATTCTATGAATAATTACAGTGCAGTGATTGCACAGATCCTAAGCAGATCTGGATTGTTTCCCCCATTTCAGATTTATGAATTGAACCATATAGTTCAAAAAGACCAAAAATTCATCCACACATGTCCTTTTATACTTCCTCAAAATGTTAAAAACTGGGAAGTACAAACCACGAATAACTTGTTTATGACAAGTAATATACATTTATCACGGACTAAGTATAAAAGTAGAAGCTGAACACGCAATGTTGCGTGTAATAATGGTCAACTTCAGATACTTAATAAAAAATGAAATTAATAATTTTCTTATTAAATCCTCTTCAATCAGAACCTCGATCACCAGGTTAGAACATTTCATGAACCAATACATTTGTAATACAAAAATGTGTTAAGATATGCCACCCAATGGCACAGTGGCAAGCACTGCCGCCTCACAGCGCCAGGGACTCCGGTTCGATTCTTGGCTTGGGTCACTGTTCATGCGGAATCTGCACGTTCTCCCAGTGTCTGCATGGGTTTCCTCTGGGTGCTCCAGTTTCCTCCCACAATCCAAAGATGTGCAGGTTAGGTGCATTGGCCATGCTAACTTCTCCCTTAGCGTACTCGAACAGGCGGCGGAGTGTGGCCAATGGGGGATTTTCACACTAACTTCATTGCAGTGTTAATGGAAGCCTACTTTACTAAATAAACCTACTTAAAAGGAGCAACTGCTGTTCAATTCAGTCTAAACAGACAGGGTTAACCCGAATGCCACACCTTGGCTTTGTTCACTAATTCATGCTAATTTTCACCATATTGAGTCTGCAGTACAACATGTACAAATATTAGGGGTAATTAATATACCAGTCTCTCCAAAATTGTCAGTAAAATGGGGGGAAGAGATCATTGCTACAGACCATAAACTAATCCATTATGCAGCATAATTGCTTGCCTTATGAAATCTTGGCTTGTGCAAGTCTTATTAGAAAAATCAGCGATGTTTTTTCAATGAAGATCTTCTACAGGTTGCGATATCAGGGCATGGCTTTCTTTCAGTCTTAACTTTAGACTTTACAGCAACTCTCTTCTAAAACAAATTATTTTCAACATAACCTACGGCATCAATGCTTTAAAGGACATAGATGTTTCTATTCCATTAAAAATAGTCAAATTTGAAACTGCTGATTTAGTTTTGGTACTTCCAATGTTATCGTCCCATCTTGCCAAGGTACTTGTGTGGTCTTGGCATTAACACAAACAGCTTCCTCTTTTTGAAGTTGCAATGTAAGATACCTGAGCTGAATTATTATAGTCCATCATTTGAGTCATGTTCACACTGGCGTTTTTTCAGTATAGATTCAAGGCAGCTGGTGTCTATGAACCGCCTGCCCAAATTTACACTATCAATTGACGCTCGATGATGACGACTTATACAGATTTCTTTGGGTCCACGACTCTGTTCCTGAGTCAAAGGAACCAGTTCCTGGGTGGCAATCTCATGGAATCTGAACTGCACAAACATCAATAAGAAGTCTCACAACACCAACTTAAAGTCCAACAGGTTTATGTGACATCACGAGCTTTTGGAGCACTGCTCCATCATCAGCTGATGAAGGAGCAGAGTTCCGAAAGCACATGACACCAAATAAACCTGTTGGACTTTAACCTGGTGTTGAGAGACTTCTTACTGTGCCCACCCCAGTCCAACGCCGGCATCTCCACATCATGCACAAACATCAGAAAAGCAGTTCTGGTTTCACCTTCCCTCACAAACGTTTTCCCCTTCCATAACCCCTTCCTGCACAAGGCTTCTGATTGCCACAATGAATCCTTTTATGTCCTTCAGCTGTGGAGTTGGGATACTGTACGCACAAGTCCAGGACAGGAGAAATAGCCACAATTGTACGTTACTTGTAAAGCTCAGAGGATCCGCAAACCAGAATCTTAAGATTCCAGGATTAAAAAGGCAACTGAACCTGGCTTAAAAAATGACCAGTTTCAACAGGTTGCTCACAATCTGTTCTCTGCTGACATTCAGAGTGTTGATGTGCAACAAAACAGGTCCAACTTGTATTGCACCATGGTACATGAACAGCACTGTACTGCAGTGATGTAATAATGACTGAGTATAGTCCGTAGACTTTGCTGAGACATCCTCAAAAAACTAGCTCACAGAAAATGCCTGAAAACCTGTGAAAGAAACTTTAAAATCACGATTCTGAACACATACTGGAGGTCTAAGGCAAAAGTGCTTTATTTCACTTGATCACTCACTCCCCATTTCGAATTCCAAATATTCTGCTCATTTCAGTTTTTAAATCTCTCACCTGGAACCTTTTCACCCACGCACAGTGAATAACAAAATTTTCCGACTTTATAGAAACAGGGCAAAGAATGAAATGGCTTTAAATTAGGAACACTCCTTTCCCTACAGGAATTCTCATGTTTTGACATCTTCTTGGCATACAGATTCACAGGGATCAATACCATCCACTAATTCCCAGAAATAATTATTACTGTACTTGCAATGTGGGCCTCGACAGTGACAGTTAGGAGGTTATTCTTTTGAGAGCATCATAGCTGAGCCCAGTCCCATCAAAAGGCATCCACACACTCGTATTAAAGCAGAACAGTGTCAGAACCGAATTGAGTCTCAAATGCTTCTGGTCTCTGAGACTCAACTGTTCTACATAGCTTTCTTCTTCAGTCCAAAGATGTGCAGGTTAGGTGGACTCAGAATAGTATCCCTATCGTACAGAAGGAGGCCATTCGACCCAACGAGTCTCTGTCAACCACAATTCCACCCAGACCTCATTCCCATAACCCCACACATTTACCCTGCTAATCCCCCCACACTAGGGTCAATTTAGCATGGCCAATCAACCTAACCCACACATCTTTGGACCGTGGGAGGAAACCAGAGCACCCCGAGGAAACCCATGCAGACATGGGGAGAAAGTGCAAACTCCACACAGCCACCCGAGGCCTGAATTGAACCCAGGTCACTGGCGCTGTGATGCAGCAGTGCTAACCACTGTGCCGCCCTGGATTGAACATGGTAAATTTCCCCTTTGCGTCCCAAATTGTGTAGATTAGATGGGATTAGCCATAGTAAAATGCAAGTGGGATTACAGGGATAGGGCAGGGGAGAAGGTCTGGGTAAGGTACTCTGTCAGAGAGTCAGTGCAGATTCAATTGGCAGAATGGCCTCTTTTGCACTGTAGAGATTCTATAATTCTTTTTATCTAACCGAAGGCAGGGACTTGCCGATTATTCGGCAAACCACAGCATAGTTCCATGATTCTTCATGATGGGTAGGTTGAGGAAGCAGACCCCGAACATTGGAACCGGGATCAAACCCCACACTGTTGGTATTAATCTGATCCATAGGCTAGCCATTGATTTGATTTATTGTCACATGTACTGGGATACAGTGAAAAACATTGTTTCTTGTGCACTATACAAAGCATACCGTTCATAGAGAACGCAGGGGAGAAGGAGAGGAAAGGGTGCAGAATATAGTGTTAGAATCATAGTTAGGGTGTAGAGAAAGATCAGCTTAATATATGGTAGGTCCATTCAAAAGTCTGATGGCAGCAGGGAAGAAGCTGTTCTTGAGTTGGTTGGTACGTGTCCTCAACTTTTGTATCTTTTTCCTGATGGAAGGTGGTGAAAGAGAGTATGTCCAGGGTGCACGGGTCCTTGATTATGCTGGCTGCTTTTCTGATGCAGTGGGAAGTGTAGCCATCTAACCTACCGAGCTAACTGGCCCTCCCCTATGTCGCTTACAATGAGTAAAATAACATCAGAATCAAACATATCGAAGGACAACTGGCCTTCAGAAAGGTACATGTCTTAGAAATGGGCTTTTTGGAACTTGACACTATCCCTTATTGAAAGATTAATTCCTGGTCCCTTTTTGAAAAATATTTTCCCTTTCAATCTGTAATAAAGTCTGTTATGATCACTTAGCATCGGAAAAATAAACTTACACTGAGCAAACGTTTTACATGAACAAGATGATTTTGATTCTTTTTTTCTAATATTGCATGTTATAGTTCTCCTCTGTGCAGTCAGGATAATTTACAAGCTTGATATCAACTAGACATGAAAGTGATCTTTTGGCCCCATCTTCCTTCTCAGAAAACATTTACATTTTGTCATCAAAGCAGAATGAAAACAGCTCTGTAGGTAAAACAAATGCTGAAGCTTTGAAAGTGTCGACAGAGGCAGTTCAGTTACACAATTAGTGTACAATGTAAAATAATTATTTTCTGTTATCCACACCTAACACAGATAAATAAAAGTTCGAAATGCAGTTAATCCAGTATGTTATGATCTACATTGTAAATAAACAGTAAGATAAAAACAAATTACTACAGTTGCTGGAATGTGAAACAAAAACAGAAAATGCTGGAAAATCTCAGCAGGTCTAACAGCATCCGTGGAGAGAAAACAGAGCTAATGTTTCGAGTCTGGATGACTCGGGCAGCACAGTGGCTAGCACTGCTGCCTCACAGTGCCAGGGAGCCGGGTTCGATTCCCGGCTTGGGTCACTGTTTGTGCGGAGTCTGCACGTTCTCCCTGTGACTGCACGGGTTTCCTCCCGCAGTCCAAAAGGATGCGCTGGTTAGGTGCACTCGCCATGCTAAATCCTCCCTCAGTGTACCCAAACAGGTGCTGGAATGTGGCAACTAGGGGATTTTCACAGCAGCTTCATTGCAGTGTTAAGCCTACTTGTGACACTAATAAATAAACTTTAAACTCTTCGTCAGAGCTCTGATTTGATTTATTCTTGTCACATGTATTAACATACAGGGAAAAGTATTGTTTCTTGCGCGCTATACAGACAAAGCATATTGTGCACAGAGAAGGAAATGAGAGAGTGCAGAATGCGTTACAGTCATAGCTAGGTGCAGAGAAAGATCAACTTAATGCAAGGTAAGGCCATTCAAAAGTCTGACAGCAGCAGGGAAGAAGCTGTTCTCGAGTCGGTTGGTACATGACCTGACTTTTGTATCTTTTTCCCGAAGGAAGAAGGTGGAAGAGAGAATGTCCGGGATGCGTGGGGTCCTTAATTATGCTGGCTGCTTTCCCGTTGCAGCAGGAAGTGTAGACAGAGTCAATGGATGGGAGGCTGGTTTGCATGATGGATTGGACTACATTCACGATCTTTTGTAGTTCCTTGCGGTCTTGGGCAGAGCAGGAGCCATACTAAACTGTGATACAACCAGAAAGGATGCTTTCTATGGTGCATCTGTAAAAGTTGATGAGAGTCATAGCAGACATGCCAAATTTCCTTAGTCTTCTGAGAAAGTAGAGGCATTGGTGGGCTTTCTTAACTATAGAGTCGGCATGGGGGAACCAGGACAGGTTGTTGGTGATCGGGACACCTAAAAACTCGAACCATTAGTTCTGTTCTCATCCACAGATACTGTCAGACCCGCTTAGTTTTCCAGCACTTTGTTTTTGTTGCGAATAAACAATGTTGAATTACTAAACTGTCTGCAGCAAAAAGTATATATTTGTTTAGGTAGGTTAGTCACTGACTGCACTTTATTTATTGTGTCTATATGCTATCATAGTAGATTTGTTATTGCAACATGGGACTGCATACAAGCTATAACTGGGTTATAGACTGGGCTAGGTAAACCAAATCAGACCAGAGCTCTGCAGTCCTGTCACATCCAGTTGTGAATTCTAACGACTAACCAGAGGAGGCGGCTTCACAAATATCCCCATCCTCAATGATAGAGGAGACCAGCAAGTCTGAAAGACGTGCTGGCTAGATGCATTGGCTATGCTAAATTCTCCCTCAGTGTACCCGAACAGGCACTAGAGTACGGCGACTAGGGGATTTTCACATTGCAGTGTTAATGTAAGCCTATTTGTCACACTAATAAATAAACTTTAAAAAACAGTGCAAAAGTCAAGGCTGAAGCTTTCAGCCAAAAGAGCTAAGTGAATGATCCATCTTGGCCTACTCCCAAGGACCAGTGTCACTGAAGTCAGTCTTCAGCTAATTCAATTCATCTGATATCAGGAAGTGGCTTAGTGCACTGGATGCAACAAAGGGTACGGGCCCCGATAACATCCCAGCTGTAGTGTTGAAGACTTGTGTTCAGGAGCATCACTGTAGAACATTGATCTGACCAACCAATGATAGTACAACCAAAAGAGAAAGTGCTGGAAAATCTCAGCAGGCCTGGCAGCATCTGTAAGGAGAGAAAAGAGCTGACGTTTCGAGTCCAGACGACCCTTTGTCAAAATTTGAGCTTTGAGAAAGGGTCATCTGGACTTAAACGTCAGCTCTTTTCTCTCCTTACAGATGCTGCCAGGCCTGCTGAGATTGTCCAGCATTTTCTCTTTTGGTTTCAGATTCCAGCATCCTCAGTAATTTGCTTTTCTCCAATGATAGTACAAGGTGCTGAAGGGAATTAAAATATCTTATTGAAAATCTCACTGTTAAAACAAAAACATGATGAACAGCAAAAATTAGAAAAAAAAATCACCTTATTAACATGATAAATTACATCCAGGTTATTATGGTTAAGAAATAGAGAGCCTCTCACAGGTACAAAACTTAGTTGACCAATTAAGAGAAATGTCTACGTAGCTATGATTCACAAACTGAGGAGTGCAATCATAAAAAAATTGCAACAAGGTGCAACGCGTGCCTCAGATAGTTGTTTCTACGATAAAGATAACGGTTTTTGAAAAAATACTTTGTGGAACCCAGTTTGAATCTAGGGCTTTGAGAGTGCAAAGAAACTTAAAAGGTGTGGGAGAGGTAGGGAGAGAGAATTTACCATGAATTATGCAGATCAACAATACATTTGGGTAAAATCACCCCAAAAATCAAAAATTCAAGCCACCAAAATAATTCATTTAAAATTTAAATTCTTCTTTGCTGTCGACTTTACACATGCTGTTCAAGAATAAAATATGAACCTCAAATAACAATGGCTCAGAACAAATTAATTGGTTATTAAGTGCTTTGGACACCCAGGGGAAGTGAAAAGTGCTTTATAAATAAGTCTGTCAAGCAGCAGATTGAGCTAATCAAGTGACTTCAATCGAAAATTGGTTGCTGTCACGGGCACTCAAGTCCAGGGAGCGGACATCATTCCAACTGAAGCAAAATTAAATGTTTTTGTTTCAATTCAGCTGCAAAAAGGCAGGTGCTTGTACTGCAGTTACGGCAATGTGGATATAGCAAACTCTACAGGGCTGAAAAGTTGAAATAATAAGTGCCTGACATGAAACTAGTGAAAGGTTGCTGTGAGCTGAAAGCTGTTATTACTGTGGGAGTGTGTTTATTTTCAAATTGAAATGTGCTTACAATGGAATATTCACTGCAAAGCAGAATGAAGTACAAAGAACTGTTCTGATTGAGTCATTTTTTAAAAAAGAATTCTAAGAACTGATTCTTCTGTGTGCATATCAACATTTCTTTCAGAAATTGGCAAGTAACAAGTGTTGAACAGAACCAGCTTGTAGCCTTGATTGAACTAAAAAAAAACTATTGACAAAGTCAAAGTTTTTTTGGCCGCACACAACAGAAGCATCTTTTTAGAAAGTGGAAAGTTTTCATTAAGAAATTTGTATGATTCAAGGTCGGCAGTGATGCGGAGCAGACAATTTAAGGTGCAACAATTGGATCTTGTATTTTACATTAAATGCATAAATTGATCAATGGCTTATTTGCTAAACATGAACTTTGATCCTGGAATTAATTATGATGTAAACAGAACTATGTGCAGTTAAGGCAGTTGTTTTTTCATCTGTCTTCTTTTGTACCTTATTCTATCAATAACTGTCACAGAAAATGTATTTTACAAACAAGACTGCACATATCAGCTAGTCTATCTACAAGTTGAGCCCAACTGCTAAATGATCAAACAGTAACCAGTGAACATCTAATCTAGTTGTCTACAGAATAAAACAGGATACTACTTCAGTCTAAACTTATTTCACTTAAGGTGTAGCTTTGGAATGAACAGAAAAATAAGGCACCAGTTAGGCCTGTTCAACTTAATTGTTCTTTGTATTTGTGAATAATGTTCTCATCTTTATTCAACGGAGATTTTTCAGTAGACGATCAAGTCTCATGTCTATTACACTAATGCCCGATATGACCTTCTACTGTTCTGCAGAGTGAATTTTTCACATAGCGTTCAGAATGTAGTAGTTTCTCCCATAATCCATACTAAACCAATGCTCCAGATTTAGAATTAGACATTTTAAGTTTAGAACGAAAGGAGCACAGATACAAGGAACCATTCCACGCCAACTCCTTTAGCACAGTGAACCATCACATATTTAGAAACGCAAACGTTTCAATGGGTGCAAAACATAACTGACCAATAAAAACTACCAAGGATTGCCTGGAGGTTTTTCAAAAACAGGACACATTTATAAAAGGTACAGTTGCCTTTTGAAAAGTAACCAAATTTGGGGGTATTTATTGACTTAAGTTTTAAATTGATGCAAGGCTACTGACAAATTTTCTCAAGCTGTGAAATGCTAGGGTTTCTGTTTCTAACCTCTGTCCAGTGATCAATACCAGGTACAGCAGCATGGTGCTTATGTTACTAATGATCCAGATACGCGAGTTCAGAAAACACCACAGTAGCTGGGGAATTTAAGTTCCATTAATTAAATAAATCTGGAATTAGAAAGCTAGCATCAGTAATAATGATCACATAACTATCAGATTATCATTACAAAACCTATCTGCTACACTAATGTCCTTCAGGTATGGAAATCTATCTGGTCTACACGTGACTCCAGATTCACAGCAAAGTTGTTGACTCAACTGTCCTCTGAAATGGCCTAGCAAAACACTCAGTTGCCAAGAAAGCTGCTCATTACCATCTTTCTCAAGGGTGATTAATAATGGACAATAAAGGCTGGCTCTCTCCTGCCTCCTGGTAACCTGACACCCAGCATCCAGGTTATTAGAAAACATGGCTGAACAGAGTCACATAATCAATAGGAGAAATCACAGCCAGCGGATATGAGAAAAATATTTTGTATCTCAAAAGTCTTTGGTGCTTAAATTTATTTGGGAGCAGATTCAGCTATATTCTGAGATTTGAGGGTTTAAAAAGGTATTTCAAAAATTGTAATTTGAAAAGCAGCATCAGGTGTTCATCCATGGCAAAAATAAAATTCTGGCCTCGTAAAATAATGTGCGTTATCAGCTCATCTGGCATTCAATCCACTGAATACTGAATCCAGGCTTAAACTAAAACAAAACGAGTAGGCATATTTGATGAGATTTAAAAATGCCTGGCACACTGCCATGGCAGTGAAGGAAAGCAGTAAAGTAAGCTATGAGAAATTTAGCATGCCTTTTGGAACTTGGAAGACTCTTTAGAATAGTTGCAAATGTACAGCAGTGTATCAGTCACTGTAACTAAGCAACAAGTTAATTATGCCATAATTTTACCTTCTATCCAGTCAATAGTTTCATTAGATTGATTCAGGACCAAGTATCACTGATCACTACCACAGCACATTTTAAAATCTGCACATTTGTTTTTTCAAATTGAATATTTCCACCTGATCATTAAGCGCAGCTTCCAAAATGCACATGGCATATTTTCCCCAAGTGAAAATCTTGATACCCACCCCATTAAAGGCTTCTTCCATTACCCTGAATATTCAACATCAATCATTTTAATACAAGAAGCAACTTTCCTGTTAACTAGGAAATGCATGCGAAGGCTACCTTCCCAAGGTCAAACAGGATTTTCAACAGCTTTAGGTAAACCAATGCAAATCAAACTGGATGTTGAAAACTTGCTGTTTCCTAGACAACCGCTGGTTCAGTACAACATGCAAAAAGGACAATTGTGTTTACTGCACCACGAGGTCAAATTACAGGTCAGATGCGTGAGAAGAAAATTTGAAAAAGTACTTAAAGATATTTTTATAAATCCAAATCCTGGGAAAACAACTGTAGGCCATGGCCATTACCAAAACCTTTATTTCATTACTTCCAAGTTGTGGAAATTACGATGTGATAATTTGAGATGTTTAAACAGGATTTTTAAAAACTCAATACTAATTTGAATTACCCAAAATTTAAGCACTTTTCTGTAGATTTGCTTCATATTACTAATTTAGGCAATTAATTTACCTTCTTAATTTTGGGTTATATTTTGTGCTCTCAAAACTTTTTTGAATGAAGCTAGCTGTATAATTGTGTTTCTTTCTGATACAAGAATAAATAAAAAGTAATGGAAACATTTAGGTTTAAATCAGCAAGGCAACTTTAGAAGAAACTAGAATAATATCTTTAAGCAAGTCTAACATGAAAAGGAGTTGACTAATCAAGACAGAAACTCCTCCCTCACAGAATATTCTCTTTCAGTACAAAAGAGGGGAGTGGTTCCATGCATTGCAACGCAACTGTAGTTTATGTAAGTTTTATAGGGCTGATCCGCCTTTCTACAGCTTACTGTTGATTACAGCATTAATCCATCACCAGAACAGATTCCCGCTAATTGTTCAAAATGCTGCGCTAATCTGATAAAGGTGTGCCCCAGTGGTGGCTTTATACTGATGTGGAGATGCCGGCGTTGGACTGGGGTAAACACAGTAAGAAGTTTAACAACACCAGGTTAAGGTCCAAAAGGTTTATTTGGTAGCAAAAGCCACACAAGCTTTCGGAGCCCCAAGCCCCTTCTTCAGGCAATGAAGAAGAGGCTTGGGGCTCCGAAAGCTTGTGTGGCTTTTGCTACCAAATAAACCTGTTGGACCTGAACCTGGTGTTGTTAAACTTCTTACTGGCTTTATACTGTCCAGAGATTCAAAAGGAGCAGAACATATTTAAACTCCTCTTGGCTATATATACAGATGGCAAAGTTAAAAATGAACCTCAGATCATGAATATTTCATGAAGTAATGCAATCTGCATGTAAATAAGTAAACTAACTTGCTTTATTAACCAACAATTCAAACCCCAGGAAAGGCAATATTCCTAACAATAACATTACTGGGTCGTGCTTTAGATGTGTGCACAAGTGAATTGTTTTCAAATGATCGAACATTAAATTAATTTTTAAAATTTTTCTTTATTTAAAATTATCTTTTTTGATGGCTATATCAATGTGGCAAGAAGTGTTCTTATGGGCTTTTGTTAAAGTAGAATTTGTACTCTCCAGTTTGTTTAATAGTCATGGTGGGATCACATATAGGGCGTAAACAAATTAACACTGCATTATATAATTGCTGTTCTTAATATTAACGATCCATGCTGCCTATATATCGGACAATCAGATGCCAACAATGAGTGTATCATTTTACTAGGACCTTTCTGTGATTGTTTGGTGATAAGAGGAAAAATATCATGAATGATTTGGAGGAGATGGGGTGTTAAAGTGGGAAGTGGGGAGTAAGAGGCTTGGAAACAGGAGAAACGCCAGGGCCCAAGACTTCTCTTCCTGGCTCTGCATGCAGCCAAGAGATCAAGATGAGGTTGTGGGAGTGGGATTAGGTAAAAGTGTGAAAAGCACCATGATACTTAACTTTAATCAGCCTTTTAATTTACTGCCGCAAAACAGAAGAAATGTATGGATGTTAAATAGCAATTTTACTAGCAGCTGAAGCAATGTGAAAGGCTTTATCTGAAAGTCATTTCAGGTGAACTCAAATACCTGCAAAAACATTGCGAACTCTGTCAAGGTTACTTTCCTTGTGACTGATGCTTTATGAAGCATAATGTACAAATTGTGGCTGGCAATAAGCAGTTAATGAACATAAATTTCAAAAAGACCCAACTGACAGTCGTTTAGGTCCAAACAGACATTGGGCAGAGATTATTTAAACTAACTGCAACTTGTCTTTTGCAGTACATGCGCTCACTGTTCTTCAAACTTCAATTATCACCAACAAAAGTATTCAAAATGCCCATAGATAACACTGTGAAAATCAAGATACAGCAGGGAACAAACACATGCACAAAAAAAACATTTCATCACTGCAGGTCTTCCAGTGCTTGTGATGCTAACTGCTGTATAATACACACATCAAAGATGACCCTGGATCCGCACATCTAGAAAAAAAGTGAGAGGGTTGAAGAAGAATAGGGAGCTTGGTAAAGGCTGTTTGGGATGGGTGGGTGGGTGGGGGGAGAAAGAAAATCAAGGAGGGCATTGGAGCAATTGTTAGAGATGACCTTGGTTCAGGACATCAGGATACAGAATTGGTTTGGGTGGAGATGAGGAACAGTAGGGGAAGGAATAGGAATGGTCTACAGGCATCCCAACTTTAACAACAATGTAGGCTAAAGTGTACAAGTAGTAGTATTGGGTGCTTCTGATAAAGGGATGGCAATAATCACAGGTGATTTTAATCTACAGACAAACTGGAAGAAATCAGATTGGCAGCAGTAGCCTGGGTGAGGAATTTACATAATACTTTCAAGAGTTTCTTAGAGCAGCACATTCTGGAACCATCAAGGACAGCAGGGTTTATCAAACTTGGTATTGATAATGTGACAGGATTAATTGAAGACTTAGAGTAAAGGCACCCCGAGGTAGTAGCAACCATAATATGACTGAATTTTACAAACAGTATGAAAGGGAGAAGAGTGGGTCTAAGACTAATATTTTGAACTTAAATAAGGGCAACTATATGGGCATGAAAGCTAAGCTACCTGAAGTGAATTGGGACATTAGGCTAAGGAATAGGTCAATAGAGGAGCAGTGGCGGACTTTTAAGGGGATATTTCAGAATGCTCAGAATAAGTATATTCCTAATATAAAGAAAAATTCTAAAGGGAGGATCCACCATCCATGGTTAATTAAAGAAGTTAAGGATAGTACCAAACTTAAGGAAAAAGCATACAACTGCACAAATTTGAGTGGCCAATGATGATTGGTCAGAATAAAAGAATGACAGAAAATGCTTAAATGGTTAACCAGGCGAAATAAATTAAAGTACGTAAGGAAGCTAGCTAGAAATGCGAAAATAGGTAGCAAGAGTGTCTACATGTATTTAAAAAGGAAAAGGAATAAGTAATGCAAGTGTTGGTCCTCTAGAGTGACAATGGGGAGTTAGCAGTATTTAAGAAGGAAATAGCGGATGAAATGAACAAGTATTTTGCTTCTGTTCTTACTATAGAGGATATTAAGACATTCCACTAACAGCTGTAAATCAGGAGGTGGGCGGGAGAGAGGACCTTGTTAAAATTACAATCACTGGAAAGCTGTACTGAGCAAACTGATGGAACTGCAGTCTTGATGAACTTCATCTTAGAATCTTAAAAGAGCTGGCTGATGCAGTAGTAGATTTGTTGGTATTAATTTTCCAAATTTGTCACATTCTTGGAAGGCTCCATCAGGCTGGAAAGTAGCAAATATACCCCTCAATTCAACGAGGGAAGGAACAGAAACAGAAAATGCTGGAAAGTCTCAGCACTTGTGGAAAGAGAAGGGAGCTCATGATTTGAGTCTGGATGAGCCTTAGAGCGGCCTCTTCAGTAATTTGCTTCTAAAGAAGGGAAGGAGACAGGAAACCATAGACCAGTTAGCTTGACATCTGTCGTGGGGAAGGTGTTGGATTCGATCATTAAGCAAGTTATAGCTTGGCACTTTAAAAAATTCAAGGTAATCAGGAAGAGTCGGGGGGGTTTTGTGGAAGGGCAATCCTGTTTAACCAATTTATTGGAGTTCTTTGAAGGAGTAACAGGCACTGTGGATAAAGGGGAGCCTGTGGACATATTGTACTAGGATTTCTAGAAGGCATTTGATAAGGTGACACAGCAAAGGTTATCCCGGGAAATAGAAGGTAACATGTTACCATGGATAGAAGATTGACTGGCTGGCAGAAAACAGACAGCATAAACGTGATGACTGAAGTTCCACAGGAGTCTTTCTGTTATCTAAGGCACTGTACAAAGCAAATTTACAAACACATTAAGTGTAAGAAGATGGTGACAACTCTTAGTTTTTTTAAGTTTATTTATATTATCACAATTATAACACTGCAATGAAGTTACTGTGAAAATCCCCTCGTTGCCACACTCCGGTGCCTGTTCCGATACACTGAGGGAGAAGTCAGCATGGCCAATGCATCTAACCAGCACGGCATGTCTTTTGGACCGTGGGAGGAAACTGGAGCAAGCCGGAATCGAACCTGGGTCCCTGGTGCTGTGAGGCAGCAGTGTTAACCAGTGTGCCACCGTGCTGCTGACGTCTGTGCTACGGCCTCAACATTTTACAATTGATATCAATGACTTGGACGAGGGGAGTGAAGGCATTGCAGCTAAATTTGCAGATGACACAAAGCTAGGTAGAATGCTATGAAAAGGATATAAGGAGGTTGCAGATGGATACAGATTAGTTGGGTGAGTGGACAAAAATCTGGCAGGTGGAGTATAATGTGAGAAAATGTGAAATGTTTACATTGGCAGGAATAGAAAAGCAGAGTACGTAGAGAGAGAGCAGCTGCAGAATTCAGAGGTGCAGAGGGACCTGCTGTCCTTGACATCGACATAGGCTCTGAAAACGACAGCGGCAAACCTGTCGATCCTGCAACATCCTCTTTACTAACATCTGGGGGCTGTCCACAGACTAGCCAGTCATACCTCACAGATAAAGACGACACTATCCACCGATGGCACATTAGGGACGCAGTTCCCCAGGGAATCCTCAACATTGGCTCCAGACTCATGGCACCAAGATAAACATGGGCGAGGAAACCTGCTGATTACTGTGTGCCCCACTCCTCCACTGCTCCTCAGCTGAGGAGTCAGTACTCCTCCGTGTTGAATGTCACTTGGAGTTAGCACTGAGGGTGCAGAATGTACCCTGGCTCAGGGACTTCAATGTTCATTAACAAGAGTGGCTTGGTAGCACCACTACTGACTGAGTCTGAAGGGAAATAGCTGCTGGACTGGGTCTGGAGCAGATGGTGAGGGGACCAACAAGAGGGAAAAACATCATTGACCTCATCCTCACCAACCTTAGACGTATCTGTTCTTGACAGCATCGGTAGGAATGACCACTACACAGTCCTTGTGGAGATAGAGTCCCGTATTCACACACTGTTAAAACTCTCCATCGTGCTAAATGGGATAGATTTCAAACAGGTCTAGAAACTCAAGACTGGGCAACCAAGGGGTGTTGTGGGTCATCAGCAGCAGAAGAATTGTACTCAAAAGCTAAGCAATTTCACAAACTATGGATAAGATCTAAGCTCTGCAGTCTTGCCACATCCAGTATGAATGGTGGTGGACAATTAAACAACTCACAGGAGGCGGTGGCTCCGCAAATATCCCCATCCTCAATAATGGAGGAACCAGCACGTCAGTCCAAAAGATAAGGCTGAAGCATTCACAGCAATCTTCAGCCAGAAGTACCGAATGGATGATCCCTATTGGGTCAATCCAGAGGTCCCCAGCGTCACAGATGCCAGTTTCCAGCCAATTTGAATAATTCCACGTGGTATCAAGAAATGGCTGAAGACACTGGATACGGCAAAGGCTACAGGCCCTGACAATATTCCGGCAATAGTACTGAAGACTTGCACTCCAGAACTTGTCGTACTCCGAGCTAGGCTGTTCCAGTAGAACTACAACACCCGGCATCTTCCTGGACAATTGTCTAGGTACGTCCTGTACACAAAAAGCAGGACCAATCCAACCCAGCCAATCCGTTTACTCTCAATTATTAGTAAAGTGACAGAAGGGGGTCATTAGCAATGTTATCAAGAAACACTTACTTAGCAATAACCTGCTCGCTGATGTTCAGTTTGGGTTTCGCGAGGACCACTCAGGTCCTGAACTCATTACAGCCTTGATTCAAATGTGGGCTAAAGAGCTGAACTCCAGAGGTGACGCCCTTAACATCAAGGCAGAATGTGGCATCAAGGAGCCCTAGCAAAACTGAAATCAATGGAAATCAGTTGAAAAACTCTGCTGGTTGAAGTCATGCCTAGCACAAAGGAAGATGGTTGTGGTTTTTGGAGGTCAATCATCTCAGTTTCAGGATATCGCTACAAGAGTTCCTCAGGCCTGTGTCCTCAGCCTAACCATCTTCAGCTGCTTCATCAATGGCCTTCCTTCCATCATGAGGTCACCAGTGAGAATGTTCACTGATGGTTGCACATGTTCGCAATTTCTCAGCGACTGAAGCAGTCCATGTCCAAATGTAACCAGACTTGGACAGTATCCAGGCT
This sequence comes from Mustelus asterias, assembly GCF_964213995.1. Classification (NCBI taxonomy): domain Eukaryota; kingdom Metazoa; phylum Chordata; class Chondrichthyes; order Carcharhiniformes; family Triakidae; genus Mustelus; species Mustelus asterias. The sequence continues at coordinate 63,296,020 of NC_135806.1, forward strand.
TGAGCTGACAAGTGACAAGCAACATTCACATCACACAAGTGCCAAGCAATAACCATCTCAAACAAGAGAGAATCTAACGATGTCCCCTTGACATTCAATGGAATTACCATTGCAGAATCCCCTACTTTCTGCATCCTGGAAGTTACCACCAGAAACGGAACTGGATTAGCCATAGAAATACTGTGGCGAGAACAGTAGGTCAGAATCCTGCGGCAAGTAACTCACCTCCTGACTCCCCAAAATCCGTTTACCATCTCCCAAGACAAAAATCAAGAATGCAAGGAATAATCTCCACTTGCCTGGATGTGTGCAGCTCCAACAGCACTCAAGAAGTCAACCCCATACAGAACAAAGCAGCCTGTTGATTGGCAACTCTCCCACAAACATCCACTCCCAACAATCAGTGGCAGCTGTGTGTACCATTTACAAGATACACTATAGGAACTCACCAAGCCTCCTTTAGCAGCACCTTCTAAACCCATGGCAACCATCTCGAAGGACAAGGGCAACAGATACAAGGAACACCACCACCTGAAAGTTCCCCTCCAAGTCACTCACCATCCTGACTTGGAAATATATCGTCGTTCCTTCACTGTCGCTGGATCAAAAGATGTAAGTGCGTTTGTTGCAGTTCAGAGGTGGTTTACTAGTTTGATAACTGGAATGAGTGGATTGTTTTATGAGGATAGATTAGACAAATTGGGCTTGTTTTCACTGGAGTTCAGAAGAGTGAGGGGTCACTTGATTGAAGTATATAGGATCCTGAACCGTACTGACAAGGTGGATGTAGAAACAATGTTTCCTCATGTGGGCATGTCCAAAACCAGGGCACACCGTTTTAAAATGTCCTTTATGGACAAAATGGAGGAGAAATCTTTTCTTTGGAACTCTGCCTCAGAATCTGGCTTGGGGGCAGGGTCATTGAATATTTTGAGGCTGAGGAAGCTAAATTCCCTTGCTTGGCAAGAATCTAAGATTATCAGAGGTAGATGGGAATGTGGAATTCGAAACACAAACAAATCAGCCCTGATCTTATTGAATGGCGGAGCAGGCGCGAGGGGTCTAATTCTGCTCCTATTTTGTATGTTCATATACAGAAGTTTTTTAAATTATCAAAGGAGTTTGATATTTAAACATAGAGCGGATGTCTCTATTTGTGTGTGTGTGTGTGTGTGTGTGTGTGTGTGTGGAGGGGGGGGGGGGGATTGTCCAAAACTAATGACGATACATACAAGATAATCATTAGTAAATCCAATAAGGTACTTAGGAGAAACTGGTTTGTCCAGAAAGTGGTTAGAACATGCAACTTGCTGTCAGAAGATTAACTGAGATAATAAATACAGATGCATTCAGGGAATGCTAGATAAATTTACGAAGGAAAAGAAGGTTTTGCTCAAAAGATTTTGGTGGGAGGAGGCTCAATTGAAGCATAAACGCCAGTGTGGAGCTGCTGGGCTGAGCAGATTGTTTCTGTGCTGTGTATTCTATTTAATATTAATGGGCAGATTTTTGCCCATTAAGTAAAGAATCCTTCAATTGACATCTTGCTTTTAGGCAAGCATTGATACCAACACCATGAATATCAAATTGTGAATTTTAAATTTAGATTCGAGAGGGTTTACAAGTTGCAATATTGCCAGTTTCACATTGTACAAAATGTAACTGCTCGTTCTGAATTGTCTCGCCTGATAAGTCAGTAACAGTCACGGATTTTGCACACAGTATCAGCAGAAATAAACCAAGAAGTGAATGTGCATCAAGGTTTAGTTTCTTTATATTTAGATTTCACTTGAATATCGTTTGTCATCATTCACAGCTTCATGCCTAATCTCCATCCCCACCCTCTCCTGAAAACAAGCACTCGTCAAACCAAAACTGTCTACATTTTTCAGCTGTGACGGATACGCTCAAAGAATTTTGCTGTCCCACTTGATCTTGGCCCACTATCTTTTTTCTAGTTCCTCCAATGTAACCACACACCAGGGAAAAAAAAAGTCCAGGATATAAAATTGAACTATCAAAAGCTACAGCATCAAAAGGAATATAGAAAGCTTACACAATGTTAGGAGAACTAGCAATGCAATTTCATAGAATCCCTGCAGTGCAGAAGGAGGCCATTCAGCCCATCGAGTCTGCACCGACCACAATCCCACCCAGACCCTATTCCCGTAACCCCTCATATTTACTCTGCGAATCCCCCTGACACTAAGGTTAATTTAGCACGGCCATTCAACCTAACATCTTTGGACTGTGGGAGGAAACCGGAGCACCCGGAGAAAACCCACAAGGACACAGGGAGAATGTGCAAACTCCACATAGACAGTGATCCAAGCCCGGAATCGAACCCGGGTCCCTGGTGCTGTAACCTTTTGGTTACTTTTCATTGTTAACCTGATCAGGTCAAATAATTTTGAGCTGTAAATATAAAGCACCAAGGAAAGCAATCTCTGTATTACTAGTAGTTAAATAAACTTCTGCTGTCCACCATTAGGATTAAATTGGGCGTGTAGGTTTTATTTTTTTTTAAAATCACATTTTCTAATGTCAGTGTATAGACCAAAAATGAAAATGCCAAACCTGTTCCCCGAGCTATTCACTAAGATTAGATGAAAAGAGAAATGGGCAAAGACACTAATTATAGTGTGTAAACTATACACCCAGGTGTAACAATCACTCCTCAATGTTTAACACAGATCGAGCATGTACTTACAAAGCCACCGAAGAAACAACCAAATCACAAATAATAGCCATTATTCAAATTTGGGTTTCATTACCTGTAATATCTACTCACCGCCCCCTCACCCACAATGTCAAGCCATCCTTAAGCAGGAACTGTATTTTGCTTAGCTACATTTATACTTTGTAAATACTGGATTGCCGGGTATACTGTACAAATACATCTCCAAATCTTTACTTAGAAATGTTGCAATCATTTTCAGACAGTGCTGATCTTTATTCTGCTATTAACACCTACTCTGGACCAATGCTTTATGTCTATTACCACTCCCTTTTCCTTTTGTTCCATGACATTTGTTTTTAAATCGTTCACACCCTCTAATCTATTCAAGACCGTCCCTTTGTTCTACCTCATCCTCCCTCTTCATACCCATCACAATTCTATCTCCCTCCAGCCATCTAGCTCCAAAAGAGTGTTCATATTGCACTGGAAATTTTAACTTTGTTTCTCTCTCGGCAGAGATATTGCTAGACCAGCCAGGTTTTTCCAGCACTTTTGCACTCCCACATTCCACCTCCTGGAAACTTGAGTTCATCCAAAACTCGGCAGCCTGTGTCGCACCTAGTCCTGTTCCCCTATCACTCCTGCGTTCACTAACCTATCCTGGCTCTTAGGATAAAAACAAATTACTGCAGGTGCTGGAATCTGAAAGCAAAAGAGAAAATGCTGGAAAATCTCAGCAGGTCTGGCAGCATCTGTAAGGAGAGAAAAGAGCTGCGCTTCGAGTCCAGATGACACTTTTTCCAAAGCTTTGACAAAGGGTCATCTGGACTCAAAACATCAGCTCTCCGTACAGATGCTGCCAGACCTGCAGAGATTATCCAGCATTTTCTCTTTTGGTTACACTGGCTCCTAGTCAAGAAATGGAGTCCAAAATTCCCAGCACTGTTTTTAAATGCCTTCATGGCCGTTGCCCCATCCTATTACTGTAATCTCCTCCAGCACCACAATCCTCCAGAATATCTGCACTGCTTTAATTTTGGCCTCTTGTGCATTCCCAATAATTGCTCTACCGCTGGTGTCTGCGCTTTCAATTGCCTTGGCCCCAAGTTCGGGAATTTCCTCCCTACAGCTCTCTGTCCACTCTACCGCACTTTTCTCCTTTAAGACACTCCTTAAAATCGACCTCTTTGACCAAGCTTTTGGTCACCTGACCTAATATCGCCTTATGTGACTCGGTGTCAAATTTTGTTTTGTAATGTTTGAGAAGTACTGTACAGTTCAATACATTAAAGGTGCTAAGCAAGTTGTTGTTGAAAATATTTACTAGTTAATGGATTTATTGATCGACTAGTGCTGGGGCTGCTACGTGACACTTGTTTTATGCTTGCAAAATGGTCAGTAGTTATTCAACCAAGGCAGGCAGCCTAATGTTAACTGTCTTTCCTTCTTTTCCCAAAAATGCCTGGGAGGACAGTGGCAATGTGGATTCAAAATTGGTTGAAGAGCAGAAAGCAGAGTAATGGCAAATGGTTGTTTTTCAGACCAGAGGGAAGCATACAGTGGTACTTCCTGGGGTCAATATTATGACTACAGTTTTTGATATATATTAATGACCTAGACTTGAATATAAAGGACATAATTTCAAAGTTTGCAGATGATACGAAATTCAGAAATGCAGTAAGTAACAATAAACCACAGGGGGACATAGACTGGGGAAACAAGAGATATGGCATATAAAATTTAACAGAAAATTATGAAGTGATTCATTTAAAATTGAAATGACAATGTAACTGCACAGTACAATGTTAAATATGGGTGCAGGAACAGGGAGACCGTACTCTTATTAATTAATAACTGGAAATTAAGTGCAATTTGTTTTTCCACTATCAAGTCAAAGACAGTTAGTTTGACCTGAACCAGGACTTAAACCCCAGCATTACTGGCACCCACCAGAGTGTGTGGGTGTAAAAAGGAAGCTCTCCTTTGGTGACTCTATAATTGCTGCTAATTATTTATGATTCACCGGCTGCTGCTCCTTACTAAATAAATTCAGGAAATCTGCAATTTTGATGCCGATGGTGATAACCTCAATAAACAGTCCCGTCTTGGTTCATCTCTCTCTACGAGACTGGCCTGCCCCATCATGTCTGGAGTACAATGTGATCTCCCATTGTGACACCACCAGATACCAATATGTAAATTTGTTTTGCATTGCCTTTTCAAAACAACAAGCAAATTGGCTACAGCTATCCCAGAAGTGCAAGCTGGGTCAGGAAGGCGGTGGTGGACTGAGACAACAGATGACCTCGAGGAATCCACAGCACCTTCTTGTGGATTCCTCGAGAACGTTCCATTTCCCTGGCATTGAGTACAAAAACATGTGATTGATACTAAACCATTATAAGACACTGGTTATGCCTCAACTAGATTATGGTTCAATTGTGTGCACTACAATTTAGAAAAAATGTCAAAACTTGAAATGCAAAAAGAGATGGACTTGAACTTACCCAAATGAAATACATCTATTATGTGGAGAGACAAGAGTAACTGGGGCTACTTTCCTTAGAGTAAAGAGGTTGAAAGCAGATTTTAGAGATGTTCAAAATCGTGAACAGTTCTGACAACAAATGAGAAAGGGTTTCTAGTGTCAGAAAGGTCAGTAGCTGGAGATTTAAGGCGACTGGCAAAATAACCAGGTGACGGGAGGAAAAAAAAATATTTTTAAGTTGAAGGAGTTGGTGTGATCTGGACTGCAGTGCCTCTAAGAATGGTGGACTAAGATTTAACAGTAACTTTCAGAAGCAAATTGAGTTAGCAATAAAAAAGAAATAACATATAGGCATAATGGGCGGCACGGTAGCACAGTGGTTAGCACTGCTGCTTCACAGCTCCAGGGACCTGTGTTCAATTCCCGGCTTGGGTCACTGTCTGTGTGGGGTTTGCACATTCTCCTCATGTCTGCGTGGGTTTCCTCCGGGAGCTCCGGTTTCCTCCCACAGTCCAAAGATGTGCGGGTTAGCTTGATTGGCTATGCTAAAAATTGCCCCTTAGTGTCCTGAGATGCGTAGGTTAGTGGGTAAATATGTAGGGATATGGGGGTAGGGCATGGGTGGGATTGTGGTCGGTGCAGACTCAATGGTCGAATGGCCTCTTTCTGTACTGTAGGGTTTCTATGCTTCTATGATAACTCTTGGAGACAGAGCAAGGGAGTGGAAGTAATTAGGTAGCTCTACATACCAAAGAGCTGGCAGAGGTGTGATGGGCCGAATGACCTCCTCCTATGATCCCATGTACAAACCTTGACCCTGCCCTTTTATTTCTGTCAGCACTAGCAAGCAATCTGCAAAGTTCCTCCTCCCTCTGTACAATAAATGTTCTCCTATAATTATTGCCATTCACTGATGGGTCCATTGAATAAAATCGTGGAATTGTTACAACACAATCCATTGCCCAAACCAGCTAGGCAAGTTTTTTCTTTCTTACAACCTTGAAATTGTGAACTTGGAGAGATGGAAGAGTGATTTCATAATCAGTCAGTCACCTAATTGTTAGAGGGGTGGCAGGGGCGGGGTGGTGGTGATGGATGTTAATTTTGAGAAAGGGATCCCTCTCAAGCTCTCCCAGCTTTCACTGTTATTGATTCAATAAAATAAACATTTGCCAGAATTCTCTCTGTGGGGTTTCACCCCACTATCATTTCCTCAGTTGCAATGACCCAAGGATAGAGGTGGCGATCTCTCTGAACTCTCCAGCTCAGTTGCCTATTTAATCATTTTACTGTGCCGCCTGCTTCCAGGTTTATGGCTCACTTTGTAATTCTTGATTCTCTTTTGCCATAAAGGTTAGTTTCAGAACTTAATTTAAACTGAGATTTTGTCCTATTCAAAGCTTGAGATCCCTTCATCTTAATAAACTGGATTAATTTAGAAAGGATTTCCTTCTTTGTTGGCTCCTGCTCCTCGCATTACTTTCAATGCTGTTGCAGTTGCAAGTAAAGGACAGAATGACTGAGGGGGTGATTCTCATCCCAAGGTGTTTCCTCCTTGATAGATCATTAGGGAGTTTCCGATGTAATGGATTGAGAGTGAGAGGAGAACCTGATATTCTCTGGCTGTGACGGGATAGATAAGAACCGGTCAGATACACCCAGCTGGATGGAAGTGAAGAGTCATTGTGGTCAAATGTGGCCAACCAGGTTAATGGCTGCAGACTGGTCAAGAAGGACAAAGAGCATAATTTACCTTTGTCGTAGTCACGTAAGATACCAACTATGACTCTGATAGAAGCTTGCTTTGCTACAATAGCAGGAGGGGAAACCTAGCGGAGGGATTTAAACACAGAGTTCTGGGAAAGGTGGGCATGGATTTGGGAAGCAGTAACGTGTTCAAAATTGGAGAGGAAAGGGAGTTGAAGATGGGGCAGTAGTTAGCACATGAGGAGAGGTTATTTTTTGATGAGGGCATGATAACAGTCGATTTGAAGGAGAAGGTGACTGCAACAGAGGAGAGAGATCTGTTAATAATATCACCTGAAATGGGCAGCAGTTTTAAAAAAAAATAATTTCCAGAATGTGGTCTTTGGTGATGCCAGCATTTATTGCCCATCCCTAATTGCCCTCGAGAAGGTGGTAGTGAGCTGCCTTCTTGAACTGCTGCTTAGTGCAAATAAATGTGAGGAGAAGGAGTGGGTTGCCCAGCCAAGGTGAGCTCGGAGATAGTGGATAGGAAATAAACCTAATTTTTTTTTTTACAGGTGGCATAATGGTTAGCACTGCTGCCTCTCAGCGCCAGGGATTCGGGTTTGATTCCCAGCTTGGGTCACTGTCTGTGCGGAGTTTGCATGTTTTCCCCGTGTCTGCGTTCGTTTCCTCCGGGTGCTCCGGTTTCCTCCCACAGTCCAAAAGATGTGCTGGTTAGGTGCATTGGCCATGCTCAATTCTTCCTCAGTGTACCTGAACAGGTGCCAGAGTGTGGCGACTAGGGGATTTTCACTGTAATTTCACTGCAGTGTTAATGTAAGCCTACTTGTGACACTAATAAATAAACTTTACACCAGAGAATAATGCAAGTTCATGGCTAGCACAGGGGCAGCCGTGCAGGAGGTTTAGCTCTCGGCAGGAAAGGTAAGTGGCAGATGCAGCTGACCCATTGATCTCAGTGAAACAGAAAGTCGTGAGCTCTTCATGTTTGTGGAGGCAAGAGTGGACGAGATGAGGGACAAAGATTTTGCAGTCGGGAAGTCACAGGTTACTCCAACATGAACCTGGAATAGTGAACTGCTTTGGCAGACAAGAACAAAATCCAATAGTGCTTTATGGGGCCCGGCCAGATCTAGCAGTGAATGGTTAGTTTTCTGCAATATCTTTCAAGTCAGCATCCCTCAATTGCTAAACTGAAGGCTAGTAAGGGGGAATGGCCAGGGTGAGAGCGCATAATGGTTTTAGTGGGGCTCCAGCATTAACGGTGGAGGTGAGGGTGTGGTTGAATAGATTGACAGTGGTAGAAATGCCTTGGCGAACAGAGGGTCAAAGGCTAGACTGCTGGCATTTTGAAACTGCAGTTGTTCAGTAAATTGGGAGAGATTTTCTTTCCAGTGCTAGAGAAACATACCCTTTAATCTTCCTTCTATCGTGTGTGGCCAGTACTTTTAAGTGCACACGCCCTTTAATTTATGTTGTGCAGCTGCACGTCTGCAGGAATTTAAAGAGTCTAACTTACACGCCGCCTGAGTGGGATGTGGGTGAGGAATAGCGATACAAACAAGTGAACAAAGATGGTCTTATCTATGACTGATATTATCGAGTATCAAGGCCACGCGAAAAGGCAAGGTGGAGGAGGTGGCTGTGAATATGGGCTGGGGAGCTTAAGGGAGGATAGCAGGGAGGGTAGAGGGAGAGTGAAGATAGCGAACTCAAAGGAGAGAATCCATCATGCTCTGAGATAAAAACTAAAATCACCGAGATGAGACGTTGTTTGATGCAGAGGCTAAGGAAGGGAAGCAGCGAAAATACTTCAGACAGAAAACATTTTTTTCAAAAAGGTACTCGAGTGGATGGTAGGGAAGGAGGATTACAAATGAGAGGGTTGAACCAAAGAAAGAAGCTCAATGCAGAAGTGCCAGAGGAGTAAACGATTGGACAGGTCAAGGGGAGATTTGGGGAAAGTGGTGGAAGCCAGACGGAGGCACTACATTTAGGGGGAAGGTGTCATCGTCTGTCCGCCAGATTTCAGTCAAGGCTATTGAGTCGATGTAAGAATCCACAAGAAGCTCATGGATGGAAAGGGCCTTGTTCACAATGGTAAAGAGATGGAGAGATGATAGCCGATCCACAGACAGCATTCAGACTGTCAATACTGATTGGGGGGTGGCAGTGAAACATGAAGGCGATTGGCCAAATTGGCCACAGCAGGCAGGACAGGCAGGGGTGTTTGGCAGGAGGGTAGGATGGGGGCAGTTGGAGTTGCAGGAGGGTAGGATGGGGGCAGTTGGAGTTGCAGGAGGGTAGGATGGGGGCAGTTGGAGTTGCAGGAGGGTACAATGGGGCAGTTGGAGTTGCAGGAGGGTAGGATGGGGGCAGTTGGAGTTGCAGGAGGGTAGGATGGGGGCAGTTGGAGTTGCAGGAGGGTACGATGGGGCAGTTGGAGTTCCAGGAGGGTAGGATGGGGCAGTTAGAGTTGCAGGAGGGTAGGATGGGGCAGTTGGAGTTGCAGGAGGGTAGGATGGGGGCAGTAGGAGTTGCAGGAGGGTAGGATGGGGAAGTTGGAGTTGCAGGAGGGTAGGACGGGGGCAGTAGGAGTTGCAGGAGGGTAGGATGGGGGCAGTTGGAGTTGCAGGAGAGTAGGATGGGGGCAGTTGGAGTTGCAGGAGGGTAGGATGGGGCAGTTGGAGTTGCAGGAGGGTAGGATGGGGGCAGTAGGAGTTGCAGGAGGGTAGGATGGGGGCAGTTGGAGTTGCAGGAGAGTAGGATGGGGGCAGTAGGAGTTGCAGGAGGGTAGGATGGGGGCAGTTGGAGTTGCAGGAGAGTAGGATGGGGGCAGTTGGAGTTGCAGGAGGGTAGGACGGGGGCAGTAGGAGTTGCAGGAGGGTAGGATGGGGGCAGTTGGAGTTGCAGGAGAGTAGGATGGGGGCAGTTGGAGTTGCAGGAGGGTAGGATGGGGCAGTTGGAGTTGCAGGAGGGTAGGATGGGGGCAGTTGGAGTTGCAGGAGGGTAGGATGGGGGCAGTTGGAGTTGCATGAGGGTAGGATGGGGGCAGTTGGAGTTGCAGGAGGGTAGGATGGAGGGCAGTTGGGAGTTGCAGGAGGGTAGGATGGGGGCAGTTGGAGTTGCAGGAGGGTAGGATGGGGCAGTTGGAGTTGCAGGAGGGTAGGATGGGGGCAGTTGGAGTTGCAGGAGGGTAGGATGGGGGCAGTTGGAGTTGCATGAGGGTAGGATGGGGGCAGTTGGAGTTGCAGGAGGGTAGGATGGAGGGCAGTTGGGAGTTGCAGGAGGGTAGGATGGGGACAGTTGGAGTTGCAGGAGAGTAGGATGGGGGCAGTAGGAGTTGCAGGAGGGTAGGATGGGGGCAGTTGGAGTTGCAGGAGAGTAGGATGGGGGCAGTTGGAGTTGCAGGAGGGTAGGACGGGGGCAGTAGGAGTTGCAGGAGAGTGGGATGGGGGCAGTTGGAGTTGCAGGAGGGTACGATGGGGCAGTTGGAGTTGCAGGAGAGTAGGATGGGGCAGTTGGAGTTGTAGGTGGGTAGGATGGGGCAGTTGGAGTTGCAGGAGGGTAGGATGGGGGCAGTTGGAGTTGCAGGAGGGTACGATGGGGCAGTTGGAGTTGCAGGAGGGTACGATGGGGCAGTTGGAGTTGCAGGAGGGTACGATGGGGCAGTTGGAGTTGCAGGAGGGTACGATGGGGCAGTTGGAGTTGCAGGAGGGTACGATGGGGCAGTTGGAGTTGCAGGAGGGTAGGATGGGGGCAGTTGGAGTTGCAGGAGGGTAGGATGGGGCAGTTGGAGTTGCAGGAGGGTAGGATGGGGGCAGTTGGAGTTGCAGGAGGGTAGGATGGGGGCAGTTGGAGTTGCAGGAGGGTAGGATGGGGGCAGTTGGAGTTGCAGGAGGGTACGGTGGGGCAGTTGGAGTTGCAGGAGGGTACGATGGGGCAGTTGGAGTTGCAGGAGGGTAGGATGGGGCAGTTGGAGTTGCAGGAGGGTAGGATGGGGCAGTTGGAGTTGCAGGAGGGTAGGATGGGGCAGTTGGAGTTGCAGGAGGGTACGATGGGGCAGTTGGAGTTGCAGGAGGGTACGATGGGGCAGTTGGAGTTGCAGGAGGGTAGGATGGGGCAGTTGGAGTTGCAGGAGAGTAGGATGGGGGCAGTTGGAGTTGCAGCTCGTGTGGGGGCAGTGATGAATGCCTCAGGTCCTTTGGAAGGTGCCAAAAGAGGCACGGGGGGGGAAGTTGTAGCTGTACGTAGACAACAATGGCAGGAGAGTAGGAAGGTCGAGGAATGCTGTTGGGTAACAAAAACAAATTAACAAAAGGAATTGTCTATCAATTTGGCAACGCGATGTCATTAAATATTAGTGGAAGTTGACATGCACATTGTTTGCAGCTATTACTGAAGGAGAAAAGCCACCCTATTCAGTACTGAACTGTAGTTAACCCCTGGCTCGAGGCAGTTACAACATTTGATTAATGACAAGTTACGTCGTCAACAGACTTGAACTATACTTATCCCCGACTGCAGAAAACAATTCCTGTACATTTGAAGATTAAAATGAACCAGATTTTGAAAGCAAATTATTGAAGTTGAAGAAATATTAGATTTTAACTTTTAATGCAAACAGCCCTTCTAAAGTTGAAGAGAAAGCATTTTTCCCTCATAGCTGTTGTGCAGGCTGAACATCCTCACTTAGAACTGGGAGGTGCAGTGTTTTTCCCCTCTCGCTCTGATCATGTCCTGGCACTGTGGATTCCAGGGAGGAAAAGGGAAGAATAATTTCCACTATCAACTTAACAGGCCAGATCCATTTCTTTGTCTTGAGCGGAAATCCCAACCAGAAATGAATGGTGTTACTCCAGCAGCTGATAATTAGAGATATTCAGGATCAAACACGCGTTGCTGACTGCATTATTCCACCTAAAACCTGGATTCAAATTCAGCCTAGAGTGCCAAGATGGAAGTCTCAAACTTAGGAACCTTTCAGTTTAGCCTTTTCAACCTGGATCCTTGCTGAATGCAGGTCGACAACACAGACAGCAAATAGCACAACTGTCAGTCTTACTCAGAGACCGATGGGTGAAGGTAAAAATTGGAAGTGACACAATGAGGTGACCTGCGTTCTGAATTGAGCCACGCTGACGTTTCATCCTGCAACCTGCACAACGTCTGACCTTGAATTCATTTGATACTAAAAAGTAGACAATGCCTCCATCCCCCAGCATTAGCTTCTCTTTATTAATTAGCACAACTCATAAGAACGAAGAAATAGGAGTAGCAGCCCCTCGATCCTGCTGCACCATTCAATACGATAGTGGCTGATCTTTTGGTTAGGCTACACTTACCCACTCCCTTCTCATATCTCTCGAGTCCCTGAGAGACGTGTGGGGCTTGCACCCTCAGTGCTTTGCCTGCAGTGTCAACAATCACAGTCATCCTTGAAAGGGAGCTGCTCAGGAAAAGGTAATTAGATGTTTGTTTTGAAAAAAAGATTTTTTGATGAGGCCAATTGGAGACTCAACGCCAGCCCGCTTGCATTCCTAAGTTCTGTTGCTGTGTTACCCATTTTTTTCAAATGTGTGGTAATTTTCAATATTTCCACACAATCGCTTACACTCGGTCTTTAATGCAGAACAAGTCCTGCGCAGTATCTTCCAGGCTACTGTCTGGCCACATGGGATCAGTTTAATGGGGTCATTGCTGCCAAGAAGCCCCATTAAGTAGGCCAGCTGAGTGTATAAGCTGACCATCTGACATTAGCAGACTGCAGCAGGCACAGCTCTAACTTTCAGGTTATTGTTTCTTCTTAGATTTCTCCCAACAAAGGAACTAGTTTCACCCCAGCAGCTTTCTGTAACCTCACGTCCAACAGTGGTGATGTCACTTCCGCCCAAGTCTCCTGTAATTTGTCCAGCCAGAGTTGGCAAACCTATCAAAATAATGGGGTAGGGAATTCTAACGAGTCAAAACAATTTGAAAGAAGAGGAGTTCTAAATGATTGCTGCCTTATCCTGAGACTGTGTCCTTATGTTTTAGATTCCCAGCCCGGGGACACAATCTCTCAATATCTACCCCGTCAAACCCTTAAAAAATCTTGTCTCTTTCCATGTGATCGCCTCTCATTCTTCTAAACTCGAGATATTACAAGTCTGGTTTTCTCAGCCACTCGACACAGGACAATTCCCTCATCCCAGGAACCAATCCAATGAACCCAATTCCCAAAGTAGAGGTACGCGGATGTATATGTCTGTTGCTGCCCAGCCTTACCTTGGGAACAGCTCTTGACATCCAGAGGTGGATAGAACGAATGGGTTTTTCCGAAGTTTGTTATAGGGTAAAGATTGAAAATGTACTGAACATTTTACCAAATTAATCTGAACTTGAGGCAAACGAGAGACTAAAGGTTCTTTACTGACTTAGGACTGCCATTTTTGGCATGGATCAGATGACCTCACCCCCAAGACAAAGCCAAAATAAGACGTTAAAAATAGTTTTCTTTTACCAAACTTAATTATGACATAATTACATTGTGAAAGCATGTTCTAAAAGCACAATGAAGTATTCACTATAACTGGCACAGAATAGAGTAACTTCCTGAGAATTAACATAGAGATTTATTTTAAATTGAGCCCTAAATTGATGGCCAAGACACCCAGTACAAAGACTGCTTTATTAAAAAAAGAAAATAAATGAAAATTTAATTCATGTCCACAGGTTGAAAATGAACTGGTGTTGACTTTTTCATTCCCAAACTATAATTTTCCAACTAAAGAATGGTTAATGACACTAAGAAAAAACAGAAATGAAGGCCTATTCTGCAGTGGAAATTGTACGTTAAGGATGATGTAACACACTTCAAAATATCCTGGCTTCAGCAAAGACCTGGTGTTTGAAATGAATGGGTTGGAAGTAAAGTCTGGCTGGATGAAATTCTAACCAATTTCTAACCCTAATGCCAAAAATACACTCAAGTGCTTGCTCTTAGCTGCTTTGGTATAATGTTGGTCAATCAATGGGGCTGTTATTTGCATTTCATGCCAGACATTTTGTTTTAATGTTGTTTTGCATCGGGTGTGATGCAGGGTCACGTGTCCCAATTGGCACCATTTTGGGGCTGCCTCCCGCACTCTCTGACCCTTCCTCTTGCCACCTCTCCAGCTTGCAGCAGCACAGTGGCACAATGGTTAGCCCTGCTGCCTCAGTGCCAGGGACCAATTCCCGGTTTGGTTCACTGTCCGTGCGGAGTCTGCACATTCTCCCCGTGTCTGCGTGGGTTTCCTTTGGGTGCTCTGGTTTCCTCCCACAGCCCGAAGGACGTGCTAGTTAGGTGCACTGGCCATGCTAAATTCTCCTTCAGTGTACCCGAACAGGAGCTGGAGTGTGGCATCTGGATGATTTTCACAGTAACTTCATTGCAGTGTAAATTAGTCACAAGCCTACTTGTGACTAATAAATAAATCAACTAAAAAAAAAACTTATCTCCGCAATTGACTGCTCACCTCCAGAGACCTTGCTCTCAGCTTGGTTTCGGGAGAGGGAAGCAGCGAGCGGGAGAGACAGGTGACTGGATGGATTGGGGAGCATGCTGTGCAGTGAACGGGAGGTACGGCCTGCACAACTGGCATTTGGGGCGGGGGGGGCGGGGGGGGGGGGGGGGGGGGGAGAGAACTGGCTAATAGGAGTGGTAAATAAAAAGAGCACATTTCTTTAAAAATAAAATTATATTTTATTTCATTTACAAATAATGCAATTTAGCAATTTACTGCATTTAAACTTCCCCACCTCTGAAAAAAGTTTTGGGAAAAGCTGTTTCCTTAAAAGTTCCTTGGAAGAACTGATTAGCCTTCATTAACATTTCAGGCACTGTACACTTTTCCCATCATCTGGAGGAACAACTGGAACAGGGAAAGAGGCAGTGGAGGATGGGAATGTGGGTGGGAACTTCATTGCTAATTGGTCAGGATATTGTATTTTTAATAGGTTAATATTCATGCTGCTGATTGGTCAGCACATGTTAACATCCATATTAAGTCTATGCATCAACTCGGGCAGAGTGGCAGCAGGAGGGGGGGGGGGCCACCGGCGGGGTGAAGAAGCTGCACTGCTACCGCCGCGGCACCGTGGCCCTGTGGGAGATCCACCACGACCAAAACCTGCTGATCCGCAAGTTGGCCTCCTAACGCCTGGTGTAGGAGATTGTCCAGGACTCCCATCAACCTGCACTCTCAGAGCCTGGCCCTCAAGGCCCTGCAGGAGACCAGCGAGGCTTACAGCGGGGACGGTTCGAGGACACCGACCTGTGCGCCATTCACGCCAAGCAGGTCACCATCATGCCCAACGACGTCCACCTGGCCCGGCTGATCAGGGCCTGAATCCTCTTGTCGCTGCACAAAAATATTTCAGTGGATTCCCTTTACAGATTAACACACCCCCACCAACCATTCGCCCTGTAACAACTACTTCCACTAAGGCAAGAGTCAGCTCCTATACATCAGTTCCAGCTTACACAAATTAGCCAAGTCAGCAGACACGCAGCTTTACTCCAGCCTGCATACCCACAGGGATGAATAATTTCTACCACTTGGTGGATTTCCAATGTTGGCATCTTAGAAGTCTACCAGTTTAAATAAATGTTCTGATCTTCGGGTTAGCCCACTATAGGGGGTTAAACAAAAACAATCCCAATTCAGCTGACAGTGAGTGAGTACTAACTGCAGCATTGCGACTGGAGGGACTGTGGGAGACTCAGAGTTGATTTGATCTATTGTCACATGTATCAGTATACAGTGAAAAGTATTGTTTCTTGCGCGCTTGTACTGACAAAGCATACTGTACATAGAGAAGGAAAGGAGAGTGTGCAGAATATAGTGTTACAGTCATAGCTAGGGTGTTGAGAAAGACCAACTTAATATAAAGTAGGTCCATTCAAAAGTCTGATGGCAGCAGGGAAGTTGTCGGTTGGCACGTAACCTCAAATTTATGTATCTTTTTCCCAAAAGAAGAAGGTGGAAGAGAGAAAGTCCATTGTGCTGCTCCTCCGATCTCAGATTCGGTCGCTCCCTGATCACTGCTCCAGCTCTTCCAGTCAGGAGTGCCCCCTCCCTCCCAGCTCTTCCAGAGACAGGACCTATGATTAGAGGAACAGCAAGGGCAGGAGGTAGGGAATGTGCGATAACCGAAGGAAGAGGAGCAGTTATTCCCGCTGGTCCCACTGTTTCCATGCAGCAGGCTTTCGGCAGCACCACCAATCACTCGGAGTAGATGCTTGATGACCAGCCTGACCCGTTCAAAATCCTCTGGAGCACTGAAGATCCGAAACCCAGAGTGGGGCTGGGGGGGATGGGTAGCTGCACCAGAGAGAGGGGCTGGGAAGGGGGAGGGCCCTGTCCCAGGGTGACCATTACTCCGATAAAAGCAAAATACTGCGGATGCTGCAATCTGAAACAAAAACAGAAAATGCTAGAAATTCTCAGCAGGTCTGACAGCATCTGTGGAGAGAGAACAGAGCCAAAGGTTCGAGTCTGGATGACACTTCATCAGCTCTGACAAAGGGTCATCCAGACTCAAAACATTGGCTCTATTCTCTCTCCATAGATGCTGTCAGACCTGCTGAGAATTTCCAGCATTTTCTGCTTTTGTTGTGACCATTACTCTGGATGCACAAGGCTCTCTGTGTTCGAGTGGGAACCCAGCCTGAGGTTGTAATGGCAACACCCGGTGACTCTTCTCCCAGTTTAAGGGGATACCATATGATGCAAGAGCAGGTGCAGGCTATTCGGCCCATCAAGTGTGCGCCGTTATTCAATGAGATCATGACTGATCTGATATAATCCTTAACTCCACTTTCCCACATGGGATACTACGTTGTGTCTTGTGAGCATGGCACTGCGATTGCCCTAGTGAGATTTAAAATTGTACGCGAGAGATAATACTCGATAGGAAACTATGACTGCCGGCATTGCCATGGCGTTGTACCACAACGACACTTGAATATGTCGGTGATTGGATGAATCTTGATCGCAGCTTAGTTCTGTGAGTTCAACAAAGATAAGCAACTGAAGCTGGGAAATTCCTGACTCATGGCATCACTGGATTGTTTACTAAGCCTTTGGGATGTTGACTGCTATGTTTAAGTAAATAAACCTGTGGCAGTGGTGGATGGGGAGGCAACACCATGCAGAAATTCATTTGGTCTGTTGCTGATATAAACAGCTTCTTATCCCTGTCTGATTTCATCAGCAGGTAGTTGGAATTTGAGATGAATCTGATCTTAGGTTATTATTGTAAATTGGGAACTGGGAATTGTATTTAGAATTCAAACTTGAGAAAATATACCGAGGTACTAAGGAAGAATGGCATCCTGAACTCCTCATGTGAACTGCTGCGAATGATTGAGACTGAATTACTTTGTCTTAGAGGTGACGAACGGAGAATTTTCAGATGGCAACCTCAGCTCATTTTTAACACCTTGCTGCCTTACTGAAACTTTGTATGGTGTGTATAATCTCAAGCTCTGTATGAAATTCATCCTCTATTACAGGCTTGCCCAATCCTTGGGCCACATCTGGCCTGTCATGCCAAACCCCAGGTGTTCAACATGCTGGCAGGTGGAATGGAGTGGAAGATTCTGGAATGAGCTGCTCCTCCGATCTCAAGCCATTTTTCTCCTGTGTTTGCTATCTGCAGGAAGTGTGGGACAGAACTTGTCTCACACACATTTTCAAATGATTGCTTTGATATTGCTTCATTTTTGCTCAGCAAGCTAGTTCTTCATACCTCAACACTTTGTAATTCATGTTGTGCCAAACTTCATCTTTCCAAATTTTGCTCATCAGCCCCTCCAGTGAGAAAAGAATTGAAATGTAGTCCTTGCATGAGAAGGTTCAATAAACCTGCCCTTTCACACGTACTCACTGCATGAAAAGCTGAAATGCTGAGGTCACTTTGATGAATTGATACAGATGCTTTGGTCCAGTCCTGATGGCAACAGAAGGTAAACAGAGGAAAAACTAATGTTTCTACTCACACGCAGTCTAATAATTTCTCACATTTGCAATGCGATAGAAGCATTTGCATTTCACCACAGATCATAAAAAATGCGATAATTTTTTGGCCCCTCGTGCTGGAGTTACTTTGCTGCTTTGCATTATAATGAGCATGTGATTCCTCGTCACCCAAAACGTTCAGACTCTGCGTCTTTGGCCACTCATCCCCAAAAAACCATCATGCAATAAACCAAGAATTGACAACATACATTGAGATTGGGGACAAGTCTGCATTGGGGAAAACAGTCTGCAGCCTACATACTAAACTCAAAGAACATTAAACATACTTCAGACACAGTGAACAGGACAAGTCAGCTATCGGCAAAAACACTCAGCTTAATAATTACCACATCCAATGGCTCACCTCTAAGTTTATCTCACATATCACATACTGGCTTGCAAGACATGTCAGGAAGGAGGCTCTTAAAATCTGCTAACATCACAAAATACCCCAAGACAGTGACCTTCTCATCGGTGCCATCAGACTAGCCTTAAAAGTTATAACTATTTACTAGTCACAAGTAGGCTTATATTAACACTGCAATGAAGTTATTGTGAAAATTCCCTAGTCACCACACTCCGGTGCCTATTCGGGTACACTGAGGGAGAATTTAGCATGGCCAATGCACTTAACCAGCACATCTTTGGACAGTGGGAGGAAACCGGAGCACCCGGAGGAAACCCACGCAGACACGAGAGAACATGCAGACTCAGCACAGACAGTGACCCGAGACTGGAATTGAACTCGGGTCCCTGGTGCTGTGAGGCAGCAATGCTAAACACTGTGCCGCCACATACTACCATCCATACTATACAGTTGATCAATCAGCAGCCAGAATGCTAACATGTGACGACCAATCAGCAGTAAGAATTATCAAGTGGTCGATTACAAACACATTAGCCTGACCAATCAGCAGTAAGATCCACCACATTCCCTTCCTCCACTATCTGTATCTTTCACGTGATTCAGTTGTTCCACTGGGTGACGGGTAGAGAGGGTACACTGCCTGAAACGTCAACACCTATCTGTTCTTCCAGGGAGCTTTTATGGTAACAACTGCTCTTATACAGAGCAAAATGTTTGACGATGTAATTGTAAATTTGCCTGCCTCATTCTTACCGCTCTCACCATGAAAACCTTCCAACAGCTCCTAACTATGCTCGGCTGCAGAAAAAGCCAAAAGGCAGTCACTGAAAGACAACACACACAAATCCCATCTTTCTTTCAAATGTAGATAGTTTGAAGTGAATCAGAATGCCACTTGATGCCAGCAACAAATTGTTAAACTACACCTAATGAAATCAGTCACATTCCGTGCAGACAGTTATCAATGGCAGCCATTGTTCTGTGGGCAACTACAAATTGCAAGGTTCAGGAGAAAGTTTCTGGCCAATCTGTCAATCAAACCATTAGACTGCACAGCCTGATCACATCGAAAAAAACATGGAGGAACTGTGAAATTAAAACTATTAAAATAGAAAATGAGCCCTACCCCTATGTTTTGCACATGTTGGTAGTCTCATTTCCTCTTATTTTATAAACAAAGCCATCATCGCCTACCCACTTTGACAATTGTACAGAAGCAATTTTATAAATTGAAAATATAATTGCAGGAAAATGTAAGATGCATGGAGGTAATTAACTGTGCAGGTCACAAACTGGAATTGAGCGAAGACAGAAACCCAAGCCCATAAATATCTGCTCTATCCCCTGAAAATCCTGGCACTTCAGATCCAAGCATCCCTGTTCATTGTTTGTCTCAGGATGAATGCAAAATTCTTACCTGCCTGGGTAGAAGCACACTTCAGTTTGCAACTTGGAAATAGCACTTACCAATGAGGTTTAGAACTGGAACAGTTTAAGGCACTGTATTATTTTGAACGCAAATCTAAACTTACATATAAGCATACACACTTTTGATGTATTGATCGAAGGTTTTAACGATCAATTCAACAATGAAAAATATAACTGCTGCTGTTTATAGGCTGTATTTGTCACACATTCACAGTAAATAGCAAATAATCTTAGTCAATAAACAACATGTTGTTAATTTTATACATTTTATATCAAACAGCAGACTGACATTTATCACCCGAGATCAGTTTTGCCTCACTGAATCTTTACAGTGCAGGAGGAGGCCATTCAGCCTATTGAGCCTGCACTGGCTCTCTGAAAAAGCATTCTACCCAGTCCCACTCCCCTGCCTTATCACTGTAACCTTGCACATCTCTCTTTTCAGACAGCAATCCAACTCCCTTTAGAATACCTCGATCAAATCTGCCTCCATCATCCTCTCTCAAAATTTGTTCCGGATTCTAACCACACACTGGGTCAAAACATTTTGCACATCACTTCTACTCCTTTTGCCCAAGAATTTGAATCTGTGCCCTCGACTTTGAGTGACTGTGCGGAGTTTGCATGGTTCTGCTCGTGTCTGCGTGGGTTTCCTCCCACCGTCCAAAGATGTGCAGGTTAGGTTGATTGGCCATGCTAAATTGCCCCTTAGTGTCAGGAGGTTAGGAGGGTAAATAAGTGGGGTTATGGGGATAGAGTCTCAGTGGGATTGTGATTGGTGCATCCTCGATGGGCTGAATGGCCTCTTTCTGCACTGTAGGGATTCTAGGCAGCTCCCTATGATGTTAGGAGCACACCAACTGCACCATCAATAGCACCCATCCCATTTCCTTCTAACTTGAACAGGGCCATTCACGTCTCTACTTGAAGCTTCTCTGTATCGTATGATTGAGATCAGGAATTCAATAAAGGATTGAATAAATCCTAGAAAGCTTTCAGTTCCCCACATACAATCCTGCTGAGTATTGAGCTGTCTTGGTTGAGATCAATTGACACAGCACAGATAGAGATGTGCCCTGATCCAAACAGCATAGTTGAACACTAGGGCTGGAATTTCTACAGCCCCCATGCCCCCAATAGGCTTTCCCACGGTGGAGGCGGCTCTTCCAGTCCTGCCAAAGGCATTTTGCGTGGCTTGCCTGTCCCACTGCGAGGGTCGACTTCAGCAAGACTGGAAGATCCCGCCAAAGGGACACAAAATCCCACCCTATGCATCCAGTAAGACATCAGGGAGCTTAGATGTTTTTAGTTAAACATGGGACCTCTCTTCTGTGTACTTCAGACCAGAATAGACTAAAGGTAGCAGGACAAATCTCTCGCATTGCCCAAAGTGAAACTGGAAAATACTGTTGTGATTAGGGTGACACAGCGGTCCTGCTGCCACACAGCACGAGGAACCTGGGTTTGATTCCCGGCTTTGGTGACTGTCTGTGTGGAGTTGAGTTTGCATATTCTCTCCACAGGTTTCCTCCGGGTGCTCCGGTTTCCTCCCACACTCCAAAGATGTGTGGGATTAGGTGGATTGGCCATGCTGAATTGCTCCTTAGTGTCAGGGGATTAGCTGGATAAATAAATGGGGTTACGGGAATAGGGCCTGGGCAGAATTGCTATTGGTGAAGGCTTGATGGGCCGAATGGCCTCTTGCTGCACTGTAGGGATTCTATGATTCAACCACTAAAAGCGTTAGATATTTGTTTGTGATAAAGGGCAGGGAATTACTAAAACTACAATCCACTTGGTCAGGAAGAGAGAGAGGAGTGCATACATCTAGAAAACTGGTTTTCATCCATTACTTACAAGGTCAGCTGTGGGTAATTAAAAGGAAAAATTGCAAATTTTCTTATTAGATTGGAAGATTCAAACTGGAAACTTCATTTTCGGAACGAAGCGATAGCAGTTGGCTCCCAAATCATGGAATAAATGACCCGAAAGCCTATTCCGAGATCCCCTGTGTATTGTGTCGAGCACTGCATCAAGGAAAATATTTGGGAGGTGTGATGTATTTTAACTTTGCATCCAGTTGAATACGTTAACTCCAGGAGCACAGTAATAAACCAAAGGCGTTTTTGCAACAATTTAGTAATTCCATGATCATTATTACTCCCACTGAATTTTTAACCCAAATTAATCAATTAAAATTAAAATTCTCCCAGCTGCTATGGCAGGATTTGAGCCCATGTGAAATGATTCATTTTTTTAGGAAGGGGAGGAAAGGAAAAACAAAAGGGTGCAACGAATGGGCACAGATTTAAGATCGTTCATAAAATAAGCAATAGTGAGGGGAGAAAATACTGTTGATGCAGCGAATGGTTAGGGTTTGGAGTGCGCTGCTTATGAGTGTGGTGGAGACAGGTTCAATCAAGGCATTCAAGAAGGAATTGGATGATTTTTTGAACGGAAACAAGGTACAGGATCATGGGGTGGGGGGTGTTAAATATAAAATCCCAAAGCAACTACGTGTACAGTACTCTTCTATTACAACTCATCTTTTCTCTTTCCTTCCTTGTTGCAGCTGATAATTTGCAGATCTGCTTCTTTTCACCCTATAATTCAACTCCAAGGGGACATTACCCTAGCCCAGAGGTCAGGCTAATTATAGCACTCCTAACTGGTGTCCTAACTGAGATTTACTAACTCTGCAGAGAATTCAACATGGGCTCTCTCTGCTTTGCCGTGGCTTTGAACACATTTTTATATATATAAGCAGCATTCTTCACGGCTGGTCAGCTTCCCTCAAATAAACCAAATATTACAGCAATTCTTTGTGCCTGCTATTAGCCAAACCGCGTTGCAATTTTCTTCTACTACCACAAGAGCAGAAGCAAAGCTATCTTCAAATTCCAAGGGCAATAAACGAAACGTCTCGTGGGTAAAGTCTCATTTAGGGAGCTGCAAAATGCAGCTTGTGCAATTATTCTGACCCAGCGTCTGAGCAGGTGGTGATGGAACTGCACTGAGTGAAACCCGAATGTCAACTCAGCGGGTCAGAATCTGTGATTGCAGCAGACTTGGCAGCAACTAAATGTGACTGCGTAGTGGGTATAATGTGCACCAGCATGATGTGCAATCGCAATCCTGTTCAAAAGGACAACGTACAAATGTAAAAAAAAAACCAGACAATGTTATCATCAGTGGAAATAAGGAAATGGTGGATTAATACTCAGCGTCAGTATTTGCAGCAGAGAGAGAGGTCAGCATGCCAGAAATCCCAAGGAAGCGAACACCGAATCAGGTATAGTGACTCACTAAAATTAATGCAAGCAAAATCAACAGCATTAATGAAAATATTGGCACTAAAGAGTGGTAAATCCCCAGACCAAGTGTTTCACATTCCAGGGGTTTAAAGACAGTAGGTGAGAGCATTGCAAATGCTCCAACTATGGATCTTCCAAAACATCGTTCACTTCAAGACCATTCCTTTAAATTGGAAAACTGTACATGGTGGATGGCAGGAGAGAAATGGTAAAATAGAGTATCCTGGATAGCTTTCCCCACCCAAGCACTCTGCTGTAAATCCTTTAGTGACAAAGTTAGCAACTAGCCAGCAGTGCACCAAGGATACAGCCTAGGCCTGTCGATGTCAGAGAAGTATGTGGCCATGAATTTAAGTGAGGTACGAGGAAAACTAATAGTGGCGTCACCCATTTTGATAACTCCGACCTGAATACACTGAGGAGGAAATTGATTGCTGTTATTACAGCCCATTTCCTCAACTCAATGCTAAAACCCATATAGCCTTGCTAAAAAATCTCTTTTTACAACTTCCCCAGCCCCCCAACCACCCCACACCAAATCCTTCTCCCCATCTCAGACACAAGCCCCTTCAGGGCAGTTACACTTCTGGGCAGTACAGTGGTTAGCACTGCTGGCTCACAGTGCCAGGGGCCCGGGTTCGATTCCCGGCTTGAGTCACTGTGCGGAGTCTGCATGTTCTCCCAGTGTTTCATCTGGGTGATCCGGTTTCCTCCCACAGTCTGGTTAGGTGCAATGGCCATGGTAAATTCTCTCAGTGTACCCAAACAGGCGCCAGAGTGTGGTGACTAGGGGATTTTCACAGTAACTTCATTGCAGTGTTAATGTTAGCCTACTTGTGACAATAATAAACAAACTTTAAACAAGGACAAAACTGCTGCTTTCCTCCCAAACGCACGCTGCTGGGACCAACCAACTCACAGACCCTCCTGAAAATGTTGAGAATCTCTCTTCTAGAAGGCTTCAAATGACTACCATTATCTGACTTGATAAACTTTGCCTCAAGGAGCACAATTGCCCCAAGACCTCAGAGAATCTGAGCTTCTTCTGTAAACCCTGTGGTGTCTGTACTGCCCCTGATCACCTTATGTATACGTGCTGATCCCACCATAGCACATCATCACTTATGTGGATGATGATGGGCTTCCGCTTCTGATGTATTATCAAATATATTCAAACGTGTCTCCCATCCTGATCTCGTCAGTGCAAAATGTAAGCAAAAGCTGCATCAACACAAAAATTCTCTGCCAAATGTTTTCTGGGGGAACCAGACCCAGCTGTAATACCTGAACTTTAATTCAGATGGAGCAACCACAAGTTAAAATCCTCATTTGAACCTCAATCTTACCTCATTGTGCAACAGGAATCCCATGCTGCATATGCCCAATTTAAGGTAAAAAGAAGTCAATGTCTCATAAGGATATTAACTGCTGCGATCAGTATCCGCCCACCTGCACCATGAATGATTTCAAAAGGAAACATTGGATGGGCACTGGAGGGAAGTAAACTTTCAGGGCTAGAATGGGGGAATGGAATTGCTCTCCATAGAGTCAGCATGGATTTGATGGGTTCAATGGCCTTCTTCTGCAACCCTATAGCTTACAAATTAAGATCACAACATGCGCGTGTAAATGCTTCCATTAGACCCGCAAATCAGTGCTGCTGGAGCTGGAGGAGTTGCAATGTCAAATTTAGATTTTTTTAAAAAACCTACCCACTCATTTCTAACCATGCATTCACAACCTGTTCTCGAGATCAAAATTCAACTCTACATTACCCAATGGAATCATCAATAGTAATCTCTGCAATCCTCACGAGAAACTGACTGGAAAAAAAATTTGATACTACGTCTGAAAATTTATTGCAGCAATATATCTTTTCCATTGCAATATCATTGCAGATATATATTCAAATATTCAGTCACACTGAAGTAGATTCTCTAGCTTCATGACAAGCTCAGCTATAACACAAAATACAGCAACGGTAGTGAATTATTAATGACTTTTACTTAAGACAACGCAGAGGCATAACAATAAAGTAGTGAAACATGCTCTCTCCTGAAAGAGAAAAAATTCTAATTCTGGGAATAAATTTTCCATTTCGTTCGATATTTGAACTGACATAACTGATATGGAGTGGAGAGGGGGACAAGGGCGAGGGGGGAGTGGAGAGGGGGACAAGGGCGAGGGGGGAGTGGAGAGGGGGACAAGGGCGAGGGGGGAGTGGAGAGGGGGACAAGGGCGAGGGGGGAGTGGAGAGGGGGACAAGGGCGAGGGGGGAGTGGAGAGGGGGACAAGGGCGAGGGGGGAGTGGAGAGGGGGACAAGGGCGAGGGGGGAGTGGAGAGGGGGACAAGGGCGAGGGGGGAGTGGAGAGGGGGACAAGGGCGAGGGGGGAGTGGAGAGGGGGACAAGGGCGAGGGGGGAGTGGAGAGGGGGACAAGGGCGAGGGGGGAGTGGAGAGGGGGACAAGGGCGAGGGGGGAGTGGAGAGGGGGACAAGGGCGAGGGGGGAGTGGAGAGGGGGACAAGGGCGAGGGGGGAGTGGAGAGGGGGACAAGGGCGAGGGGGGAGTGGAGAGGGGGACAAGGGCGAGGGGGGAGTGGAGAGGGGGACAAGGGCGAGGGGGGAGTGGAGAGGGGGACAAGGGCGAGGGGGGAGTGGAGAGGGGGACAAGGGCGAGGGGGGAGTGGAGAGGGGGACAAGGGCGAGGGGGGAGTGGAGAGGGGGACAAGGGCGAGGGGGGAGTGGAGAGGGGGACAAGGGCGAGGGGGGAGTGGAGAGGGGGACAAGGGCGAGGGGGGAGTGGAGAGGGGGACAAGGGCGAGGGGGGAGTGGAGAGGGGGACAAGGGCGAGGGGGGAGTGGAGAGGGGGACAAGGGCGAGGGGGGAGTGGAGAGGGGGACAAGGGCGAGGGGGGAGTGGAGAGGGGGACAAGGGCGAGGGGGGAGTGGAGAGGGGGACAAGGGCGAGGGGGGAGTGGAGAGGGGGACAAGGGCGAGGGGGGAGTGGAGAGGGGGACAAGGGCGAGGGGGGAGTGGAGAGGGGGACAAGGGCGAGGGGGGAGTGGAGAGGGGGACAAGGGCGAGGGGGGAGTGGAGAGGGGGACAAGGGCGAGGGGGGAGTGGAGAGGGGGACAAGGGCGAGGGGGGAGTGGAGAGGGGGACAAGGGCGAGGGGGGAGTGGAGAGGGGGACAAGGGCGAGGGGGGAGTGGAGAGGGGGACATGGGCGAGGGGGGAGTGGAGAGGGGGACAAGGGCGAGGGGGGAGTGGAGAGGGGGACAAGGGCGAGGGGGGAGTGGAGAGGGGGACAAGGGCGAGGGGGGAGTGGAGAGGGGGACAAGGGCGAGGGGGGAGTGGAGAGGGGGACAAGGGCGAGGGGGGAGTGGAGAGGGGGACAA
Source organism: Mustelus asterias (assembly GCF_964213995.1). Taxonomy (NCBI): domain Eukaryota; kingdom Metazoa; phylum Chordata; class Chondrichthyes; order Carcharhiniformes; family Triakidae; genus Mustelus; species Mustelus asterias. Next base: position 63,322,448 of record NC_135806.1, read on the forward strand.
GGGCGAGGGGGGAGTGGAGAGGGGGACAAGGGCGAGGGGGGAGTGGAGAGGGGGACAAGGGCGAGGGGGGAGTGGAGAGGGGGGGACAAGGGCGAGGGGGGAGTGGAGAGGGGGGGGACAAGGGCGAGGGGGGAGTGGAGAGGGGGGGACAAGGGTGAGGGGGAGTGGAGAGGGGGGGACAAGGGCGAGGGGGGAGTGGAGAGGGGGGACAAGGGCGAGGGGGGAGTGGAGAGGGGGGGACAAGGGCGAGGGGGGAGTGGAGAAGGGGGGACAAGGGCGAGGGGGGAGTGGAGAGGGGGGACAAGGGCGAGTGGGGAGTGGAGAGGGGGGGACAAGGGCGAGGGGGGAGTGGAGAAGGGGGGACAAGGGCGAGGGGGGAGTGGAGAAGGGGGACAAGGGTGAGGGGGGAGTGGAGAGGGGGACAAGGGCGAGGGGGGAGTGGAGAGGGGGACAAGGGCGAGGGGGGAGTGGAGAGGGGGACAAGGGCGAGGGGGGAGTGGAGAGGGGGACAAGGGCGAGGGGGGAGTGGAGAGGGGGACAAGGGCGAGGGGGGAGTGGAGAGGGGGACAAGGGCGAGGGGGGAGTGGAGAGGGGGACAAGGGCGAGGGGGGAGTGGAGAGGGGGACAAGGGCGAGGGGGGAGTGGAGAGGGGGACAAGGGCGAGGGGGGAGTGGAGAGTGGGACAAGGGCGAGGGGGGAGTGGAGAGGGGGACAAGGGCGAGGGGGGAGTGGAGAGGGGGACAAGGGCGAGGGGGGAGTGGAGAGGGGGACAAGGGCGAGGGGGGAGTGGAGAGGGGGACAAGGGCGAGGGGGGAGTGGAGAGGGGGACAAGGGCGAGGGGGGAGTGGAGAGGGGGACAAGGGCGAGGGGGGAGTGGAGAGGGGGACAAGGGCGAGGGGGGAGTGGAGAGGGGGACAAGGGCGAGGGGGGAGTGGAGAGGGGGACAAGGGCGAGGGGGGAGTGGAGAGGGGGACAAGGGCGAGGGGGGAGTGGAGAGGGGGACAAGGGCGAGGGGGGAGTGGAGAGGGGGACAAGGGCGAGGGGGGAGTGGAGAGGGGGACAAGGGCGAGGGGGGAGTGGAGAGGGGGACATGGGCGAGGGGGGAGTGGAGAGGGGGACAAGGGCGAGGGGGGAGTGGAGAGGGGGGGACAAGGGCGTGGGGGGAGTGGAGAGGGGGGGGACAAGGGCGAGGGGGGAGTGGAGAGGGGGGGACAAGGGTTAGGGGGAGTGGAGAGGGGGGGACAAGGGTTAGGGGGAGTGGAGAGGGGGGGACAAGGGCGAGGGGGGAGTGGAGAGGGGGGACAAGGGCGAGGGGGGAGTGGAGAGGGGGGGACAAGGGCGAGGGGGGAGTGGAGAAGGGGGGACAAGGGCGAGGGGGGAGTGGAGAGGGGGGACAAGGGCGAGTGGGGAGTGGAGAGGGGGGGACAAGGGCGAGGGGGGAGTGGAGAAGGGGGGACAAGGGCGAGGGGGGAGTGGAGAAGGGGGGACAAGGGCGAGGGGGGAGTGGAGAGGGGGGGACAAGGGCGAGGGGGGAGTGGAGAGGGGGGACAAGGGCAAGGGGGGAGTGGAGAGGGGGGACAAGGGCGAGGGGGGACAAGGGCGAGGGGGGACAAGGGCGAGGGGGGAGTGGAGAGGGGGGACAAGGGCGAGGGGGGAGTGGAGAGGGGGGGACAAGGGCGAGGGGGGAGTGGAGAGGGGGGACAAGGGCGAGGGGGGAGTGGAGAGGGGGGGACAAGGGCGAGGGGGGAGTGGAGAGGGGGGACAAGAGCGAGGGGGGAGTGGAGAGGGGGGGACAAGGGCGAGGGGGGAGTGGAGAAGGGGGGACAAGGGCGAGGGGGGAGTGGAGAGGGGGGGACAAGGGCGAGGAGAGAGTGGAGAAGGGGGGACAAGGGCGAGGGGGGAGTGGAGAGGGGGGGACAAGGGCGAGGGGGTAGTGGAGAGGGGGGACAAGGGCGAGGGGGGAGTGGAGAGGGGGGACAAGGGCGAGGGGGGAGTGGAGAGGGGGGACAAGGGCGAGGGGGGAGTGGAGAGGGGGGGACAAGGGCGAGGGGGGAGTGGAGAAGGGGGGACAAGGGCGAGGGGAGAGTGGAGAAGGGGGGACAAGGGCGAGGGGAGAGTGGAGAAGGGCGGACAAGGGCGAGGGGGGAGTGGAGAGGGGGGACAAGGGCGAGGGGGGAGTGGAGAGGGGGGGACAAGGGCGAGGGGGGAGTGGAGAGGGGGGCAAGGGCGAGGGGGGAGTGGAGAGGGGGGACAAGGGCGAGGGGGGAGTGGAGAAGGGGGGACAAGGGCAAGGGGGGAGTGGAGAAGGGGGGACAAGGGCAAGGGGGGAGTGGAGAGGGGGGGACAAGGGCGAGGGGGAGAACGGCTAAGGGGGGTGGAGAGAAGAATGTCAGAAGAAAAAGGACAAGTCAGGTATTTCATAGACTCAAAAAACAAAATCGCAAAGTGAAATTTGCCCTGCAAGTTATAACTGTGATGTTAAATATTGCTAGACATTCTGCAGCTGAAGTGTAGCTATCCTTTTATCTGTAGTTAAATATTACAAAGACAAAGATAGTCGGTTAAACTATTCGATGAAAAGAGGCCATTTGGCCCACATGACTTTGCCAGCTCTTTGTTGAAGCAATCTAAAATGAGTTCCATTGTCCTTCTCTCTCTTGTGGAGTATCTGCTGAACATTAAAACTGTATTGTTTAGTAAAAAAAATGACGGTGGAAATACAGTTATTTTCCACAGGGATGGTAATATTTTCTGTTAATTTGCAAATGTTCAAAATGATTCCAAAGCAGTTGTTCACGAGTCTCGCCACATCTAGCTTCTCTAACAAAATATCTTCATTTCTGAGCAAACGCTGGTAATCAAGTCTAACCAATAATCCTATTCTGGCAGGAATTCCACAGCTTGCAACTTTGCAGAGTTAGTGTTGGATAAAATCTAAAGCTAGCAAGTAAAGCGCTGAAAAGAGCTAATTGCAATTCCAGTTCATGAAATCCGCCACCAGAAAATACAGCATTGATGGAACCGGAAGATCTGGCTACACAAAATGAGAAAGAGTCAGGGAGCGCCGAAAATTCACTCCTTAAAAGTGGTAGCAAGGAACAGCAATGGGGAACTGGGAATCTGGAAAGAGAATTGCTAGTTTGAAGTGTATGGAATCCTGCACCACGAGGCAGCAGCATCCATCCACAAACCACTGTATTGTGAAGCGAAAGCGTCAGGCGAGGAACTTACTGCTTCAAATGAAACTGAGCTGTAAATAAGGCAAATTATGAGATTTTCAGAATAAAAGTGTTTTGACCATTCAACTGCAAAAACTAGCCACATCTACAGGGGGGGGGGGGCTCATCCTCGTATCATTCTGCACTGCTTTCAGCTCAACTCTTGTACATTGGGAGAAATGGGCATGCAGGTAATTCCAATACAAGTAGGGAATTGGTAATGGTAAGACATGATTTCCTAAATCACCTTGATCTTAGAGGTCAGTGTGTTTATTACCACCATTCTAAATACATGGACAAACTAGGAGTTAATGCAATAAAATAGGTTGAGATTGCAACTTTTTGAAATAAAGCAGCTTGGATATTAACTATCGCAGCTGAAAGCACAAGAGGCCAAAATGGCAACATTTATCTCCCATTCTTTTGTAGGCGGAAATAGGAAATCTTTAGCCATTACCCAGTAGGAGCTTGAAACAGGGGGTTGACATAAATGGGTCTTTTTCTAGTTGGCAGGATGTGATGATGATTGGTGTGCTGGGGTCTCAACATTTTACAATTTATATAAATGACTTGGATGAAAGACGGAAGGTATGGTTGCTAATGGCACAAAGATAGGTGGAAAGTAAAGTTTAAAGAGGACGTAAGGAGGCTACACAGGGACATAAAGTGATTGAGCAAAAATATGGCAAATGAAGTATTGTGGGCAAATGTGAAATAATCCATTTTGGCAGTAAAAATAAAAACTTATCATCTAAATGGTGAGCGATTGCAGAGCTCTGGGGCACAGAGGGATCTGGGTGTTCTAGTGCATGAATCACAAAGGAGTAGTATATAGGTGCAGCAAGTAATTAGAAAAGCTGATAACATTCTATCATTCATTGTGAGGGGAATCGATTTAAAAGTAGCGCAGTTAAGCTTCAGTTGTACAGGGCATTGGTGAGACCACATCTGGAGTACTATTTACAGTATTAATCTATTTGAGGAAAGATGTAAATGCATTAAAAACAGTTCAGAGAAGGTTTACTGGACTAGTACCAGGAATGGGCAGGTTGTCTTATGAAGAGTTGTTGGAGAGGTTTGTATCGACTAGAGTTTAAAAGGTTAAAAAGTGACTTGATCGAAACCTTTAAAATCTGGAGGGCTACTGACAGAGTGAGCGTGGAGAGGATGTTTCCTCTTGTCGGAGAATCTAGGACTGGGGGGGGGGGGGGGGGGGGGGGGGGGTCACTTCTTAAAAATAATGGGTCACTCATTTAAGACAGAGATGGAGAGAAATGTTTTCTCTCCGAGGGTCGTGGGTCTCTGGAACTCGCTTCCTCAAAAGGCAGTGGAAGTAGAGTTTTTTGAATATTTTTAAGGCAGAGCTGGATAATTTCTTGATTAACAAGGGGGTGAAATGTTACCGGGGTCAGCAGGAATGCGGGGCTGAAGTTACAATCAGATCAGCCATGATCTTATTGAATAGCAGTGCAGGTTCAAGGGGCCGAATGGCCTGCTCCTAATTCATATGACAATGCAAAACAACTAGACACATTCAATGCCAAAGAAATTATGAACTCCCCAGTACTGAATCACGAGCAGAAGGTCAGAATTTGAATAAATCCTACTGCCGTATCAGTTAAATAAATACACTTAAAGTTGGGAATATCCAGTAGTTGATGCCCTAAAAAAGGTACACACACTGGTTGGTGCCTAGTTCTGCTGAATGCAGATAGACCTTTACAAAGTTACAGTAGATAGGATGCAAAATGTCCATCATTTTATAACTATAGTGCTTACAAAGTGGAGGGAGCTTTCAAACTTTTCGTTCAACAATAGCAGCTAATTGAATAGAATACACACTGTAATAGAATTACCAGGGATAAAGAAGAATAAGAACGATCAGTGCTACGATCTATGGAAACAAGCCAAAACTAGTGTTCAGTACAACACCAAATCAAAAGAAGTGCAATAGATAAACACCACAAAACCATTTTAAATCCAATACTCGGAGGAAATAACAGTTGGTGAAAATAGGTATAAAAAGTTAGGAGATCAGGATCTTAAAGGAGGTATAAAAGAGATTTACTAGGATGATAGTGCAGACAAGGGGCTTTAGTTATGTGCAGAAACTAGAGAATGTGGATTGCTTGAGTTGATGATTTATCACTGGAGAGATCAGGATATTTCTTAAAATGCAGAGAATTGCTAAGAAACGCAATGCCCCAACCAGAAACCGAAGTGTAACAGAATCCATAACAGTCTTTAAAATGGGAAGTGGATAATTATTTAAAAAGGGAAACTTTCAGAAGGCCAGGGGACTTACTTTCAGAATCAGTTCAGGTGCAAACGGCCCAATGGCCACTTCCCATTCCGTCTGTTCCTAATAGTTGGTGTGGCATCTTGGGGAAGTTTATCCAGGCTTAGTTTTGTAAAATAAAGATCAATTTAGCGAACAGGTTTTAAACTCGGGCAAATGCAATAACTCTTGGTGCAGAACTGAAATCTTGGCTTATTAGTTCTAGGTCACAGACAATCTTGTAAAAGTAATCAGCTGGCAGAAATGAATATTACAAAAACACAGAACCAAAAGGGGAAATTAAAATTCTACTTGATCAGCAGAAAAAGAACAGGAGAGCAGAAAAAATTAATTAGCTCCATTTCTCACTGATTCTCCATTTTAAAACCTTAATGTTAATGGTGGATGAGGATTTCACCAGCCTCTATGAAATGTAGATCAGATTCTGTTATACATGGGCTTCAATGCCATTTTAACTTGCTCCAAAGCAGGGCTTCTGCCTCAACTGCGCAGCCAGGAAAAAGTACAGGTAATCCAGTGAGACCCCTCAAGGGCCCTTAGTGGGGCTGAGTGTTCTTCTCAGGGTTTCCCTAGTTGGAACATTTGCTGCCCCAAGCCTTCGACAAAACCCTTTTCAGAGCCTAGAGACCCTCAGAACACTCCTCCTCTTGGACTCAGCCTCCTGCTGGAAGGCAGCTTCCGGTACTGATCAAAGTCTCGAGTTCTGACCCCCTTCCCTTGCTAACCATCGATCACTTTCCACACACTATGAGCTACCACCTGACTGGCATTAAAAGGAGGCCCAGAAATCAAAATCTGCTGGTCCTCTGATGAAGATTCCTACGTGGAATTACCATCCATTTCCATGAGAAATCTGTGCAATAAACAGTCCTTTGCTAGTACTGGATGAACTTATTGCTGAAAAAAATGACTGTTGAAGCTTTTTGTCTTGCATTCATCTGGACAGTTCGTAAGAAAATACCAACGGTAAAGGGAATAACAATTTATACTGCATGAGAAGGGAATGTTGATTGGTTGGCAATTGGATTCTGATTAGATGGCAGGTGGATTCTGATTGGTAGAAATGTTCCCATGGAGAATGCAGCAGAAAACAGTTAACTGTCAAGCTTTTTGTTCAAATTCAAACAAGACAGGTCCACTCTGATTGGTCAAGGCATTGCCACAGAGAAACCACCAGGGAATGACGACCACTGCTGCCACCACCCCCCTGCCCTACCCCAAAGCTTTTGTTTAGTTGAAAAAGGAGCAATGTGTAGACATGCTCCTTCCCTCTCTGCAAGAGACAGGGCCGTGTGTGTGAATAGATGTAGTTTCTAGCATGTGTAATTGAGTCACACTGCAAGCCCAACTGATAATCTTAAAATCAGTTTTCAGTGTAATCCTTAGCACAATGAGGATTGTTTAGTAAGTGTTGTCCAATCGTGGATGTGGGACACAATGTTTTGAGTGGGCTAATGGCTACCTTAAATAGATCATTGCTTACTCTGTATCATACAACTCATGAATGGGCCTAAGACTGCCCCATTCAGTCCTGAAAAGTGCCCACTCTATCTCAGATTAAAGATGGCTTCAGAAAAATCTGAGCAACAGGTGAAGATAGCTGTTTCACACTCCTACTATGCAGTAGCAACACGAGTGGTATTCTCCACAAACAGGATGCTGCCGTCAAGCCAAAACGATATTCTATTCACCACACAAATCAAGAATGTGGTTTATGAATTTCAGTGCCAGTGTGATGCCAGGTATGTAGGCCGTATGTCCCAACCAATGGAACATGTCAAAAAGCACATCCTTTCAACTGTACTGGTCGTGCTCGCAAAACTCAAAATATAGTATTGAACATTAGATCTGATTTTGCGACTGGACAACACTTGCTAACAATCCTGATTGTGCTAGAATTATACTGAAAACCAATTTATAATGATTAATTTGAACAAAAAGCTTGGCAGTTGACAGTTTCCTGCTGCATTCCCCATATCAACACCTTTGCCCGAGTCCCCTCGCCAACCAATCAGCACTCTCTTCTCATGTAAAATACATTGTTGTTTCCTTTACTCTTGGTACTTTCTTGCAAGATGGCCCGCTGAGTCGAAGATGAAAAGCTTTAATATCATGCTTCCTTTCAGCAATACTCGTGATGTGACGACAAAGATAATTAAGTTTAGTGTATTTGAGCCAAAGCAGTAAAATGGATATCCACGTGAGGAAAAGAGATGATTCGTTGTAGGTTAGACACAGGAAGATGATTACTTGGAGACAATAACTGAAGCAGGTGAGGAACTGCAATTGGGGTGTTTTATTAGTGAGACAATCGGTACAGCAAATCCTTAGCGACTTGACTGGGAAGTCCATGTCACTGATTAAGGAGCAAGAGAAAACTTATTACATATAGTACTGAAGGGACAAGTGGAAGGATTTAATTAGAAAAAAAGTTCTGGGGCAGTAACAGCATTTGTTTTTAAATTAATTAAAGGATTTGGATGTTGCTGGCAAGGCCGGCATTGATTACCAATTCCTTGCTGTATGTTGCTTAACCAGGAGGCAATGTAGGTCAGTGAGCACAAGGAGTGATGGATAAACAAGTGAGCAAAGACAGAGACAATGTTTTGGATAACAAAGTTTACGGCGGGTAATGGGAGGCCAGCCAGGAGTGCATTAGAATAGTCCAGCATAGAGGCAAAGAAGGCATGAATAATAGTTCCAGTAGCAGATGAGCTGAGACAGAGGCAGCGTCAGGCAATGTTATGGAGGTAGAAAAAAAAGCATTCTTAGTGATGGCACAAATGTGTGATCAGGAGCTCATCTCGGGGTCAAATATGACACCAAGGTTGTGAACAGTCTCGTTCAGACTCAGACAGACAGTTGCCAGATTGAAGGATGAAGCCAGTGACTAGAGAACAGGTTTTTTTGTAGCGGAGGTCTTAGTCTTCCCAATACTTCATTGGAGGAAATTTCTTATACGATACTGGATATTGGGTAAGCATTCTGAGAGTCTAGAGAGGAGAGATTGACAGGGGTGGTGGTGGGGTGTTGTCAGCTTACACATGGAAATTAATGCTGTGTTTTTGGGTGATATTAACTAGGGCAGCATGCAGCTGAGAAGTATGACGGGGCCAAGGATGGTAGAGCAGGAAGAGAAGCCATTACAATTCATTGTCTGGCTACCATCAGACAGATAAGCACGGAACCAGCTGAGTATAGTATCACCCAGGTGGATGCCGATGGAGAGGCGTTGGAGGCAGATGGTGTGGTGAACCATGTCAAAAGCTGGTGACAGGTCAAGAGAGGCAATTTAGCTTTTTCCTGAGTTTATTTTTATGCAATTGCCACTGTGAAATCATCAGCAAACATCCCTAGTTCTGGCATTATGATGGAAGGCGGCCAATGAAGCAGCTGAAATTGATTGAACGGAGGATACTGCCATGAGGAACTCCTGCAAGAAGTCTCGGGACTAAGACAATTGGCCTCCAACAACTATCTTCCTGTATGCTAGGTATATCCCAACCAGTAGAGGGTCCCCCCTATTCCCATTGATTTCAGCTTCAGCAGAGTTCTTTGATGCCAGACTCGTTGAATTATTGCCTTGACGACAAGGTAATCATTCTCACCTCACTTCACAAAATCATCTTCTTTGGCTATGTTTGGCTAAGGTTGTAATTAGATCTGGACCCGAGTGATCCTGACAAAATCCAGGCTTAACACCGGTGACTGGGTGATTGGTAAAGAGGTGCCACTGTCAACGACACCTTCCATCACTTTACAGATGATCGAGAACAGAGCAACAAATTAGTCATTGGCTGAATTGGATTTGTACTGCTTTTTCTAAACAGGATACACCTGGACAATTGCCCATTTTGTTGGGTAGATGCCAGTGTTGTATATACACAAGAACAGTTTGGCTAGCGGCCCAGCTGTTTCTGGACAAGTCTTCAGCAATACAGCAGGGATGCTGTCAGGGATCATTGCTTTTGCTATATCCAGTCTGCTGAGCCATTTTTTGACAACACATGAAATGAACTGAATTGGTTGAAGATTAGCATCTGTGATGGCGGACCCTTAGGAGGAGATCAAGATGTCTATATTTTGAGAAAATGTGGGGCAGAATTTTCCCAAATAATGGTGAAGTGTCAGGGTCACCACCCCCCTCCCCCGTTGTGCCAGTGCCCCTGCCAGGGGGCAACATCCAGCCTTGGCCCTCAATCCTTGGGGCCAAGCACCACCACACCCCCGGCATGGTCAGCACGACTGGTTTCGCTTTGGAAAATCAGTAGTGGTTCATGCCTCCAGGGTGGGAGGATTCATTGTGAGCAGACACTATGGCGCAAAGACGTTTAATTCGATTTAAATTTCTTAAAATTCATGGGAATCAGGTTCACACCCATTTGAGCACGAACCTGATCACATCACCAGCAGAGGATGGGGAAGATCTCAAACAGAGATCACACCGGCGCAAATCCCGTTTTGGCCCTCGGTCATGAGATTTAGCAGCCTAATGGGTTTTCCACTCAGGGTGATTGGGTCCGCTAAATCCTACCGGTGGTATCTGGTCTGTAATGAGGTTAACAATGCTCTGTGTATACCTCAGAGACTTGTAGGGAAGTAATGAACCTTGATCCCTTCTCCAAGTGAACTTTATATAAAAACTGTGGGTTAGAACACTAGTACTAAACTCGTTATTTTATAAGTTATTAAGATTCTGTGAATAAACTGCAGTATTTATTTTGATCTGTGATGTCACACCTTTGTGACTAAAAGAAACAAACAAACATGAATGGTGAAACGGTGACAGTAAATTAAAATCAAGGCGGTATTTGGTTAATTCATTGCAAAGTGAACGTGACACGCGCTGTCTACAAATGCAGACTTAAAAAGCACAAATAAAGTCATTCTGCTCCAGAGCTTCGGGATGCAGTGCCAATAAAAGGAGGTGTGTCCGTCCATCCCATCTTGATTATGACGATTTGTTACAAGTCAACTGTATCAAAGTACAATGTACATCACATGGTTTTTTTTAAAAAACCTTTTATGTCAACTCAAGATCAGATAGCATCTTGCGGAGTACGGTATTCATTTTCATTATGGCAAAAGGCTGATAAAATGAAGAAGGAGCCATGGGATTCAGTCTTACACCAGCGAAAGCTTTAAAATTTATTTTGTCCTTGGTAAAAGTGTGTATGTTTTCAGGACAAGACAGCAAACAACCCACAAAACTATGTGCCATACATGATTTTGAGAATGCTGCCAGTTCCAAGACCCTACCCCAATTTGCCTGGCATTAGTCAAGGGAAAATGCTGTACACGGAGTAATTATTTAGGTGGTAGCATTGCACTGAGAAAATCATATGATTGGGTAGTGTCAACATGGATGTGTGTCTAACAAATCTATCAGGTTTTTTTTGAGGCACTAACTAGCACAGCAGGGGGAAACTGAGGGCAGCACAGTGGCAGGCACTGCTGCGTTTCGGAGCCAGGGACCCGGGTTCGATTCTGGCCTTGGGCGACTGTCTGTGTACATGTCCTCCCCGGGTCATCAATTCGTCACTCACTGAGTGAAGAAATTCCTCCTCATCTCAATCCGATATGTAAATTATTCTGAGACTGTGCCCCCTGTTCCTAGACACCCCGCCCCAAACGGAGGAAAAATCCTTCCGGCATCTACCCTGTCTGGCCCTGTATTGCTTCAATGAGGTCAGCTCTCATTCTTGAAAGAATGAAAATCAAAAAACCGCAGATGATGAAAATCGGTAATAAAAACAGAAAATTCTGGAATCAATGAGGTCAGGATGCATCCGTTTGGAACGTTTGAAGCCAATGACTTTCTTTCAGAACTGGAAAGTGCTGGTGATGGAGAGGCAGAGGGCGAGAGGGGAGGGAGAAGCTTGAGGTCTGTGACAGGATGGAGGGAAGGGGTGATTAAATTACAAAAGGAATGGTGATCCGAAAGGAGGTGATAGTGGAACAAGCATATAATCATTAGGTGAGTTCAAAACGACTTGCAAATGGTTACAGAATGTCTAAGAGAAAATGGGAGCAGTAATTATAGAGTTCACGTTAAACAGGGAAGGCTTTGAAAGTCACCAAGAGCAATGTGGCGCCGCTACTCGAGCTGGTGTTGAGCTTTGTTGTGGTTGGGGAAACGGGGGAGGGGGGGGGTAAGATCATGAAGTTGAAGGAAATGGCCAATGAAAAGATTGATGACAAACAAAATAAAATCTTCCAGATGGCCTCCTGTGCCATTAGCAATAAAGTATCACTTCCACAAATCTATTTTCATATAGCAGTTTAGATTTTTTTTAAAAAACATGACATTAAAGAAACCCAAGCTTGTTCTTAAAGTGCCAGCATTTCAAAACAAAAATGTTTTGTTAAACAATTTTGCTTGAAAAGGAATTGCATGTGTTTCATGATGATGTCACCCGGAATATGGGAATGAATTTTGGTATAATTTACGTCATTCTGTCTCCGATAGACTTTCCACAAAACCTGCACTCCTTTAAATATAAATACATCACAGCCTAGATCCAAGATTTGAAATGGAAATCACTACACCAAATAAAAGGAAATAGATGGACCATGTTCTATAAAACATGGATGGAAATGGACAGAGACAAGTATCTGCTGTATCCCGGCGACGACAAAACACAAGGTAGTCATCCACACAAACTACAAAGACCATTTGGTTTATAATCAACAATCTTTCTTCCCAGGGACAACCCCACAACGGAACAAGCTGTCAAAGGAAGTAGTCACAGTCCCATTACTTGAAATCTTCAAGACACATCTTTAGATTGTTCCCATTTAAAAGTTTGCATTACCAAATGCTACCATTTCAGCAGGGTTTAGTGGGCGCTACCCATATAAATACAAATATTAGTCCGTAATGCTGTCACAACTAAAGCAGAAGCAGCAAAATTGTTATTTCCTTTTGCCGAAATGATCTTCCAGCGAGCACATTGGTCAGGAGAGTTGGCAAGTGAGAAGAAACAGGACAAGTGGAGTTGTTTTCACTCTTATTTGCCTGGATGAATGCTGCTCCGAATAACACTCCTTGCAGTGGTATTGAGAATGTGCTCCAGAACTAGCCACGCCCCTGGTCAAGCTGTTCTCGTACAGCTACAATACTGGCATCTACCCGACAATGAGGCAAATTCTTCAGGAATGTCTTGTACGTGAAAAGTAGAATGATTTAAATGTGACCAATTTTCACCCCGGTCTACTCTCGATCATCAACAAAGTGGTGGAAGGTGTGATGGACAGTGCTGCCCTCAGAAATGTCACCATTCTCCACTTACTCTATGAGGATATGCAAGCTGTGATCGTCACCAACAAAACCGCCACAGTCCCTATCTCAGTGAAAACTGGGGCTAAACAAGTATCATACCAACTCTTTTCTCTGTCTTCCTCACCAAATTATCTTGTCAGGAGCACGCGTCGGAGAGAGCGCACAAACCTTCGAACGGCTAATCTACTCAACCTTCAAGCACCAGCTGCCCCAAGCATGGTAGTGTTGACAGATCACACATTGAACTTATCCGGCACATCAGAACACATCAAATCAGAGTGGAAGCAAGTCATCCTCCTCCATTTGTGTTCTGCCAGGGCCACTCGACTCATTGATACAATCATGCACAAAATAGCTGAAATCAATAGATTAGAGGAGAGTCACTGCACTTAAGATCAATGTATCATTTGATTGAACCAGGCATTAAGGACCCCTAGCAAAATTGAAGGCAATGGGAATTGACAGTGGAGGGGGAACTCTCCATTGGTTGAAGTCACACTTAGCACATAGAAAGGTGGTTATGATTGTTGAAGACCAACCATGTCAGCCTAAAACGTCACTGTAGTTGTTCCTCAGGATAGTGCCCTAGGCCCAACTATCTTCAGCTGCTTCATCAATAACCTTCCCACCATAAGATCCAAGGTGGGGATATTCTCTGTTAATTCTTTTTTAATTCATTCGTGGGACATGGGCGTCACTGGCTGGCTTGCAACTATTGCCCATCCCTAGTTGCCCTTGTTCAGAGGGCAGTTGAGAGTCAACCACATTGCTGTGGCTCTGGAGTCACATGTGGGCCAGACCAGGTAAGGGTGGCAGATTTCCTTCCCCAAGGGATATTAGTGAACTAGATGGGTTCACAATGCTCAGTATGATTTGCACTACTAAGAAGATGATCACATCCATATGTAGCAAGACTTGAATGACATTCAGGCTAGCTGATGAATAGGAGGCAAAATTTGCATCACAGAAGATGCAGGTATGCCACATGGACTGCAGTAGTTCAAGGCAGCATTCACTACCCCCTTCTAAAGGGTTAATAGCGATGGGCAACAAATGCTGCCCTTAGCAGCAACCCCCAATAAGGAACTGAGCTGGCCAAGTCCTAATGGATGTTGCTGGGGAATAAATAAATTTAACACCATGACAATGTCAATTGCCCCAGCAGCTATAGCTCTTGGCAGGCCAGGGTTTGGGGGTTGCAATTAAGAGGAAGAATTCTAGATGTCACGAGCATTTGAGAGAGAAGATAATCATACCGTAATGGCCTAATTTTAATGTTATTATGTCCTCGTGTTCAGAAATGCCTCAGAGGAACCAGCCTTATTTGTTCTATTGAATCCCTTCTTAATTTTAAACATCCCTATTAGATCACCCCTCAACTTTCCAAATTCAAGAGACACAATCTGTGCAACCCCTGTTCACTTATTTGAACCAACAGGTTCCATTATTCTGGCGAATCAGCAGTGACCCTTGCAAGGCCAATACATCTCTCCAGAGATAAGAACAAAAAATACGGAAAACACTCAATAAGTCACGCAGCATCCGTGAAGAGAGGAATGGAGTTAATGTTTCAGGTCAGAGTCTGATGAAAGATCACAACCTGAACGGTTAATTCTGTTTGAAAGTTAGAATCTTTGATTACTTCAGGCTCTCTTGGATCACGAGTCGTGGTCGTCATGGGTCCAGCCATGTATGAAAGAGCTGAATGTTGGAAGAGAGACAACTCTGTCACATGGCCAGGAGTGAGAATAAGCAGCAGCCCACAGTGGCGTACAGCAGGAACTTGACAACATCCAGGCTTAGGTACACCTGTAATACTCAGACATCAAACAGGACTGAAGTGCTCATTTGATCAGGGCCCCTGCCACTAATTTCAACATCAAACAAAAATCTGGAAATTGGGAATCAAGGGAATGGGTCAGAGAGCTGTTGCAGGGTTAAGGGGTCAAATGGCTTTTTGTGCTAAAAGGTTCTCCAAAACTATGACTGACCACATTTAACACTGTACCCTGCTTTTTATGGGAACTAATAGATTTACAGTTATGTTATAATGTGTCAGATAAAACAAGTCCCTCATCAGTTTCACTAACAAGAGTGCCAGACATTCAGTAATGCACACCAGTTTGGTGTGAATATTGCAGCAGAGATCAGTCCTGGGTACTTATGAAGTAAGAAGTTTAACAACACCAGGTTAAAGTCCAACAGGTTTATTTGGTAGCAAAAGCCACACAAGCTTTCGAGGCTCTGAGCCCCTTCTTCAGGTGAGTGGGAATTCTGTTCACAAACAGAACTTATAAGACACAGACTCAATTTACATGGTTGGAATGCGAATACTTACAACTAATCCAGTCTTTAAGAAACAAAACAATGGGAGTGGAGAGAGCATCAAGACAGGCTAAAAAGATGTGTATTGTCTCCAGACAAGACAGCCAGTGAAACTCTGCAGGTCCACGCAACTGTGGGAGTTACAAATAGTGTGACATAAATTCTGATTCTAGGATCGCATGATAAAGACTCAGGAGGAAAAAAGCAGAAATATTTATGTGAAATAGTGTGACATAAACCCAATATCCCGGTTGAGGCCGTCCTTGTGTGTGCGGAACCTGGCTATCAGTTTCTGCTCCGGAGCAGAAACTGATAGCCAGGTTCCGCACACACAAGGACGGCCTCAACCGGGATATTGGGTTTATGTCACACTATTTCACATAAATATTTCTGCTTTTTTCCTCCTGAGTCTTTATCATGCGATCCTAGAATCAGAATTTATGTCACACTATTTGTAACTCCCACAGTTGCGTGGACCTGCAGAGTTTCACTGGCTGTCTTGTCTGGAGACAATACACATCTTTTTAGCCTGTCTTGATGCTCTCTCCACTCCCATTGTTTTGTTTCTTAAAGACTGGATTAGTTGTAAGTATTCGCATTCCAACCATGTAAATTGAGTCTGTGTCTTATAAGTTCTGTTTGTGAACAGAATTCCCACTCACCTGAAGAAGGGGCTCAGAGCCTCGAAAGCTTGTGTGGCTTTTGCTACCAAATAAACCTGTTGGACTTTAACCTGGTGTTGTTAAACTTCTTACTGTGTTTACCCCAGTCCAACGCCGGCATCTCCACATCATGACTACTTATGAAGAACAGAATAAAGCAATCAATAATGAGTTGTTAATTGGGTGGCAGCCACTGGAGTGGAGAGTGAAGAAAGGGAAAGAGGGCCATGGCTTGGCGAAGCATTTCTCTTACCTTTCCCCCACCTAAATATCATTCACCTCATTCCACAAAGACCACTGCAGTTTACTTATCGAATACTTTCTACCTTTACTACGCAATTGACAGTGGGTTGGGGAAGAAAAGTTCATTCCTCCTCATTAAGATGTTTCACTCCTTAATTTATTGACCCTGTTAGGGTGAAATGTGTTTGTGTGTGTTGGCAACCCACTTCACCCAAATGGCTCTCCTCCATATATGACACTAAACAGCAAATTTTGGCTGAGTCACATCTCTCAGGCACACCCAACCCTAATCTTCATCAACGTCCACACATGGATACTTCCTGTAAACGCCACTGCTGGAACCCTGGCCAATCCTCCTCCCCATCATAACAAAATAGAGAACACAAAGGCCACTTGCACTATTCTGAACTCTCCCCATTGTGATTAGCCAATAGTATTGAATAGGGTTTGAAGCTGGGATCTTCCAGATGTGCACAATGCCTCAAGGCAACTGGATCTTCAGCAGAGCTGCTGCACAGAATAATTCTTGAAAGGGCCATTACTTTGGAAATGTGTTTTGTAAACCTTTCATGATTACCAATTCTAGGTTTGATTTTAACTGAAATTTATAGCACAGAAGACGACCATTTGGTCCAATGTCCCTGTGCCAGTTCTAAGAAGGACCTGTCGCACTTAGTCTCACAGTGCTGCTTTTATCCGCAGCCTTGTAGTTCTTCATAGTCAAGGAGGCGATGGCCCAGTGGTATTATCGCTAGATGATTAATCCAGGAACTCAACTAATGTTCTGGAGACCCGAGTTTGAATCCTGCCATGGCAGATGGTAGAATTTGAATTCAATAAAAATACCTGGAATTAAGATGACCATGAAACCATTGTCAGAAAAAACCATCTGGTTCACCAATGTCCTTTAGGGAAGGAAATCTGCCCACCTTATTTGGCCTGGCCTACATGCGACTCCAGAGCCACGGCAATGTGGTTGAGTCTCAACTGCCTTCTGAAATGGCCGAGCAAGCCACTAAATTCAAAGGCATAGGGATGGGCAATAAATGCTGGCCAGCCAGCGATGCCCATGTCCCACGATGGAATAAAAAAAAAACCTGTCCAACCTCTTTTTAAAATTCATGGAATCGGCTACCACCACTTTTTCAGGCAGTGTCTCCCAGATTCTGACAACTCTCGGAATAGCTGTTATTGCTATGCAATAATATGTAATTTCCCCTCAATTTAAAATCACTGGGGGGGAAAAATTCTATGACCTCTGGTTTTTGACCCCATTTTCTCTATCTGTTTCAGTCAAAACTGCTCATCATTTTGAAAACATCCATTAAGTAGGCCCTCAGCCTTCTCTGCACCGTGGAGAACTGTCCGAACCTTTCCAGCTTCTCCTCATCACTGAGGTTCTTCACTCCCTGGTAACATCCTGGTAAACTTCCTCTGAAACCCAATTGCGGTGAAGTTGTCTGCAATGTTCCACCTGAGACCCAACTAGGAATTTATAAAGTTCTACAATGAACTCTTTGTTTTTGCATAATTTAGTCAAATAATTTAAGCTTTCCTGAAGCTGAGAACAATGAAGCACAAAAGGAAAGGGGTGAAGATGCCTCACCTACTTCTAAACTTATAAGACTTGGGCGGCACAGTGGCTAGCACTGCAGTCTTACAGCGCACGGGACCCGGGTTCGATTCTCGGCTTGGGTGACTGTGTGGAGTCTGCATGTTCTCCCTGTTTCTGTGTGGGTTTCCTCTGGGTGCTCCGGTTTCGTTCCATAGTTCAAAGATGTGTGGGTTAGGTGGAATGACCATGCTAAATTACCCCTTAGTGTCAAGGGGTCTAGCTAGGGTAAATGGGGATAGGGCCTGTGTGGGATTGTGGTCGGTGCAGACTCGATAGGCCGAATGGCTTCCTTCTGCACTGTAGGATTCTATGATTCGATGACTCATTATCTCTGACTAATTGATAAGAAGATAATAAAAGCAGGAAGATCATAAAAGCAAAGACTGACCACAATTATATATCAAGGTGGGATCCGCATCACAGTTTAAAGCCAAGCCTAACGTACTCACACATTTATTCAGTCCATTCACAATTCCTCAAATAATGGAGCAAATAAGTGATATTCATACCACCCAAGTATTAGGCAGTGGCCACCACTGACAAGAAAGGGTCCACCTTCTCATGACATTCAATAGCATCACCATCACTGAATCCTCCAGCCACAATATCCTGAGGGTTGCCATTGACCTGAAAATTAACTAGAGCAGCCAGATAAAGGCAGTGACAACAACAGGAGGTCAGAGGCTGTGAAGCTTCTCCACCATCTACAAGACATAAGTCAAAGATCACTCTCCATCCAACAATATTAAAGAAGATAGACAACATCCAGGAAAAAGCAGTGCGCTTTGATCAATAGCCTGTACGCAACATTAATCATCCACTCCCGCCACCACCAGCAAAGGCAAACTCGCCAATCTCTTTGACAGCATGTCCAACACCTAGAAGGACAGGGGCAGCAGGTGCATGGATGCATCATTAATTTCAGGTTTCCCTACAAGTCTCACACCATCCAGACTTGAACATATATCAGCATTCCTTCATCACTGCCAGGCCAAAATCCTGGAACTCCCTACATTGTGGGAGTATCTCTAACAAATGAACTGCAACAGCTCAAGGTGGCAGCTCACCATCATATTCTTAAAGGTCACCTACCTAGGGATGGACAATGAATGCTGGCTTTTTAGTGATGCCAACATAACATGAATAAATACTTAAAAATTATACAAAATCCTTATTAACTTGACCAAAAAAGGATCACAGTGCAAGGAGTTTGCAAATCTGAATGTACTTTCTCTCCTAACTCACATGACATGATTAATTCCTCACTTTTACTGCTCGAGCCTTTTAAAATAAACCCAAAAATGAAGAATCTTTATTCCTCATACCAGATGTCTATTTGAATCTCTACAGAACAAAGGATTATCAAAACAAATTAGAAGTTAAATGTGTTCTTCTAGAGTCAGTTCAAAGAAAGATTCATGTTTGTAAAGTTCCAAGGACAGAGATACAACATTGCCACTGAGAAAGTTCCAGACCTTTGAAAATTCATTCCAATTGTTATGGCAAGCCAATAAGCAGCTTCAAGTCCTGTGTTACCTATAATTCAATTTGGAAACAGAAATATCCTGCAGTATCTTAAATCAACCAACCAATCCAATGTGGTTTATTCAACAAGGGAAACATATTATTCCCACATTAAAGTTTTTTATTAATGTCACAAGTAGGCTTACATTAACACTGCAATGAAGTTACTGTAAAAATCACCTAGTCGCCACAATCTGGCACCTGTTTGGGTACACTGAGGGAGAATTTAGCGTGGTCAATGCACCTAACCAGCACGTCTTTCAGACAGAGGGGGAACTGGAGCACCCGGAAACCCACACAGACACAGGGAGAATGTGCAGACTCCACACAGACAGACAGTGACCCAGGCGGGGAATTGAACCCAGCTCCCTGGCGCTGTGAGGCAGCAGTGTTAACCACTGTGCTGCCCCACTTACTTAGCCAACTTAATCAATAAAAGCTTGCATCTATCATAGGCTAAATAAGCATTAATTTTATATTTACTATTCACATAGAAGCGCCAAAGTACCTACAAAATAAAATATCAATTGAAGAGTTTCTTTCAGTCAATTTTCTTCCTGCCTTTTCCATCGATGCCATCAATTTCTGCTGGATTGTGGTAACATGGATACTAGTTCGTGTTAAGAATCCCACCCAAATGACTACTTTTCATGTGTCAGGCTCAACTGCAAGTGCCAACAGGCTATTTGGCGAGATTGCCACTATTCACGTGCAAGAACAGAGCAAGTCAATTCAGGTGCAATCTGTGTCACAAAGTTAATGTTTCAGGTCGATAACCTTCCATCTGATGCAAGGCCAAAGATCATCGACTTGAAAGGTGATTTCTTTCTCTCTCCACAGATCCTGCCTGATCTGCTGAGTATTTCCAACATTCACTGTTTTTAATTGATTTCCAGCATCCGCAGTATTTTGCTCACTACTCATATTAGTTTATCAATTTCAACACACATGCAGAACAAATACAAAATCAGGCACAAACCGCATTTCATTAGGATTACATTTGAAATAAAGCTATTCTCCTTTCCATCAACAAGCGATTTCATTGAATTGTGCTTGCGAAAAAAGTTTTAAAATTGGATTGTTATATGTATCGCATTTCTAATTTCAATAAATAGAAATAGTTCAAAACTATTGCTCTCTTACTCTCACCGCCATCCTTAGAAAACAACTAAGCACGAAAGGAAACCTCACCCACTTTTAATCTGACAAAGATCAAAGAAGTACAAAGCTGTTGGTTAACATCATTACCGTAAAGATGGATAAACATAGTTTAACTCCAACAACCTAATATAATCACCAACATGATGTACTGAATTATGGTGTACTGAATTATGGTGTACAAAATTCTATGAATCTCTAAATAAGTTGTACGATGCAATGGGTTTTTTTACACCCCAGCTTTTGCTTTCAAAGTAACAGTTATGCTAATGTAGTCACGCTATTTATGCGAGAATGTCACAGCAACTTTTACCCAAGGTAGACAGACACATGATTAAAGTTAAAAAAAAGTCTGAAGGTTGTGGTTGAGTGGAACTGCTCTGTTCTCTTCACTCTCTGACCGAGCACTGAAATCTTGTAGGCAGGTCGGACTAAGCTTTCCACTGAAAGTTAAATATTGCCCATTCCAGTTTCAGTGCCCTTTTTATGAAAGGGTACTTATAGGAAAGTAAAACATTTTCTAAACCTGTCTTTGTTTTCTCTCTCTCTCAAACCAATCATTGAATTCACCCAATTTAATTTATATACTTCCATTCCTGTCCTTGCGTATTTAATTTCACAAATCTTCAATCTGATTAAGGATATACACAGTATTTTGTCCTGTTCAATCAGGTTCCACATGCCGGACTCGAAACGTTAACTCTGCTTCTCTCTCCAGAGATGCTGCCAGACCTGCTGAGTTTTTCCAGCATTTTCCGATCTTATTTTTGGTTTCTTTTGTTGTGGCATTTTCAGCTCATACTTTCAGAGATTTGCTGCACAAAAACATTTAAAACCTCAATCGCAGATACCACCAGATGCACTGATATAATAAATTATGGCTCCATTATTTCCAACTTCGCTTTACTGGTTGTTATGGATTTTGGTCTTTTATTTCTCTTCCCACCCGAGGGGCAGATGAAGCACATGCATGGCAGCACGGTGGCACAGCACAGCGCCAGGGACTCGAGTTCGATTCCAGCCTCGGGTGACTGTGTGCAGTTTGCACGTTCTCCCTGTGCCTGCGTGGGTTTCCTCCGGGTGCTCCGGTTTCCTCCCGCAGTCCAAAGATGTGCAGGTTAGGTTGATTGGCCATGCTAAATTGCCCCTAGTGTCAGGGTGATCAACAGGGTAAATACATGGGGTTATGGGGATAGGGCTTGGGTGGGATTGTTGGCGATGTAGGCTCGATGGGCTGAATGGCCTCCTTCTACATTGTAGGGATTCTATGATTACATCCATTTGCGTTGCTAGTTTTTTTCCTGGAACAGGGTGCTAATCTGTCAACAAAGGCTATAGTTTGAGGGGCACCACCCCACATCAAGCATGACTGACCAGGAGATTCTCCCACTCTTGCCCCTGGCATACTGGAAGGATTTACACATTTGGCAAATCCGCTAGGAATCTCACCAACTTTTACAGATGTACCATAGAAAGCATTCTTTCTGGTTGCACCACAGCTTGGTATGACTCCTGCTCCGTCCAAGACCACAACAAACTACAAAAGGTCGTGAACGAAGCCCAGTCCATCAGACAAACTAGCCTCCCATCCATTGACTCTGTCTACACTCCCCGCTGCCTTGGAAAAGCAGCCAGCATAATCAAGGACCCCACACACCCAAGACATACTGTCTGCCACCTTCTTCCATTGGGAAAAAGATACAAAAGTCTGAGAGCACATATCAACTGACTCAAGAACAGCTTCTTCCCTGCTGCCATCAGACTTTTGAGTGGACCTATCTTGGACTAAGTTCATCTTTCTCTACACCCTAGATATGACTAACACTATATTCTGTACTTTCTCCTTTCCTTCTCTGCGAATGGTATGCTTTGTTTGTATAGTGCACAAGAAACAATACTTTTCACTGTATACTAATACATGTGACAATAATAAATCAAATTAATAACCAACATGTGTAGCCACATTATGAGCGCATCTTCTGTGGCCATCAAGTCTTGGAATTGGACGTGAAGCTGGAACTTTTAGCTCAGAGGCATAAACACTGCCCACTGTGCCACAAGACCTGAATTGGGTCTACATGTGCAAAATAAAGTTCTAAGAAGGCAATTTCATACTTTTGTCCTTACTGGTTGAACACGTATGGATAATGGTTTTGGATAACCATGATAGCAGGAAGCTGTGCCAGTATCATAAAAATGTATACTTTGTGTATGCCAGGTGCTGTTAAGAACCTTGAAACAGTTCAACACAAACAGTAAAGTGGCCACATGCTAATCTTTATTAAAGGAACCTCAAATCTGCAGGTTCTTTCATGTCTAACACAATCCATATATCACTTCCTGCGCTATTGATTTCTCCATTTTCTTAGCATGTTATGAAGTGAAAAGGAATCACTCCCAATGGCGCCTTAAGCACTCTTCCATCATGCCCAGCACTTTCCCAGCAAGCATAGGAGACACAGGACCTGCCCCTTTATTTTCTCCTGTCCAGGGCCCCAAATATACTTTCCAGATTAAACAACAATTTATTCATATTTCTTCAAATGCATTCATTACTCGTGTGTTATCCTCTATCTCGGGGAGGCCAAACAATCACTGTGCTGAATACCTTCAATCCACAAGCTTGATCCTGAACTTCCAGTCACTTACCAAATGAATTCTCTACCCCACACTCACTCTAATATCTCTCCAACGTTGGCTACCTACACTGGCTCAAATAGATGCTCAACACAGGTTCAAGGCACTGTTCATCTTTCTATTGGTCACTTTACAGTCATCGGCCATCAGCCTTATATCTCACCCACTGCTTCCATCATCTCAGACTGCAGGTGATGGTAACAGAGGTTAGTTGCATCAGAGCTATTAGGGGGGTGGAGGCCTGTGGACCAGTGCTTCTCATCACTACTGCCCTTCACAACCAATTGTAAACCTACTCCTTTATTCTTCCCCTTCCCCAGCTGTTTACTTGCTTGAAAACTAATCATTTTCTAATGTCTTCCAGTTCTGATGAAAGGTTATTAACTTGAAAATTAACTGTTTTTCTCTCTCCGCAGAGGCAGCCTGTGTGGGCTGAATGCTATCTGGTATTTTCTGTTTTTACAAAAAATAACTTTAAAATTTGAGGCCATTAGTCGATCAAACAATTCACAAATTTATTGCAATTTGGTCAGTATCAGTAAGTTTTGGTATGAGCAGAATTTGTTTGACACTGAAGGCAGGATCTCTTTCAAAAGTGATCACGTATTTGACTATGACAAGTAGTATTTGAAGCAGTGAACAAATTGTCGGATGGCCAGAAAGATCTTTCTTCAGAAGTGAAGAGGCTGTTAATATTTCATGAACGTCAATATATTATGCAACATGCACATGTTGCTACGAGTGAGTTGGATGGAATGGTTAAAATAAAGGATTTGCAACCTAGATTGAGTATATGAGGCCCCCTCCTTCCCATCCTTAGGCCTGACTCACTCCCAGAACTCAAGACCAAATAAAGTGCTTCAAATGCTTGACCTTCACTACTTCCAGTGGTCATGTCAAGAAACAGGGATGATTCTTTGCATTCCTCTCACAAGCATCATACAATCAAATGTACAGTGCCCACCAAAGTGATGTTTGTGATTCAATGTGTCATATGCTGTGGATACTAAAACCAAAAAGGTGACCCACACATAGCTTGCTTTTTAAAAAAAAATTCAGCAACTGTGTCTGTGATTCATTGGCAGCTACATCCACAATCTCATCACTACAGTAATTACCTATTAACAAGGTGCAAATAGCTGACTGAAACTTCTTGAACATTCGACCTTATCAGTACAACATTCTGGATTAGTACAATACAAGGGATTAAGAAATGTAAACATCTGATAGAACCTTCAGGCAGTTTCAATTTTCACCAGTTTCAGCAGAGCCTTAAGAATAGGTAAGTGCTTACCAAACTGTCAAAAATAGTAGGTTCTCTGAATATCAAAAAAGGCACCTTTTTAAATCAAAAATGTTTCAGACCAAGTCATTTTCGGATTTTGGAATTTACTAGATTATAGTTGACTTTGAAAGTTTATTTTATTAATGACACTCTATTCGACTGGCAAACGGTTAGCGCCATTTATCCAACATCGGTGGAGTCTGTGCCAAGTCTGAGCAGTTTAACTGGTTGGGACCACACTAGACTTCATAAATGTCCATGCACTTTGAGAAACTAATAAGAAATAAAGCAAAACCAAAGGGAACGTTTAAAACATTTCAGACAACATTTAGAAGCCCGATGTGGTCTACATCTTTCCTATAAGTGAAAGTCAAACAATAAACCGATGTACAATGCAGAACAAAATATATACAGGCATTGACAAAGGAAAGAAGAGAGAGAAAAACTCTTTAAAACCTACATTTTTGGCAAAACTTTTGGTATCTGGCCTAATAATGCCTTATCATAGAATCCGTACAGAGCAAAAGGAGGCCATGTGACCCATTGGGTCTGCACCAACTCTTCGACAGAGTATCTAACACAGGCTCTCTGCCCCGCGTAACACCGCACATTTACCATGGCTAATCCATCTAACCTGCATATCTTTGGACTGTGGCAGTAAACCAGAGCAACCAGAGGAAACCCACACAGACACAGGGACAACAATTTTGACCTATTTTGTTTTATAATGATCCTGTGAAGCGCCTTGGGGACATTTTACTACAATAAAGGCACTGTGCATAAACTAAGCTGTTGTCTTTGCAATATAGATTTTTTACCAGTTTTATTGATCAATTGTCTGTTTGGTGATAGAACTCTGCCTCAGTCAAAATTTTGTAAGATCAAACATCACTGCAAGAGTTCAACATGTAATCTAAGACTATATTTCAATGACTGAGGGGCTGTGTTTCAGATAAGACCCTGTTTACATGTATAATGTGATGATACTGTGCTATTGATATATTTTATGTTTCTGTAGAGTGTTTAAAGTTCAGTGATTTTTTTCTCAAAGCAGTTGGTATGTCTGGAGGGAAAGCAGCAGCTGCTGTAAAGCAGGATACCTACTCATTTTAGCCCTGTAATGCTTGCTTAGAATAGTTTTGTTCACAAATGAGAAAGGATCCCTGGGGTTTTTTTGATTAAAGTAATGGAAGGTGAGTTAGGTATACAGGGTCATATAGTCATGTGACCCTTGTAGCCGAGAAAAAACAGCTTTGTGTGTTCAGTTGCTGGAGGAGGTTGTTTAAAGATAGAAGTCAACAAGCAGCTCTCTCCATCTCTGAAAAGTCTCTCTGGAACTTCCACGGCTATTACCACAATTTAAAGTAAGAATAACTGCATTTGCTAAGTGTATTTAAAGTGGGTCAAGTCTATAGGAAGACGGTTGCTTATTTGGAACTGAAATAGTGATAAGTTAGAGTTCTTTCTTTTCATGTTTAAAGATTGCTCAACGGTTAAGGGTTAAACTCTAATTTTGCTAGAGTTATAGTTAAATTGTGTTATGAATAAAGCTTGTTTTGATAAAAAGATTCCTAATGTCAGTGGAATCTTTCCTGGGGCAAAGCATCCTTTCCTTATATTTACGTCAAAATAGAAAAATCGTTGCAGTCCAATCTGGCCTCATAATATACCCTGGGGTTTGGATCCAGCACCCTAACAACAGATATCCATAAAATATTGCAGGCCAATGTTCAATCACCACAACCACAAGTTTAACTGGTCATTCACCTCATTGTTGTTTGTGGGACCCTTGCTACCTTTTATCTTCCTGTACATCTGATCTTTGTACAAATGACTGACTGTCACATTTAAACCAAATGTGGGATAATAAATAGCATTATTTTAAATCTCACAGAAAAGCTTGCTGCTGGAATCATTTAAATTGGGACAATCAGCCCGAGGGCAAGAAAATGCAAAACTTTGCATACAAATCATATTGATCACAGACATTAAGCAAACGCATAAACTTTGTCCATGACAGCTGTATAAATGTAAATGATTTAATTCTCGTCAGATTTGACTTGAAGGAATTCCAGATTGTAAGTGATCTGGATGGCAGAGAGAGTGCACACGGACATGATAGGCTGAATGGCCGTCTTCTGCGTTGTAACCATTCTACGAAATTCAACACAAAATATCCTTTTCCTTTCAGTATTGTGGAGAGACTTAAATGGAATGCCATGCTAAATAATTTTAGATTTAGCAAAAACAACCCAAAGGAGGTGTGATTCTGAATTTAAAGTATCTGGAAAACAGCCCACTGGCATAATTTCCCCAGCCCCACAGCTTTACCCTCTCCTGAAGGCACTCACTGTTGCTCAGGGTGGTTTCAGGTGCTAGCAGCCTTCCAGTGAATTTTTTTTTTCCAGCAGCTTTAGACAGGATATGTCATTCAATCCAAGGATGCAGCAATCAAGTCCAATTTGAACTCCAGCTCATAATAACAACAGATTTACAACTTCAAGCAGGAAGCATTGTGGATTTTTTCCACTTCCTAGCTCTGGAATGTTGACACCAACTGGAGCATCGTCTGGAGGCAAGTTAACATGTACACAAACATGCAAATTAAGAGCAGGCCATTTAGCCCCTTGAACCTGCTCCACAATTCTAAAAAAAAGGGATAAGGGGACCTGGGGAACAGGTGGGGAGGTGAATTTGAGACCAGGGAGAGATCAGCCATAATCTGATTGAATGGCGGAGCGGGCTCCAGGGGCTGAATTTGCCTACTTCTGCTCCTAATTCCTGTTACTATAAGATCAACTCCATTTTCCTTTCACCCCCTCCCCTTTGATTCACTTGTCAATCAAGAATCAATCTAACGCAGACTTAGACTTAAAAATATTACACAACCCAGCCTCCACTTCTCTCTGGGTTGTGTGTTACACCATTATGAGAATCCCATCTGTTTGATCCAAGTGTAGGAGCATCTTAAAGAATTACCAGCAGAGCACAAGTTTACGGGAGCACTGAAGATTATTTTAATAATGCTTGCTATAATCCACTGTATAAGCATGAATATTTGTATATACTGGAATTTACATTAACAAAAAAAAGAATCCAGATTTAGTTTTGTTTAACCCAGCTAAATTAATCTTCTCCAGAATCTGGGTTCTTGTTCTCGCAAAATAATTATCTGAATGACTAACTGAGCTGACAAAACCTCCATTCAATCAAGATACCAACCTTAAATGAGTAATAACTAGGTTACAAATTGGTGACCCTCCAGTCTAAATCAGTGCTCATCTGCTAACAATGCATTCCACTCCATATGTCCCTTAGCCAGATTAATTATACAATTACTACAGAATACTATGGTAATTAGGGTGTTTGAAACGCTCACTGAAAAGCAGATACTTAGACTAACAATTTGCTAAAACATCCACGAGGATCGCTACAATTTTTAAGGATGCGTTATAGCGAGGAGATCTTCCGAGAGCTCAGTAAGCAAACTCCCAGGTTTAATCCCTGTTCTGCCCCAATTCAGGTGCTGTACTAACAGCAGAGTAGGCAATATAATTTGTCTGAGCGCAACCTAGATCATGGAGGAGAGGGGGTTGGGAAGGGAATGGGTAGGCTACCAGTATCTACTCCATTCGCTCCTCCTTCACCTTCCAGAACAAATAGCCACCAACTTTGTCACAACAGGAAAAGGTGAAAATAGTCAAACAAAATATCATAAAAACTATCTGGACCTGAAACAGTTATGAGATACATTGTTAACAACAGTGGCTTCGGTCATCTGAAAATATGCATTTGATTAATTTCAAGATTGAAAATGATTAAGAGGTATCAATGGAATGTGAATAGATGGTAATTACCTAGAACACAGACAGGAGGACCAGCAATTAACATTTCACTCAGCTTTGTACTTATCAGCATTTTTTGGTTTAACAATTTCTCTCTTTTAGTGAAATGGTACGGTAGGGGAAGAGAAGAAACAAGCAAGAATTACAAAAAGGTGAGAGTTTTACAGAACCATAGTTAACCATTTTCTAGACTTCAAGAACTAGCGATATTAAAGATGTACTTTAATTTAAGAAGGTCACAAACCAAATGATTGTGAAATTGCTAGTCCTATACTAACGTTTCCAATTTACAACGTGTGGCCGAAGCAGAACATTCCTTCCTGGGTTCTTGAGTTTTCAATTTTGATGTCCATTAAAGCAAACCCTGGTTATAAAAAAATGTTACTAGGACAGACATCATCTAATTAAGCAGTGAAAATTAAGGGGATGAAACAAAATGATTTTACATTTACACAGAGTCACAGTGTGTCACAATCAATTAATTGCTTTTGAAGTGTAATCAATGTTGTAATGTAGGAAAATGTGACAGCCAATCTGAAACAGCAAGGTCCCACAAACAGCAATGAGATAGTCATAGAGGTATACAGCACAGAAAAAGGCCCTTCGGCCCGTCACATCTGTGCTAGTCAAAAATAAACAAGGTTGAGGGTGGGGGGTGGGTTTGACAAACAAGGTTGGGGGGGGGGGGAGGGAGAAACGACAATTCCTTGTGGGTAAGTCTACAGCAGAGCCGTGGGGGGGGGGGGGCGGCGGCATTCGAAAAGGAAATGGGGAGAGTACAAGTCCAACATGTATCCTATAGGGGGAAATGTAAGACCAATAACTCCAGGGAACCCTGGATGTCTAGGACAATTCAGGACTGGATGAGGAAGAAGAGAAAGGCTTTTAGCAACTCCAAAGGGAGCAATTCAACTGCAGCCCAAGAGGAATATAGAAAGTGCAAGAGGGAACTCAAGAAAGCAATTAGAAGAGCAAAAAGGGGGCATGGAAAAGGACTTACAAACAGGATGAGAGAGAATCCCAAGATATTTTATAAATACATTAAAAGGGAAGAGGTTAACCAGGGAAAGAGTAGGGCCCATCAGAGACCAAGGGGGATAATCTGTGTGTGAAGCCACAGGATATTGGAAGGGTGTTAAGTGAATACTTCTCATCAGTCTTCAATCAGGAAAAGGAGAATGTAGGTACAGAATTCAAGAAAAGGGACTGTGAGGAACTTGCACAGTTTGACATAGGAAATGTGGAGGTATTGGAGGCTCTAACAGGCTTAAAAATGGACAAATCCCCTGGCCCGGATGAATTGCATCCCCGGTTGTTGTGGGAGATGAGGCAGGAAATTGCAGGGGTTCTGACACAAAGTTTTATTCCGCTCTGGCCACAGGGGAAGGGCTGGTGGACTGCAAGACAATAAATGTGGTTCCACTTTTCAGGAAGGGTGGTAGAAATGAACCAGGAAATTACAGACCGGTGAGTCTCACGTCAGTGGTAGGGAAACTATAGGAGAAAATTCTGAAAAACAGAATTAATACCCACTTGGAAAGGCATGGGTTGATTAGGGATAGTCAGCATGACTTTGTCAGAGGGAGGTCATGCCGAACAAATTTGATTGAGTTTTTCAAAAATGTGATCAAGTGTATGGATGAGGGAAGTTCGATTACATTTATATGGATTTTAGCAAAGCTTTTGACAAGGTCCTGCATGGGAGACTGATTGAGAAGGTTAAAGCACGTGGAATTCAGGAAACTTGGCGAGATGGATCAGAAACTGGCTGAGTAATAGGACACAAAGGGTAGTGGTAGAAGTCTGTTCAAGTGACTGGTGGCTAGTGTCCAGCAGTGTACCACAAGGATCAGTACTGGCAGATAATATTTAACCCTGATAAATGTAAGGTGGTGCACTTTGGAAGAAGAAACAAGACGAGGGAGTATTTAATGAATGGCAGGACGCTGGGAAGCTTAGAGGAACAGAGGGATCCTGGGGTAATTATTCACAGATCCCTGAAGTTGGCAGAGCATGTGAATAGAATAGTTAAAAAGGCATATGGGACACTTGCTTTTATCAGTCATGGCATAGAGTATAAGAGCAAGGAGATAATGTTGGAGTTGTACGGAGTGTTGGTTCAGCTACAGCTGGAGGACTGTGCGTAGTTCTGGTCACCTCAGTATAGGAAGGATGTGATAACACTCGAGAGGGCACAGAGGAGGTTCACCAAAATATTGCCTGAGATCAAGCATTTGAGCTACAAGGAGAAACTAGATAGGCTTGGATTGTTTTCTTTAGAGCAGAGAAGGCTGGACACGCGGGCGGGGGGAGGGGGGAGACATGATTAAGGTGTAAAAGATTATGAGGGGTAGGGACAGGGTGAGTAGGGACAGGGTGAGTAGGGAGCAGCTATTCCCCTTGTTTGAGGGATCAATCATGAGGGGGGCATAGTTTTAGGGTAAGGAGCAGGAAATTCGAGAAAAAAATTCACTCAGAGTGTGGTGGGAATCTGGAATGCACTGCCTGGGAAGTTGTGGAGGCTGGAAACCTTACAACCTTTAAAAAAAAATTGAATGAGCACTTGAAATATCATAACATTCAAGTATATGGGACAAGTGCAGGAAAATGGGATTAGCGCACTTTTAGTGGTAGTTATTGTCGGTGCAGACTCGATGGGCCGAAGGGCCTTTTCTGCGCTGTATGACTTAATCTATTGTAATCCCATTTTCCAGCACTTGACCCATAGCCTTGAATGCCTTGGCATTGCCAGTGCGCCTCTAAATACATCTTAAATGTTATGAGGGTCTCTACCTCCACCACCCTTCCAGGCAGTGAGTTCCAGACTCCCACCACACTTTGAAAGAAATAGCCAGATAATCAGTTTTAATGATGCTGGTTGAAGCATAAATATTGACCAATACATTGAGGAGATCTCCCCTTCTCTTCTTCAATTGGTGTAATAAGATCTTTTACATTGACTTGAGGAGGGTTTTGGTTTAAGTTCTGGATGGGCTAAAGCCCGTAACTATCTTAAGTCCCTCAAGAACTGAAATATAAAGCACAAGTAGGTTTGGGCGATAGTCTGATGCCCGAATCCATTCCAAAAGGCTGTAATGTTACTGTTTCTGCTTAAAAGAATTGCAAAATTCTGTTTAAGGAAATCAACGAGACGAATCAGCATGATGTACTGAAAAGTAATGTGTGAGCTCAAGGGCTGGATTAATTCTGGGCACCTTCATACAGGTCAGAGCAAAAAGGTCGCAACAATACCGCACCATCTGATTTTCCTGATCAGTTAACTGAGACTTAATGAACTTCAATCCATTCCCATTGCTCAAAGATAAAAATAAATTGATGTGAGCTTGGTTTCCGACCAAGTATTTTCAAACCAAATGTTGCTTGTGATACGCTTCTAAATAAGGAGCAACAGTTTGTTTTCACTCGTTTTCCAAGCAGAGGGTTTCAGGAATTAAACTGAACTTGAAACTACAGACAATCATCTCTGTTAAGGTGGAGCAAGATGTGACCAAATTATAATTTAGCACCTTCTCCAAAAGAGGAAAAAATAAAAGACACCCCTCCCCGCCGAGGCTTTTTTATTCATTTATGGGACATGGGAGTCGCTGGCTGGCCGGCATTTATTGCCCATCCCTATCGCCCTCGGAGGGCAGTTGAGAGTCAATCACATTGCTCTGGCTCTGGAGTCACATGTAGGCCAGACCAGGTAAGGGTGGCAGATTTCTTTCCTGAAAGGACATTAGTGAACCAAATGGGTTTTTACGACAATCGACAATGGTTTCATGGCCATCAGTAGATTCTTAATTCCAGATATTTTTTATTGAATTCAAATTCCACCATCTGCCATGACGGGATTCGAACCCGGGTCCCCAGAACATTAGCTGAGTTTCTGGACTGATAGTCTAGTGATAATATCACTTGGTCATTGCCTCCCCAGAGCTGAATTTTCCTGGTTCTGCACCTGGACATGTTGAATCTCCCTGGATGCAGCAAACATAGAAACATTTTGAGGCTCATAGGTGTGCAACCTTTCACACGCAATTTCTCTCTACTCTACCGAGCCGATTCAACATGGTTAGAAGCAAGTCCAAAAGCAAAATACTGGAATCGAAACTAAAACAAACTGCTGCAAAAACTCAGCAGGTCTGGCAGTGCGAGAAAAAGAGAGTCAAGGTCTGAAAAGGAGTTATTTTGGATTCAAAACATTAATTTGGTTTCTCCCACCACAGATGCTGCCAGACTGACTGAGTTTTTCCAGCAGTTTCTGTTTTAATTCCAGGAAAATCTAACCCCCCCCACCACCAAATCTTTAAAGTATTGGTGTTCAGTAATTATTCATTTTAAGGAATCAGACGTCTGACCTCAAATCATTCAAGGAGAATGTATTTCAAGTTCATGAGGTCTACTTTTACACACCTTTTAAAAATCAGATATAAATCCTTCCTTTCTGCCAATTTACGCCCATCCCTTGTTTGTTCTCATGAAGATACCATCGGCTAGGACACAAATTCACTGGTATTGAAAACCCCAAATGGATATTTTACAATGTGGCATAGCAGAAAAAAGACTTGCATTTATATAGTATGTGTTAGGGCCACAGGACATCCCAAAACACTTCACAGCCAATGAACCTTTGAAATTGAGTTACTGTTGTGCAGGAAATGCAGCAGCCAATTTACACACAGCAAGTTCCCATAAACAGTAATGTGAAAATGATTAGGTAATTTACTTTTATCAGAGCCAAGACACCAGGAATAACTCCCATACTCTTCTTTGATATAATGCCACGGGACCTATGAATGTCCACGAGAGGGCAGATAGTTACTCAGTTTAATGTCTCATCCAAAAGACAGCAACTCCAACAGGGTCGCACTCCCTCAGTACTGCAATGGGTGCCAGCTTAGATTGTGTGCTCGAGTCTCTGGTATACCACTTCAATGCAGAACCTTCTGATTCAGAGGTGAGAGTGCAACCAACTGTGCCATGGCTTACACATAAAGCCAATTTGCCAGACTCAAACATGGAGCAGAAACTAATGTGCTGAAATAAAGAGGCATTTATTCAGTAATTAGATTCTGCATGACTGTCACAGAATTTCAATCATATTATTTATGTGCTGCTGTGAAGATGGAGAAAATGCAGTATTTTGTGGAAAATCAAGTGTACAATCTGGTCATTAAAACCCAAGTATGGAAGTGTTTACTTATACACTCAATAATTGTTTTTAAATCTTAAATTATGCACTTTTATCTCTCTCCCTTTCACTCTGACCTCTTTCTACACTTTTCTTTGGCTGGATGGGTGGGGGGGGGGGGGGGGGGTGGTGGGGGGGGAGGAGAGAGAGAGAGAGAGAGTTGATCAGTGATCTTCCACTGGGAAGTACCCCTTAACTTTCCCTCCTTACAGGGAGGAGCTTGGCCTTAACTCCATCCCTCCCTGCAAGAACATGGTCGAGATCAAGAACTCAGTGTGGATAAACTTTAGACAGAAACACATGACGCCAGTGCCCTGTTTTTAGAAAGCGCATTACTTTAAATGAAAATTAATCTCCTAGTAAAGTATGCAACAGTTCATTGTAAACCCATAACACAAAAGGTCACCTTCAGATTATGTTTATAACAAAAACTTGAGGTGTTTTACCTATAACTCAACTCGAAGTATTGGGAGGAATGGTGACACAATAAACCTGGCTCTATCGTTTTTTTCACTAGTAATAAAAAAAATGCTTGTGGCATAATGCAGAGCCGCAAAGCAGTTTATGTTGCTAGGGTAGTGTAGGCAGGAGGGGGTGTCATTCTCTTTAGAATGTCTCCTGGTGATCAATGTATTCCCCTGACAGCTGCCTGCGTCAATCTGAACTCTTCCTTCTGGTGGCTTATTCTGCCGCACCATGTTTGCCTTTTTCCTCCAGGGTTTCCAGTTCCATTTCTAAAGGGAAAGGTCATGCAGTGCACAGGAAGCCACCACAATGTGTGAAACCTACTCTGGATCACACCACAGCAACTTATATGATCTCCTGCGGCAAAACATCCACAGGAAGCCAACTGAAAAGAGACGTCTGATAATTTTCTGAAGATTAATATTGGAAACCTGTTTATGAACATGACATTTTCCCAACCACCCATTATTCCTTCCACTAAATGGCAGCATATCAGAATACAAATGCATTGAGCACAGATTTTGATGAGTGTTTTAACAAGTAAGGGCTAACATGAACCCCACTGCTATCTGTCAGAAAAGCTCAGCATTAAGAGACCAGGAAAGTGCCTGTTTCACATCCAATTCACTACTACATTTGGTAAACTATTAGTCGAACAAATGGGAACAACGTAAAAATAGTTTCCGCAAAAACACTTGAGAGCTGTTTTAAAGGAAAAATGTGTTGCAGTACACGAACTGACGCTTTATTTCAAACAGAGACTCCAATTTGGAGTGACTGGTGCAGTGCACTAAAATGTAAGCTGTCCAAGAGGTGAGACATATTACACACAGTGCTAAACTGATTCCTCACAGGCTGCTGGGCTGGGGATGGCTGAAGCCATTGCACAAAATTTCTAATCACAGGTTTCACTTTCCAGTTAATGTGACCTGAACTCTAGATACGAATCGCAATAATCCTAATCAGTGCAAAATAATATCTTCACCCTTAGCTGTAAAACAACATGCTTGCGTTCAAGTAAATTAGTGAACTAAATAATAGTAATATATTGACATGCTACAGCACGCACACACTAACAAAAACTTGTATTTACAAAGTACTTTTAACATAGTAAAATGTTCTAAACTGTTTCACAGGTGTCTTACCAAACAAAATTTGACACCTAGCCACATAAGATCATGTTAGGGAAGGAGACTGAAAACCTGGATGTTAAGGAGAGCCTCATAGGAGAGAAAGAAAAAGGAGATTTAGAGGTAATTGCAAAGCTTAGGGTCTTCATAGCCAGGGAGACTAGAGCTAAAGGTGTGGGAACAGGAAGGGAAGCCACTGAATTGATTCTTTGGCTATACTGAATAAATGAAAATGGAACCATGTGAGAGCAGCCCAAACCAGCTGGTCAACAGTGGAGGGACACTGGTGGAGGAGCAGCCATGTCAAAGGTTGCCCTCTTTTTAGGTCAAACCAAATAAACAAACTCAGATTAAGTCAGGACAAAGTAAAAGGGGCAGCTCCCCAAAAAGGAGGGGGAACAGCCCGAACAGAAATCAAAGTACAAAGGAAACTTAAAAACATCTTTTTTTTCTTAATTGGGAAGGACAAACACAGATTGGGGAGGCAACAACATATGTAAGGATTTGAAAGAAAAGAGGGATTGGAGATGAAGTGATAGCTTGCCCTCTTTTTAGGTCAAACCAAATAAACAAACTCAGATTAAGTCGGGACAAAGTAAAAGGGGCAGCTCCCCAAAAAGGAGGGGGAACAGCCCGAACAGAAATCAAAGTACAAAGGAAACTTAAAAACATCAAATTAAAATGTGATTATGAGGGTCGATAACGCACCCCAACCCCTGCGGTGCCCAACGGGCGCGGAAGATGTCAACCGTGCCCGTGGACACCGCATGCTCCCTCTCCAGGGACACCCGGCCACGAACGTAGCCGCGGTAGAGGGGAAGACAGTCAGGATGGACGGCCCCCTCGATCGCCCGCTGCCTGGACCGGTAAATGGCGCGTTTCGCCAGACCCAGGAGCAGGTTCACGAGGAAGTCGCCATCCCGACCCTCCCCCCTCCGCACCGGGTGTCCGTAGATCAGGAGCATGGGACTGAAGTGCAAACAAAACATCAATAAAAGGTTCTTTAGGAAAACATAAAGGGAGGAGTCTGCTTAGTTTCCGAGATCAGACGAGATCGGGCGTTTTCAGACTAGTATGGCCGTAGGCTTTTTTTTCTTTTAGGGATGGAGAGATGGAAGTGTGGCTTTTTGAGGCAGGAATGATAGTAGCAGATCTGAAGCATGCAAACAGAAGACAGAGAATCATGACCAATATCAGCTAACACAATAAACAGGAAAGGAACTTGCATGCTCAGCAGTTTGATGGGAATAGGGTCCAGGGATTGGAAAGTGGGTTTTCCAAACAAAATAAGCTTGGAGATGGCATGAGGGGAACACAGGTGGAAAAAAAAGAGAAAAATATGATTTCAGGACTAGGGCAGGGGTCAACCTGAGAGGCAGAGAAACAGAAGGAATCAGCAAAAGCGGTTTTTGGAACAGTGTCAAGTCCATGAACACCTCACAGTTGATGTTAGAGGAGGCGGTTTGTCATAGAGAGAAAAAGCTAGGAGTTATATTTGCAATCCAAATCCAGGCCAATCTTGGAATCCACAGTTTAGATAAGAGTGCAGCTAGGGATGAGCCTGCTCTTTAAAAACTCACTTTTGTCATGCAGTTTTTCATTTTTTGTGTTAACATACTGGCGTGCTAATACATACTATTACACGTGCTAATACATACTATTTCTGTTCAAGCATCCCCAGATAACCAAGATTTGGCTAAACCCCACAAATCTTCCAAATGCTTATACAGAACTTTCAACCCCTCAACACTGACTAAGGAAACATTTAACCAACTCTATTCAAAGTCAATTAGGTCCTTCCAAGAGAAACGTCACCACAAATAAATTAGATCAGTATAAATATCATCTCCATTGGGTTATCAGGACGATGAAATAAATCAACCAAATGAGAACTATGATAATGCTGCAAGCCATACGTCTCACATCCAGCTTGGCCATTACCGAACTGCCACTATCATGAGTAGAACATGATACACCAACACAAGCACATTTATTAGAAATTAAAGCAAGAAATAAGATTCTGGCTTTTGTCAGTTGAAAGGGAATTAAACTGGGCATAATTTCAGCCACACACCTTCACAGCCCCCACTCCCCCTGACAAAATGGATCCATTACCTGACAGAGGACACAGAAATGGAAACGATTCTATCCATTGTTCCAGCCCCACACGCCCCTCTCTCTCTCACACACACACAAGATTCCCTGATCCCAATATCCGTGCTGTGAAATTGCAAACACTCACCTCCCCAGATCCTCGCCGATTTCGTAGTAATCGTCCACATTTTCCTGCTTGAACACGGTCATGGTAACTGGTTACTGCATCCCGGCGCACAATCAGCCCTGGAAAGGTTACCAATTTCAGCATCTATCATCAGGGAGAGACCCTCCCTGCTCCCTCGCCACAAGAAAGTGCATCCCTGCCCTGTGCAAAAAAAAGTTAAAATGACTCTTTTACACCAGAACTTGTTTTTTCCCCCCCTCTTTTAACCAAATGAAACCAAGGGCGTTCCTCAACATTTTTTTTAAAAACAAAAAAAATATGGTTGTTGCATTAGGCTGTCTGAAACTGTGTGTCACTCGGAATAAAGCCACATTTCTCACGGTGCACGGTTTAAAGAATCGTGTTTATACCTTCAAAACAATGCCACAACCACAACAAAAAAATCACGTCTATTGTAATCCAACACAAAGTCATCGACACCCAATCTTGGAGAGGGGACTGGCTGCTGATTCCTCAGCACAACAAGCACAGTAACAGCAGCTGGACAGGAGGGAGAGTCAGATAGATTCTACAACAGCAACACACATCGCTTCAAGAAGAATACAAGCAGCAGGACCTGCCCTCCCAACACCAGTCAACTACAATTCAAACCCAATTTCATAGGTATTATATATATGCATTTAATTAAAACTCAAGCTTGATGATCTTACCCCACTCCCTGTCAAATGTTAACCACCGTCCCCCCCCTGCCAGTTGCTTTGGGAGGATTGCAGAGGTTGCTGGCTCACTGGAAGACACACACACACACACGGTGTGTGCTTTGCTGGAGCCGCGGCCTTGCGCCCCAGAATCAGCCCAGACCGCCAAACCTTAGCGACATGAATGTGGGCGAAAGCCGCAGTGAGCAGCCCCGCTTTCCGCAGCGAGAGCGGCCGCTGCACCGGGAGCGCTGGCAGAAGAGGAAGAAATGCAACATCCACCTCCCCTCCCTCTCTCACCCCGAGGCGAAGGGCGGCGTTTGAGAATGAAACATGGAAGTTTGCAGCCTCTGCTCACCCCGGAACTGGCCGCCTGGCTCCCGGGGAACGGCTCCAGCTTTCCGGCACCAAACGCACACACACACAGCTTGCCCTGGTTACCGGAGAGACACAGCCAATACAACAGGCTGCTCACTCACTCCATTCACTCACACCCACACAGACAGCTCCCCCCTCAGGATTTACATTTATTCCACACACCACACACAAAACAACATTGTTTTTTAAAAATTTAATTTGCACTCTACTCACAATTTGCTTCTGCAAAGGAGCCACCCTGGAGAAAGTGGACAGGATGTCCAGCTCCCTTAGGTGTCAGTGATGCACTGAAACTTACAACCAGTCAACCTCACCACTTCCCTCTCACTGTGGCGTTTGCACATTTCCCCCCTTGGACGTATTGCTCTGTTCTTTCAGAATCGCCTTTCCTCTCTCTCTCTGAATGTGTCCACCCTCTCAGCCCAGCCCCAATGCTATTTACTTTTCTGCTTTCGTCTCTTTGCAAACATGAAATCCACTCGCAGGAATCTGCAGAATTTTTAGAAATCAGTTGGGAGGCAGATTTTTGATTGTTTCAATTGAAATCCCTCCCACAAAAAGGGTAGAGGTTGCTGTCGGTGGCGTTATGTCCAAACGCTTGTAACTCCCAAATTCCTCTTTGCAATTTAAAGCGGAATTAACCCGGTTAACGCTTCCAGCATTACATCTTTTACTTTTCATGTGAATACAATACCATTAGGTTCGGAAAATTTATGGAAAAGAGCAAGGGGGAAAAAAATCAGATGTCAAAATACTCAACAGGAGGAGGACTAATTTCAGTGATTTGAAAAGGGATCTGGCCTGGCGGATTGGAATCAAAGATTAGAGGGCAAAGCTAAGTGAACACTCGGATTGGCATCCAACCAGTTTAGGTACAGACTGGACGCATTTTGCAAAGCTGGAGATCCATGGATGATTAAATATATTGAAATGAATCTAAAACAAAAAAGGAGGCTTATAATAAAGTAAGGTTCATAGTTCAGAAGAGAACCAAGCTGAAAGCCAAAGGAGGAGAACTGGAATAGTGGATGTGGAGCGAAGAGAATGTTTGATTTGATTTATTATTCTCACATGTATTGGGATACAATGAAAAGTATTGTTTCTTGCAGGCTATACAGACAAAACATACTGTTCATAAAGAAGGAAATGGGACAGTGCAGAATGTAGTGTTACGGCCATAGCTAGGGTGTAGAGAAAGATCAACTTAATGCAAGGTAGGTCCATTCAAAAGTCTGATGGTGGCAGGGAAGAAGCTGTTCTTGAGTTGGTTGGTACATGACCTCAGACGTTTGTATCTTTTTACTGACAGAAGAAGGTGGAAGAGAGAATGTCCGGGGTGCGTGGGGTCCTTAATTATGCTGGCTGCTTTTCCAAGGCAGCGGGAAGTGTAGACCGAGTCAATGGATGGGAGGCTGGTTTGCCTGATGGATTGGGCTACATTCACGACCTTTTGTAGTTTCTTGTGGTCTTGGGCAGAGCAGGAGCCATAAAGTAGCCAGTAACATAAAAAAGAATCCGGAAGGATTTCATCAACGTTTTTTTGAATATGAGACCTTACAAGGCAGTAATGTTTCAAAATGTCCCCTGTAAGGTGAAAACAGAGTGTCCTGGATAGAGAATCAAAGAAGTAATATTCAATATCCTTTTTAGCTCCTCATGGGTTGAATATTGATTCTTCAAGTAGTCTTTTAGAGTTGCATCTTCCTTGTGTGTTGTTTCTGCCTGCCACTTTGGCTGGCTGAATATCTGGTTGAGTTTTCCCAACTCCTGCTTTGATTTGCCTACTCTGGAATTGAGGGTCAGTATCTCCCCCGGTATCTTTGTGTTACCTCTGAAATCTGTTCAGATCTCAAACAGCACGGTTCATTGAAGACGTCAGGTTGTTGTGCATTTTCAAAGGTATATACTCAGCTTGAATCTTGCACTGCAAATCTTCCAGTTCAGCTCTCATACAAATAGTTTCCTGTAGAACAGGAAACAAGATGTCCCATGCTGCATCTAGGGGAGATGTTCAGTCTTCTGGACTCATGTATCTGTAACAGGCCCTCCACAAACAGAAGTAAACACACTCAATAGGGAGATGGGACAGATAATTAGAAAAAAAGGAGGAAATGGTAGAATAAGAAATTGTTGCTCCATACATATAATTAGTTCTTATCATGATGTTGTCCATAGCTGGGGCATTGCACATGGGTGGTTTTATGTGTGTGCCTGTGTGATTGTAAGATATGCATCAGTTAGCGGCCCTCACTCCTCACATTCCCTCATCCCCCCCCCCCCCACAGTTCCCGTGCCCTATCCATGACAACTTATGCTACCTTATTCCCTCCACCCATCTCCATAACCCTTCATACATTCCATGTGAACTTTTGCCCCATCCCATCCCCATGGCCTTTTATATCCCCTATGCCAATTTATTGCCAACTCATGCCAATCCATGCCCCCACCCACCACCATTTGTCATTACACTCACCATGCCAACTCACCTAGAATCCACGATAGGTAGAGTTCAGGACCCATGCTGAGACTAAATAAAGTTCTTAAGTGTCTACGGATGAATTCACTATTTCAAAATAGGACTCTCATTGATTAAAACCCCATCCATTATGCTTAACTTCCTTTAATCCCCTATGAAAATAACAAACAAACATCCCACTACAAAGAGTTTATAACCACTTGGCGCTGCCAATCAAACTGTGAACTCACAGGTGTGATATGATAGGTTGTGAAATCAGTGATGCAGCACTAATCCTATATGATAAGCCCTCAGGTTTATGGCAACGGACAGAGATAAATAGCAAGCACTCATTCTTTAACACTGTAGACAATATTTTAGTATTTAAAGGACAAGACATTTAAATACCTTGACAACTTGACGATTATTTTGACAATTCTCTAGATAATTCCAATGAGCTTGACTGATCCAAAGAGTTTATGCACTTTTTACACACATTCATGTCTACCTTTAATAACCCCAAAGGGTACCTTACCACTCCAAAAGGTATCCCTGGAACACATCCAAAAAGACACATATTGTCTTCAAAAGGGTATCCTACTAGCCAAAGCACTCCAGCAGCTTTAGGCCTTTTCCTAATAGGTCTAACACGTACAAGTCATATTTTGAACTTCCCACAAGCAAAATTAGATCTGACTGGGGCATCCACATTGTAACATGCTCAGTTATCTACCTGAGCCACGAATTTGAACATTAGAACCTGCCCCCATTCCCCTCCCCCAACCCCTGCAAACATGGCAGAGGCTGCATCTGGTCCTCCACCACCACTTCAACAGAGTTAGATAGCTTATCCACCTGTGTGAAAACTCTGGCCCAAATCTCCATTCTTTATGAGTCCTAGCTTCATTGGAGTTGCTGTATTCATTCTGCAAAGTGGTTCACTGTTATCAACCACCAGGAGCGCTTAACTGACACCTGGACTTTTGTTTTGGGTGTTATTATTAATGGCAGCATAATCCCTCACCACATCTGGAAAATGCTGGTGTTAAGTGTTTGTGCTTAATGGTATAATTCACTTCAATAAATGATTAACAAACTCAAAAGCTATAAAAATGTTTTGTAAGTTGTTGTGAGGAACAGCAGACCAGCTTATGTATTTCATATGAATGTAGAAATCTGAAATGTGAATGGACAATCAATACAGCAATGAATGTGCCATCACGTTATACTGTGCTGACCTGAAATAGTCCGACCCTGAGGTTTCAGCTCCTTTATTCAGGGTCCATTTTGGAGCACTGAATTCACTGAGTTTGTTTTGTGAGCAAAATGGTAGTTTTGTGCCAAGAACAAGTTTGCTTGTCAAACATGCAGTGTAAACAAGGTAAGTCTCTCCTCTGTTCCTGCTACATTGTGTCTTTGCCTTCTTTGCATGCATTTCACTTTCCTGTTTGTGCATCTTTAACTTGAAGAAGGTCCAAGGGCTGCACTGTTGTTCCAACCTATTTTCTTTCATAATGTGTACCTTAAAACTACTCATGTTACCACTTACAACCACCACATTAATGTAACAAAAATATAACAGCTCTGACCAAGGGTCACCCAGCTCTGTTCTTTTTCCGCAGGTGCTGAGAATTTCCAGCATTTTGTTTTCGTTTCAGACTCCAGCATCTACAGTGTTTTGTTTTTATTTTACATAAATACAACAATCTGTGTTCCATTTCAGTTATCTCCTTTTGTTGGTGCTTCATTCATCAGGTTTGAGTATGAATTTACAGGAAATGGTGAGATTAACATTTAATCCAGTTTCTAGTCAGCCACATTTAGGAATGTCGTTAGAAGCATTCTAAGGAGGAGAAACAGATTCCTACCCTCCCCCACACTTTCCCTCCTCTTCTTCTGAACAGACTGATTTATGTGAGCTTCATCGACATCAGTCACTCTATGGTTTCTTGCTGAAGTTACCATTCTTTATGTACAAACCTTGACGGTGAGTGTCCACTTGGTAATTGATCATGGAAGGAAGGGGAACAATTTATGTCCTGCCTTGCCCTCACCTGACACATGCACCTCTGGCACGTATCAGTGTCCAGTGCAAGCTCAGAGAGATGCAAGATACATGGTTGAATCAGAAAGCAGACAAACTTCAGTGATATGCAGACCACAAAGACTGGAAGAGACTCTATGATGCTTTGAAATCTCTACTTGTCCATTGCCATCCTTATTGCCGATGGATCAACATTGTTCACAGAAAAAGCCCAATTCTAGAAAGATGGACAGAGCACTTAAACCATATTCTCAGTCAGCCTTCATCCATTAATGAAGAAGCATACAACAGGCTGCCACAGGTTGCCATCATCTCCTCTCTGAATGACCTCCCGTACTGTAAGTAACAACAAAAGCAATCCATCTCTTGCTATCTCCAGGATCTGTTGCTATCCCAGCTGAGGTTTAAAAGGCTGGTGGTCAACGTCTGGTGAAGAAACTCACTGAACTCTTTCAGTTTATTTGGGAGCAAGGAACCATTCCGCAAGAATACAAAAAGCCGTCTCCACTATCGACCTGTACAAGCAGGAGAGAACCCACCAATCTTCCGACAATCATTGAGGAATATCATTCCTCTCCACTGAAGATAAAACCTTTGCCAATATCCTTCTGCTGAGTGCTATAGCCTGACCAGGATCTGCTGCCAGAGAGTCAATGCGGTTTCAGAAAACGTTGAGAAATCACTGATATGGTGTTTGCTGTTAGAAAGCTCCAGGAGAAATGCCCAAGAACAGGACATGGACCTCAACACCACATTTGTTGACCTGACTAAGGCCTCTGACACAGTCAGTCTGAGAAATTTCATCACATGGGGAACAAGGAAATGGCAGAGGAGTTAAACAGATATTTTGCATCAGTCTTTAGGGTGGAAGATACTTCAAACATCCCATTAATACTAAAGAGTATGGGGGAGAAATTAAATAACAGCACCATCACTAAAGAAGTAGGATTAGATAAACTAATTGGGCTAAAGGGACATAAGTCCCCCAGCCCTGATGGTTCACATCATAGGATCCTGAAAACAGTAGCTACAGAGATAGTAGATGCATTGGCTGTAATTTTCCAAAAATCCTTGGATTCTGGGGAAGTACTGGAGAATTAGAAAACTGCCATTGCGACACCCTTATTCAAAAAGGGAGGCAGGCAAAAAGTAAGTAACTATAGGCCGATTAGCCGAACATCTATTGTTTCAAAAATGCTGGAATCAATTATTAAGGAAGTCATAGAATCTCCAGAATGCAGAAGGAGGCCATTTGGTCCATCGAGCCTGCACTGACACTCCGAACACAATCCTACCCAGGCCGTATCCCCGTAACCCCATGTACTTACCCCACTAATCTCCTGCGAATTTAGCATGGCCAATTAATCTAACCTGCACATCTTTGGACTGTGGGAGGAAACCAGACACAGGGAGAACGTGCAAACTCCACACAGACAGTCATCCAAGGCTGGAACTGAACCTGGGTCCCTGGAGCTGTGAGGCAGCAGCACATTTGAAAAATCATAATCTAATCAAGCAGAGTCAGCATTGCTTCATAAAAGGGAAATCATGACTAAATTATTGGAGTTTTTCAAGGAAGTCTTAACCAGAGTGGATAGAGGGGAAACAGCAGATGTGTTGCATTTGGATTTCCAGGAGGCATTTGACAAGATACCTCTCAAAAGGTTAAGTCATAAGATAAGAGCCCATGGTGTTGCAGGTAGTATATTAACATGGATAGAGAATTGGCTAATGGGCAGGAAACAGCGAGTGGGGATAAGGGGTTCTTTTTCAGGTTGATGACGTGTAACTAGTGGGGTTCCACAGGGATCTGTGGGCTGAGGGATCTGGGTGTCTTTGTTCATGAATCGCAGAAAGTTGGTATGTAGATGCAGCACGTAATAAAAAAGGCGAATGGAATGTTAGCATTCATTGCAAAAGGACTGGAGTATAAAAGCAGAGAAGTGTTGTTACAATTGTGTAGAGTGTTGGTGAGACCACATCTGGAGCATTGTATCCAGTTTTGGTCTCCTTGTTTGAGGAAGGGTTGGTGGCATTGGAGGCAGTTACCAGATTGATTCGGGGAATGAAAAGGGTTGACAAATGAGGAGAGATTAAACAGTTTGG
This sequence comes from Mustelus asterias, assembly GCF_964213995.1. Lineage (NCBI taxonomy): Eukaryota > Metazoa > Chordata > Chondrichthyes > Carcharhiniformes > Triakidae > Mustelus > Mustelus asterias. The sequence goes on from NC_135806.1 coordinate 63,367,232, forward strand.
GCTTATACTCCTTGGAGTTTAAAAGGATGAGAGGGGATCTGATCAAGGTATATAAATTTTTTTAAGGGATTGATAAAGTAAACGTAGATCAAATGTTTCCCCTTGTGAGGCAATCTAGAACAAGAGGTCACAGGTATAGTTCGAGAGAGGTGGTAGGTTTAAAACTGAGATGAGGAGGAACAACTTCTCACAGAGAGTGGTGAATCTGTGGAACTTGCTGCCCCATAGCGTGGTGGAGTCTGAATCTTTGAATGGTTTCAAGAAGGAGATAGATATACTTCTGATTTTAAAAAAAGGGTTAAAGGGATACAGGGAACAGGTAAGGAGGTGGATTTGAAACCAGAAAGAGATCAACCATGATCTGATTGAATGGCAGAGCAGGCTCCAGGGACTGAATTGCCCACTTTTCCTCCTAATTCCTATGTTCCTAATGCTCTGGACACCCAGGTTCAAATCTCGCCACGGCAGGTGATGAAATTTGAATTCAATAAAAAATATCAGGAATTAAGAATCTACTGATGACCATTAAACCATTGTCGTTTGTCGGAAAAACCCATCTGGTTCACTAATGTCCTTTAGAGAAGGAAATCGGCTGTCCTTACTTGGTCTGGCCTACATGTGACTCCAGAGCCACAACAATGTGGTTGACTCTCAACTGCCCTCCAAGGGCAACTAGTGATGGGCAATAAATGCTGGCCAGCCAGCGACACCCATGTCCCACGAATAAATAAAAAAAACAGCAGCAGAGAAGACGTAAGTAGAGAAAACTCTGAGCCAGCAATGCTTCCAAACTCAGTTGTCTGCAGAATCCTCTCCTATCTGCAGTGAAATCTTCCAGACACAAATTGGCCTTAACAGTCACCTACATACCCACCAGAATATCTATAAACCTTCCAGATGATAAACGTCATCATCTATGCATTGAAGGTTGAATAAGACTGGATGAAAGTGAGGAGTGGTGAGCACAACTTGATTTCATTCCCACTTTAAAAAAAAATATTATTTATAAGATGTGGGCATTGCTGGCTAGGCCAGCAGTTATTGCTCATATCTCATGGGTGGCACATTGGCATAGTGGTTGGCACTGCTGCCTCACAGCATCAGGAACCCAGGTTTGATTCCCTGCTTGGGTCACTATCTGTGCGGAGTCTGCACGTTCTCCCCGTGTCTGCGTGGGTTTCCTTCAGGTACTCCAGTTTCCTCCCACAGTCCGAAAGTTGGAATGCACCAAGGAATGCTAAATTCTCCCTTAGTGTACCCAAACAGGCGACGGAGTGTGGGGACGAGGAAATTTTCACAGTAACTTCATTGCAGTGTTAATGTAAGCCCACTAATAAATCTACTTAAACTTAATTGCCCTTGAGAAGGTGGTGGTGAGCTGACTTCTTGAATAGCTCCAATCCATGTGGTGGAGGTACACCCACTATGCTGTTAGAGAGGAAGTTCCAGGATTTTAACTCAGCGGCAGTAAAAGAAGAGCAATATATTTCAAAGTCAGGATGGTGTGAGACTTGGAGGGGGTGTTTCAGGTGGTGGAGTTCCCATGCAGCTGTTGCCCTGTCCTAGGGGATTTGGACGATGTTGTTGAAGGAGCCTTGGTGAGTTGCTGCACTGCATTGTATATACACTAGTATACCTTGGTACCACTGTGCATCAGTGGTGGAGGCAGTGAATGCTTAAGGTGGTGGATGAGCTGCCAATCATATGGGTAGCTTTGTCCAGGATAGTGTCAAGCTTCTTGAGTGTTGTTGGAACTGCATTCATGCAGGTAAGTGAAAAATATTCCATCACACTCCTGACTTGCACCTCAAAATGGTGGACAGGCTTTGAGGAGTCAGGAGGTGAGTTACTCTTCACAGAGTTCCCAGTTCTGACCTGTTCTTGTAGCCACAGTATTTATATGGCTAGTCCAGTTCAATAGTAATCCCCAGGATGTTGATTGTGGGGGATTCAGCAATGTAAATGCCATTGAATGGCATAGAGAGATGGTTAGATTTTCTCTTGTTGAAGAAGGTCAATGTCTGACATTTCTGTGGCACAAATGTTACTTATTAGTTATCAGTCCAGGTCTCGCTACATGTGAACATGGACTGCTTCAGTATTCATGGATGGTGCTGAACATTGTGCAGTCATCAACAAACATCCCCACTTTTGACCTAATGATGAAGGGAAGGTCATTGGTGGAGCATCTGAAAATGGTTGGGCCTAGGACACTACCCTGAGGAACTCCTGCAGTGATGTCCCAGGAGTGAGAAGGTTGTCCTGCAGCAATGACAACCATCTTCCTTTGTGCTAGCTATGACTCCCAACCAGTGGAGAGTATTCCATCTGATTCCCATTGACTTTAGTTTTGCTAGGGCCCCTTGATGCCAAACATGGTCAAATGTTTCCTTGATGTCAAGGGCAATCACTCTCATCTCACCTATTGAGTTCAGCTCTTTTGTCCATGTTTGGATGAAGGCTGTATTGAGGTCAGGAGCTGAATGGCACTGGTAAACCCAAATTGAACATCAGTGAGCACGTTAGGTACCACTTGATAGCCCTGTCAATGACACCTTCTATCATTTTGTTGATGATTGAGAATAGATTGAAGAGGTGTTAATTTGCCAGGTTGGATTTGTCCTGCTTTTTTGTGGACAGACCATTCCTGGACAACACTCCACATTGTTGAGTTGATGCAAGTGTTGTAGCTGTATTGGAACAGTTTTGCTAGGAGAGTGGCTAGTTCTGGAGCACAAGTCTTCGGGACTGTTGCATTGTCCAGCATTGGTGCTGTGGGAAATTGCATTGTCCCCACTGCTCCTCTGCTGTGATTAGCAGGCACAACACAGGACAAAGTTGCAAAATTATCGAGGGAAATTACTTAAAAATGTGTAACTTCCGGTAATATAACTAACTGAATAGTAAACCAGAATCCAAAGACTTGGCTGTATTACAGCCTTTGCTAAAATGTAATGTCTCCTGCAGTGTTTTATCTACTCAGTATTTACACATTCTTCTTATGTAAATTTGCCAGAGGTTTAAGTCCTGCAGAGTAGTGATATGCCTCGGAATTCTGAAGTTTGTCAGCAAACAATTGCCTCAAGTTTAGAATGCTCACGAAAGAATGCAGAACAATATGCTGACAGATCACGTTATCTAGTCTCTGATTACAGGCAAATATTCTTGTTCCAGTCATTGTCAATGAACGCAATTCTAATTAAAATGGAACTGGGGATAGTATTTATTCCTGGTTTTGCTGAATCTAGAGTAAATGCAGTGGGTGTGGTTCTATAGGTTTTCAAAAAATTTAAGATAACACATTAATATTTCCTACACTACAACAGTGACTACACTTCACTGTAGCTGAGAAGATTGAGGGGGACATTTGATAAAAATTACAAGATTATGGAAGGTTATGCTAGGCTCCATAGTGCTAGGTTATTTCCATTGATCAGTGAATGGCCACAAGCAGGAACAAATTTAAAATAACCACTATAAGAATGAAAGGGGAGGTTAGAAAAAATGTCATTCCACTGAAGGTAGTTAGAATGTGGAATTGTCTGTCAGAAACCACAGTTGAAGTAGAGCCTATAGTTTTTGAAAGGGATTAGATATTTATTTGAAAAAGAAGTTTGGTAGATTAAAGGATACAGAAAATGAATGGAGAGTATAATAGCTTGATCTGTTGGGAGACTACTGGTTATAGAACGGTGTTGCTTAAAGGAGTCTTCATAATCTTCAGTAGGTTAACTGTAAGTCTTTGTAACAAGTATAACTATTTATACATGTACAGTGGCAGATGGAGTTTAATTTAGACAAATGTGAGGTAATGCATTTTGGTAGATTGAACCAGGGCAGGACTTACTCAGTTAATGGTAGGGCGTTGGGGAGATTTACAGAACAAAGAGATCTAGGGGTACATGTTCATAGCTCCTTGAAAGTGGAGTCACAGGTGGACAGAGTGGTGAAGAAGGCATTCGGCATGCTTGGCTTCATCAGTCAGAACATTGAATTCAGGAATTGGGACGTCTTGTTAAAGTTGTACAAGACATTGGTAAGGCCACACTTGGAATACTGTGTGCAATTCTGGTCACCCTATTATAGAAAGGATATTATTAAACTAGAAAGAGTGCAGAAAACAGTAGAAACTGTTCTGGTTCTTCAGCAATTCCTTCTCCTGAGCCACGTATTATGATCCCAGTTGAGTGAAACCTGGCTTGATAGATCCTAATTCATTTTTAGAAACTGTGGAGGTAAGTTACTAAACAAATTCACAGGAGTCTGTTGATGAACCTTTAGCACACAAAATAAAACATTTATTAAACAAGAAAAATTAACTATATTACACCAGACATAAAAGTTGGAAAGATCTCAATACAAGCTCAAGTAAATGATGTTAATACTCATTATTCCTTCACCTTCTTTGCAAACATATATAAATTTGGGAAGACAAAACAATTTACCATATCTGACTTATAATCTAATATTCAGTGTAAATATGCTGTACATGTGAACTAACAGGTGAACTGTGGACTGACACACCACACTTGAAAATAAATGACAGATGCGACCAAAGCAGATTCTATGAATTTCTCAACAAGCCACCCAGAAACTTATCACACCGTGAACAAATTAGTCTTACTGAAACTCTGTCTTTCTCACAAGAGTTTCCACTCTCCACATTTGAAAATTGGCTGGGAATTGCCTCCCAGATCCAGATGTCATTGTCACTTAGATGGCTTCAACCATGATTCACTCCCCCAGGGTTTCAATCTCACCTTCTGAGATTTTCTTTCTCCTGAATATCCATGTACACTTAAGCATCACCTTCAGAAAGGTACCTTTGCCTGCATCATGGATTCACCAAGCTTCATCTGTCCTCTCTTGAACCCACTTTGCTTCATGTCTGCTCCCCACAGCTCTCTTTAATTCAGAGCCCACTGCGCTGATCTTTTTTCTCAACTTTACTTAACAAGATCTGTTTCTGATCTCAGTCCTTGTCCCTTACCTGGGAATTTCATCCGGAACCTGCTTCTACCCATTCCCTGGTTTGGGATCTTGTTCTTTGTTTGGAACTTTCTCCCTGTCACCTTCCCTGTGCCCTGTTCCCTGGAACACCCTCTCAGCAATGACGCTCATCATCAGGTCACCTGATCTGCAATTTCAGACTTTCATTTTTCTTCATTTGTTTAGTGCAGAAGTCCCAAAGCTCTCTGGGATTTGTAGTTCCCAAACTCTGAGGTAAGTATTCGAACTTTGCAACACAGGTAATTCTCACAATGTTTACTCGAGACAACTGGGATGGGATTTCACAGCCTCACTTGTCCCAAAAACGTAAAATCCCGCCCAAGGTCAATGGACCTTCCCATGGTCCGCCCCTCGCCCGCTCCAATTCCCGTGGTGGGCGGGACAGTAAAATTCCGGCCCTGATGTTTGATGTTCATCAAGTTTTATAAGAAGGCTTTGAAGAATTTGATAAATTTGTTTGTGCAAGTTCATCACTTAAGCATTTCAAATTCTCTTTCAAGTGTTCTGCTCCCTGTGAGCAACACTCCAGTATTCTCATCAGTTCTTGCTTTTCCTTACAAACTCTTCATTCATACTTGAAAGCTGACTCTCTACTCTGGCAGAGCATAATTTCTCTGCGCAATTCTTCAAGCTCACATTTCTGCAATTGTACTTCTGCCAGTTTTAGAACATAGAACATAGAACATTACAGCGCAGAACAGGCCCTTCGGCCCACGATGTTGCACCGACCAGTTAAAAAAAAAAAACTGTGACCCTCCAACCTAAACCAATTTCTTTTCGTCCATGAACCTATCTACGGATCTCTTAAACGCCCCCAAACTAGGCGCATTTACTACTGATGCTGGCAGGGCATTCCAATCCCTCACCACCCTCTGGGTAAAGAACCTACCCCTGACATCGGTTCTATAACTACCCCCCCTCAATTTAAAGCCATGCCCCCTCGTGCTGGATTTCTCCATCAGAGGAAAAAGGCTATCACTATCCACCCTATCTAAACCTCTAATCATCTTATATGTTTCAATAAGATCCCCTCTTAGCCGCCGCCTTTCCAGCGAAAACAATCCCAAATCCCTCAGCCTCTCCTCATAGGATCTCCCCTCCATACCAGGCAACATCCTTGGTTTGAAATACCTCACACTCTTGAGTGAGAACTTCTACCATCGCTTGCCATTCTATGTTCTTCATCCTCATATTTTGTAAATCCTTTAAGAAATGGAATGTCTTTCCATGGTTTCTTCCAAATGTGCAACTGTTTCCTTCAGTATTGAAGTTTCTTTCTTTGATCTCGGGGCTTCCTCCCAGAATATTGACCATCCCTAAGTCTTCTCTGAAAGCTGGTTCATCTGTTCTTTCAGAGTGGCATTAAATTCATTTTGTTTCACTTTGTAACATTCCAGAGGAACAAACTCTGATCTGAACGATCCTTGTAGCATGTGAGCGTCCTTCAAGAGGTTGACCTTTTTGTTGTAAATCTCAATTACTCCATTTGAGTTTATTTGTGATTTACCTGAGTTTCAGTCAGTTTATTCCACTGTTGTGCCATTCTGCTGCTCGTGGTAGTCTATATAGTGTCATGCTACTGAAATATTGTGTTGTTTTTGTTTCTGATCTTGAAGGACAATTAGCTGTTCTTTCAACTGTTTATTTTCTTGTTCAGCTTTTGTCTTTTCACTCTGTGGTTCAGTGTATTGCTCTGTCACTACTGATAGTTCTAGTGCAGCCTTTTCTGTAGTAGCGTTCAATGTCTTTTTTAATTCCTCATGTTTCTCCAGGGGTACGTATTGGTTCTTCAAAGACACTTTCAAGGCTGCCACTTCTTTGAGTACCTTTTCTGCCTGCTGTTGTGACTGGCTGTACATTTGGCTGAATGTGTTTTTGTGGTTTTTTTCTTAGTCTTCAGCATCTTGCCTTGTTTCAGCATTTTAGCAAAGTTGAGAGTTTTTGATCCCCTGTTGCCCCCCATGTTGGTTACAAAATTGTATCTCTTAAAGTCCTCATAGTCTTCAGTAGGTTAACTGTAAATCTTAGTTAACAATTAGAACTATTCATACATGTACAGGAAAGGGTACAGGCAGGGAGCTATTTCTATGCTTCGGCCTTAATCCGTCTCTACTCAATACCACACTGAGCCCTGGATCTGGGTCATTACCACCTTCTATCATTCTAGACAGTACTGTACTCAGTCCCACATTAATGCTGTATGTGCCAGACCTTATACTACACGACCAATGAAGAAAAACACTGACCCTGACTTGATGGGCCCATTAGTCTGTTTCTGTGATGTAACATTCTATAAACTACCTATGTTGTCTATAAAATCAATTAAATAATAAAGCCCCGACCAGTGATCTGAAAACACAGAGTACATGATGGTAAGCAGTTAAGGGGCATGTACTTATTAAGTTATGAAATGCATAAACACAATTCATTGTCAAAGGGACACCTCCACCTGCTCAAATCAGTTGTGCGAGGGAAGATTTTCCTTTTCAATTTTCACTGCATCTGGGAAAAATGGGAGCGAGACATGTTACATCTGGGCCAGAATTCGCTGGCGGTTCATGCCAGCAGGATTCTCTGGTCCCGCTGCAGTGAACGTAGATTTGGCTGAACACCAAATTCTCCTCCCTCCCCTGAAGCGACGGTGGGGTGCAAACGGCTGGAAAATTCAGCCCTGGTTTCCCTCCCTCTCCCTCAGAATTTCCTGCTGCTACCCAAATGAGTTTTACTGGGGTTGCTCCTGTAGGCCAATAAAGTGGAACGTTCTAAAATTCGGGGAGTTTCCTGCATTCGTCTTTTCTACACTTGTGATTATTGGGTGCCCTTGAAGGGCCTTGGTGCAAATATCTGCCCCAGGAGCCTCTCCTCAAGGACTGGAGGTTCTATGGGAAAGAGGCGGTGGTTCAGAGAGCTGATGGAAGACTTTCCTGGAAAAGTCTGAATGTTATTTTCAATAAATCCTTTCAGGATAATTTGAAACACCCAAAGCCATCTGATTTCTACTCTCCTGCCCTGAGCCAAGGTTTCCGACATAGGAGGTCAGGAGCACAGTTGCAAAGCCTCAGGCCTACCGTATACTCACATTTCCTTCTCGAATTATAGGTGTGTGGCCCATCCATTGTGGGGGGGGGGGGGGGAGAGCTAGAATTCTTTCAATCCTCTAAGTGGTCTGAGAGGAAAGAATACGTGCCGTCGCTTCCTTTCAAACTGTGTACCCGAGGTGTACTTATACCTGTCAATCATCCCACAGGGTGACTATGGAGGAAAATGTACTCTAAGAACTCTGTGGCTGTAGACATTGTGGTGAACCATCGTTGGTTCCCACTGGGTAGTGCTGAGCTAGGGGCTGGCCAGGACTACAAGGATGTACATATGTTACTGTTGGATTGTGCTATTGTTGCTGTTGGGTTAGGGTGGGGTTGTTACACCTTTGTATGATAGTGTTGTGGCACATCCCAGTCGGGCTCCGCCTCCTGGGAGAGGTATAAGAGTCCCTGCTCTGGCCGGGACCCCTTCAGCTGGGATAGTGTACATAAGTTCTGATAGCTTCATTAATAGTAAATAAAAGCCTTCATTTACTGAGCTTCGAGCCTCGTGTCTAAATTGATGTGCATCAATTTTATTTACTATTATTAAACTCTCGACGGAGAAAAAAAAGAAGAGAGAGTATGGAGCAAATTCTCAAGCCAGAACGTCTGACGCTAGATCCACGTGCGGTGGGCGCTTCTAACACCTTCGGCCACTGGCTGAAGTGTTTCGAAGATTATCTGGCAGCCTCCGCAGCGGTCACTACAGATGATGACAGACTCCGGGTCCTCCATGCGAGGGTAAGCGACACAGTCTACCTCGCGATCCGTGCGGCCACTAATTACCCTAAGGCCCTCGAGCTTCTAAAGAAGCGCTATACAAAACCACCTAACGAGATACACGCTCATTACCTCCTAGCAACTCGACAACGGCAGTCTGGCGAAACGATGGAGGACTATGCCAATGAGCTCTTACAGCTAGCCAGGGGCTGTGACTGCAAAGCTGTGTCGGCTGAGCAGAGCATGTACGACCTCGCCCGAGATGCGTTTGTGGCTGGGGTCGGATCGTCGTACATTCGACTTAAACTGTTGGAAAAGGGTAACCTTAATCTTATCCAGGCCATCGAGTTAGCAGAGATGCTCGAGTCGGCTTCAAAGAGCTTAGTCTTATATCCAGAGGACCACGTGGAGACAACGTGGCAGGAGCAGTCGCAAATCCCTCCTCGCCCCTCGGGTTCGAAATGCTGTGTAATGGCGTGCTCCCATTCGGGCCAGACGACGGCTGCAGCCCCGTGCGGCCCGCGGTGCTACTTCTGTGGAGGAGCAAAACATACCCGGCAAAAGTGTCCCGCTAAAGCGGTATTGTGCACCGCATGCGGTAAAAAAGGGCATTATGCAAAAGTGTGCCGATCGAAACCCAGGAACGGCAGTGCGGCCTGCGATTCTTCGGAGCTTGGATCATCATCATCATCGAAGTCGTCGTGGGGTTCGTCCACGTGCGAGGCCAGGACGACGCCATTACGGTCGACAGAGTCGGAGGAGTATGACCACCAGAGGTCACGGAGTTTGGCGCCCTCACCCACGTGCGATTCATGGGGGCAGCCATGTTGGTCGACACTGATCACGAATGACCAGCAGGGGTCCTCCGCATCGATTTCAGCTGCCTGCAGTGGCGTTCATGAACCAACAGTGGCGTCGATCATCCTGGACCAGGCCAAGCCTCATAGACTCGATCGTTCAATGATGAATATCCAGGTAAACAATCATGTGCTTTATTGTCTGTTTGACAGCGGGAGCACTGAGAGCTTTATCCACCCTGACACTGTGAAGTGGTGTGGACTCCAGATTCAACCTGCCAAACAGACAATCTCTATGGCATCAAGGTCCCGGTCTGTTGCCGTGCTAGGGAGTTGCGTGGTAACCTTGAAAGTACAAGGCACAGTTTACGAGCGCTTCAAGCTCCTTGTGTTGCCGTATCTTTGCGCGCCAATACTTCTCGGACTAAACTTCATGGTCCACTTGAGGAGTGTAATCCTACAGTACGGTGGGCCACTCCCTTCACTGGCAGTGGGAAAGCAGCAGCAGCCTCCAAATTGCCCAACGCAATTGCCTGCAACCTCTCGACGCTAAAGATCACCACTCCCTCCTTGTTTCAGAATCTGGTACCAGGCTGCAAGCCCATCGCTACTTAAAGTAGGCGTTACAGCACTGAGGATCGGATCTTCATTAGATCTGAGGTTCAGCGGCTCCTCAAAGAAGGGATCATACAACCCAGTGTTAGTCCGTGGAGAGCACAGGTTGTGGTGGTCAAGAGCGGGAACAAACCCCGGATGGTCATTGACTACAGTCAGACCATTAACCGATATACACAGCTGGATGCGTATCCTCTCCCGCGCATATCTGATATGGTCAATCGGATTGCGCAGTACCGGGTGTTCTCCACCATAGACCTCAAGTCCGCCTACCACCAACTCTCCATTCGCCCAGAGGACCGACAATACTCGGCTTTTGAGGCGGATGGTCGCTTGTATCATTTTCTCAGGGTTCCCTTTGGTGTCACCAATGGGGTCTCGGTCTTCCAGCGTGCTATGGACCGAATGGTGGACCAGAACGGGCTGCGGGCTACCTTCCCGTACCTGGATAATGTCACCATCTGCGGCCATGACCAGCAGGACCACGACACAAACCTGCTGAACTTCTTACACACTGCATCTCGCCTGAACTTGACCTACAACAGGGAGAAGTGTGTGTTTCGTACGCGCCGTTTAGCCATCCTAGGATACGTGGTGGAAAACGGGGTCATTGGCCCTGATCCAGACCGTATGCGCCCCCTTGCTGAACTTCCCCTGCCTGCTAGTGCAAAAGCACTGAGAAGATGCCTAGGCTTCTTCTCTTATTATGCGCAGTGGGTTCCCAACTACGCGGACAAAGCCCGTCCGCTTATTAAGTCCACGACTTTTCCCCTAACGCCAGAGGCCCAATTGGCCTTCAAGAAATTGAAAGACGACATCGCGAAAGCTACGATGCACGCGGTAGACAAGTCCATCCCCTTTCAGGTGGAAAGCGATGCATCTGATTTCGCCCTGGCCGCCACATTTAACCAGGCGGGCAGGCCCGTCGCATTTTTTTCCCGCACCCTCCAAGGCCCCGAAATTCGGCATTCAGCGGTGGAAAAGGAGGCCCAGGCCATTGTGGAGGCCGTCAGACACTGGCGCCATTACTTGGCGGGAAAACGGTTCACCCTGATCACAGACCAGCGGTCCGTGGCGTTCATGTTTAACAACACGCAGAGGGGCAAGATCAAGAATGACAAGATCTTGCGGTGGAGAATTGAACTCTCCACCTATAATTACGATATCATGTATCGTCCAGGGAAACTCAATGAGCCCTCGGATGCCCTCTTGTGTGGAACATGCACTAGTATTCAGGAGGATCGTTTGAATGCCCTCCATAATGATCTGTGCCATCCTGGGGTCACTCGGCTCTACCACTTTGTAAAAGCCCGCAACCTGCCTTACTCGGTGGAGGACGTCAGGTCGGTGACAAGGAGCTGTCAGATTTGCGCGGAATGCAAACCGCACTTTTACCGACCTGACCGGGCACATTTGGTTAAGGCCACTCGTCCCTTCGAGAGACTGAGTGTTGATTTTAAGGGCCCCCTTCCCTCAACAGATCGGAACGTGTACTTTCTAAACATCATCGATGAGTACTCCCTGTTCTCTTTTGTTGTTCCCTGCTCGGATACATCCGCTGCCACGGTGATCAAGGCATTCCGTGATCTTTTTACCCTGTTCGGGTACCCCAGCTACATCCATAGCGATAGGGGCTCGTCGTTCATGAGCGATGACTTGAGGCAATTCCTGCTCTCATACGGGATTGCCTCTAGTAGGACCACGAGTTACAACCCTAGGGGTAATGGACAGGTGGAACGAGAGAATGCTACAGTCTGGAAGGCTGTCTTACTGGCGTTGAAATCCAAAGGTCTTCCAGTCTCCCGTTGGCAAGAGGTGCTCTCTGATGCGCTCCACTCTATTCGCTCCCTCCTGTGTACGGCAACCAATGCTACTCCCCACGAGAGGATGTTCTCATTCCCTCGGAAGTCTTCCTCGGGGATCTCTTTACCGTCTTGGTTGACGTACTCAGGACCCGTCTTCCTGCGGCGACATGTAAGCGCCCGCAAGTCCGACCCCTTGGTTGAACAGGTCCATCTCCTCCACGCCAACCCTCAGTATGCCTATGTGGCATACCCTGACGGGCGAGAGGACACGGTCTCGATCCGAGACCTGGCGCCAGCAGGGGACGTAGCAACCCCTGTCGCTCCCATACCCCCAGTAACAAACCCATTATCTCTCATTTCTTCCCCGGACACGGCGCGGGCAGCATCGGGATCATTGCTTAACCATTTTACTCCCATGTACAGCTTGCCTGAGCCCAGAAGATGGTCGCCACCGCAGGGCGTGTCAGGATCCCCTGGACTACCGTCACCTCAGGGTCAACCGGCCTGTGAGTCCGTGGAAGAACAGCTGGACGCCGTTTTGGGGAGAACGCCACCGCAAGTGCCTACTCCGGTGTCACCGCCGGTATTGAGGAGGTCACAACGACGGTGCGGTCCCCCTGACCGTCTGAACTTATAGACTGCTGACATTTTATTCTGGTTTTTGTACCCCGCCGGCCTTTGTTTTCAAAGGAGGGGTGAATGTGGTGAACCATCGTTGGTTCCCACTGGATAGTGCTGAGCCAGGGGCTGGCCAGGACTACAAGGATGTACATATGTTACTGTTGGATTGTGCTATTGTTGCTGTTGGGTTAGGGTGGGGTTGTTACACCTTTGTATGATAGTGTTGTGGCACATCCCAGTCGGGCTCCGCCTCCTGGGAGAGGTATAAGAGTCCCTGCTCTGGCCGGGACCCCTTCAGTCTGGGATAGTGTACATAAGTTCTGATAGCTTCATTAATAGTAAATAAAAGCCTTCATTTACTGAGCTTCGAGCCTCGTGTCTAAATTGATGTGCATCAGACATACCAAAGATTTGCGGCAGGATTTTCCAGCCACACTCGCCTCAAGATCAAAAAAATCCCACCTGAGGTCAACTGACCTTTGCATGGTCCACCCCTGCCCGCCACGATTCCTGTGGCAGGCAGGACGGGAAAACGCCCCCCTTTTAGACTGAAAGGAAATCAGATTGACAAAATGTTGTACATTTCACTAAATTAGGTATTGCAATCCTTAATTTTGTTTGGCTTTTTACATTCCAGAGTAATGTATTGTTAATGAATGCAAGTTAGGGAAAGATAAATCTTTCAAACATTGCTATGTTATATATTTTGTTTTAGTGACAGTCGTTTTTGATATATGGCTATATCAGGGATGAAACTTGTCAAAGGGAGGTTTATTGAGGCAAAATTAAATTGGTTTCTGATGGAACAACATATAAATTTTGCATGATGCAGTCCATTTGCACGGGTTCAATTTAACCTTTGTTCTGCTTAGGTAATTATTAACACGGATCAGGACAAATCAAGGTTAGCGACAGCATTAGCATTTTGGTACAAGTATCAGGAGAAAATGTTTACATACTTTCCTGAACATTACTCTTAAAATATTTCAGCTTTGTCCTTCTCTTCCTTAACTGGTATAAAATCTCTCTGTGTTTCTCTTGTTCTTGTCCCACTAAGCTATTGATTAATGACGACATCATCATAGAACAGATATATTCAACGGAATACAAATGCTTAAAATTCTTGAACATAAATGCTCATGATACAGGATTAAAGAATTATAGGAATGCAGAGCACAGAAGGAAGCCATTCAGCCCATCACTTGTACTGTCTCTTTGAAAGAGCAGTCGTGATCATTTCCACACCCTGATTCTTTGTCTGTAATCCTCATCCCAAAGTAGCTGTCTCCTTTTAATTTTTTTTTATACATCAGCTTCCACCATCTGTACAACACCATCTATAACCCTGCACTCACTGTGTATGACAAAAGAGATCAGAGAAATGCCGAAATAAAACAGATGCTGGAGATCTGAAATAAAAACACAAAGTGCTGGAAAAACGCAGCTGCTCCGACAGCATCTGTGGAGAAGGAAGCAGAGTTAATGTTTTTTCAGCACTTTCTGTTTTTGTTTCAAAGAGAACGTTCCAGATCCCAACAGCACTCTCAGGATTGCCAATGGCTAGCTGGTCGATTCTCACAGCAATGGACTCTGTCTTGGGACAGGATCAAACAACCAATTGAAGGGAGGCCAGTGTCAAACCCACTCTGAGGAGATTCAGCACCAGGTCATCTAGAACTTCTTATCACTTCATAATTTATATTATGTTCATTCAAAATGAAGGTTTCAGAATGTGAGTGCCCTTACATGCAGGAATAAAAGCATATTTGAAGTCATTCTGTCTGCTCCTGGGGCCTACTTGCCACTGGGTTCAGCAACTGTTTAGCAGTTAACAGAATCTATCTTTCTTAAACTCTACATCCTCCACCTGTACCAAAATGCGATGTTTACATTAAGTAAACTTTCCTCTCCACAAACTTCTCCTCACATCTGCTCTGCTTTCGAATCCAATGCCGCTGAAAGTCCTTCATGAATGGCTGGGACAGAAGTGGGAGTTGGACTGAAGGCAGTCACATTGGGCTTGATTTTGCAGCCACAAATCGGGCAAGCTTACATATTAAATAATATAAAGAGGCAGAAAGTTACAGCAAGAATCAAATGTACAGAATATGCAACAAGATTGTTGCAGATGAGAAAGGCCCTTTGGCTCAACTAAGTTCATCCACTCAAAAAGATTCTAAAGTTCCCCCACTGAAAAGTTCAATTATTCCCTGAATCCTGAATGATCATGGCATAGGAGGTGGTTCTTTGGTCCTGTTGCGTCCATGCTGGTTCTCTGTAAGAACAATTTATACAGTCCCTGCCTTTTCCCCGTAGCCCTGCATAGTTCTGAAAGCACTGATGGTGGCTGCCTCCATCATAACCTCAGAGAATACATCTCAGATCCTAACCACTCACTACACAAATAAACGTTTCCTCATGTCGTTGTTGCTTCTTTTGCCAACAGACTTAAATTGCTATCCTCTGGTTCTCGACATTTCTCACGTTGGGAGGAAGTTTATCCCTTTCTGCTCTGTCTCCAGACCCTTAAAATTTTTGAACACTTCTGTCAGAACTCTTCTCAATTTTTTCAAAGGACAACAACCCCCAGCTTCACCAATCAATCCACATAACAGGAAATTCCTCATTCCTGGAACTATTTTCTTCTCTATCCTCTCTAAAACCTTCAATATCTTTCCTAAAGTGCAGTGCCCAGAATTGACAAATACACAGTTGAAGCTGAACCAGATTTCCATGAAGATTCATCCTTGCTTATGCACTCTGTGCCAATAGTTATAAAGTACAGGACCCTGTATACCTTTTTAACCACTTCTTCAATGTGCCTTGCCACTTTCAATCATTTGTGCGCATATATCGTAAGGTCTCACTGTTCCTGCACCCCCTTTAGAATTGTATCCTTTATTTTGTATTGCCTCTCTTCATTCTCCTGAACAAAATGTACCACTTCACACTTCTCTGCATTAAGTTTTATCTACCACATGACCAGCCTACCTATGTCTTCTTGAAATTAATCACTATCCTCCTCACAGTTTACAAAACAGGTTTTGTATCATTAACACATTTTTAAATTGTGCCCTGCACACCCAAGTCTAGGTCTATATTTCAAGGAAAGCAGTGACCCCAATACTAACCCCTGGGGAGCCCCACAATAGACCTTCCTCTAGCCTGAAAACATCCATTCACCACTATTCTCTGCTTCCTGTCATTCAGCCAAATTCACATCCATGCTGCCTCTTTCCCTTTCATTCCATGGGGTTGAAATTTGTTGGCAAGTCTATTCTGTGACACTTTATCAAGTGCCTTTTGCAAGCCCATGTACACCACATAACAGCAAAACACTCATCAACCATCTCTGTTACATCATCAAAGAGGAAACCCACACAGACACGGGGAGAATGTGCAAACTCCGCACAGACAGTCACCCTAGGCCAGAATCGAACCAGGGTCCCTGGCGCTGTGAGGCAGCAGTGCTAACCACCGTGCTACCATGTGCAGCCACTACTTGGTTTTAATTTAAAAAAATGCTCCTGGATTGTTGTTAGAGCTACACTCACCCAGGCAAGTGGAGAATATTCCATCACACTCCAGACTTGTAGTGGAGGGGGGGGGGAGGGGGGGTGTGTGTGATGGGCTGGGAGAAGGGCCATATCTGGGGGGTGTGGGTGGGTGATCAGCTGGGGAGGAGAGGGGTATTGGGGTGATATCAGGATGGGTGGGGGGGGGGGCAATTGCCAGGGAGGTCAGTGATCGGGTGGGGGGGTTTGGGGGGGTGCACAGGTTGGGGGGGGGGGGGGGGGGCGGTGGTGCTGACAGGTCGCTCTGTTCTGTTGCACAGAACACTGAGAGATCGGAGTATATGCGATAGCACCCTCTAGCTGTGAGCAGCCAGAGTGTGGCAACTGCGATTTTCACAGTAACATCATTGGGGTGACACGGTGGCAAAATGCTTAGCACTACTGCCTCACAGCGGCAGCTCCTGGGTTTGATTCCAGCCTTGGGTGACTGTCTGGGTGGAGTTTGCACGCTCTCCCCGTGTCTGCGTGGATTTCCTCCGGATGCTCTGGTTTCCTTCCATAGTGTGGAGATGCCGGCGTTGGACTTGGGTAAACACAGTAAGAAGTTTAACAACACCAGGTTAAAGTCCAACAGGTTTATTTGGTAGCAAAAGCCACACAAGCTTTCGGAGCTCCAAGCCCATCTCTGCACACCTGAAGAAGGGGCTTGGAGCTCCTAAAGCTTGTGTGGCTTTTGCTACCAAATAAACCTGTTGGACTTTAACCTGGTGTTTGTAAACTTCTTACTGTTCCTTCCATAGTCCAAAGATGTGCGGGTTAGGTGGATTGGCCATGCTAAATTGGCCCTTAGAGTCCAAAGATGTATAGGTTAAGGGGATTAGACATGGTAAATGCATAGGGGCCTGGGTAAGATGCTCTGTCAGAGAGTCAGTGCAGGCTCAGTGAGTCAAATGGCCTCCTTCTGCACTGTAGGGATTCTATGGTTCAGCACTGTCAGGAACAATGAAAAAGTAGGATGAAATAGGGGGGAAGCACTCGTGCGAAGTTGGGAGGCAGTGATAACAAGCCAAGATCGTTCAGCAGCAAGATCAAAGGTATAGTTACTTGATCTGGTAATGGGCTATTCTGGGAATATGTGGCAGGAGATCTGCTGAATGAGGTAGGAAAGATGATTCACAATTTCATGAGATTCAACCTGATCCTGGTGGGAATAGCAGCATTGGAAAACTTGTGAGGAAATAAAGAATTAATAGTGAGTAAGGAGGAAGATAAATGAAGGTGGGATCATTGCAGTCCATTTAACTCCTGGGTACATGTCCATACTGATCTACATTGCAGGGTGGCTACAACAGAATGTTATGGAGCAAATGCTCCCCCTACTGCTAGTTCACAGCATTACAACACAAGAACTGAACTAAGCATAACGCGGAAGTAATGTTTCAAAGGCATTCCCACCCCTTTCATTTCAGGACAAAATAATATGTGTAAACTTATATGCTCCATTTTTCTTTATTATTGATCAAAGTTATTATGAAAATAAATGCCCAACCAAATCAGTAGTAATTGATAGAATTCTTTCTTCCTCACATAATACCACTTGTCATCCATTAGCACTGGTGGAACTCACCTTTGATGATGTGCTGGAGTGGCTACGGATAAGTTGTTCAATAACCTTATAAATTCCTTCCCGTCCCCTACTTCCTGCAGAGAAATGCTGACATTCCGAGAGTGGCCCAGTTCAAATTGTGCAACTGCTATGTGAGAAAAATTGAGTGGAAACCAGCACTCATGATACACCCCTGGATTATTACAGAGAGCACTCTGCTATGACCAGTAGAGGAGGAATTTCAAATCGATTTCAACAGCTGAGATGACACAATTAGATTTGCATTATTTTGTTTCTTTCCATAAATAAAAAAGTGACCACTATGACAAGCTGGCCTCTCATTGACATTATTTTGTGTGATGTCATCATTGTGTGTGACTTGTCATTGACAGGCCATCATAGTCAAATAACCTGTTATCTCTTCTTTAAAACAAATAGCCAAACTCAGCGGGGTGGAATTTCGACTAGTTAAAGCAGTGCAATCCAGTGGAATAAAAGCCCATGGCGCAGGGGGTAACATATTGGCTTGAATAGAAGATTGGCTGGCTAACAGCAAACAAGTTGGCATAAATGGATCTTTTTCAGGTTGGGAGGATGTGAGGAGTGGTGTGCCACAAGGATCAGCGCTGGGGCCTCAACTTTATACAATTTATACAAATGACTTTGATGCAGGGACTGAAAGTATGGCTGCTAAATTTGCTGACGATAGAAAGATAGGTTCGGCGAATGGGCAGAGATCTGACAAACAGAGTATAATGTGAATAGATGGCCAGCATGGACATGATGGGCTGAAGGGTCTCTTTCCATGCTGTAAAATTTTATGACTCTATGAAATGTGAAATTGTCTGTTTTGGCAGGAAGAATTAAAAAACAAACTGATAATCTAAATGGTGAGAGATTGCAGAGCTCTGCGATGCAGAGGGTTCTGGGGTGTCCTAATGCATGAATCACTATTGGCTAGTATACAGGTACAGCAAGTAATCAGGAAAGCTGATAGAATGCTATAATTTATTGTGAGGGGAAATGATTACAAAAGTAGGGAGGTTATTCTTCAGTTGTACAGGGCAGTGGTGAGACCACATCTGTAGTACTGTGCAGCATTGGTCTCCTTATTTAAGAAAAAATGTAAATGAGTTAGAAACAGTTCAGAGAACGTTTACTAGAACAATACAAGAATGGGTGGGTTATGTTATGAAGAAAGGCTGGACACGTTCGCCTTGCATCTACTGGAATTTAGAAAAGTAAGAAGTGACTCGATTGAACCCTTTAAGATCTCGAGGGGTCTTGACAGGGTGGATGTGGAGAGGATGTTTCCTCCTGTCAGAGAATCTAGAACCAGGGGGTCACTGTTTAAAAATAAGGGGAGGGGGAATTTTCCTGTCCTACGGGAATCGTAGCGGGCTAGGGCGGACCATGCAAAGGTCCATTGACCTCGGGCGGAATTTTCCGGTTTTGGGACCAGCACAGCCGGAAAAAGCCACCCAAGGTGTCACTCGTTTAAGACTGAGATGAGGAGAAATGTTTTCTCTCGGAGGGTTCGGGGGTTTTTGGAGCTCTCTTCCTCAAAAGGCAGTGGAAGCAGAATCTTTAAATATTTTAAAGGCAGAGTTAGATACATTCTTGACAAACAAGGGGGTGAAAGGTTATCAGGGCAGACAGGAATGTGGGGTTGAGGTTACAATCAGATTAGCCATGATCTTATTGAGGGGCAGAGCAGGTTCGATTGGCCAAGTGGCCCATTCCTGCTCCTAATTCCTGAAATCAAGCAAACCAGTGCAACGGATAAGGGAATTTTAAATGTCAGTGTGTTATGCCGAAAGTCAGCTAATTACACTCACATTTTCTGCAATCTTTCATGTTGGTTTAAGGTTCATTTTGCCCAAGCTAGCCCTCATTCAAAAAATTAGCTGGGTGAAAATTGCAAGATATGGTCAGTTGCTCTGGTCTCTTCAAATTGCACTCATTTTCTAAAGTTTGACGGCATGTTTTAAAAGTTTTTCCATATCAAAGATATTGGGGCGGTTCTCCCAAAAAAATTCTAAGTGTCAAATTCGCGTAAAAATTGGAGTAAATCCCGTTGGGTTTTTTTAGCGAGATTTTCAAAATGAATCTTCCACACTCTGTGCACTGCAGAGTGTACGAACATGAATCATGTGAAAAATCAGTGGGTGGGGCTATTCCTGATGGAGAGGCTGGCAGCATAGCGCTGAACGGGCCATAAGCATGTGCCAATCTGTCTGCGCTGAGATAGATGCATGCACAGTAGCTCCCCACTTCCGGCCTCGTCACCGGCTGTATGACCACCCCACACCCCAACTGCTGGCTCTCAGAACGTGTCCGGGCCGGCCTCTCCCTCCTCCCAACAACTGCCTCCATCCCCCCCACCCCCGGCAGTCCCGATCTCCCAGTGCCCAGTGGGCAGCGCCAAGATACCAGGCTGGCAAAGCCCAGGGGGCACCCCTTACCCCAGACCCTCTGGGGGGGTCTTGCTGGCCCCCCTTCACTCCAGTGGGGTCCGGGATGCCAGTTCCCCGCAAGTGGGGAGCTGTTACAAACCCTGCTGGAGTGAAACACTCCTGATGGAGGGGGGTGGGGGGAGGGGGGGGGGTGCGGGCAGGAAGGCTACTGGGCCTGGAGAGAGATGCACGGAGGCTATGGCGTCCAGCGGAGAGCATGGCCTCTGCTTGGGTCTCCCGGCTGGGATAATCGCCCCCATTTACTTTATAAGAAGCTGACAAGTATACAACAATTAAACTACTGAACAGTTCAGTATAGTTTTTTTTCAAATCATTCACATTGATTTTAAATCAGCTTACTCAAAGGTGGATGTCTGGAAGCCTCCAATATAATTTTATTTTGCTAATAAACCCAATTTCAGCTTCATTAATTAAACTGCATTAGCTTATCTCACATCAATACAGCCAGAAATGTGTCTGAATGGAAAAAATGCCATCTCATCATACTGTCCACTTGTGCTGGTTCATAGACTATTTTAAATTTTTGATTAAATTAATTTTGTCACATAACCTCACCAGTCCCATTTCGAGCAGATTCTGGATGCAATTTCCCAAGTGGAAATGTTACTACATCATCCTTTTCTTTGTTATTACCTGGAAATCAAGTGGAACAAAGAGGGAAATTTTAAGTGCTGTAAACGTGTTATGTACTCTTTCCTTTAAAGAACAGCTGTGTCATTAATTTTCGCCACTGGTAACCACGGAATACACTAAATCTCTAAGTTGCTTCATTCAAATTTTCAAATAATGCAGAAAATACTCAGCAGGGTCTGGCAGCATCTGATAATCCTTTTTTTCAGATTCTGAACTGAAATGTTAACTGGGTTTCTCTCTCCACAGCCTGACCTGCTCAGCATTTCCTGTTGGTATTTCAGATTTCCAACATCGATAATATTTTTTGTTATTATGTCTAATGATGCAATTTCTTTGGCAGCAAGCTCCCACTTTCCATTGATGATTATGTTCCTTAATTCTAATTATTGTATTTTTCTAATATCCTAGTACAGATAGTAACTTTAATTTAACAATAGGCCTCAATTTTAAGCCCGCTTGTTTGGCAGAAACTGGATGGGAAATCGTAGACCAGAAGTGGCTCATAGGCAGCCAAGCCTTTAAACAAAATGTAGGTGTCCTTGTGAGACAGCAGCAGCAGGAGTAGGTTCACTGTTTTCTCTCAGACTGGTTGTTCACAGAGCATTTTGGGACTTACACACTGGGTTCACACCCATTCCCTCAGCTGCCAGTGCCCAATAGATAAAAAGAATCATAGCACTTGTGAGACAAGGGATTAATATGTAGCTAAAACCTCTTTATCCTCCCACCCGTTCACACATATAACTGTTACCCTTAAACTGGCCATTGAACATTAATCCAAAGTGAGAACAAGAATTAAAAGTAATTATGTTAATTATTTTTTGAAAATATTTGGTTACAAACAAAATTATTAGAATTACTTAAAATCTAGACAGTTATTTAACAAAAACTTCCACTCTGTTTAACATTGTTATTCCTCACATTTCATTCTGAAAAGTCTAACTGCCTGGACATCCTTCTAGCATCGATATCAAATGGCCTGCAATATCTGTTTTCTAAATTGAGTTGGAGGATGTAGACCTTGCTGGCAAGAGCACCTTTGAGAAGGTGGTGGTGGCTACTCTTTTTGAATATTGTGGTCTGTGTGGTGAGAAGGTATTCTCACATTGCTGGGTCATAGATAGTTCCTGAATTTTGAGCCAGTAATGGCGAAGGGACGGTGGTATATTTCCATATTGGGGGAGGTTATGTGGCTTGGAGGGGAAATTGGAGATAATAATGTTGGAGATGATAAGCTCTTGTTGCCTTTGTCATTCCATGTGGTTTTTTTAACAGAGGGTTGGCAGCTGCTGAACTGCAGCTCAAGAGTATTCCATCAGATACATATCTTGTGCTTTGTAGATGGTGGACGAGCTATGGAGAGTCAGGAGAGAGTCACTCTTTTGAGAATATCCAACCTCTGACCTACGCTTGTAGCTATGATATTTATCAGGTTTAGATATGTGTATGATCAATGCTCTCCCTCAGGATTTTGATGGTGGGGGATTGAGTGATGATAATATTCAATATTGATGGGAAACATTTATTGAAGGTGGTTACTGCTTGTCACTTGAGCATCACAAATGTTACTTGCCACTCATTAGCCTAAGTCTAGGTGTTGTTGAGGTTTTGATGAGTGTGGGCACAGCCTCTGTTAAGTGAGGAATTGCAATTGTTGGTGAACATTGCAATCACTATGACCAACTCCACTTTTGAAGCTATAGAATACCTACAGTGCAGAAGGAGGCCATTTGGCCCATCGAGTCTGCACTGGCTCTCTGAAACAGCATTGTACCCAGGCCCACCTTTCCCGTCCTGTCCCTGTAACCCCACGCATTGAACTTCTGATTGAGAGGAACGCATTGATAAAGCCGCTGAACTGAGACCTGAGGAATTTATAATATGTGTAGTGAGGTTTCATATTTCACATACTCAACATTGCAACATCATAATCTATTCTTTACAGCAAATATTCCCTTCAGAAAGTTTGTTTTGAGGCAACATCTATCATGAAGTAGTGAACTAATTAATGCTCATGTTATCTTGAGTACCTAGTTATATTTAAATTATCAACTCCCACTGGAGGGGAGTTCATTATCTGCAATGGCATATTTTCTACATTAAAGAGGTATTTAAATACCTTGGTCTTTGATAATGGCAGGAAGACAAAGGTAATTTAAGGGATTTATATTTGTATTGTTGAATATTAGAAATTAGGTATAGATTTAAGTGGGTTTAATTTAGTGGTTCTGTGTAAGAAGAGTAAAACTCTAGTTAGATTCATGTCAGGCAAAGGTTAAGAAAACAAGTCTAGAGATCTAAAGGACAGCAAGTTGAGGAAACTAGAAAAGTGAAGAGAAGTTTCTAAGAAGTCTGAAGTTAAAGGAATAGAGGAAACAGAGATGAAAGCAGTATGGGCATCGCTGGCTGGCCAGCATTTATTGCCCATCCCTAGTTGTCCTTGAGAAAGTGGTGGTGAGCTGCCTTCCTGAATCGCTGCAGTCCACATGCTGTGGGTTGACCCACAATGTTGTTAGGGAGGGAATTCCAGGATTTTGACCCAGCGACTGTGAAGGAAAGGCAATTTATTTCCAAGTGATGAGAGGCCAGAAAGATATCTGAAGTCGTTCTAAGATTTGTGATATTTTACTACATTTTTTGAGACATCATTTGAAATAATTGTGAAAATTGGTGGCTGGATCTCGGAGTTTGTGTAAAAGCATTTAAGACAAAGGAAGCCTAAAATGAGAGGTGGAAAAGCTGCAGCTCAATTCCTGTTAAAACTGTGGAGAAGAAGATATATTTGAAAGGATAGTTGGAAAACCTGGAGCTGGATTATTATTGAAAATAGCTGATGAAAAATATTGTTTGAAAGAAGATTTTAAAGTGTGCCTGTTTGAAAGTGGAGCTTGGAAACACTCATGTGACAATCATCTGAGGGGAATTTGAGGAGAAATCCATGAAACATTGATTGAGTGGCATCTGTCATTTGGTTTCAAAGTGGGGCGTTACCCTTGACTTCTGTGTATATTTGTGTAGATATGCGGGAAGTGAATGAGTATTATATTATAATCAAGCTTTGCACGTTTAATATTTGTTTTTTCCTTATTGTAAAAATTAATTAGCAATCCTGCGATTCTGTTCCTAAAAAAATGTAAAGGTTATGGGGGCAATTTTCCCCAGAAAATCAAAATGTCCAATTTGTTTCTTTGGGCAAGCTGAGTTTCATGAATTTACGGCACTCTGTGCAATACCGAGGTGATTCACACTCCATCCCCATCTGGCCAGGCCGCCCCTCATGAGGGACCACCCCCTCATGCCGTGTCCAGTGTCTGGTGGACAATGCCAGGGTACCAGGCTGTTTCCCCCTGCCTCCGACCTTCCGGGGGGCCTCAATGGCCTCAGGTCCCACTAGTGAGGCCAACATGTCTGGTCCCTTTTGCTGAGGACTGTCTGTGATCTCCGCTGGTGTGGACTTCCACCGGTGAGGTCAGAAACCTAAGTGAGCCTGGACAATAGCATTCCAGGCTCACTGAACAGATTTAAATCAGCCACTGAATAATGTAATTAGTCTCACGCTGGAGAACAGTGCCAGAATGATTATGCCAATAAAAGTGGCCTGAGAAGATTGCAACTCCAGGTGCAATTCCCATTTTTAGCCTCCCGCTTACATTTCCGGTCCCGCTGCGCTACTTGACCAGCATAACGGGGCAGGAAAATTGCGCCATGATCTTTTGAGCCAGGGTTCCATTCTTCCTGTTCAATAGTAACACCAACTGGGATTGTAACAATAATTACCAGTTTATGTGATATAACCAGAATAGAATGTACAATCCTGTGAGATGTGTTTTATGTCTGTTATTGGGGTAGACCCAAATCCCGGGGATATAATCTATTCTCTACCTCAAACAGATATCTCTGGGCGGCATGGTGGCACAGTGTTTGGCGTTGCTGCCTCACAGCACCAGGGACCCCGGTTCGATTCCCGACTTGGGTCATTGTCTGTGTGGAGTTTGCACATTCTCCCGTGTCTGCGTGAGTTTCCTCCAGGTGCTCCGGTTTTCTCCCACAGTCCAAAGACGTGCTGGTTAGGTGCATTGGCCATGTTAAATTCTCCCTCAGTGTACCCGAACAGACACCAGAGTGTGGCGACTAGGGGATTTTCACAGTAACTTCATTGCAGTGTTAATGTAAGCCTACTTGTGACACTAATAAATAAAATAAATATCTGCAAAGGAGAACTCCAGAGTATTAGTTTACATGATACAAGGTAAATTGTGTATGATTTACGATACTATTAGAGCGATGTTAATGCTATTTGGGTGAATTGCCAACACTGACTATTTTGAGAATTTATTGATTCTTTTTCATTATTATTTTAATGTGCGGGATTTGCAGAGAAAGAATGGAGAAGGAGAAAAGCGAAGGTTCTCCCTTCTGGTGGAAATCATAGTGAATCTTACACATTCAAATAATACATTATTAATCACATTAATAATAAATGAGTCATTTAAACATTGGCAAAGCTGGAATTGAACTCCTGCATCTTACTGATGTCTGGATTTTTTCAAAATCCTGTTTGTCTTCTCTAACTGAAGTGTTCACTCTTTCTCCACATTTAAAGTAAACAGCAACTTGTCACAAATAGATCTTGAAACACAGCCCTGTTCAACAGTAAGCAACCTGTCTGTGGGCTTGTCTGAGCAGTTACAGATCTATAATTGCAAAGGAATGAAAATGTACTGTTCATCTCATCTTGCTTACACTGTCACGTCGACTCATCCTCAAAACTTTCCATGCCAAACCAAAAATAAATCACTTTCTCCGTTGTTGGCTTCCCCAGATTCAAAATTCACTCTGTTAGATGACAGTCTGTCATATAAATGAACCGTTGAAGTCGTTTATCTTTAAGTTTTATTTTTCTTCAGTGTCCTCGAAAACAAGAGCTTCATCATACCCATGTGGCACACATGACATCAGTGCTATGCCTTCACTTCAAGTAGATTGTGGTTTCAGTAGTAACGTTGATGGATGCAGGATGGCGCATGCTTGTCTTGTATATTTTATCCTGTTTTTCAGAGCTTTAACATAAATGTAAACATTGAAGACTGCACGGAAGTAGTGCCCATAGCAGCAGATATAATTGGGGAAATCCTTACAGGTAAGGGGAGATGGGTTCCGGTGCCTACGAAGAGTTAAATCCCCTAAATGTGATGTGAGGTTGAGATTCCAATAACATCCAACCTCACTTCTGGGTTTCACCCCAGTGGTTTGGAAGGTGAGCGGTAACCCCCATAGAAAGTCAGGTAAGTGATCAGCGATAGCATTATCTGTGATTAGTATGCTGGGAGAAGCAAGGACATGGGAGATGCCAAGGTCAAAGGCCTTGAATATGTGTTGGGCAGTTTCAATGGAGTGAGTGATTAAGGGATGATTGGTGGGCAGTGAACTCAGAGGAGGGAGAGCACGGTAAATTGAGATGCAGGTTGAAGTACTGTTAACAAAATTATCAGGGTTGGTTTGATGAAAATGATGATGGCTTAAAAAGGTTACTTGATGAAAATTATTGCCTATATTTAGCATGGATAAAGCACAAGCCATTATCTAAATAGCAGCAAACTTATGGTAAACAAGAGCAGACCAACTAAAGAGGATATGTGACTCATGGTGGATTATGGGACAAAAGGGCAGATGAATTGCAGTTCTCCTCTCACCAGAATGACAGAAAGACTTCTAAAAGATTAGTTTATATATAATAATCCCCAGGGAAGAAGCTGATGCCTGGTTCTGTGGCCAACCACTCACTCAGGACAAAACGCCAAAATGCCTTCGCACTCTTCTTGCTACCGTGTTGAACCCACATTGATGACAGGTCTTTGCTTATGGCCACAAGAAGCTTGCTGGACATGAAGCAGAGGCTAGGGGAGAATATCATAGAATCATCGAATCCCTATAGTGCAGAAGGAAGCCATTCGGCCCATAGAACCTGCACTTACAACAATCCCACCCAAGCCCTTTCCCCATATCCCCACATATTTGCCTTGCTAATCCTCCGACACTAAGGGGCAATTTTGCAGAGACAATCAACCTAACCTGCTCACTAAATCCACATCGACTCCCAGTTAAGTAATGCCTCGATTTGAAATATTTGCATCCTTCTTTTCAAATCCCTCCATAGCCCCACACCTTCCTATCTCTGTGATCTCCTTCGGCGCCACAACACTCCAAGGTAACTGTGCTCCTCCGTTTCTGGTCTCTTAACCATCCCCAATTTTAATAATTCCACCATTGGCGACCTTCAGCTGCCAAGGCTCTGCTTTCCAGAATTTCCTCCCTAAACCTCAATCCCTCTTTTTCTTCCTTTAAGATTGCCCTTAAAGTCTCTTTATCCAAACCTTTAGTCGTCTGCCCTAATATCTTCTTATGTGATTTAGTGCCAAAGTTTGTTTAAAGGAGCTGAATAAATACAGATTGCGGTTGTTGATCCTGTTTGCGATTGAGTGCCCTCCCCGGTTGGAAGTGCAAATGCATGGACGTGGTGAGAAAGCAGGTTTAGGCTCAGCTGTGACACACCCCAGGATATAATAGCATTTCAGTACACTGTGAAGTGGCATTTGTGAATAATAGGTACTTGGGTCTAGTGCTGGAGGATAACTCATACCTCTTCAACTTTAGGACAGTGGAGAAAGATTGTGAGAAAAAACGCCTGTGATTACAGCAATCAATCCTTGATAAACTGAAGAAATATCAGTGGAGGCAATAGTGAGTTTTTGTTATGAGAGTATTATGCTCTACAAAGCATAGTATAGCAATGACCAAATGAGGCAGCAGGTATTTCATATAATCCAAGATCAGATTTTTAAAAATATTTTCCTTTTCCTTTGTGTAAAATATTTGCAAATTGCCTGACAAAGAGGATTTCCTACACAATACTAATCGAAACTGATAGAATACACATTCAGAATGGACAGGATTTCACAGATAGTCTAACTATGGCACAGATATCAGGCTGGCAAGTTAGAACAAGTCTATTTTTGTTACTGAAACCTCCTGACATTAAGTATCTATCCATCTATTGATCTACCTATCATCCCAGATCTCAAAAGTGTCCACGTGACCACTCATCATTAAAATAACTGCGTCTGTTAGTTTAATGATATTGAATGCTTAAAAGATCTTCTTGTCTGTGTATGAAGCAGTCAAAACTATTTCCATTCACTATGAAGCAGCAAAGAGCAAGTCCACCAAAATATACAGACAAATCATTTCATGCACTAACCAAACAAGGTGCAATTAGCAATTACTAATCGAACCGAAGCAATCAAGTTGTTGAAATCATTTCTTTACATTGTTTTTGACTATTTTTCCTCCTTTAGACCTGTGCAGGAAAATCTCATATTCTGTTTGTGGTGTGTGATGAGTCAGTTGATCTCAAACATGGCGATGTTAGGAGCAGTATGAATGGTCACAGTTCCTGTTCCTGCTTGCTCTTCAGTGAATGTGACAAATATACATCTTTGGACATCAGGTGGGGCCAGGATTATATCCTCCAGAGACTAATGGCCTCCAGACACTTGGGTCTGGATTTTCCATGTTGCACCAGTGGAGGATTGGGGCAGAGCGTGTACTCGAGCACCACAAGAGAGGAGCAAAAAAGCCCAGGAGATCTTTAGATGGAAATTTTCTTTATGTCCTGGATTAGAATCTGAGCCATTGGAGATGTGCCCACTATTAAGCCCTATCCTTCTAAAAGGTGCATTAGTCTACCTTCTGCTGCTGTCCTGGGTTTACTTCCATCCCTGTCAGGCTCATGATACAGGCAATGCCAACAGTGGAAGATAGGAAAATTGGCTTAACCTTACCTCTAACTTTTGCTTATGCTGTAGCATGGTAAATGGGAAAGGTAGGCTTCTGTATTGGAGTGGGAGCAGGAAACTTAACATGCAGGCGGAAATGCAGCAGTAGGCCTTTCGTTTAAACTTGCTAGATTTTTCCTTCATTGTATTGCTGATTGTCAAATGATTTGATGGCGTAATACAAACCCCGCTATTAAAGCTGAGGTATCAGGGATTGTCCATTAAATCAGTGTCTTGAAGAATGGAGCTGGTAAGAAATTTGGAGAGAGGAGGAGAAAGAAATAGAAGCGAGAGTGGTTGAGTGTAAAAATATAGTACTTTCACTGATTTAACTGTTGTTAGGTTAATACAAATATTAACAACACTTGTCTCTGAATCCTTGAGAAGAATACCAGTGACTGGTTGGAAATTTTCATTGTATTATGTTGAAAGATACAACATGCACCACAGAAATGCAGATAAGTTACTAAATGAAAACAGGTCATTTGACCCAACCAATCCATGTTGATGTTTATCCTCCCCTGGAGCAAATAGATCTAATCATATTTACCCTGTCCGTTACCATACCTGTTCATCACCTTTTCCTACATTTACCCTATTCAATCTAATCTTGAATTCTGCCTTAGTTTCTGGTTCAACCCGTAACCTTGGAAGTGCATTCACAATTGTTCACTCATTATGTAAAGAAGTTTCCCTTGCTCTATGTTCTAAATCTCTAGGTTTAATTGTTTTTGTGTCTGTGGCTCCCTGTTTTACTTCACTCTGCTACTAGAAACGGTCCTGTTCTATCTATCCTGTCCCAGCCTTTCAGAGTTTTAAACATATTATCCTTTAACGTCTATCATTCCATTAAACAAATGCTTTTTTTTCTTTATATTTTTATTTCTTCCTCCAAGTCACCATCCAAATAAATCTGAGTTGAATCTTCAGTGTGAAACCCAATACCGCACACTATACTCTAACTAGGGCTTTATTAAGGCTTTGCGTGTGCTGTAAGTGACCCCTTGGTTTTTATATGCTCCACTGATTATTCCATTAGCTTCTTTTTAACAGCCTTATCGAGTTAAGGTGCTGACTTTAATGACCTATGAACCTGAATGTATCCCAAATCAATCTGCTCTTCCACAGCACTGAGTCTACTTCCACTAAGATTTTTTTTAACAAAATATATTGCCTCTGACTTAATAATATTGAATTCCTGCTAACACTTTTTAGCCCATTCCCTAATCTTAGTAATATCTATTTGCAATTCCCTTTGATCTTGGAAACAACTAATCACACCTCCCATTTTGGTAATATCTGCAAATTTCAACACCACTCCCCCTTGGCCTATATCCAAATCATTGATGTACACAGTGAACAGAAGTAACCCCAGGCTGAACCCTGAGGAACTCCAGTACCCACTTCCTAACATTCCAGGAAACTGTCCTTTACTCCTTCCTAACCAATTTTAAATTCAGTTTATTTTCCTTTCTTTAATTCTATACCCATTAATCTTCTCCAGCAATCTCCTATAGGGAACCTTGTCAAAAGATTTCTTAAAGTCAATGCATACTACAACCATTGCATTTCCTCTATCTCTCATAACTGTCATCCCCACAAAAAAGTCTATGAGCTTTGACAAGTACAATTTGCCACTTTAAATTCCTGCTTCTAACTATTTTCCCTTTGTACGTTTCAATTGCATCCATAATTGTTTAAGTATAAACTAGTCTAGCCATCTAGCTCTGTATCTCCTTAGTACATTGACCTTTATCTGGTCTTCTGGCAGACATCCACACTCAATAAAGCCCTGAAATATAATTTCCTGGACCCTGGTAATTTCCTCCCTTATGTCCCTCAGGATTCTAGGGTGTATCCTGTTGAGACTTGGTACTTTATATTCCTTTAGCTTATTAAAATTATCTAAAAACTTTTGTGCTATCCACCGTAGCATTATTAATCTTACTCTCAAAATAATCTTACAATTAGCAGAGAATAAAACAAACCCGTTATTGTGGGAATCTGATTGTTCATTATAATCATGTGACAGAAATCACAGTGCTGGAGGCTCAGTGTGGTTCTACAATTTATAACAAAGAAGGACACTTTTAATGTGCAGTAGTTGTTTTTATTCTTAATATACAATTAAGCGTACAGAACATGGTTGGAAAGGAAATGTGAAAGTGATTCCCTTATTCTGTGCCCCAACTGTGTATCAAGATGAGCATCTTGAGAACTTGCAAGTATTCAGCCTGTGATTTTCTGCCTAATCCCAGGCTGGAATGTACAATTCCTCACAATCTGCTTCTGGTGGAAGTACTAGATCATCGAATCAGCTCTTGGAAAAGTGCAGTCGTATTCTTGGTTCATGTTCATGACTTGAAAGTGCTCAAATAAAAATACGATAAAAATAGGGACTTGGATTTTCTCTGCGGGCTTCTGAGCCACAAGGCTCAAATGGGGAAGTCAGAAACCTGCACTGTGTGGGAAACAGTCACTAAATGTGATTTTCCCCAGAGTGACTAGTTAATAACCAGTGGACGCATTTGCCATCCAATGAAGGACAGCCGGCGGGCGGGCTCTCGAAGCCCAAGGACCAATCAAAGGCCTTCCAGCTAGAAGCAGATTACATGGCAGGTAAGTAAGGGCGAAGGTTCTTCGAAATCCCAGTCAGCTTTCTTCAATAAGACTTAAATAGCCATTAGCAAACAGTATCAGCTATCTGCTGTGTGTTAGTACACAGTTGCAACCCCCACATCCCGCCTCCGGGAAAATCACCAAAGGCAGAATGGAGTCAGAGAACTGACATGTGGGGCTGGCAGTGTTATTCTTAGGGCCACTCACCTCTGTTCCCAGCTGCGGCGGATTCTAAAAATCCAGCCCAATGTTTTGGATATGTCTTTATTGGGGAAAGCCTGGAGATCTTGCTGTAGGTGGTGGTGCTCAGGAACATGGGTATGTTTGGGGCAGAAGATAACTCATCTAGTTAGCTACAGTGCAGCAAGCATGGAAAGATATCCGCAATGGAATGGATGCTCTGTGCCACATGAGTGTTCGCAGAGGAAATCCTCACCCATGGTCAGCAAAATGTGGCCATTATATCATTTTGGCAGGGATGAGCAATTATAGAATCATAGAATCCCTACAGTACAGGTGGAGGCCATTCGGTCCATCGAGTCTGTACCAACCACAATCCCACCCAGGCCCTATTCCCCTATCCCCACACATTTATCCTGCTAATCCCCCTGACACTAGGGGCAATTTAGCCAATCAACCTAACCCGCACATCTTTGGAGTGTGGGAGGAAACCGGAGCACCCGGAGGAAACCCATACAAACACGGGGAGAACGTGCAAACTCCACACAGACAATCTTCTGAGGTCGGAATTGAACCTGGGTCCCTGGTGCTGTGAAGCAGCAGAGCTAGCCACTATGCCACCCAATTTGTTTAAAGTTTAAAGTTTATTTATTTATTAGTCACAAGAAGGCTTACATTCGCACTACAATGAAGTTACTGTGAAAATCCCCTAGTCGCCACACTCTGGTGCCTGTTCGGGTACACTGAGGGCGAATTTAGCATGGCCAATTCACCTGACCTGCGCATCTTTGGACTGTGGGAGGTAACTGGAGAACCCAGAGGAAACCCACGCAGACAGACGGAGAATATGCAAACTCCACACAGACAGTGACCCAAGCCAGGAATTGAAGCCGGGTCCCTGGCGCTGTGAGGCAGCAGTGCTAACCACTGTGCCGCCTCTAAAAATCAATGTCAGGCTTGGGATTTGAACGCACTCCTCCAGAGGAGACTGCGACCTGAACGCAGCACCTTAGACATCTTGACATCCCTTTGGCTTAAATTTGGACGATAAAGTTCAACATTTAAATAATTTTAAGCAAGATTTCTTGAGGACAAATCAATATTTTAGCAGACTAAACCTGAATCCAGTTGGGCCTATGGTTGTTTCTGTAAAAACTGCTGAAATATGATTCAAAAATATAATCTCACCCCATCTTCCCACACCCTTTCCTTGATTGGAGCTAATTATTTAACAACATATTTGTTGAAAGATTATTTAAGCTAACATGTATTTAATCTAAAGAAGTACACAGTCCCTAATCTGAATAAATTATTCATAAATTGAAATTCATCTTTTAAAGTTAATTTGCAATCAGGGACAAAGTTTAATTTATGTTAAAAATAACATTCAGCTGACTGAATTTCAGAGTAGATATTGGCCGTGTTCCACTGACTGGTAAATTTCAGCTTGTGAGAGATGGAACTTGATGGGCCACAGTCCCAGCCCTTGTACTGGCCTCATGTTCACTGGTGCCCTACAGTGCTGATCCCATCGGAGCATGTAGTGTCTGGGGAAACAGTACAAAATTAGCACTAAGCTATACCTCAATTTCCCCATTAGCTTCAGGAGACACAATCTAGGGGAGCACTGACACATCTCAGTGGAAGCAGGGGCACAGTCATTGTTGCCTTTCCCCACAGTAAACCCATCTGGAAATACCAGACCATAATAACCTCCTTACCAAAGTGACTGTCTGAATGTTACAGACATAATCCAGGCCTTAACTCCCAACACGACTCAAACATCTGGTGTCCTTGAGACCAGTCAACCTTTTCCTATAATTTATGATACAATTTATCCCTGGACAGTGTGTTAGGTGCTCCTTGTTTTTGGACATCACCCCGCTCCCCACCCACACAGTTGTGGGGCTGTTGGTGTTCAGCTTTTCAGCTTGTAACAGACTTTGTTCCCTTCAAGTAGCCAGACCAAGTTTCGGAGTTTAAAGCTGTATATTACTAGCTATAGCAAGGGCACTAGTATGCCAGCTAGTGGCGAGCCAGAGCCCTGAATTACAGAATTGCACAAACAGATATACTTCCAGATTTGATTACAAGTAATTAGCATATACCAATTAGAGGATGCACATTTGTGTAGGAGTTATCTATGTCCACTCATAACTATTGGTTAGGGCTTTATCATGCATAGGATACAAATGTTAAAGACCAATCACAATACGTACACGTCTTCTTAATTATAATATCCAATCAGTGTAAAGATTTGAACATGCTAGCTGATTTAATTTATCATCATTACATTCCAGATTGTGTCTGGGTTTGTAAATATCAATTATCTCTCCCGTGTCTAAATGTCTGATTTAATGAATTTTCTCAGACTAAGACCGCAATCTTACTGGCTTGTCCCGCCGGTCAATCGACAAAGGCGAGCTGGTAAAATCGGGTGAGAGGCAAAAAAATCAGGTTGATGCCTGGTTTGTCGCCTCTCGCAATGTTACTGGCATTGATTTGCCGGCAAAATCGGATTTCAATATTAATGACATGCTTTGCAGGATGCAATCGTCTGGGCTCACTTGAACTTACCTCCTTCCTGGCCGAGGTCATCACCGGCAAGGATCATGCATGGTCCCCACTTGTGGGGACCAAATGTGATGGCTTCGCTGGTGGAACCGGAGGCTGTTGAAGCCCCTTAGGTAGTCAGGGGCAGGGCCCAGCAGTGCCCATTGGGCAGCGCCTACCTGGCAACCTGACACTGTCCACTGGGTACCCTGGCACTGCCTACTGGGTACAATGACTGGGGGGTAGGGGGAGACTGGCACAGGGAGCGACCTGCAGCAGGTCCCAATGTCCATTGGGGGAGTGAGGGGGTGGCAGGTTATCTCCCAATACACTGGAAGATTAGGGCGCCTGCGCAATGGTGCCTTTCGAGCTCAGAAGCCAGCTTCACGCGCGAGATTAGGTTCTGCTCTGCCCACTACTGGCGAGAATCACATCCTGGCATTTGTTTTGACTAAGTGCCATATGACTGTTTTTTTAAACTCGTCCAAAAAAAAGAATCTGAAACTCTCATTTTCTCATTCATTCAGCACTTAGAATTTTTTTCATAAACATCTGCTCTAAAGAGTCTTTGTTAGATAAACGGATCTATATTCTGGGGTTGCCTGCCTTGTATCTAGGCCTTGATGCTTATCTGGGTCCGCTTTAATTAAGACCTGTGGTTTTTCTCATTGCAACTTATGTGATGTTTAAACTTTGTGATTATTAACGCTTTCACATACTATGTCACTGACTTTAGAAGGGGTGGGCAGAAGTTCAACCCCTCACAAGCCTTGTGGAATACCAAAAACATGGTATATCTGGGCCAAAATGGATTCCTGTCAGAAAAGCCAAGTAATTTTGTCCTTACTACATTTCAATGAGGCAGATACAGAGATCTCTGACAACATTAAATTTATACTCACACTGGCCGATACATTTTCCACCCAAGACTGCTTTTTAAAACTATTTATAGAGTGTGGGTGTCACGGGCAAGGCCGGCACCTATTGTTCCCTTTGAGCAGGTGCTGCTGTGATGCCTTGTTGAACTTGTCAGCTGGGATTTGAACTCTTGTCTCATAACCATTAATCCAGGCCTCTAGACCGCTAGTTAAGAATGTAACTGCTATGCTGCTGTACCCCTTATTGTCCTGTCTATACCGAGCATAATGCATGGGTTTTAAGTACAGACATGGACCTTGTAGACATCATCATACACATGGCAGGCTAATCTCAGGATCAACATTAAAAAAAACTTAGTGCTGAATTAGCCACTCTATAAAAGGGCACCACAGTGGTTAGCACTGCTGCTTCACAGCACCAGGGACCTGGGTTCAATTCCAGCCTTGGGTGACTATGTGGAGTTTGCATATTCTCCCTGTATTTGCATGTGTTTCCATTGGGTGCGCTAGTTTCCTCCCACAGTCCAAAGATGTGTGGGTTAGGTGGATTGGCCATGCTAAATTGCCCCTTACTGTCCAAAGATGTGTAGGTTAGGGGAATTAGCTGTGGTAAAATGGGTGGAGTTACAGAGACAGGGCAGGGGGATGGGCCTGGATAAGACGCTCTTCCGGAGAGTTGATGCTGACTTGATGGGCTGAATGGCCTCCTTTTGCACTGTAAGGAATCTATGAAAATCACTCCCTCTTACTGAAGGGGCAAAGTTAAAATTAGTTCTTAAAGAATCAAATTCATCACATTCAAAGGCTTGTGAAAGTCACGTTTGTCAGGATGGAAACAACACTAGCAAACTTCAGCTCGCCAAGCCTTTTTCGACAGCACCCTCTACCAGCTAGAAGGACAGGGACAGCAGATGTGTAGGAACAACAGCACCTGCAAGTTCCCCTCCAAGTCACACACCATCCTGACTTGGAAATATGTTGCCGTTCCTTCACTGTCACTGGGTCAAAATCCTGGAACTCCCTTCCTAACAGTATTGTGGATATACCTGCACCACATGGACTGCAGAGGTTCAGTGTGGCTCACTAGCACTTTCTCAACAGCAATTAGGGATGGACAACAGCAAAATGCTGACCCAGCCAACAACTCGACCCCAGCAGCCCATCTGGAACTATGATGACTTTACTTTTACACCCCGTAAAATAATTTTTAGAAGTTGAATATTTAGGACTTAAGTTTAATTTGATGAAAACAGCAGTTGCTGCAGGTTTTGCTCAGTGATGAACACCTAGCAAGCGATGCTAAGATATCTCATTATTGAAGAAAAGACCACTCTGAGACACACCAGCATTAAATCAAATAAACTGCACCATAAAAATTATAATTTCATGAAGGCTCGCTACCGTAAAACGTATCAGAACTGGTATAATTGAGCATTCAAAATATCACAGCCCTAAAGAAAACAAAGTAATAAAGGTCTTGCAATGACACCCTATAAACTTTGACTATTATATAGACAGACAGTTACATTACTGCCTTTACAACTAATGTCAAATAAAAACAGAAAGTGCTAGAAACATTCTCCCCGTGTCTGCGTGGGTTTCCTCCGGGTGCTCCAGTTTTCTCCCACAATCCAAAGATGTGCGGGTTCCAACTATGCCCCTTAGTGTCAGGAGGGGTTAGCAGGGTAAATATGTGGGGTTACAGAAATAGGGCCTGGGTGGGATTGTGGTCGGTGCAGACTCAACGTGCCAAATAGCCTCCTTCTGCACTGTAGGGATTCTATGATTCTATGAAAACTAGGAGGTCTGGCATCATTTGTGGAGTGAGAAATAAAGGCCAGGATTTTTGCTTCATTCCCGGGTTAAGTGCACAGAGATGGGAGAATTCCCAGCTCTGTGAATCTGACCTTTAAAAATGGCTGCCTTGGATGTCAGATGTTCGGTCTGGGGGTGCAGTCTGGTTTGAAGTTGAGGCGGATGACCCAGGTGAACTGAGGAGGCTGCTGGGTGCGGCACTGGGCTGGGTGGAAGCCCTTACTTGGGCATTTGATACTGTGTCCAACATTTTAAAATAAAGGTTAAAACATGAAACCTCCCTCCAGTCCTCACCACCAACCCCTACGCACCCCCCATGTCCTATCTATGCCAGCTTATGCCCTATACTCATCACCATATTCTTCTATACTTTTCATTCCAACTATGCCCCTCAACCCACTCCATGGCCTTTCATACCTTCCATGTCGACCCATGTCCCTCTACCCACCCTGCATGGCCTTTATAGCCCATATGTCACTTAGTGCCAACACATGCCAACCCATGCCTTCCACCCACCACCCTTTTCTCTTACATCTATCATACCAACTCATACAGTATCCACCAGATCCACCATCTACAGACCTCAGGACCCATATAGAAATGAGATAAAATAACGTTCTATAAAGTACATTTCTAAGTGCTGACTTCACTGTTTTGAAGGAACACTCTCATTCTTAAAAACCCATTTACTACATTTACATTCCTTCAACTAAATGAAACCTTATTACAACAAACATTTTGTTCAAGTGCACAATTCTTATAATGCAAAAATTGCAATTCATAGTCCTACTTCAAAGAGTCAATAACCGCTTGTTGCTGCCAATCAAACAGTGAAATTGCAGATACCCTACCATAATAATGGATGGTTGTGAATCAGTCATGCAGGATTCATTCAGTAATGGAAGCCTCAGGTTTATGTCAACAGACAGAGTGAAATAGCAAGTATTTTTGTTTAACATTCCATACATGTTTTCAAAGAACTAAAGGGATAGACTTTTAAAATCCTTGACAGCTCACTTTGACAGGAGATTCTGAAGGTCCGTTTGGGAGGACATCTTACCAGCTCCTTGTGACACTTTTATCAGGTCCCTTTGACAGGTGCTTCTAACAGTTTTGACTGCCTGCATTTCCCGCTGCCTCGGAAAAGCAGCCAGCATAATCAAAGGCCCCACGCACCCTGGACATACTCTCTTCCACTTTCTTCCATCAGGAAAAAGATTCAAAAGTCTGAGACCACTTACCAACCGACTCAAGAACAGTGTCTTCCCTGCTGTCATCAGACTTTTGAATGAACCTATTTTATATTAAGTTGATCTTTCTCTACACCCTAGCTATGACTGTAACACTACATTTTGCACTCTCTCCTTTCCTTCTCCCCTATGTACTCTATGAATGGTATGCTTTGTCTGCATAGCATGCAAAAAAAAATACTTTTCATTGTTTACCAATACATGTGATATAATAAATCAAATCAAAATCTGTTGTTTTGACAGGTCTGTTGACAGTTCCAATGAGTTTGACTGTAATGAGTTAATACATATTTATATCTACTTTTAATAATTCCAAAGGGCACTTAACCTACCCCAAAGGTGTCCCAGGATTTTTCAAAGAGGTGCCTTACCTCTCTTAAGAGGTACCCGAGCTATCCAAATGAATCCACAATATTTAGACCTGCTCTTTCTGGGCCTAGTCTGCACAGTTTGGGTTTCACACTCCAGTATTATCAAAATTCCACTTCAGTGGAGTAGCTGATGTGTTAAATGGCCAGCAGCCTCTGTAAAATGTACCGATGTGTGTTACACCCTCTCCCATTCACACCCCTGCAAATATGGGAATTACCATGTTTGGGACGGAACTTATGATCGTTGGCCACTTTCACCATTTTTGCTACGACAGAGAGGCTGTCCATTGTTGTGAAAATCTGGGCCAAAATGAACATTTTGAGTGGAATATTACACTTCTTCAGTTAATGTCAGATTGGTTACAGAGGTCAAAAACAAGTGGACAAAATGAGGAAAGAGCAGATGGATGCAGATCAATGAACTAAGGAGCTGGAGAAATAAAACCTTTTCTGAAGACGTACTTTGTATGGATTCAGTCAAGTTAAAGCAGTCTTTGCCAGCACATACAGCATATGAGCAATGCTGTAATTGATAAACTGGGAAATACCATATTTTGGTCAGGGAGGTCTTGACTATGAAAATGGGAACTCAAAGCTGTGCTTCTTTACAGATCTATAATCTGTAATGCTTCTTCTGAGGAATTCAACCCAATCATTTTGTAAAACCAAAATGTGTGCAATGCATCCACTGTTTACCCACACCTTTTCTTCATTCTTCCATGGGACGTGGGTGTCACTGGAAAGGCCAGTATTTGTTGCCCATCCCTAATTGCCCTTGAACTAAGTGGCTTGCTAAGCCATTTGAGAAGATAGTTAAGAGTCAACCGCATTGCTGTAGATCTGGAGTCACATGTAGACATGTAATGTCCCTTCTCTAAAGGACATTAATGAAATGGATGTTTTTTTCCGACAATAGATGATAGATTAATAGTCATCATTACTGAGACCAGTTTTCAGTCCAAGGCATTTTTTTATTAACTGAATTTAAATTCAAAAGCTATGGTGGGGTTTGAACCTCAATACGCAGAGCATTAGCCGGGGCCTCTGGATTATTAGTCAAGTTAGCACTACATCATAATTATTTAATATTATTATTAGGTTACTGATTAAACCGAATTGAAGATATATTCCAAACTTAAATTGTTACCTCGCATTATATACAGATGTACTTCCCAGTCTAAATGACTATGTCCATACTAGAATGGTCTAATTACAACATAGTATACTGAGTGGGTTCAGATTCTCTATTTGTCATGGGAGAATCTGGATTTCTAATAGACAACTTCAACATTTTTAAGGGAAGCATGCCCTCAGACTACCCAGAAATGCACCATGAACTGATGCCTTCAGCATTGGTTCTCCACCCCAGTCTTTCCTGTGCGATTGTTTTCTTTCCCTCCAATAAAGGAATATGGGATTTCTAAAATTATGAAGCTGGATTCATAGAAATTTGTCAAGAAGAAGCAAACTTCTGTGCTTCTGTGCCAAATCTGTGCCAAAAAGGTATTATTATGGCTAATTCCATTTTTTAGCTCATGGCTGTAGTCCTGTAGATTACAGCACTTCAAAAACAAAGTTGCGTTTATACAATGTCTTTCATGAGCTCAGGATTTCACAAAACACATTACGGCCAATGGAGTACTATTGGAATGTAGTCACTGTTATAATGTAGGAAACGGGACGGCTAATGTGTGCACAGCAAGCTCCAGCCACCATCCATCTGATAACAGAATCATAGAAAGTTTAAGGCTCAGAAAGAGGCCACTTGGCCCATCCTGTTTGTGCCGGCTGAAGAACGAGTCAACCAGTCTAATCTCACTTTCCAGCATTTGGCCTGTAGCCGGCAGACTACAGCAATTCAGGTGAATATCCTTTGAAATGAGTTGAGCATTTCTGCTTCTGCTTCCCTTTCATACAGTGAGTTCCAGACCCCTGTCACCCACTGGGTGAAAATCCTTTTCCTAATCTTCCCTCTAACCCTTCCACCAATCATTTTAAATCTATGTCCACAGTCACTGACTCTCTGCTAAGGTAAATGGGCCCTTCCTATCATTTGCACCCAGATCCCTCACAGTTTTGTACACATTTTCCCTCAGCCACTTCTGTTCCAAGGAAAATAACCCCAGCCTATCCAGTCTTTCCTCATATAGCTGAAATTTTCTTGTCCTGGCAACATTCTCGTAAATCAGCACCGTACCCTCTCTAATTACATCCTTTGGGTAATGAGGTGAGCAGAGCCGCTCACAGAACTCATGATGTAGTCTAACTGGTAATTTGCTTTTTGTGGTGTCAACTGAGGGATAAAAAATGACCAAGCCATCAGGGAGAAATCCCTTGCTTTGTTTTTCAAACAGTGACTTAGGGTGTGATCTTACGATCTTGTCCCGCCTGTCGTAAGATAGAGTGAGAGGCCATCCCTGGGACCCCCGCAATGCTGGTCCTCTCAACCCCCCACAGCCTGATCGCTGGTCTCCCGGACATGTGCGAATCAGTGTCCCTCTCTCCTGGCCCGCTTCGATCTCCCACACCCTAACTCCACACGATCCATTCCCTCCCAACGG
This sequence comes from Mustelus asterias, assembly GCF_964213995.1. Lineage (NCBI taxonomy): Eukaryota > Metazoa > Chordata > Chondrichthyes > Carcharhiniformes > Triakidae > Mustelus > Mustelus asterias. The sequence continues at coordinate 63,408,176 of NC_135806.1, forward strand.
CCTTCCCAACTCCCCCCCCCGCAGTCCCAAACCCCCTACAGTCCCGACCCCCCCCCCACCCCCCACAGTCCTGACACCCCCCACCCCAATGGCCAGCCCGGATCGCAGGCTTCCCTCCATCCCCACCAAGCCAGACTGCGGAGTGGCAGCGGGACCCCCCACCGATCGTCCCCCAGAGGCCTTGCCCCCATTAGGCCCCGCTCCCTTTGCACTGCTCCATGCCAAGGTGCCCTTTGGGCATTGCCACTTTGCCCCTTGGGCAGTGCTGGGGACCCAGGCTGGCACTGCCAAGGTGACAATGCCCAGGGGGCACCCCCCACCACTCGACCCCCTGGGGGTCCTGTTTACCCCCCATTCACTCCAGCGGGGTCAGGCAACCAGCTCCCCACCAGTTACGATGGCTATAGTAATCCCCGCTGGAGTGAAGGGGGATGGGAGAATCGCCCCCAAAACATCCCAAGATACTTCACAGGAGCATTATAAAATAAGTATGACACAGATCCACATAAGGAGATATTGGGCCATAACCTCCAAGCTCCAGGGCATCATATTTGGGGTATGAAGAGACGCACACCCGCTTCAAGGGACTACACTCCCCGCCCAACAGGAACTCCCTTCTCCCCGAACATGTCTGACTACAACCCCACCCGCCACCCCCAGGCCTGACTGCTGATGTCCCCACCCCCACCCCAAGGCCTAATTTGAAATCCCCCCCTCCCACATGTCCTGAACCGACATCCCCCTTCCCCATGGTCTGATCAGAACTGAAAACTATCCCCCTTCAATCCCACCCACTTATCTCACACACTTACTTATTCCCTGGCTTGACAAGGGCCTTTAAACCTGGCTGGATCTTTAAACTTACCTGGTTTATGGCAGCCAGTGCCGTATAATGATTACATTTTGTCTCAACTAAATGATCGATACTTTCCTCACAAGGAAATACAACTGATATTCAAGAGACATTCACATTGAAGTGTCTTGGATTCCGTGATCCTCTCAACAAGAAGCTGAAGATAAATGAATCAAATCCTACACAGGGAATATCAGGTGAAGCTAGCTTAAAAATCTCCAGAATCAATATTTTTAATAATGATAGTAATGCTTAATGTAATATGGAACAATAGACGATTACAGCTACATTAGAAGCTTGATTCACCCATAGTACCCTTTCCCAGAGCAAAATCAAAGTTAATCCCATTACCCTGTTGACCTCCCTAAAGTCACAAATCTCCCTTTCCTTTCAATATTTATATCTCCTCTTCCTTTACAAAAGGTAGTCATTTTTATCTCAACTGCACCCTCTGTCAAAACATTCCATACTTTATTAGTTCTCTGTAAGATTGGGCATGGTGCATAAAGTGGAATGGGTGAAGCGACATTGGACATTTAAACATAATTCTTTCTATGGCATGTCGGCAAGTCCAGCATTTGTTGCACATCTCTAATCGCCCTTGAACTGCGTGACAGTTAAGAGTCACAACTGCATTGCTGTGGTTCTGAAGTCACATGTAGGCCAGACCAGGTAAGGATGGCAGCTTTCCTTCCCTAAAGGATGTTAATGAACCAGGTGAATCTTTACAACAATCGACAATGGTTTCATTTTCATCCTTAGACTTTTTAAACTCTAGATTTTTATTGAATTCAAATTTCACCATCTGCTGTGGTGGGATTTGAACCCAGGTCCCCAGAGCATTATCCTGGGTCTCTGGATTACAAATCCAGTGAAAATGCCACTATGCCACTGTCTCCCTTGCACATATAAATATTAATCAGTGATGATTATTGAATGTAAGTATAAAAAGTGAGTAGAACTACTTGCTGTTTTAGCGTGAATCTTGTCAACTGCAGAAATAGCTGTTGCTGGTACTGATCACAAGGTGGCAGTGCTATCTGCAAATTAAAAATTCTTTCTGGATCACCTAAAACCTTGAGAGAAAACAATAATTCTTTAATTATCAAATAAAACAGTTGTGTGTGTTTTACTCCTGCAATAGTATGCAACATAAAAGTTACATTTCATTTGCTTTCATTCAGCAAAGCCAGGTCAGGTTTACTTTTTTTTTCAATTGTCGTGTTTATTTGGTGTCAGTAAAGATGGTCTTGTCAGTCAGTAAAGCAGCCTGCAATGTACGTTTAAACCTGATGCCTCATCAGCAATTTAATACAACAGAACTGCAAGTTGTAAAAAACTACTGATGTGTGGCTTTGACCACCACCGTTACTTGCCTGTATGTGGACGTTTGTGCAATTTCATATGTTGTAATGACATTTTTGAACTTGCTTAAATGACTTTTATGCAGCAATTGTTGTAGACCACAGGATATTGGTCCGAAGAAAAACAACGTCGAAACATTGGATACTGTTACATTAGCTGTCGTACGCACTTACGTGGATGTCTGTAAACTCCATTTTTTCAACAGGCTATTCCCAGCACGTTGGCACAGTGGTTAGTGCTGCTGCCTCACAGCTCCAAGGACCTGGGTTCAATTCCCGGCTTGGGTCACTGTCTGTTTTGAGTCTGCATGTTCTCCCTGTGTGTGTGCGGGTTTCCTCCGGGTTCTCCGGTTTTCTCCCACAGTCTGAAAGACATGCTGGTTAGGTGCATTGGCCATGCTAAATTCTCCCACAGTGCACCCAAACAGGCGCCAGAGTGTGGCGATTAGGGGATTTCACAGTAACTTCATTGCAGTGTTAATGTAAGCTTACTTGTGATACTAAGAAATAAACTAAACAGAAGATAATATTGTTCATTACAAAGTTGGGTCTGCCCGAGATACCATCTCAGTAGCTCTTGTAAGGAGATCCTATACCTTGTTTTGTGTCAAGAGTAGACTCTCACAACCCAATATTTACTTACATGACAGTGGAACCCAAGGCCATAGCAATATTTGTGATCTGATCTTAATATTCATGTCCTTTTTTTATCCGCCATCATTTACCTCTCAAATCTTCTTAAAGTTGGATGTCAGAACTATAAGGCAAGATATGAATCATTAAGTTATCATAGCAATTATATCTTTCAAAGCCATTGAAGAGGGTATGACATTATATTGTGTTTATAATAAACACAAACAAAAAAAGCTTGCGAAACACCTTTCCAGAAAGTATAACAAGTATAAGTTCTATTTATGTTCAAAACACTACGAGTTATCTTCCCATGAATTATTAATAATGATGTAATCTCAGTTTATGAAGCGAAATACTTTGCCCAAAACACTGTAGTCTCTTGGCAGTAGACTTATTATCAACATATTCTGAACACAATGGAAGAAGTATTGGAGTTGTAAATGGAAACAAATCATTCATTTAAGAAATTAATCTGCAAATCATTTATTTTTTAAATTTGCCTTAATTTATTAGTGTCACAAGTCAGTTTACATTAACACTGCAATGAAGTTACTGTGAAAATCCTCGAGTCACCACACTCCATGCCATTGTGCCACCCACACTGTTCCCACCTGTTCGGGTACACTGAGGGAGAATTTAGCACGGCCAATGATTCTATGAATGCACCTAACCAGCACGTCTTTCAGACTGTGGGAGGAAACTGGAGCACCCAGGGGAAATCCACGCAGACACGGGGAGAACATGCAGACTCCGCACAGACAGTGACCCAAGACGGGAGTCGAACCTGGGTCTCTAGCGCTGTGAGGCAGTAGGGCTAACCACTGCGCCACCATGCTACCTAGTGTAGAGAATTCGATAAGACTACATACAAAAGAAAACACTTTGAATGGTCAAAGTTATGATTGTTCAAAATTAGTCATATCGGGCCCGATTTTACCATCGTGTTGTGCCTGTTTTCGGGCGTGAAAACTTGATAAAGTCGGGCGTGAGGTGAATAGCACAATCTGCGCCCGCCTCTGTGCCGGTTCCCCCTTTACCAAGGCCCGAAAATGGTTGCGATCGGGACCGTGCCCGAAACGGGCGCAACGGCCATTTAAATGCATTTGCATGCATTTAAATTGATTTAATGAGCTGCACACCCAACCTTACCGGCACTTCCCCTTTACCACCGTGTTCGCCCATCAGAATCGGCGCGAAACAGACATGCTCCACAAAAGTCCAATTCGGACACCCCAGATAGTGAGGAAGTAGGTGCTGAGCTTTCGACAGCTCTCTGCTTGAGATCGGTGTGAGGGGGGAGTGGGGGTCCGCAGCCACTCTGCCTGAGATCAGTGAGGGGGAAGAGGGGTCCGCTGCCATTCTGCCTGAGATCAGTGAGGGAGAAGGGGGGGTCCACTGCCACTTTGCCTGAGATCAGTGGGGGGGGGGTGGGGGGAGGGGTGTCCACTGCCATTCTGCCTGAGATCAGTGAGGGAGAAGGGGGGGTCCACTGCCACTTTGCCTGAGATCAGTTGGGGGGGGCGGGGGGAGGGGTGTCCGCTGCCATTCTGCCTGTGATCAGTGGGGGGGAAGGATTTTCCGCTGCCACTCTGCCTGAGATCAGTGGGGGGGGGGGAAGGGGTGTCCGCTGCAATTCTGCCTGAGATCGGAGGGGGGGAAGGGGCGAGGGGGCCGTGATCGGTCTGGGTGGCAGGGGGATGGGGGTATAAGGGGGTCAGTAATGTTGTGGGGGGGGCAATGTCTATGGGGGGCAGGGGGAGGCATTATGCAACCCAGGAGGGATGTGGCAGGGAGCCGCATTCTATCATCTTTTTTCTGCGCATGCGCAGTTAGAGGCGCCGATTGGAGCTGCAGGGTTTCGGGCGCGTTAAGCCCCGCCCACAAATTTCTGCAGCGCGATTCGGAATCGCTGATGTTTATTTCAGGCAGAGTGCGTATGGGGGCACCTGAGAATGGGTCTAAAAGTCGGGTCTGAAACACTCCCAGTTTCAAGTCCGCCCAGCACTTAGAATCAAAATGGTAAAATAGGGCCCATCATTTTTATTTATCTTGTCATACCATGGCAGCTTTTAAAAGAACATTATTCTATAATTTAAGTTTTAATTCCAATTTTCAGTATTTTGTAGTTAGAAAGATGCCATTATAAATGGGCCATTAGTAGGTGAGGGGTAACAGCTTTAAGTTCCTAACCAGATGGTAGAAATCCTATTGCCTGTCACTTACATCAGCTTACCACAGCTGGAATAAGATTTGACATGGGCTGTAGGTGAGGCATTTCGCAATAACAGAACACTTTACCTCATAGAAAAATATAACATTGGTTTATTTACTTAAAGAATTTGGCATTGTCTAAGTTCTTAATATGTGGTGTCTAGTTGGCGACCAATCCTAGTTATTACTATCACTTAGGAAGCAGTAGAAAATTACAGAACATTGGCTGATTCTATTCTATACATGAAGCATGGAACCCTAGTGCCAATTATATAATAAGACATTCCTTCCCCTCTTCAACAGCAATTGGTTAGGCTGTGGGATACTGGTGTTAGAACACTCGTTGTACAACGGGTTGACGATTTTGTCTTTGTTTCAAAGCAGTTTGCTGCTTTATGTTGCAAGTCTAATGAAATACCCTAGTTTTAGAAGTGCATTCTTTGGTGACCTCAGTAACAGGAATAGTCTGTACATGTCCAAGAGCAATCCAGGAGAGGAACAGAAACCTACAGTTTCCAGAGTACTTCTTCTAATACTCTGGACATGATGAACTCATACTCACACACAATTGTGATATGAAAAATATCCCATGCATTTGTGATAATTGCTGGAAACCTCCGACTTCGTTCGCAGCTGGGCTTCTCCAGTGCCGCTACAGGGAATGGAGTTTTGGCTGAGCGCCGAATTCTCCGTTCTGGCTGGCAGAGGGAGCAGGGTGAATGAGATCGGGGAATTCTCCCTGCTCCCCTCCATTCCCATCAAAACTCTTTGACAATCAGGGACCTTACAGCACAGTGGCACATTTGCAACTTGTTTGATTCATTTTTTCCATTTGGTACATTGGTCGGTGATGTGTTTGGAAATGTATTTACATCTGAGCTTTAGTATGACTGAGGGAGCAAGCACAGCATTCATACTGACTCAGTGTCTGCTGTCTGTAAGAAATAATACTTTGGGCAGAAATGATCCATTTATTCATTTTTACAACATAAAACGGCACTTTGTATCCTTATCATTGCAGGAGCTACTTCAAAAAGGTGCATGAGAAACATTATGTGTGCACCGAGTGCTTTACCTTTAGGAAAATATAATGTTCACTCTACTTACTTAAATAATTTGACATTGTTCTTACATGAGGATCTAGTATACCCACCAATTCTAAGTTATGGCTTAGAAAATAGTCGCAAGCCACAGTTGATCTGGTGCTGCTGTTATCCTAATGGTCTCCCTGCCTCCAGACCAAAGTGATGGTGAGCCTCTCATGCCCAACAGGCTGTTGAGAACCGGTGAAATGGGATACTCGACAGATTGGCAGCAACCTACACAACAGCCTTTGCTCTGGCCCCTGAACACTGAGAATTGCAGCTTCACTTTGCAATTGAATTTATTTGAATTTTCTAAATTCCAGGATAATCAATGTCTGCTAACCAGGAACAAGCCTTATCACCAGGAGAGATTGACCTTGGTCTCCACACAGACTGCTTCCTGCTGGCCCGTCAAAGCAATGGTTTGAAATCAAAATTTCCCACTGGCAGAACTCAGGGGCTGAATTCTAATTTCCTGCTGGTTTCCTGATGCTATTCCCGGCACTGCCGAATTTCACCAGTGCAGGGAGAGAGCCCAGAACTTGCCTGATCCATTCACCTTTTCAATGAAGCTGGTTGAAGAGCTCATTGCGAACGTGCTCAGATTTTCAAGGGCTGCACACAGGGTCTGCAGCGAACCAGGTGCATGGGGACAGACAGACAGTGCGGAAACAGTCATGGCCAACCCAACGGATGTGGTGGGCCTCATGAAAGGGTGAATGGCTCAGAGGGACAAGGGCCTTGGCGCACAGGTGCCATTGGGTCAGTGCAGATTTCAGGGAGAATGGTCAGTAAGTGCTTGGCAGTGAAGGGGTTATTATCCTTTTGCTATAATGGAGCTGTAAGAGGAGGAAGCAAGGCTTCCATCACAATTCAGGGGAACCATATTAGCACAAGGAAGGCAGCGGTTGGCAGCCTGACTCTCAGACTTTGTGTCCAGTGCGATGAGGAGAAATAACCTCTGCAGGAAGATCACAGCCCCAGAAGTCTGAAAGGCCAGGGAGAGGGAAAAGGGACTGGTACAAAGGCAATAGAGGCCATGCCCTCAACACAGGATCTACTGTCGAAGATGGAGCTACCTTGGGATGACTGAGAACCAGTGCGACAGGAGACTGAGGCTGTCCAAGCAGATGGTCACAGAGACCTATACCCTTGTCAGTGAAGACATTGCACCTAACAGCAGTGTTTCCATGTCCAGCCAATCAATCAGAATCATTCTGGCCTTGAACTTCTTTCCTTCTGGCTCCTTCTAAAGATCAGCTATGGACCTTGTTGGCAGCTTGTAAATGGCAGCACATTGTTGTATCTTGCAGGTTATTAGTGCCCTATTTGTCAGCATTCAGTTTCAGACAGCTGGAGCCCTGCAGGCACAGAGCACAGTGGGTTTTGCCTCCAATGCTGGATTCCTCAAGCTGGAAGACATCATTAATTGCTCTCATGCGGTCATCAAGACATTGACTGAGTAAATAGTGGGATTTAGCACCAGGAAAGGTTCCCATTCCCTCGACATCCAATTAGCCTGTGACCACAACAAGTACTCTCCCCATGAACTCACTTTCCTGGCAGCTAGCTGCTATGACTCCTGAACCCTCCAACAATCCAGGGTGCCGCAGCTCTTCATTTCATGTCCAGAACTGTGTGGATGGATTCTAGGGCAGAGTGGTACCCATTGAAGACAAGGCTACTGCCCCTCTTTATGTGACTCTGAGATGGAGTCAGAGAGGTACTACAATCAAAGCCATTTGCTCATAAGGTCCACCACTGAGCAAACCACTGGGCCTCTGAAGATTCCAGTGCCTGGACCAGCCTGCAGCAAGGTACACTCCAGCATGGGTCTTGGTTAGTGTGGGGGTTTTCTGAGCTCTTCACAGGCCATTCAGTGAGTTGTGGATCTTGAACAGGTTAAGGCCTTGGAAGGACACAGCTCAATGGAGGAAGAAGAGGAAGAAGAGGATGTGGAAGAGGATGACACAGGACACCAAGCTGGCTGGAGCTAGTACAAGGACTTGAGGATCTTGTCATTATGCCATTAACATCAGGGATCGAATGATTCAAGCCTGTTTCAATGGAGTCTCTCAGAGCCAGGACGATAAGGCATGGTGCGGAACTCACTTTGAGCTGTTTGTGAGAACACTTCCATTGAAGATGTAGCCTGGAGCAGCTCAACTCTTACTGCCATTGATTAATGCACATCTGTCCAGAGGTTTCACTGTTACCATTTACACCCCCTTACTCCTCTTGTACTGTCCCACCATTAATAAAAGGACGTTGCCCATGTGTTAATATTTATCTATACAATGTCTGCACAACACAAACTGTACACTTACAAGTGAAAGAGATCCCAATAACTCACTCAGTGCTCTGCCCAATGTGGTTGCCTCTGCCCAATGTGGTCAGCCACTTCTATCTGGTTCTCCCCTTATAGGGTCGGATGAGGCAGAGGCAGCTTACTTACTTATCTCGGCTTGCGACTGAAATGTATGCACCAGTCGTCTATGTCAAGGTGACGCCAGTGGAGGCACATCCAGCAGCTGTTCCACCAGGATCATTGCAGGAGCAGCCTCCAACATTGTACTGCACAAATGGCCCCTTCATCAGAGGGGCCAAAGAGATCACAAGCGATGGCAGCCTCATCCACCTCGATGACTGCCTCAACCCTTGGCTGGCACTCAAGATAGCTAGAGGAGGCCAGCAGCTGAACTGCAACTGGTATCCCTTACAGACAGCCCTGTGCCATCAGCTCCAACCGATCAAGGTTACAGAGTGTGACATACATCCTGTGAAGGTCAATGTTCACTTCCTGTTTGCACTCCAAGTGCTGCTGCATATGGCTGTCCGTGAGATTGGCCATTCTCTCAACGGAGCTCCAGCGTTCAAAGCCCTGAGCCATTGTAGCACACATGAGCTGGATGGACTCTTCTATTCTCCACCCATGACTGCTCACTGCCTCAGGGAACTCTGACATGTGGACACATCTGTTGCTGCTGGCCAAGACAGAATCTCCTTCCCTGCGACTCCCAAGGCCCTGCATCTGTGCCCAGCTGAGCATGGCTATGACTGTCCACCACCTCTGAGGGATATCACCTACTACCTTTGATACCAGCTCCAGCTCACCAGTGTTGAGTTCATCACCTAATGCCACTCTATCTTGCCTCTTGTGAGTACCCACTGAGGCACTTGTAGAGTGTCATTGTGCTTCGTCTGAGCTTTGATATATCTGCGCTTGGCAAAATGAGGGATTTAGTCTAATTGCCTCGACACCTGGGCCCATGGGAGACAGAAAAAGATATCAGGAGAACCAGACTTGGAGAACAGAACCCTCTGTGTGGGCTGAATCTCCCTAAGCCAGCACAGTTTTTGGTATGAAAACAGAAAATGCTGGAAAAACTCAGCAGGTCTGGCAGCATCTGTGGTGAGAGAAAATAGAGTTAACATTTTGAGTCCATATGGCTCTTGTTCAGGAGTAAAGAGAGGGAGAAGCGTGATGGATTTTATTCTGTATAAGAGGGGATGGAACAGATGGAGCAGAGAGGAAGATCAGCGAAATGTGGGAGCTTTGATACGTTGCCAGATGAGGTGGAAGGCAATGCACGCTCTCAGTGTCTACATTGATATCTCTAATCGCCATCTCCATTACGGGTGCCCATTTCACATTGCCCATAACTTCCTCGTGGTCAGCGGCCCTGGCAATCCCCGTGGCTCTCTCTCACATGGCAGTGATAACGTGCAGACATGGAACCCTTCCTCCAGTCTGGGCCCCCTCTTGGCCATGATGTGCCTGTTTGTCCTGTGAGAACACAAGGGGGTGCATTGAGGTACTGCTGACCTCTACAGCCTATAACCTCTATAGTTTATATAGGCTGCAGTTTTCAGCGCTGGCGGACAGCAGGCATGGTGGCACAGTGGCTGCCTCACAATGCCAGGAACCTGGGTTTGATTCCAGCCTTGGGTGACTGTGTGGAATTTGCACCCTCTCCGTGTCTGCGTGGGTTTCCTCCGGGTGCTCCGGTTTCCTCTCACAGTCCAAAGATGTGCGAGTTAGGTGCATTGGCCATGCTAAATTGCCCCTTAGTGTCCCAGGATGCATAGGTTAGAGGGATTAGCTGCGTGGGGTTGCAGGGATAGGGTCTGAGTGGGATTGTTGTCGGTGCAGACTCGAAGGGCCGAATGGCCTCCTTCTGCACTGTAGGGTTTCTATGATTCTATGAGGTTCTCAACAGCACTGTGTGACTGAGCTACTCTGAGGAGTCAGCAAGTGCCCTGGCCACACACTCCTCTCATATTCAAAGACAAAGTGCCCAGTATGTGCACACTGGGTGCATCTGTTTTGCTTAAAAAAAATTAAAATTAAGAAATAAATTCTCTACAAAATCTTTAAAATCTATCTTTTACTTCCTTTCCTGGTTCTCTGTCTATTCTGGAGCAGAAGGAATTTGGAAAAACTGGGTTGCTGCTGCTGGCTGAAATATAGCTTTTCAAACTCACTGTTTTTAGTTAATTGGAAACAGTTCTGGCCGATTGGCAGCAGTTAGATCAGTGTCAGAACCTGACAGCAACTAGCTGTATAAACTCATCCACTGTGCACCAATATTTAAAAGACATTCACCAGACTCCCCTGACAGATGATGCACTGCACAATATATCACTGAGCTGCAGCAACAAGACATGTTCTCAGTTTGATCCTTGCTTTCTGCTGAGTCCATCAATCACAACTCTTGGTACACATGACTGAGAATTCTTTGATGATGATGTGAGTGCTACACTTTTCAACTCTTTGCCAACACCTTTGTCTTGTGCTTCTGGCAAAATGGTAGCTTTTGTGAGCACACATTGGATGGAATTTTCTGCTCCCGTCAGTGGCAGGCGTAATGACGGGCAAGAAGGGAAAATATCGCAGGAGCGCAAAAGTCAGGGTTAAGTCGGTGTGAAAACAGGGTCACGATCGTCCTCTCCGGGCTTCAATGGCGGCGTGTTTCCCACTGCACCTTGTCAGGAATGCAATTTAAGTATCACGAATGCTGATTATGAAGGCATCTTGCTGGAGTCATGTTCACTACACAGGATCAGAAGGCCCTATCATTCACAACCAGAGATAAGGGACTTCACTCATGACCTTGAGGTATGTTTGCCTACCTTACATTGAATATCATTCTCGGCTCACCGGCTCGATGCCAGGCTACGCAGGCAAGAGCACAACAATTTCAGGACATTTTCAGAGCAAAGGCTCTACATATCAGCCCAGCGGTAAGGTAGTGAGGGGGCAGAGGGGAGGCGGGGGTGGCAGGGGCGAAAAGACAGAGGCAAGAGAAGGGGCTGGAGGAAAAATGCCTGACTCAGGGTGGGAATTACTGGAGGTGGGTGCACTCAGACATGTCATTGAGTGGGGGGTGCTGGAAACATCCTCAGGCCCAGAATGGAAAGTGGATCCAGCAGAAGCCTAAAAGTGAGCCAGGGCCAGAAAGTGTGGAGAGCTGAGTAAAGAAGGGGTTTCAAAGGCTGTCCTATCCCACCTCAGGGAGGGAGAGGGCATGTCAGTCCATTGTCAGTAGCACCCAGCAAGGTGCGCAGGGCCTGGTCACCACCTCATGCATGTTGCTCTGGGTGCTTTCGAGTATAATATTGGGTTGCAGATGGCACAATCACAGGCTATAGAACGGGAATAGTAAGTGTAGGAGCAGGCACTTGATGTTATCATCGGGGGGCTTGGCTCTATGTGTCACCATGCAATGGGCCTCAAGATGGGGAGGGATAAGAACCACGTGGGGCATTAGCACATCCACCTCAAATGATTCATGGGTAAAACAGGATTATCACCACAATGACAATGAGATCAAGGATTACAGGAGGAGCACTGAGATTTGTTGGAGGGAGGGACATTGGGAGGGATTTCCACAGTCACACAGGGAAGGGTTGAATCTGTTCTAGTAATAGAATCTCAGCACCATTGCAAACTGAACCCATGGTGCAGTAGAAAATGATAACACTCTGGTAGGGAAGGACCTTAGGGTTTCTGGGAGGAGTGGATCACTGTATTGGCGTGCCGACCTTAAGGGGCACCTAAAGCTACCAAAGACTTGTGCTCCAGGACTTGCCGTGCCCCTAGCCAAGCTGTTCCAGTACAGCCAGAACACTGGCATCTACCCAGCAATGTGGAAAATTGCCCAGGTGTGTCCTGTACACAAAAAACACGTCAAATCCAACCTGACCAATTACCCTCATCAGCCTACCCTCGATGATCAGTAAAGTGATGGAAAGGGTCACCAGCAGTGCTATCCAGCAGCACTTGTTTAGCAATAACCTGCTCACTGATGCTCAGTTTGGGTGTCTCCAGGTCACTGTCTGTGGAGAGTCATCCTGCAAATATTTGATGAGTTTGTGAAAGTATGAGAGTGTTTTGACTTACCTTGGCGGAACAGATAACATCATTCATTTTTGGACTCATGTGTTGGACTCATGTTGAACACTGGGTTACGGGAATGGGGCCTGGGTGGGATTGTGGTCAGTGCAGACTCGATGGGCCGAATGGCCTCCTTCTGCACTGTAGGGATTCTAAGATGGCCTTGTGGCTTTTTCCACCAAATCATACTTTCGTCTACCTACTACTCACTTGGCACTTCCTTTTCCTTTGAGCATTTCACTTTGTTCCACTCCTCTTATCCCTTGTTTAAAATCTGTAATCTCTCGGGTACATCTAAGTACATAAAAATGTTCTCACCGATTATCTTCACTTCTTCCTTCCTTCAGCCTCTGCATTGAGCAACTTCTCATCTTCAGTGACTGTAACTTCCAGTTCAACACATCATGCCCCCTAATTTGAGTTCACTGCTCTTCTATCCTCCCTAAATTCCCCAATCATCATATTCACAGCCACCCCCTTGAGCTTGCCAGCTTGGGTGGCTTCGCTACTCCTATTGTGTCAATCACAGATAAGGTAACCTCTGTTCACTTCCTTGAATCACCCTCCACTCAGCATCCACTACATCTCCCAACATTACTTCATTCTGTGTCCTACCCTGGAAAAAAACCTCTCTCCAAATTCATTTACAACCGCACTTTCCAAATCTCAAATGGGGCCCATTCTCCAAAACATTTCTGCAGCAACTGATATACTCAATTACCAGCTCACTTTGATCTTTCATAGCCTAGTTCCCTTTAAAATCATGTCCTCGCTCATCCTGGCCATTCGTCTGGCACAGTTTCATTTCTGCTGCCTTGAGCCCGAGGGATGTAGACTTGAATTGATATTGTGGACAACAGGTTTAGCCATCCACTGCCAGATCCGGCTGGACAGCATAAAGCACTATCAAGTCCGGCTCTCGCCTGCGAAAAACTGTTTGCTATTCTGGATCATTCTGGAATGCTAAAATAATCCCTGGTGTAATTTTTAACTACAAAAAAGCATCTTCATAATCGCCTCTCACCTGTCTCCACCACCCTCATGTTAAGTATGGGGAGCTCATGAAGGAGAGAGGGGACAGTACTTGTCTTTATTAACATAGGGAACCTCTAATTAGCTGTTACTGCCACATGCTTTCCTTCTACAAGCCCACCAGACCTAATTTCCTCTAAAGCTCCCCGCTGCCCTAGCCTAGAAGCTGCAACTTCTCTAATGTTTTCCTATTTCTCCTCATGTTGCCTATGGGACCCAGTTCCTGCTCCCTCAACCCAATTCTCGCTAAACTGCTGGCCACCCAACTTCCCTTCCTGGCTCTCATGGTGGCTGATAGTTTCAACAGTCCTCTCTCTCCTCAGGTGCTGTCCTTCTCTCCCTCAAATTGGCTGTCATCATCCCTTTCCTCAAAAATGACAACCCTTGGTCCCTCTGTCCTTACATCCCATCGCCACAATCCCATTCCTCTTCAAAGTCCTTGAACATGCTGTTGCCTCTCAAATTTTGGGGATGGTGGGACTGATGTATGAGGACAGATTGACTAGGTTAGGATTGTTTTCATTCGAGTTCATACGAATGAGGGGAGGACCTCACAGAGACTTATAAAATTGTAACAGGACTAGTCAGGGTGGATGCAGGGAGGATGTTCCCGATGGTGGGGGTGTCCAGAGCCAGGGGTCACAGTCTGAGGATTCGGGGTAGACCATTTAGGACGAAGATTAGGAGACATTTCTTCACCTAAAGAGTGGGGAGCTTGTGGAATTCATAATCACAGGAAGTAGTTGATGCCAAAACATTGAATGTATTCAAGAGGCAGCTAGATATAGCACTTGGGGTGAATGGGATCAAATGTTATGGGGAGAAAGCAGGATTAGGTATTGATTGGACGATCAGCCATGATCGTGATGAATGGCGGAGCAGGCTCGAAGGGCCAAATGGCCTCCTCCTGCTCCTATCTTCTATGTTTCTATATAAATCTGTGTTCGCTTTTCCTGGAACTCTGTTTGAATCCCTCTAATCGGGTTTCCTGCCAGTGCACTGATTCTTGCAAACTCATATCCAAGGTGAATGTGACAAAGGTAAACTATCCCTTCCCACCCTTCTCAACCTGTCTACAGCCTTTGAATCGATTGGCCACACCATTCTCTTCTAATACCTCACACTGCCAACTAGCACTTGTCTCATTCCATTCTTACCTATAAAGTCAGAGCCAAATAATCACTTAGAATGACTTCACTTCTCACTCCTGCACCAAGACCTTTGATGCCTTCCAAGGATCTACCCTTGGTTTGCTTGTTTTTCTTGTCTACACGCTTCCCCTCACCAATATCAAATGAAAATACAGTGTCAGTTTCCACATTGCAGCCAGCTCTCATCACCACCTCTTTCTACTTCGCCACTGTCTCTAAATCATAACTGCTTATCCGACATTCAATATTGGATGAGCAAAAATTTCCTCCAACTAAATATTGGGAAGACCAAATCCATTGTCTTCAGTCCATACCGCAAGCTCTGTTTCCTAGCCACAGAAAACATTGGAAATACTCACAGGTCCGGATGAACCATGATGAGTAAAAAAGAGTTAATGTTTCATCAGAACTGAAATAGTTAAAGATCTAATGGGTTTTATGCAAGTTCAGAGGCAGAGTACAGTGGCAGCACGGTGGCACAGTGGTTAGCACTGCTGTCTCACAGTGTTGGAGACTCAGGTTCAATTCCTGGCTTGGGTGACTGTCTGCATGGAGTCTGTGCATTCTCCCCGTGTCTAAAAGGCTGCATTTGGTCTCTCCAGTGTTGAGGTGTCTGCATGGTGAGCTGTGGATACACTATACAGTAGATAGCTTATTGCCAGAAAAGGAAATAGAGAAGTTGAGGAAGGGAGAGTTGAAGAAAAACCATGTGAAGGTGAGGGAGGGCTGGAAATCCAAGCAAAGTTGAGAGATCAGGAAAATCACCAAAGCAATCACATCAATGTACTGGAGTGGGATGAGAGAAGGGACTTTAGAAGGACTGGAAAGAAAAATGTTCCACATATCTCACAGAAAGTCTAGGAGCCATATATGGTCCCACGGCAACAACATTTATTTAGAGGTAGTGAGTTGAGTTAAAGAAGATGTTCAAGGTGAGAACCAGTTCAGTTAGCGGGAGAAGGATGCTGCTGGATGGAGACTTCTCTGTTCTAGGTAGCAATGGGGAGCATCAGCCCATCCAGGTTACGGAAATCGGTCTATGGGGATCAGACATCCATGGTGAAAAGCAAACTATTAAAGTGGGGAGGACATTGGAAGAGTCACAGATGCAGTCTGGAAGAGTATGTGCACTTTTGCAGCCTTTCATGAGGCTGGTGAAATAATGTGCTGATGGCTCAAAAGCTTATCCCTGGGAGGCCACCTCTCAGCTGCCATTGGCCTCCCATTTCAGCTGGAGGCTAGTTTGACATGGGAAGAATCTTAACGTCAACAACCTGCCCTCAAATGGCTAATTAGTTGGATTAATTGCCTGTCCACTGCTAATGGGCAGGTGGCAGTCCTCCCCAAGAAGCCGTCTCCAGAAAAATCGAAACATCTGGGAACCAATTCACCTGCCTACGTCTCTATGAAAACCTCCAGTCTGATGGGTCCACCAGGGAAGTCTGTTTTTTGGACCTGAAGAAGGAGATACCATGAAGTTGGAGGCCATGGAGAGAAGATCTCCAAAGGAGATTAAGCCACTGACAGCCTCAGAAAGATTGTTTGATGTTTGGTGCTTCGGGGTGGTGGTGGTGGGGTTGCGGGGGTGGGAGGGGTGGGGGAGCATGGGGGTGTGTGTGGGGGGGGGGGTGGGATGTGGTGGGGGGAGGGGGAGAGGTGGTATCAGAGAGTTGGCATTTAGCCTTCATTTCCGTTCAGTAACTTACAGAGTCTCTCACTCCCTCCACTTTGCTGGAATCACGTTCTATTTTTGCCATCCCTTGGTGTAAATTTGGACCCTAAAAGATTAATAGATCTTTCACCTTGTGAGGTGAGGTTTTAACATCTACATATCATGGTTTTATTGATACATTTCTCAAAATGGCTAATCTTTCAAAGTCTTTAGAAGCATTGGCTGTTAAATTGTGTTTGTTAATATTCAAAATAAACTGTTGCATTAAACAGACAATATTTTGATTTAGGGCTTTTGAACAAAAGCCTTAAAGTAACAAAGAAAATTTATTCAGGACAGATGTTTCTCATTGAGCTATACAAGCAGATCATTGCAGAATATTGGGATTCTCCAAGTGACATGGCTAACTCAAACCTTAGCCTAACTGTATGATATTAGAGGATTATTTTATGAAGCTCCGCCCCAGAGCTCAGACTGTCTAGCTGCAAGTGCGTATTGGAAAATTGGAGTTTTAATATTGAGAGTCGGATTCAGTAACAAGCAGAGTCTTACAAAAATATGTCCTGTTCCCTGACAACCTTAACAAGCACAGATTAGCTGCTTAATTGATTCAGTACTAATTTGAACTTACCTAGTCATGCAAGTCTGCAAATGATTCCAGTTCCAGTAAATGTGATTGATTCTAAATGCTCTCTGATGTGGTCTAGCTAAACACTCACTTGTAAACCAACAGCAGAATTTTCCTGACCCCCAACGCTATCTTCCCCTGTGGCAGGATTATTGGTGGGTGAGCAGGGGACAATACAGAGGGAGATGAAAGGTTAGTTTCTCACCAGTGTAAAGTGACAGCGGTAACATGTGCTCCAGCCTGTCATGCCATGTTGTCATTCCCACCAAAGGATGGCATTCCATTAAGCAGATGCAGATGAAGTCCTGACAAGAATCGACCCTCCCTGTCCAATTTTTCACGCCGCCAGTGGGTTTTCAAGATGGTCCAGAACATGCTTGGACCAACGTAGACTGCAAATGTCAGATTTACCTTCAAAAAGGCTTGGGGTAACCCGTGACGATCAGAAGGGAAGATAGTGGCCTCCAGCGACCAGACCCTGAAGCACCATGTGCAGTGGTGGAGCATTGACAATGTGGCTCTTCTGATCTCAGAACCTTCCAGGAGGTGGATCTTCTGACTTCATCCATTGGTCAGTTGATGTCTGGGTGCCACATTTAAGAGGTGGGCCACCCATCCCACCCTGCCATGCTAAATGTGACATCAACACTCTACCCTCACCAATCACTCCCACTGCAACTCACCAAACATCTTTTGGCAGCATCGTTGAGCCCACGACCTCTAACAGCAAGGAAGACAAGAACAGTATTATCACTGGCCATCTTGACTGAGAGGGAATTCTCCAGCTGTTCACACCGGCAGGATTCCCTGGTTCTGCTGGCAGCACACTCCCGCCTGTGGACCTCCCGTGGCACGAGGTGGCTTCAAGGAGAAATCCCATTGACAGCAGCGGGATCGGAGAATCCCGCCACCAGCGAGCAGTGCGCTGCCTCCCAGCGCCAAGAAACACGCGGCTGGGAGGCTGGAGAATTCCGCCTATTATTTCTTCATTTTCGCTGGATCCATACCTTGGCATTTCCTAGCGAATAGCATTACAGGATAACCCTCACCCCACAACCTCAATGATTCAAGGTCTAATTCCACACTCTCAGGGAAACTTGGGATGAGTAATAAAGATGTGGAGATGCCGGCGTTGGACTGGGGTAAACACCGTAAGAAGTCTCACAACACCAGGTTAAAGTCCAACAGGTTTATTTGGTAGCAAATACCATTTGCTACCAAATAAACCTGTTGGACTTTAACCTGGTGTTGTGAGACTTCTTACTATGAGTAATAAAGGCAGCCTTGGGCACCTACAATCCAAGAACCAATAAAATCAACAATCTGCATTTCCAATCACTAAACAACATCGCAGGAATCACAGATAAATGCAAATGTAGAAATTTTAATTGATGATTTAAAATAAGTTGTTCATGACAATAAGTATTTTTGAACTTGACGTTTTAGACTGGGACAGACTGCTGTACCTCGACCTATGAAACAGATGAAGTTAATAATACGTTTTTCATGCTAGTTAAGCAAATACAAGCAAACACTGGAGGGGGAGCATCCCCATCCCCTCAAAGTCTAACAGAAGAAAACCTTGTTTCTTAGTGACAGCACCATATGGACCTAAATGTGTTCCGTTTGTGGTGGATGATGGGCGGAGAGGGAATGCGACTGGATCTGAGCGTTTCTTTGAAATGTTTCTGTGAATATCACATTGCTAATGTCCTTGGAGAGTTTTGCCCCTTATGGACCTACATGCTTAGTCATCAAACTTATGATTCAAGCATAATATCTAAGGATGGATGTGCATAACCATTGCAAATGATTATGTTTTATATAATTATATTTCCCCATTGCTGGTCCTACTCTGCAATATTAATAAACCTTGTCTGCTTAATAATTCTTCCATTTTGACAACTACATTTGATCTAAATTTACTAAAAAGGAAGCTAATAATCATTTAGCTGGAACTAACGTAATACATTCATAATTATTTTACAATTTATAATTGTTGAGCCGTTTGTGATTATCTTTGAACTTCCTTTGAGATAATATTACTCAATTTTGTTCAATGGCTTTTGTCTGCTATTTTAAGACTTTAAAATTGTCTTATTAATGCATATCATTATTGCATCCTCTCGCCATTCCATGTTGTTTAGTTGCTGGCCCTGCTGTGGGTGGTCTCTGGAAGTATTAGCTATACTGTGACTTCAATGATTCCTACAGGCACAACAGAAACACCTGTTCATGCTTTGCTTAGCCTCTGTGCCTCTTGTTTCCCCAGAACCATGGCTGCAAATGTTTAATTAGTTGGTTCGCCAGGTTTATCCAGTTCACTCACATCCCATTGCCACAGATGGAGTTGTCAATGTATAAGTTCTGTTGAGCTGGCTTGACAGTAATTCAGTTCAATATCCACAGCGCCAGGGACCCGGGTTCGATTCCAGCCTTGAGTCACTGTCTGGTGGAGTTTGCACATTCTCCCTGTATCTGAGTGGGTTTACTCCGGGTGCTCCGGTTTCCTCCCACACTCCAAAGATGTGTGGGTTAGGTGGATTGGCCATGCTAAATTGCCCCTTAGTGTCAGGGGGACTAGCCAGGGTAAATGCATGGGGTTATGTGGATAGGGCCTGGGTGGGATTGTGGTCGGTGCAGACCCAATGGGCCAAATGGCCTCCTTCTGCATTGTAGGGATTCTATGATTCTATGAATATTTGGGTGTACCTGCCTAAAATCTGAAGTCTAATGAACCATCAGTTAAATGTCTTTAATTCTCTTTTCATTTATTTATGCATTGTCAGCCTAAGCAAAAGACATAATATAAAATTGTAATTAGAAACAGCTACTACCAGAAGTCCAAATTGTAGGACTGTTACCCTTCCATTGGAACTCTCCAAAATGAAGGATGCTGCTGTTAATTCTCAAATAACTCATTGCTTTGAAAGTTCTTGCTGAATCTATAATCTCTGGCTTTGGTATGGCAATTTCATTGATTAGCTGATTAGCTCTGATTCTCTAAAAAGGTGCTCCTAAGTACTTTGTAAATCATTTGTTATCGGTTAGGTTTTTTTCGAAAGCCTTTCTGCACTTAGAATCATAGGATCATCGTATCCTACAGTGCAGAAGGAGGCCATTCAGCCCATTGAGCCTGCACCGACCACAATCTCACCAGGCCCTATCCCCATAACCCCAGGCATTTACCCTAGCTAGTCTCCTTGACACTAAGGGGCAATTTTTTTTTAGCATGGCCACTCTACTTAACCCGCATATCCTTGGACTGTGGGAGGAAACCGGAGCACCTGGAGGAAATCCACGCAGACACGGGGAGAATGTGCAAACTCCACACAGACAGTGACCCGAGGCCGGGAATCGAACCGGGGTCCCTGGCAGCTGTGCTAACCACTGTGCCACCGAGCTGCCCCCACTTCAGAATAAGCTACTGTTATATGGGCACCAATCAAAACAATGTTCATGGTCATCCACTTTCTTTGCAAATCATTCCATCTGTGCTCTAAGTGATGGTTCATCTACTGACTCTTCCTTCATTAATGTTCTCCAGTATCCTGTCATTCTCTTTCTTGTTCATAATAATGACTTTCCCAATCTTTTCACCTTGATTCCATTCTGCATTCATTAACTTCCTTCAGATCACACACCTCAGCACACAAAGGGAGAAAAATTGAATTAAGGCCAAAAATGGAGAAGAGAATAGTCTTGCATGAATAATTTGTGCCAATTCATTGCATTGGAGACAGCTGCAAAACTTTGCTCATTATAATGATTACAGCATTCAGCCAGTGTCAAGTGTGCTTTTGCATAGTTGCACGTACGAGGAGGGGTGGGAAAATATGAAGCTGTTAGCATGGTTTCCATCTACCCTGGACCACTGTGGCACCAGCCCTTCTTAAAGTGAACGTGCATTTTGGTTCTGAAGATGCTGGAATTGGATACAGAAGTGACTTGTAATGAGGAATACAAAGAAATGGCATTCACGACAGAATGTGGACTCTAATGTTCCCTGATGCAGCACCAATGCCTTGGCACAGGTGATGGACAGGAAGAGAGATGTCCTCTATCTGTAGAGACCAGTGGCCCTCAGCCAAACTCTGAGAAGGCAATGGGAGCAGTTAGCTGTCACAGTCAATGCCAAGATGATAAACCCAAGGAACTGGATGTCATGCCAAAAAAGCTCAATGACCTCACA
This sequence comes from Mustelus asterias, assembly GCF_964213995.1. Lineage (NCBI taxonomy): Eukaryota > Metazoa > Chordata > Chondrichthyes > Carcharhiniformes > Triakidae > Mustelus > Mustelus asterias. The sequence goes on from NC_135806.1 coordinate 63,429,394, forward strand.
TGAATGGTCAAGCTTGGTGGATACATATTCAAATATCGTATCGAACCACTATACCAGTGCTCAATGCACACACCCCCATCGTTCACCTACCAATAAGCTCCATTAATCACAATGCATACCTCACATTCATATGCACTTGTTTTGCAAGCACCTGTTGTAGAGATTTTGTTCAATTTAATACCAGATCATACATGTCTTGGAATGGTATCTATACAGTAATCCAACTCAATGAATATAACAAAAGGGGAGAAATTTTCCAGCCGTTTGTGCTGGGGGGTTTCTCTGGTCCTGCTGCAGTGAATGGAGATTTGGCTCTGTTTGCAGCAGTGGCAGGGCATGAATAGCCAGAAAATTCAGGCCATACTGTTCAATTGTTACGAATCACGCTGACGCTGAATATGAGGGTATCCCAAAAACCAGAAAGATAACTTGGAACCGTGGTTCATAGTGGTGTATGTATTTCTTTGGTATTATGTAAGGAACTATGTATAACCCTGTGAGGAAACAGTACAGTCATTGTGTGAACAATTAATAAAGAACAATTATTAACTTAAAAGAAAAAGAAAAACACATGACAAGAAGGACTATAATACTCTATGACACTTAAGGATACTGATAGCTATACACACATAATTTAACATGAAACTATCCCTTGGTCCCCAAAACTACCTACGTTTTACCTGAGTTCTGAGACAGCCATTTCCCAAACAACATCCAATACTCTATGAGCTAAATCCAGCAAATAATTGCCACAACCAGGTTAAAAGTAAAGTAAAGTGTATTTATTAGTCACAAGTAGGCTAACATTCACACTGTAATGAAGTTACTGTGAAAAACCCCCAGTCACCACACTCTGGCGCCTGCTTGGGTACACTAAGGGGCAATTTAGCACGGCCAATGTACCTAACCAGCACGTCTGTTTGACTGTGGGAGGAAACCGGAGCACCCAGAGGAAACCCATGCAGACACAGGGAGAATGTGCAAACTCCACGCAGACAGTGACCCAAGCCGGGAATCAAACCCAGGTCCCTGGCGCTGTGAGGCAGCGGTGCTAACCACTGTGCCGCCCTGTCTGGGAAATAGTTCATTGGTTCAGCGAAGGTGGAAAATGGCTGCTTCTCTCAGGACACAATAGCTGCAACTTGCTGTAGTTCTAAAGTTAGTTGTCTCTCTTCCTTGTCTTCCTGTTTTTCTGTAGTTATAGCCTACAGTCTGTAGTATACAGTTATACTATTTCTTTCCCTTTGATTTTATCCCCATGTGGAGTCAGCTTTTGGCAGTTATTGTGCCAATTTTCTTCTCTTCCATTTCTCTAGCCCCGTTGTTTTCTCTAGTCACAAATGTAAAGCACTTATTTCCCACTGTTAGACTAATTCACATCTCATCAATTCTCCATCCATCTGCCTCTAATTGGCACCTTTTTAAAACTTAAAAAAAAATCTTAGTTTTCCCCAATCCTTAACACAATGATTTGAACATTAACTGTGAAATTGTTACATCTTGGTCTTTAAAATTTAGAAAAATATATGATCAGCTCTCCATTTTATATTAATGAAGAATATTTATTAACTTAAATATTTATTAACTTGTTAATAATGTCCATCTTGGTGAGATTTTGCTTCCCATTGTGATATAGGCATGATCATTTTTAGACATTTGTTTATAATGAGGACCAGAAGTTATGATGCCTATAATGGACATAGGGTTATAGGAGCAGGGTTTGTCCATTTAGCACCTCAAACCTGTTCTGCCATTTCATGGCTTATCTGTGATCTAATTCCATGTAACCTCCTTTACCCCTATTCCTTATTACCTTTGGTTAATAAAAATCCATTAATTTCAGTTTTAAAATTACCAATTGAACTAGCGACAATTGTTATTTGGAATGAGAGAGTTCCAAATTTGTACCGTCCTTTGTGGGTAGAAATGTTTCTCAGTTTCACTTCCACAAGGTCTGGCTCTAATTTTTAGACTCGACCCCTTGGTTCCAGAATCCCCAACTAACCACAATCTCTATCCACCTATGTATAAAATTTGTTATTCTAACAAAAGCCAATTTTGATTTTTAATACTTTTCCAACATTTGTATTATGTGTGTGTGGTAACCTTTGCAAACATTTGAACCCACCAATGCTTCCTTCCAGCATCATTTTAAATAACAATTTAGTGGCACAAATTCAGTAAGTATGCGATTGCCACTGTTTTGAATGGAGCATTTTTGGAGGTTCCAGCACTGGTTCCAGGAAATTTTCACATGGAGGACAATCAAGTATAAATCACACATACCACAATTTCCTGAACATCTGTGCTAGAATAATGCTGTAAGCAGTAGATGCTATGAGGTTCCAGGAAATTCCAGCTCAATATTTACTTTGGACCATTTAAAGATACAAGGGAGATCAATTTGCAATGAGTTACATAAGAACATAAGAAATACCAGCAGACCATTGGGCCCTTTAAGCTTCCTCTGCCAGTCAATAAGATCACGACTAATCTGATGTGACCTTAACTCCACTTTCCTGTCTGTCCCCCATGACCTTTCACTCCCTTGTCAATCAAAGATCTTTCCAACTCAGCATTGAATATATTCGATGAGCCAGCTTCCACTGCTTGCTGGGGAAAGTATTCCAAACATTAATGACCTTCTGAGAGAAGAAATTCCTCTTCATCTCCATCTTAAGTGGGAGACCCCTTACTTCTAAACTGTATCCCCAGTTCTAGATTCTCCCACGATAGGAAACATCCTCCCAGCATTTACCCTATCAAGCCTCCTCAGAACCTTATATGTTTCAATACAATTGCCTCTCATCCTTTTAGAGTCCAATGAGTTTAGGCCTAACCTGCTTAATCTTTCCTTATAAGACAACCCTTTCATCCCAGTGTCACGGTGACCTTGATGGCTACAGGTAGGGGGCTACCACAGGGGCTGTGAGGCATCTGGTTATAGTCACCAGGGGACAAATGTCCAAGACTATCTGCCTGGATAGGCACAATCTCTTACAGCATTGGTGTCCTGTCATTTGCAAGTAGCTGACTCTTGGGCAGTGCACCTGATGTCTTGGATGCACTCGATGTCTTCACCTTGCAGTCCCTCACTGTGCTCCTCTAGCCTCCTCCTGACCAGGAGAATAGCTCTGCTGAAGCTCCTCCTCATTCTCATTTCAACTCACTCGCCAGGGCTCCATAAATCCAAGTGATGCCCACGTGATGCCAACAGCTTGATTTGACTTATTGTCACATGTATTAGTATACAGTGAAAAGTATTGTTTCTTGTGTGCTATACAGACAAAGCATACTGTTCATAGAGGAGGAAAGGAGAGAGTGCAGAATATAATGTTATAGTTATAGCAATAGTGTAGCGAAAGCTTTTCTGAGACAGCGGGCAGTGTAGATGGAGTCAATGGATCAGAGGCTCGTTTGTGCGATGGATTGGGCTGCATTCGCAACCTTTTGTAGTTTCTTGCGGTCTTGGGCAGAGCAGGAGCCATACCAAGCTGTGATACAACCAGATAGAATGCTTGATATCCCATTCAAAAATCCAAATACTCACTGCTTACAAACACAAGCCACTAAGCACCAGCAGAAGCAACTCTGTGCCAACGGTTGAGCAGCTGAGCATCATTCTTTATTTCTTAAGTGAGTTGAGAATCTCATTGCATTTCATAGGCAGTGATCCAGTGATACCCTCCAGTAAAGCAATTTCCTATCCGTGCCCACATTCATTCTCGACTCCTCCGGCATTTGAGAATCCAACCTCAAATCTCTCCAGGCTCTATGAGCAAACTTGGCACTTGGTCAGACACCCATGTGCACCAATCCCACCTTGACTTAAGACCAGGGAGCCTGTTTGATCCATTTATAAACCTGTGGACCTAAATATGTGATAATAAATATGAAGTGATGTTTTATTCGGTGTATTAATAACAAAGCATAGTCTATTATGACATCTCAGGCCTGGACACTGAATATGTCAAATGTTCATTTAAAAATATTTATTTGCTGAAAGTCTACCATTGTACAAATTCGTTGCTAACACTTCCGTAATTCTTAAGTATTGGCATGAATGAACTTATGTTCATTGTCATTCTGGTCCAAATCTTCTGATGACGTAACCCTGTGTCGCCATCCTGAGAAAGACCGGACACATGCACGTGTTGTGATTGCCCTGGAAATTTAAACTACTAATGGGCTGATTTGAGATTCCTGCTTTGCTCCGTGACTGTCTCCAACCCTGAGCCCAGGGTCAGTGACTTGAGCCAGATATGTGGGACTCACCAGGATACTTAGCCAGGGAATGTTATGCTAGTTAATACCTGGTCAAACTCACAGATTAGCTAGTGTAACTCAAATGGGCACCGTAACCAACCCCCCGCTTCCCCCCAACAACACCCAACCCGACCTGACCTGACTCTCTCCCACTACCCTCCCCTGACCTGACTACCCTCCAAACCAACCACTCCCTGACTCAAATACCGCCGACTGATTGTTACCCCTCACCCAACTGCCTCCAGACCTGATAGCCCACCCAACTACCTCCGCCCCCCCCCTCTGTCTCAACCCTCAAAACCTGACTATCCCACCCGGAATCCTCGAGGCCCCGGCTAAAAATGGGCAGTTCCATTATGGCGCAGAAACCTTTGTGGGCAGTGGCATTTCACCCATCATTGCAGCTGAGCAGAAGACACGAGCCCATCTTATGTCTTTTCAAATGGGTAAACAGCATCAGGCAAATTAACAGTCCACTGGAGTGAATTTATGGATTCATAGTCAATTTTCCATCAGAATAAACCAGCTTAATCCTGCCGTCTGTGAAGAGCGAGGTCTAATTAAAGCATGAGCTATCAATGAAGGATTATAACTATTAAGGAGTCGCGTACGTGAACCCAAATATTATTAGTCTGAGCTGCCTGCTTCACTGTCTTCACAGGAGATGTGATGCGATAGCAGATCCCTTTCATGTTCATGAGCACTGACCAAATAATTTATTATTAAATACTTCAGAGTTCTTACAGAATGAAAATTGAGATAAACCATTGCAAAATTGCAAAGAGCGGCAGATTCTTACTGATAACGTTTTATTAATGTTGCACCATAAATGGATGCTATTTGTGGACACCAAAGATGCTGATGTCGACAATAATAGTTGAAAGTGAGGAAGTCACCCAGTAAGCATTTAAATGGTGCACCTTGTGACAGAGCTCTCACCTCAGTTACTAAATGAGATTACAATTTTGGGATCAGTACTGGTCTCTGTAATTCTTTCAGATGCCAGCAGATCTCTCATGGCATTGCACAGAAGGAGTTGAAGGATGTCGTAGAATCATAAAATCACTACAACGCAGAAGGAGGCCATTTGGCCCATTGAGTCTGCATCAACAACAATGCCACCCAGGCCCTATCCCTGTAACCCCACATATTTACCCCGCTTATCCCACTAACCTACGCATCCCAGGACATTAAGCGGCAATTTAGCACGGCCAATGCACCTAACCCGCACACCTTCGGACTGTGGGAAGAAACTGGAGCACCCGGAGGAAACGCATGCAAACACAGGGAGAATGTGCAAACTCCACACAGGCAGTGACCCGAGCCGGGAATCGAACCCAGATTTCTGGAGCTGCCCTGTGATGACCAAAACTCTAAGTACTACTCCAGAAAAGGATAAACATTGCCTTGTTAAAACAACACTTCATACACAAGATATGCGGAAATATACTGTGTAATGTATGTTATAAGGGCTACTGATGTGTGGTAATTGATTTAATGAAATTTCCAATTGCCTCTTCATTACAGATGTGTCATCTCCACATTTTTGAAGACTTAGAAGAATCATCAAGTCTCTTTGGTCCCCTTTAACAAAGACTTCTCTTTCTCTTGGCACTGCAGATGGGTGTTTTGCTGCAGTGAGGCTGCATTTTGCTCCCTGGAAGTGGTGACGGCAATCAGTCTCAAGGGTACCTTGGAGCTCTCGGGAGCGCTGACCAAGAAAAGACTAAGTCGTGTAGAGGAAGGTAGCTGGTTACAAATTAGCAACTCACCGGAGCAGAAATCTGGGGCAGAAACTATACATTGGAGAGATGATAGAACACAACAGCTTGTTCTTCCTGAGGTCTATTAATTGCGATAACCCACAAGAGGCCCATGGAGAATCACTGCTTGATCTCCCTGTGGAGCTCTTTGTGGTCCCCTGGTAACAGGCAGTGCCATGCCCAGCTGAAACTCATTACCTGAGCTTGTTAAAAGGCAGGCCCAGGACTGGGCCTGCTGAACTGCAGCCCCAGGCAGGGACTAGTTTGTGTACATCACAGTAGTTTGTATTCTGTAATAAACTATGTTCCTTTCTAGTCGGGCTTCCAAGTCATTACAGTAATCAAACCAACTGGCCTGAACACAAAACCATGCAGACCAAAAAGATATAGGTTGTATTCGTGACTCACTTGCTGCTTTATGTCACACAGCATCATGAGTTATAATTGATGTCTTTAGTTTTTGGGTTAGAGAGTAGAAAAAACAGTAAGGCCTCCTGCTCCTTATTGCTATCTGGTGATCTGTGTTGGATATTGCAAATCTGATTCCTGCCATAATAACTCTACAATCTCATGCATGAAGACTAATGACTTAGGGCAATTTTACCATTGCGTTGCACCTGTTTTTGGGCATGAAAACTTGGTAAAGTCGGGCGTGAGGCGAGTAGCCTGATCCGTATCTGCCTCCGCGCCAGTTCCCCCTTTACCAAGGCCCAAAAATGGCCACGATCGGGACCGCGCCCGAAACGGGCGCAATGTCCATTTAAATGCATTTGCTTGCATTTAAATTGACTTAATGGGCAGCACGTCCAAACCTTATCGGCACTTCCCCTTTTACCACCAAGTTCACCCATCCAGAATTGGCACGAAACAGACATGCTCCACAAAAGTCCAATTCGGGCGCTTCAGTTAGTGAGGAGGTAGGTGCCTGGTGTCTCTGCTTGAGATCGGTGGAGGGGGGAAAGGGGGGTCCACTGCCACTCTGTCTGTGATCAGTGGGGGGAAGGGGGGTCTGCTGCCCCTTTGCCTGAGATCAGCGAGAGGGAAGGGGGGGGGTCTGCTGCCACTCTGCCTGTGATCAGTGAGGGGGAAAGGGGGGTCCGCTGCCACTCTGCCTGAGATTGGTGGGGGGAGAGGTGAAAATCTTCTGGGGTAGATGTGGACTTCGTGTGACAGTGTAAAACTGATGATAGATAATTGAATAGCCCATTTAATATCTTTCCTGATTTTTATTGCCATCAAAGTCAATAGAAATAAAAGTCAGGAAAGATGTAAAAGAGGTTTACATAATCACATTTAGTCAAAATCTACCCTGTGAGTTTCTTGAATCTATTTAGTTGCCTGCTTCAAAGTCCTTCCCTGGTAACTGATTTCATAAATGTAGTTCTCTGTCTGATAAAAGTTAGTAAGAAGTTTAACAACACCAGGTTAAAGTCCAACAGGTTTATTTGGTAGCAAAAGCCACTAGCTTTCGGAGCCTTAAGCCCCTTCTTCAGGTGAGTGGGAATTCTGCCCAGCTTCTCTTCTTACTCCTAAATTGTTCATTTGTAAACTTATCTCCTCCCTTCAGAATTTCCCTTTCTCAATAGCGAGGGCAGAATTCTCCCAGTTTGGGATGAAGTGCCCACGCCAGCAGGAAAACAAGAATGTTTCCCGTTGGTGCTGGCAGTGTTTGTCAGGTGAGATTACCCACGGGAAATATGTTAATGAGGTCATTTTGAGCTCCCTGCCGGACAGACCTGCTCTTCAAAGACTGGGCCATCATTTTTAAATGGCTCTCCAATCTCCTCACTCAGAGGCAGGACCCCCTCTCCACAAAAACTGAAATGGTTCCGCCTCCTCCCCACTGACCAGGGAAGCACCGCCAACCCTTCACCAAAGAGCCCTCACCCCTCCGTTGGAATCCTGATTTTTGGCCAATACCCCATTCATCGAGGCATCAGGATTCCTGCTGGCTGTCTGAGCAGGTCGAAGAGTCAGCCCCTTATTTTTATCCACTCAATGCTGTATTGTAATTTGATGGGCGTGAATTTCATCTCCACACTGCTGGACACCTCGGGCAGGATTCTACGGCCATTCACGCCAGCGGGATTATCTGGTCCCGCTGCAGTAAATGGAGAACTGGCTTCATTCTCGCTGGCAGTGGCGGCAGGGCGTGAATGGCCGGAAAATTCCAGCTGCAGTGTCATTGGTGGAATAGGGTGCCTGCATGAGCATCCACAGCGAGCGCCGGAGGACTGTGAAAAACTGCTACTGAAATCATACAACCCAACTAGCTGATGTGACGCTAGGATACCTAATTTAAAACCACATAGGTAGGCAATGAATTTGTGAGCTTCTCGATCTGCAGACAGTAAGCTGTAAAACAGACACTGCACTCCTGTTATTGAAAGGCCCAGGAACCCAACTTGTAGTGTAAGGTAATTTTGGAGAACTCGGGCATTGTAAAGTGGCTGGAAGTACTCCGGGGTGTTTTTGGAGGTGTGGAGGTGAGGTTTGTAATTTTCAATCTCACAGAGATGCTACGAGGCTGTAACAAGAAGTGGCCTTGCTTCCGTGTCTGCAGCACGTCAGAGAGACTGTATGGAGGCTGTACTAGGGTAAACTCCGTGCAATCTCTTCACCACAGCTATCTCTTTACAAATACATATAAATTCGGAAAGATAAAACAATTTACCATATCTATCTTAGCATCTAATTCAGGGTAAGTACGCAGTACATGTGAACCAACTGTGAACTGTGGACAGACACACCACACTTCAAAGTAAATAACTGATGCGACCACAGCGGATTCTATGGATTTTTCAACAACCCACCCTGATGCTTGTTAAACTGTGAGCCAATCAGTCTCATTGAAATGATGGAGGCGATCTTACCGGCTTGTCACGCCAATCGGCATGGCAGGCTGGTAAGGTCACGAGAGAGGCGAAAAATCAGGTTCGTGCCCAGTTTCTCACCTCTCATGATCTTACCAGCCCTGGGTTGCTGGTGTGATCAGCCTTGCATCTGGAAAGGGAATGAGGCTGATTTTAATTTTTAAATATGTTTTAAAATATTCATAATTAGCCTGAGACGGGGAGCAATCGGCTGGGGGTAGGGGGTTTGGGGCGATATCCGGGAGTGGGGGCGGGGTGGTGGGAAACTGACAGATCTCTCTGTGTTCTGTTACACAGAACACTGAGAGATCTGCGCATGTGTAATAGCACCCTCTAGAGTGAGCAGCCGGCTTTCCAGTGAGAATAGACTTCCACTACATTTTGCCTCTTTTTTTGCACTAAGTGGCATAAGATAGCATCTGAAAGCTCACTGAAAAAATGGGCTTGGTTCTCTCCTGTTTTTACACTTGTTTGGCATTTGGAATTTTTTTGGTAAAATTGCCCCCATTGTCTTTCTCACCAAGGTTTCCATTCTCCATGTTTGGAGAACTCACCTTGCAATTCTCTCCAAAAATTGCTTCTGTGGTTAAGGTAAGTATCGGAGTTTGTCACGGTGTAGCGAGAGAATTTCAGAGCTTGAGGCCTAGGCCACTGAAGGCATGGCCAATAACGGCAGACAAATTCATGCCACGAGGCCAGAATTAGATGGCTTCAACAAGAATCCTCCTCCAGCATTTCAATCTTGTCTTATGAGCTTCTTTCCTCAGGATCTTCATGTATATTCAAACAACACCTTCCAGACCAGCCAGGTCAAGTAGAACCCCAAGTGCACCGAGAGACCCATTGTAAGGAGTCACCAACAGTCGGCTGAGTCCTCAGATCTTCTGGGCTTCTCTCGAGCCCACTTTGCTTCAAGTCTGCTCCCTGCAGCTGTGTCATTCATTTGGAGCCTATTTCTTTGCTCCTTACTTTTAACTTTATGTATCTGGATCTGTTTGAGATTCCTGTCCTTGTCCTTTAACTCAAGACTTCCTTCTGGCATCTCATTCTGTTCCACTCCCTCATTTGGGACCTTCATCTTGGCTTGGGGTCTTCTTGGTTTGGGACATTCTTCCTGTCCCTGTCCCTGTGCCCTGCTCCCAGGCCATCTTCTCTACAATGGCACTTCTCTCCAGGTCACCTGGCCTGCAGCTTTACGCTGTTTCACTTTCCTTTCTCTTTTTCTTCTGTGTATGTGCACAGGACACAGAACCTAAAACCCACTAATGCTCAGATGCGGCCAATGCATAGCGTGAAATCAATGAACTGCACACATGTGGCCATATCCTGGCCAGCACAGGCTGCTTGAGGCCTCTGGGAAACTCTAGCTCCTGGACTCTAAACACCCGATCTCCAATTGCCGATTAAGGTAAGTATTGGAGTTCGTCACGGTGTAGCGAGAGAATTTCAGAGCTTGAGGCCTAGGCCACTGAAGGCATGGCCAATAACGGCAGAAAAATTCATGCCACGAGGCCAGAATTAGAATAGCACAGACATCTTGGACTGTTGTGAGACCGGAGGTGAATACGGAGATAGGGAGGGAGAAGGCCACGGAGGGATTTGAAAACAAGGATGAGAATTTTAAAATCAAGATATTGCTTGACCAGGAGTCAATGTAGATCAGCAAGAACAGAGTGATCGGGGAATGGGACGTGGTGCAGAGTTTTGGATACCTCAAGTTTACAGAGGGTAGAATGTGGGAGTCCAGCCAGGAGTGTGTTGGAATAGTCAAGAGTCAATAGTCTAGAGGACACCTGGAGTTGACTTCTCTGACCACCTGCACTCACTCCCTTTTGAGGGTTGCCCTTGAGGACCTCTTGGTTCCCAGCTGAATTATGGCATCTGTCATCCTGCCTGCCTCCAGTGTCAGATTCATCAGCCTAGATCCTTTTCTCTGCCCCGTGTTCCATTGGAAGTTCTCCAATCTCATTACCATGATTGAGTGTGGGGCCAATGGGATTCACCGCTGCCTTCTTCCTCATTCTGCTGGCTACTCAGCAAGGGGCTGAGCAATTTTGTACCCAAAAGACAAGGCAGACATATTTTTGATCTAATGGGACAGCAAAGGAACAATGCATTAGGTTGCCCTTAGAATGTTCCTTCAAATCTTTTATGGGTGATAGTGCTTTGTACAGGTTAGCTGCACTTTTGTTTTCAATTTATTAATGAGTCATGCATTCTTGTGTGAAAGATTCAATAACACATTGTGAGGATCAGTTGGGAATGAACTTGTTTCTCACTGTTTTTCTTACCTTGGGGAACCAACCAATGTTTGCCACTACCGATGCCAGTGTTTTTTGAAATTGTTCTAACCTTGGCTAACACCATTTATATATTCTTTTCAGATTCAGGCTGTGAGTTAATGGCACGCACATTGACATTGTCGACACGATATCACTAGAACAGCAGGAGACCTCCCTTTTTGAAAAAAAATGTGGAACCAGGTTTAAGGGAGAATGCTCATTGAGTTAATAAAGCTATGCAGTTATTTTTCATCTTCAAAGACATACTGCTTATAGTACATTTCAGATTAGAGATCAAACAGTTTCTTTCTGAAGCATTGACCTTGAGGCTAAAGTTCACAGAACTCAAATTTTTTCTCAGAGAGAACTCTGCTGGGATACTGCTGACTTACTATGCTCCAAATCATCGGCATTTCCTACCTCCAATGTGTCTGTTAAATTATATACAACTGATAAATCAGAAACCAGCTTTTACTAACTATAAGGCAATTAAACTACTTAGCTTCATACACCATCAAACTGTCTCTTGGCATTACAGCATCTTAAAACGGGGATACAGAAGCTTGACAGTTTGAACAGTGCATGATCAGTCCTCTCTTTTTATATAACCTGGGGAGACTTTTGATACATTTGTTATTCAAATAATCAGAAGTTTTCACGTTGAAGAGTGCTCACTACATTTTGAATTGAATATTGAAAAATAAATATAAAATAAGTTGCTGTTGTGATTTTTACACATGAAATGTGCAATATATTGAGGAAAAATGTTTACTCTTCTGCTGTTAACAAAACCATACTTCGGAATGTTAAGATCTATTGATACAATAATTGTTCGTAATTTGAGATCTCAAGGACATTCAGAAGTTCTGCTGCTAAACTTTTATGAGTGGGATCTGATGAGTGGGAATGAAGGAATTATTGCATGTCTTTGGAACACATACTGCTGAAGTTGACAGATGTACCATACAAATGCAAGTATGCACTGCCTATATAAGTTGGAATCTGAACTGAGTATGTAGCTTAAGGGATAATGCTGAAGCACCTGGAACACACAAGACCTGTTTGGCTATTTGTATGAAGATCTTTCTGTATGTGCTCGCAAAAGTCAATTGAGCAGTAAACGTGGCTTATTCAAAAATGAAATACAGCGTCATTGAACTGAAACATTAAACATGGCTTACTGTTGCCCAAGGAATAATATGACGATTAACGTATTTGCTTCCACCAATAAATTAGTAATTGAATGAAATTATTATTGTAGCATACTTTTAAGTCGCTGAACTTGCCAAACTTTGGACTAATAAGCTTGTCATTGTAGATCAATCAATCCTGCTTGCGAGATATTGTGTAAGTAGTCCTGACAATAAGCACCGATGCCTTTAAGGAAAATCTAGATAAACATATGAGGAAGAAAGGAATGGAAGAATATGTTGATAGGGTTCGATGAAGGAGGATGGGAGGAGGCTTGTGTGGAGTTATTGAGCTGAATGGTCTGTTTCTGTGCTGTACGTGCTGTATAGGTTCACAAAATTGATGTATGAGGAGAGATTAAATAGTTTGGGTTTATACTCGCTGGAGTTTAGAAGGACGAGAGGGGATCTGATCGAGGTATATAAACTTTTAAAAGGGATTTATAAAATAAATGTAGACCAGATGTTTCCTCTTGTGGGGCAATCATTAACAAGAGGTCGCAGGTATAGGTTGAGAGGTGGTAGATTTAAAACTGAGATGAGGAGGAACTATTTCTCGCAGAGGGTGGTGAATTTGTGGAACTCACTGCCCCATAGCGCGGTGGAGTCTGAATCGTTGAATGGTGTGAAGAAGGCGATAGATATATTGCTGATAAAAAAAGGGATAAGGGAATATGGGGAACAGGTGGGGGGGTAGATTTGAGACCAAGGAGAGATCAGCAATGATCTGATTGAAAGGTGGAACACGCTTGAAAGGCTGAATTTGCTTACTTTGCTCCTAATTCCTATGTTCCTATGTCATTCAGTATAAAATGGCAGCTATAGCTAATCTTCTTCCATTCTCTGCTTAAAGGCAGGTCCCTGTCAAATATTTGCCGAACCACAGCAAAATGCTATGAATTTATACTACAGGTAGGGCCAGTCAACTCAGCCAGAACAAAGATCAAGCACCATGCTGTTGGCACTAATCTGATTCACACACTAGCCGTCCAGCCAACGGAGCTAAATGGCCCCATCTTTAGCTGGTAGTGTCAAGAAATTAAGGGCCCTATTTTACCATTTTGATTCTAAATGCAGGGCGGACTTGAAACTGGGAGTGTTTCAGATCTGACTTTTAGACCCATTCTCAGGTGCCCCCACATGCACTCTGGGGGCAGCGATTCCGAATCACGCTGGAGAAGCCCGTGGTGGGGCTTATCGTGCCCGAAATCCTGCAGCTCCGATCGGTGCCTTCAACTGCGCATGTGCAGAAAAAAAATGATAGAATGCTGCTCCCCTGCCACATCCCTCCTGAGCCAGATAATGCCTCCTTCTGGCCACCACAGACATTGCCCCACCCCCACAACATTACTGATCATCTATCCCCCCACCCCTTCTGCCACCCAGACTAATCGCGGGTCCCTCCCCACTTTCTACCTACCGATCTTAGGCAGAGTGATCCATCCTCCTCCTTCTCTCCACTGATCTCAGGCAGAGTGGCAGCGGACCCACCTTCCCCCCCACCATCCCCCCCACCGATCTCAAGCAGAGTGGCAGCGGATCCCCTTTCACCCCCCACTGATCTTGGGCATAGTGGCAGTGGATCCCTCATTCCCCCAGCCACATATTTCCCAGAATCAAAGCTCCTTGAAAAGTTGAGAGGCTGCAGCACTGCGATTTGCAAGGGCTTTGTGCACATCCTTCACTGGCAGAGTGCTGAGTGCACTAGGACCCAGCAGCACCCATATAACCCGAGGTCAATGCTGAGATCTGGGTCCCTGCTGCAAATCGGACATTGGAGACCATGCTGAGCAATAGCCCTCCACCACCCCCCCCCCCCCCCCCACACACTTGCAGAGCCCCCATCAACCCAAGAAAGAAAATGGCTGCAACGAAAGGACCCCTGTAAGCAGCAGAGAGCCTTTGGACACTAGGCACTTACCTCCTCACTAACCCCACTGATGGAGAGTCCGAATCAGACCTATATGGAGCATGTCTGTTTCACACTGATTACGGATGGGCGATCATGGTGGTAAAGGGGGAAGTGACAGTAAAGTTGGGTGTGCAGCCCATTAAGTCAATTTAAATGCATTTAAATGGCCGCCGTGCCGGTTTCGGGTGTAGTCCCAATTGTGGCCATTTTCGGGTCTTGGTAGAGGGAGAACCAGCGCGGAGTGGGAGCAGATCACGCTACTTGCCTCACGACTGACTTCACCAAGTTTTCGCACCTGAAAACGGGCACAACTTGATGGTAAAATCAGGCTCTAAGAATTAAGTGCAGAGAAGTGAAGCTAATCATCAATAATCTGCTATTGAGGTGGGTTTCCATTTCTGAAATCACTACAAATCCAATAAACCAGGTTTGCAGAATGGCCTGGGAAGGGGTAATGCATTTCTCAACCTGAAATAAACTTTACAAGATGTGGGATAAAGATATGAATACACCAAAATGACTACGCAAGAAAGGGTTACTGTTTTTAACCAGACTTACGAACTCAATGGAGGAATGCCTATAATGCTGGAAATCCTGACATTTGTGAAGGAAATAATGGCAGAATGTCTTGCTGCGGCCTCTGTGGAAAGTTTTGCTGGCTGTGAGATAGGAGCACTGATTAAGGCAAAGACATCAAAGTGCTTGTAAATGTATGGGCAAATAGTCAAGTATGCTGCTTAAGGCACATCACCTTGCCCTTGAGGTAGTAAGCTGCCTTCTTGAACCATTGCAGTCCATCTGTTCTGGCTAAATTGTATAGTGCTGCTGGGAAGAAAGTTAGAATGGAATCCCTATAGTACGGAAGGAGGCCATTTGGCCCATCAAGTCTGTACTGACCACAATCCCACCCAGACCCTATTCCCATAACCCCACACATTTACCCTGCTAATCCCCCTGACACGAGGGTCAATTTAGCATGGCCAACCAACCTAACCCGCACATGCAGACACGGGGAGAAAGTGAAAACTCCACACATTTTGGGGTTGGCTGAGGAGGGAAAATGGGCCAGGAGGTTGGGAGGACTCCCCAACCCTTCTTTAAATCATGCCATGGAATCCTTTATACTCAACTGAGAGAAAAGTTGTACTGCAAGATTAAAATACAGTAGATACTGAAAATCTGAAATAGAAGTAGAAAATGCTGGAAATACTCAACAAATCTGGCAGCATCTGTAGAACAGATGTTAATGCTTCAGGTTGGTGATGTTTCATCAGGTAAGTTAAGGTCTCATTTTAACATCTCATCCAAAAGATATCATTCCTGCGAGACGCAGCATTCCCTCATGATTCTAATGAAGTGTTAACATAGATAAAATGCTCAAATCCATGATCGAATGGTGGAGTAGACTCGATGGGCCGAATGGCCTAATTCTGCACCTATATCTTATGAACTTATGAAATCCCGGAGTGGACCTTATGCACCAAATAATTTAATTAAGAGATAAGAGTGCTACCACTGAATAGCATGAAAAGTTGGGGTTAAGGGAGCCAAAACACTGATGTCAATTACAAGAGGGTGCTCCAACTTTCATTCTTTTCTTCCTCCCTCAAGTCCCCTATACAATATAATTCCACAGGCACCAGCATTGCTTCAGCTGAAATGTCGTTTTTTCACATTGTGAAAATATCTTGTTGGTTGTTGAATAGAATGTTTGCAGCAGATACATTCGATTATACCTATTGATAATAAAATGAGTGATAATGTTTCGCTATGTTATAATAAAATTTTGTATTTGTATCAATAAACAGATAAAACAGTGATATAGGATGTAAAGGAAGAATTCTTCAACTTAATGCTATGGATAATTTGTCCCTTCCAAAACCATTATTACTGGGTACCTCAACATATTCAGGCCAGCAAAAGAATACAATATGTCACTGTCCATGCTGGCTTTCTCAGCTATTTCAGAGGGCAGTTAAGAGTCAACCACATTGCTGTGGATCTGGAGTAACAAGAATGGCATGGGCAGCAAGGTGGCAGAGTGATTAGCACTGCTGCTTTACACCGCCAGGGACTCAGGTTCAATTCCGGCCTTGGTCGCTGTGTGGAGTTTGCACTTTTTTCCCATGTCTGCATGTGCGGGTTAGGTTGGTTGGCCATGCTAAATTGACCCGAGTGTCGGGGGATTAGCAGGGTAATTGTGTGGGGTTATGGGAATAGGGTCTGGGTGGGATTGTGGTCAGTACAGACTTGATGGGCTGAATGGCCTTCTTCCGTACTGTAAGGATTCTATTCTAACTTTCTTCCCAGCAGCACCAAACAGTTTAGCCAGAACAGATGGACTGCAATGGTTCAAGAAGGCAGCTTACCACCTTAAGGGCAATTAGGGGTGGGCCACAAATGCCTTGTTACCACTGCATCCCATGTAAGAATCCAAAAAAATCAATTCAAATAAGATGCTTCAGGATAGAATAGATAGCCATTTTAATGAGCAAAGATCTTTTAAATTTCTAACCATTTGCCATTTAAAACTGAAATTAATAGGCCATAAATCCAAAATAATAAAAAAGCAAATTACTATTCTTAATGCAATATAAGACTTCATTTTAAAACAACTAAGCTGCAAATTTCAGCTGCTCTGTGCCCAGTTTTCTGGTGCTACAACTGTTATTTTTTTCTCCCAAATAGCATCCACAGCCTGCATGCACTCTTCATGTGACCTTTGTGGGGTGGCATTTTGGTGAGTGTCCACTGGAAGTAGCAAGCTTCAATCAGAATATGACACTGATTTGTCACCAACACTGCCATTTGGAGCTCAATGTTGCAGCTAATGCTGCCTATTAACCTCGTACAACTGTACACAAGTTCAGCAGCTGGAGGGATTCCCCCACCAGTGCAATTTCATGGGAGCACCAACTACATACAAGCTAATTACTGATCAATTTCTACTGTTTCTTGCTGCAATGGTAGAAGTGTTTGCTGGTTTCCAGAGCTGTTTACATTTGCTAAAGTCTACAGTGAGTGGTTTGCACTCTCAGAAGGACTTCGCCTTAACTTCAAGGATTCTGCAGAATTCACTTGCTCCCTGACATGGATGCCATAGATTGCATTGCCATTGGGCTGCAGCACGACTGGGAGACTGAACAGAGACAACACAGAGCAGGACGAGCTGCTGGAAAGGGGCGGAGGAGGGTTGGGTGGCGGGGAGGACTTTGGGAAGGAGGCTATGTTTTCCAAGGGTGGTCATGAAATAATTACCTTCCCTAAATCTCAGCAAGGTACAGTGAGCTGAGAATTGGATTAGATCTGTTAATAGGTGTGGGATTACAGTGCATGATTACTTCACACCGTGTTAGAGTGAGGGAGATGGGGACGCAAAAATAAGCCTCGCAAGATGGCCATGAACAACTCTGACCCTAGAATTCCAACTGCACCATCTCAGCTGGCGGACAGGCAGTATTGGGAGGATGAACTCTGTCATCCTGAAAGAGGAGATCAGGTTTGTGCTTCTTGGTGCCTCAGCAGTGTTGGTGGACAGATTGCTCAAATGCTGTGAATTCCTGCAAGCCTCCTTGAATACTGGTATCAGTGTTCACCTGTGCATTTAAAAACATGGGGCACAATCTTACCGGTCGTTCACACGTTCCCACTGCAGCGAAGTCGAAGAATTTGGCGTCCAGCCAAACCTCTGTTTATTGCAGCGGGATGGGAAAATCCCAGCTGCGGGGCCAGGTCGGAGAATCCGGCCCATGGTATTAGTTGGAGCACTAAGTTCCAAAATGGCAGCTTTCCTGAAAGTCTTTTATAACCCTCCTCGCTGTTTGCCAACTTTAATGCTGTCAGTAGGTTTTTATATCATTCTCCATATGGCTAAGTCAAGGTCACACTGATCATTGACAAAAATCTAGCACTAACATCTGGAATATAGCACTTCCAACCATTTTCCCAATTGAGTATTAGCTCTTTGTCTCCGATCCATGTCAGTACATCTCCTTTTATAGCCAAGATTAATTCAGAGATTGAAATGTTTTAAACCAGATTTGAACCAACAATTGGATGAACGTCGTTTGCTTTTACTGTCTGTAGGTTTTCTACTTGAAGTAAGTTTGATCTGCCTCAATTCAATTTCTGGATAGGCATGAGCTGACAGCATAACACTACCTTCAATTTAGAATGAATGAATATGTGGCTGATCTAGGAAATGGAGACATTCACTTATGTTACAGGCCTTTTAGTGAAATTGGAACAAAGGCACATTACAATGGTGGAGTCAGTCTTCATCAGACTATACTATTCATGATCTTGGAGCACTTGACACCATCAGCAATGTGCTTGAGATGGAAAGCATCTCATTCGCCACACCAACACTCATCATCTTAGAATGGAAAATATTGTATAAACCTACTCTCATTGTTCACTTGGTAGTGGTAGCATGTTCTTTCAGGCATTCAGACAGAAGTTCCCAGTTCGAATTCCTGGACTTAAAGTGAGCAGGCGTACAGCTGCTCTGCCCCATCTCAACCTGAGATCTGTCATAGAGCTACAATTTTGCCACCTGACAATTGCCTCGGGCTCGATGTAATCTTGCCTGTAACACCCAACGTTTGGACTCCTGATTGAGTTACACACTGAAACCTCAGGAGAAGGGAGCTGTTGATTATTTTGCTTTGTTCATGACTTTGTACTCCAGCTGCTCAAGACAAGTTCAGTTAGTATGCCCCACAAGCTGTGATAGCCGACACTGTGCTGGGTGAGCTGGTACATTACGCTTGGGAGGAATCAAGGAGCAGGCTGGGGGTTCTGTCTTTATACAGATGTGGTTAGGTTGCTTCCGTATTTGGGTCTGACAAAATACTTTCCTATAAGGCACTGAGCCCTGCAATGATTAATAAAGCTTCAGATGGTATATTTGGAGATAGTAATATTTAGTCAGACTGTTTAAGCAGAGAACTTAACCATATGAACAGATTGTAAACAGGTCCCATGCACTGAACCAAAACAGTGGCTTCAGACTCAATTATAGAAAAAATATTTTTTATTAAATAAACACAATCTTGAATTACTAAACTTATTGGTGTTATAAAAATATACAACCTTTTATAAAGACAAATGATAGCTTATGTGATATCAAATTGTAGAAATCTGACAGGTTTTTTGATAAAACTTGAGCTGTGACTCAGTTGCTAGCACTCTTGCCTCTGAAGCAGGTTTAAGTTGCAAGCTGGGGACTTCAGCACAAGAATCAAGGCTGACATTCCAATGCCGTACTGAGGGGGTGCTCCACAATTAGAGGTGCTCTCTTCTGGATGAAATATCAAACCGAGACCACATCTTCCCTATCAGGTGGACATCGAAAAATCAAAGAGCGCTATTTCAAAGAAGGGAGCTACTCTGGAGTTCTGGCCAATACTTAACCCTGCATCAAAATCGCAAAAACAGATTTTCTGGTCACCATCACATCGCTGTTTATGGGATTTTGCTGTGATATTATTGTGTAAATTGGCTGTTATGTTTCCCACATTACAACAGTGTCTACACTTCAGAAGTACTTCATTGGCTGTAAAGCATTCTGTGATCATGAAAGGTGCTATATAAATGCAAGTCATTCTTTTATTTACTGTTTGCTCAGATAATTGATACGACTCTAAGTCTGCAGTTTAATGATCAGTCCAAAGACTGAATTGCAATGTGATTAAAACATTTAAAAATAGACAAGGTAATCATGTTAAAAGCATGGAATCATGTATTATGGACAGGAGGGGGATTAATTTAAATGGCCCCGATTTCTCCTCTCACTACCTGTCTGTAAACAGAAAGGTATTTTGATTTGCTTCCCCCTTTAGAAGCAATGGTGTATTTCCCAACCCTTCTGTTTTGGTGTGATCCAATCTTTTATGAATAACCCCATGGCAAACTCGAGATAGGATGAACTCAAAGGGTTAGTTTATTTGCACACTCAAATGTGGGAGGAGGGTTGTGACATAGCACCCTGCGCACTCATACAGCAAAAGAGTGATAGAGAAAATAAATATTTCCAGGGCAATCACCACAGAGAAAAGAATTAATGTTTCATGTGGGTCCAGAGTCCAGAAGCAAAGTTCAATGAAGTAATCCTTTACAGATGTTGGAAGACTGAAAACTAATGCGGTATAATTAACTTTTTTGGTGGAGTTGACTTCACATGATAAGATAGGCATATAGAGATTAATCAGTTTTGTAGGTGATGGTACAGAACTTCCATCAGAAACAGTGTAGATAGAAGACAGATTTTCAGCTAAGGTAGAGCCCTTTTTCTGTGCTGCTGTTAGTGAATGATAAAACTGCAGACTGAGCTTTGTGGTTCCACAAGGTAATATTACTTATTCCACAAGCTAGGCCCATGCCACAGGACTCCCACCTCTTTACTCTGGCTTTGACAAAGGTTGTGTATACCTTTGTCTTTGCCCCGGAGATTGTTAAATGTTCCAATCATTGAGACTTGAAAGGAAGATTGTGGCATTTTCCTCACAGACAATTAAACTCGGGCTGGCTAACTTGGGTAATGAAATGCAGATGGTCTTTACATAACTCTATTTGAATTTGGTCTTTGCAGGACATGCTGTTTCATTAGTGTCTCTTCACATATAACTAGGTGAAAGTTTCTTCAAAAACGCCAGGGAACTCCTTTTGTTCAGGGGTCCCAGAGAGATGTGGGCTGGAATTTTACATCCCGCCCACCACGGGAATTGGAGCAGGCGAGGAGTGGACCATGGAAGGGTCTATTGACCTCAGGCGGGATTCTATGGTTTTGAAACGAGTGAACCCATAAAATCCCGCCCATAGATTCAGCCATTTTTAAAAGTTTTTGTCCGTTTTTAAGATTTTAGAAATAGCCATGAAGATATCAATATGTATCTTATAAAAAATATACAGGGTGAGGTCTTAGACTCCTCACAATGTGTTAATAAAATAGACAAATTCAGTTGGTAACAGGGAAGTGGTGGATAGGATATTAAAAGAAGGAATATTGAATTACAATTATATTAAAATCACAAACCAATGTATATATTACCGGCATTGAAGTACATAGAGATTTTAATCATTTAAGTACTTTGTTGAGGATTTGAACCATGTACAGAATAAACAAAGAACAAAGAACAGTACAGCACAGGAACAGGCCCTTCGGCCACCAAGCCTGCGTCATTCACTTTGTCCTATCGAGACCAACCGCCTATATCCCTCTATTCCCCACCTGTTTATGTGTCTATCCAGATAAGTCTTGAATGACGCTAACGTGTCTGCCTCAACCACCTCACTTGGCAGTGCATTCCAGGCCCCCACCACCTTCTGTGTAAAAAAACTTCCCTCGCACATCTCTACTAAACCTTTCCCTCCTTACCTTGAACTTGTGCCCCCTTGCAATTGTCATTTCTGCCCGGGGAAAAAGCTTCCAATTGTTCACCTTATCTATGCCCCTCAAAATTTTATAAACTTCTATCAGGTCGCCCCCAGCCTTTGTCTTTCCAGGAAGAACATTCCCAGTTTATTCAACCTGTCCTCATATCCAATACTCTCCATAGCAGACAACATCCTGGTAAATCTTTTCTGTACTCCCTCCAAAGCCTCCACATCTTCCTGGTAGTGTCGCAACCAGAATTGGACACAGTATTCCAATTGTGGCCTAACCAACATTTTATACAACTGTAACATAATTTGCCGACTTTTAAACTTGATGCCCCGGCCAATGAAGGCATATGCTTCTTCACTATCTTTTACATCTGAGCTGCCAGAATATGCCTTGGTATCTTTTCTTTCCTATATCTCATGGGTTTGAATTTGGTTGAACCTCCGAGTTGCCTTGATGCTTTGGGTGTGGTGGTGTAACCAGTTCTGAAATTGGGTAGATTGCAAAGGGGACTTTCTGAAATAGCACAAACATTAGCTCCTCTTGTATGTTGATTTTTCAAGCTTTGTGACATGATGTATGTTATTATACAACAGGTACTGAGGACCTAAGATTAATCTTAGTGCACCCTTCTGTACTCTTTCGAAATAGTGAGCTTCTGTTATAATGAAGTCACAATAAATTGTTTATGTATGGCAATAAGGAATTGGGAAGTCTGAATGAATCATTACACCTAGTACCCAAGACAAGAAAAGGTATGCACACTTTCCATTATCACTTTATCAGTTCGGATGTCAGCTCTGATAGTGCCTCAGTTGTGTTCTTAAAGTGCTTCATGCAAATTTACGGTTCGATTCCTGGTCTGTAAAGTGTTTGCTGATCTTGGCTGGGGTGACAATAAGGTGGTCGAGTTGGCCTCAATATCCCTAGGCTGAAGAGGGAATAGTCTGTTAGAATTGCTTCTGTAGATCATTATCTACTGACCCACTGGGAATGTCAGATGGGGACAGGATCATATTGACTAGAATGCTCCTCAGGGTTTATGCCTTTTAACACTCATTATCTGTTTCACATATGAAGAATAGCTATTTGGAGAAGATGATAAAGTGGAAGAGAACTGACAAACAAGTTGTACCAATTCATGCCAATGAATATTAAATTGTTACTTTTGAATATTAGAATGGTGCGTTATAATGTTTAGATGGTGACAATGTTTCAGTTGGTGAGAAATTACTTGGGACTAATATTAATCAAAGCTTCATTTATATTGTGTAAACGTGAACCTTAAGGGATGTTTTGACCAGCCTTTGATTTGTTTATTTAATGGACAATTGGTGTGGTTGATAACAAACAGTACACACTATGCCACTGATGCATAGTGACACTCCCTTTGAAGCTAACAACTGGCTCACATCCATTGCAAGGGGTGCAATGGCATTTGCACATAAATTACAGCAAACACTATTAACCTTGCTGCTATTTTAAAAACACACTTTGGGCAAAACAATTTTCAGTTGATTTACCTCAAAATAATATCACCAAAATGTAGTATTTACAATTAACTATGTAAAAATGAACTTAGTCTATAATATTTGATCCTTTAAAAAAAAATTCGACTAATAAAACAATCAATTTGTTTTTCCCAAATTACATTTGGGTGTTTTTTTTCTTTTCACACCAGCCTGCAGTGAAAATGGTAGAAAAAATTCCTTTCACCGTTTCATTTTTCATTTCTGTCATCTCTTTAGAAGAAGTGCTTAGTCAAAATCAGTTAAGCTTGTCCCATCCATCACCAGTGGCTGTAATGAAGCAAAGCATGGACATGCTAGGAATTGAAGACTGGAATTTTTATTTCACTTAAGTGACAACAAAGAGTACACACACAAAAAAATGATTACAGCACCCAGAACTCCACATTTGCAACAACGTAGAATTCCAGGATGGATTGAGTAATGCACAAATTTACCCTGGGAATCAAATGCTTTGATGAGTTATGTAACAGCAAGTAGCCGCTGTATAATCTTTACGGCTTGTGTTTACCGTGATTGTTAAATTTATGTTACAAACAAATGTTTATTGTCTCAAACAGTCTTGATGTCAACAACCTACAATTATGAAATGATTTTAGAATTTCTCCATTTCATAGAAATAATAATTTGGATTTACATAGCACCTGAGGGAGTGTATTAACCTAATACCAAATTCTTGAAAATTGTTATTGTTAGTTTCAGATATTAATTTAATCATACCTTTCCCAATAATTATGTGAATTCATTAGCCTTTTTTTCCCAACCAGAATGTTTGAACTTTTAATTATTAGATGATTTACTTTTAATACCATATTGGAGTTGATGAATCTCAGGGAATTTGAAAGCATACACTAAGGCAACATGCTTTAAAATGGTTGGCCTAAGCAAATGCCTAAAACGCCTGCCATGAGATGAATTTGCCTTTCTTGCCCTTTTGATGTCGATATTTTGCACTGCAAATTGCCCGGAGTGGGAGATGGAAATGGCATGATGCTCTACACAGGGCATCTTGAAATTGTGTGATCAGGGTAAACAGCTCTGTATCTCCTCAACCCATCATATTGAAAGATTGTGAAATTAACAGCACAAGAATTGAGGAGGAAGCGTAAATTAGAATGGGTGAATTCAATGTCAAATGAGGTATAGAAAGAAACATATCAAAAGAAAGATTGAAATAAGAGAGAGAAAGTAGCAAAAGAAAACAGTAAAAATAAATCCACATTTATTTTAATTTCTTTAAAAAAAACTAACAAAAATTAAGTCCCAATGGAATGAGATTCCATCATGGAAATAATTAATTTCCAGTGCCTGAAAGGTTGACTGGCAGTAATTAACACTTATCACATTGTTATAAGGATAATTAGATTTGAAATGACTTGATGGTATGACTTGATGGTATGGAGGGTCTTAGCTATGAGGAGAGATTGGGTAGACTGGGGTTGTTCTCCTTGGAAAGACGGAGAATGAGGGGAGATCTAATAGAGGTGTACAAGATTATGAAGGGTATAGATAGGGTGAACAGTGGGAAGCTTTTTCCCAGGTCGGAGGTGACGATCACGAGGGGTCACGGGCTCAAGGTGAGAGGGGCGAAGTATAACTCAGATATCAGAGGGATGTTTTTTACACAGAGGGTGGTGGGGGCCTGGAATGCGCTGCCAAGTAGGGTGGTGGAGGCAGGCACGCTGACATCGTTTAAGACTTACCTGGATAGTCACATGAGCAGCCTGGGAATGGAGGGATACAAACGATTGGTCTAGTTGGACCAAGGAGCGGCACAGGCTTGGAGGGCCGAAGGGCCTGTTTCCTGTGCTGTACTGTTCTTTGTTCTTTGTTCTTTGATTAAACTTTCTGTAATGTGCTTACTGCTTATGCACAGTGCCCAAATTTAGCTTTGTTCAATGCATTTGAATGGGGAGCTAATCAACGAGATGCTGCTTTGTGTGAAGCTAACATCATAGAGGTGCATCTCTGACAGCAACTTTTTGATTTCTGCATTTAAATATGCATTTGCTTTTGTCTGAAATTGCTTGATATTTGCAAATAAATAACAGTAAATTAGCCTTGACAACAAATTTTGGGCAATAATCTTATACCAGCTGACTATTGTTATTTGGTTTATGACAAAATGCCTAACGGGTACAATAGCATAATATTTGTGTTACTGGATCCAGTAACCCAGATGCCTGGATGAATGACATGGAGACAAGAGATAAAATCTCACTATTGCTGTTTAGGGAATATAAATTAATTTAATTAAATAATTCTGGAAAAACATCTAGCATCATTGACAGTGACCATGAAACTACCTGATGGTCGGGGAAGGAAACCTGCTGTCCTTACTGTCTCTGGCCGCTATGTGACTCTGGAAACAGTGATACATTCCCAAGTCAAGATGGTCCTTCATCATTGCTGGGTTAAAATCCTCAAACTCCTCACCTAACAACGTTGTGAGACTACCTTCAGCACAAATCTTTCCGTCCCACCCACCACGGGAATTGTAGTGGGCGGGACAGGACCATGCAAAGGTCCGTTGACCTCGGGCGATATTTTCCGGTCTTGGGGCGAGCACGGCCGGAAAATCTTGCACCCACCACCTTTTCACCACCTTGTCCATTAGAGATGGACAATAAACGTTTGCCTTGCCTGCAACAGCCATTTAACGTGATTGAATTTTAAAAATTGATTTATGGAAGTTTTAAAAAGATTCTTCCAGAGCAGAGAATTTTTAAAAAATGTTCTTCCTTTTCTTTCATTAAGATGCTGGCCCTTGACAGTTGAGTGTCAGTGGGGTATTTCACCTCAGGGAGAATCAGTACCAAGCCTCATCCTGCTGTTGCCTGATGTCTAACAATACTTGTAATAAAGTTGCAAGGAAAAAAAGATGATTGATCTGATTGATGAATATCATCTATTTTAGGGTCATTTTGGAATTGTTCAGATAGTTGAATACAACTGTTTGTTGGGATACATTTTTAGTATAGAAATTTAAAACGCTCCTTTGGTTTGCTTTTGATGAACAAATATATAGTCAATTGTGTATAAAACAATCAAGCATTTGGTATTTTAGGTTTTCTGAGGCAGTGAGGGCAAATGATTATTATTCTTTTAAGTAATATGTTATTTAACAAAGAAATATTGTTCAGATGTACACCGCAAGAGTTTTTCTACTATCTCCATGCTTAACATTATACATTAAATTTTTGGTCATCTCTTTGACCAGTCACAACATTTTGCTATCGTTACTGCAATAATTTGTACCATTAAAGATCATCTCTTACCTCTATCCGGAGGCGCAATAAGGTCAGTATAGGTTTAAGCTCTTAATCATGGCAGCGATGTCCATGTATGGGCTCTGAGAAAGGCAATTGATGACATTTCTTTGATATGCTTCAACATATCAGGCACAGGCTTATTTATCTGTAAACTCTCTCGACAGGACATATTGTAGGAATAATGACTGTTTTAGCAGAGGTGGCTAAACCTGGGGGCAAAATTTACCTCTGGTGTCAAAGGTTGATGGTTGAAGATTAAGTTTGATAAGAGGATTTGTAACACCTGGCTTGAGAAATATGGAGTATTTGATGTCAGATAATAGGCTGCAAAACATTGATGATCTGTGATAAGAAAAATATAACCAAAAATCAAAATTAAATCCAAATTAATTTAGTATATTAGACTGAAAAAGATTTTTGAAAGGCTGATGACTTTCTGAAAATAGAGTGCTCACTAACTAACACTTTCTTTTTTGTATTATTTTGGGTAAAGATTAATGACAAAGAAATAGCCTGAGGGAACTTATTTTAGTATCCTACATTTTGCCCCTACCTCGAGGGTTGAATGTGTGCTATGACCCTTGGCATCTGAATAGCTGAAGATTGTTGCACTCCTTAATCACCTTGAAGGCAGGTTAAGTGGGTTGTTTTAGTGCTCCTTTGTGCTTTGAGCTCATGATATCATTGAGCACAGCTGGCCCATAAGAGAAGGTTAGCATCAGTTCAAACTGCATGAAGAAATGCTATTGCACTCTCTGCTATAATTTATGTGTAAGTTCAAATGTGGAAATTCACAGTACCTAGAATTGAGGGGAAAGTTAGTGTCTTCTGGAATTACCAGATAAGTGAAGCCTCTAGATGCAAACTATTTGGTTCAAAGACTTATTAACTGTGACCCAATTAATTGTCCTACCTTTTCATCTCCACTACTGAAGATGCTGCCTGACATTTGCGTCTGGTTCCGTATTTTTGATAATTAATCCAAATGAACATCCTTCCTGTGCAAGTCCAGAGAATGACTAGAAGGTCGTTTAAGCATAGAATCACTACAGTACAGAAGGAGGCCATTCGGTCCATTGATTCTGTACTGACCACACAAGGAAGGTGTAAAATCCGAGGCCAGTTCTGCCCGTAACTGATATTTACATGCGGATATTACTAGCAGAGATTACTTGATAACAATGAGGCATCCTGGCTGATAGTTTTCCTCCCACAAGTGACTTCTCAATCTGTGGTCAGCTAATTCAGCATAGATCAAGGATTCATCTTGGGGACATTCCTGCCCTCTATGGCTGTGTTCCAGATCAGACTGTTCATGTATCTATTCATTTTTCTACTCGTCCAAAAAGGGCGACTTTGCCTTTAAAACTTGAAAATTCAATTCGAAACCAACCAGAAAAAGAAAATAATGATAGGTCACACGACACACAAATATACTTCAGTGAGCAATGTGAGTGAATTTGAATGGAGTTTTTCACAGCAGGTCTTTCCTGCCTATTTCGTGAATGTAGCCTCACAATAGAACTTGATCCCATACCAGTTCACCCTTTGAAAAGAAAAGGAAATTTATCAGACTATAGTTGGGAATTTTAATAATGTCTCTAGTGCTTAATTATTCAGTTTCAAAGTAAATAAATGTTAACTTAAAAAAAGTACTGCCATTTTGGTACTTTATTTTGGCTTACGCTTGCTTATTTTAAAATGCTTTCAGCTGTAAGATGTTAAACAAAGTTTTGTCCAGACATTCATTTATGGCAGAACGGAAAAAGAAAAGTCCCAAGAATGTGCAGTCAGATCATCAGATAGTAAGACGGCAGGGATTCTTGAACTCATTCAAGTAATTTTGAATGAGAATCTGTCTTAGCTGCATGCAATATCTAACTGTTCATTTTTTGTCGCCTGAATAATGTATATCCAGAGGCTGCAACAAAAACTGCACATGACTGGCATTCCTATCATTTACGTCACTTGTGTTGTGCAGCAGGTCAAATGGTTAGGAAAATTAATGCCTATTTAATTAATGATCAGGCTAGTTATACTTCAGTGCTAAATACAGAATTTTATTACATTAAAGGATATACAATCCGCGAGTCAATGAAACATCCATGGTTCTACATCTGTTGAGAATGAAAATGGCTCGTGTTCACTTCGATGTTTATCTTTTCCTTCATGGAGAGAGCACGTTACATCTAGGTGCCTAGTCACTGCTCATTTCTTTTAGAGGGAAACATAAATTATCATTGTAAAATATCTCCAGAATATATATTTCACATTTTTCTTAATTGTTGTAAAAACACCAGCAATCTGATCCACACAAACTCTGAGGAAATTTTCCACATTCCAGGCATTACTGAGGTCTCTTGGGTTCAGGCATCTTGTAACATATCAACATGTCCCCTCCCCCACCCGGTCTCTAATCAGCCTAGGAGTCTGGTTGTTTTTGTTTCGGAGCTAAAACTCAAATCTTACCCAATATAGAACACTGGCCCGAAGACTGACATCCAGCTACAATAAGTGGGAATTTAGCCTCTCTTATAACATTAAACATTCATTTGCTTTTTAACAGTTGTCCACTCAGTTCTGTGAACCTTTCAAGGCTTTAGCGAGGTTCCGTTTTAGACAGACTTAGCTCAGGCTGAAAACTAGCAATAGTTGACCATCACTGGGATAAAGCTGGCAGTTCAAAAATAGCTCTGAATATATTCAACCAAAACAAATATTACTCTGTCTTGCTTTCTTCAGCTCACACCAACCTGAGGCTCTATTTTCTCATGTAGCTGCCAACTACATCTCTTTCCACAATGCTTCCACATTCACTCCAACATCAAATGTAACAAATCTCTCAGAATCCTTGGCAAGATAAAGACCATCCATGTACCTGCCTTTAATATCTTGCCTTCCCCTCAGCACCTACTCTTTACCTCTCCATACACTCTAACCCTGGTCTTCTGACTCTCTGACTTGCCGTATCCCTTCATGCCCACTTTACATCAATCTCTCCTATGAGACCTACCTGGTGCTCCTTTGATTCCATCCTCACTTACCATTTAACCTCTCCTTCAGGTCCCCATGCAACTGACTTTGTCCCTTTATGGAAGGTCCTCCTCTGCACCATCTTTCAAAACCATCTTTGAAAATCATCACCATTCTCCCCTTCTCAAAAAATGCACCTTCAAATTATGGCGACCTGGGAAAATCACATCCCATCTCAAATTCTAGCCACTCTGCCTGGCATATATCCCCATTTTCCCCTCCCAAATTTAGGAATTTCAGGCCTATATTTAATTAATTCAATTAATTGCTTGTTTCATAGCTGTATGTTAAATTTGTTTGGCTATTAAAGGTGCTTCAAGTCCTAATATAGTATTATCCTGCCACTTTTGAAGACAAGTGAGATCTCATGAGGTTAAGGAATCACAAGCTGAATTAAAGTAAGCAAGGCTTCTCTGTTATCCTGGGCCCTTGACTTTGATTTCAGGGATGAAGGGAGTAAGGATGCACATTTTAAACAGTATCTGAAACATGAAAGTCAAATATCAAGAATATGAAGAGTGAAGTTTAGCTCAAAGGTTGCACTCTTGTCTATGAGAAGAGTTCCCTGCTGGTGGGTTTGTAGGCGATGGGGCTGGATGTGGCGGGGGGTGAGGGGGCAGGGATGTGGTTGTTGCTGGTGGGGCGGGGAGCCTGTAAAATTCCCTGGGTGGCATTCCTGCTGTGGATGGCCCACTCACCCTCACTCCAGTGAGACCAATTATTGGCCACTTAAGAACCGTTTCTTTCCTACCCTCAATTTTGAGAATGGAGGGAGGGGTTCAGGAGCAGGGGGACGTTCGGCAGGTCATCCAATTTGGGCCTTTGGTGGGGAGGGGTGGGACGTCTCCTTCAGGGCTCTCTTTCCACATCAGGTGGCATCCCCAATAACTGCCCTCTCCTGCCATGGCCCCTCTACCCATATTCTCCCTACCCCCAACCAATGGGCTTCACCTTCCTTTCCCACCATGAGATTATGTATCAGAAGAGCGTTTGGCATACCAAGGGTTAATGTGGGATTGGAGAACAGTATCGCCCACAATGTGATGGAAAAGGTCACATGACAGTAGATGGCTTTGGTCTATCCATCTTACTTGGACTCTCCTGTCCCAGCAGGACATCATCACCTGGCATCTGATCAGATTGGCTCCCCTTCTGAGATTTGTGTAAAACTTTGTAGGGCCCTTTATCTCACTGTCATTTTCTTGAACCTCCTGATTAACACTGATATCCCTCAACTCTGGCATCTCAGTGAATATTTTGCACCTAAATAGCAGCTCAGCTGGAGTCTTTCCTGTTGTGGTGTGTGGAGCTGCCCTGTACATGGTCACATCTGATAACAATGCCTCCTTCCAATCTTTGCCCTCAGCCTGAGTAATCCTCACCTGGTTCTTTAAGGGTTGGCTTTGTCATCACTTCCCTATTTGCCTGAGGTCATTTAGGGGTCACTTCGTGATGGGAACATAGAACATAGAACATAGAACATTACAGCGCAGAACAGGCCCTTCGGCCCACGATGTTGCACCGACCAGTTAAAAAAAAAACTGTGACCCTCCAACCTAAACCAATTTCTTTTCGTCCATGAACCTATCTACGGATCTCTTAAACGCCCCCAAACTAGGCGCATTTACTACTGATGCTGGCAGGGCATTCCAATCCCTCACCACCCTCTGGGTAAAGAACCTACCCCTGACATCGGTTCTATAACTACCCCCCCTCAATTTAAAGCCATGCCCCCTCGTGCTGGATTTCTCCATCAGAGGAAAAAGGCTATCACTATCCACCCTATCTAAACCTCTAATCATCTTATATGTTTCAATAAGATCCCC
This sequence comes from Mustelus asterias, assembly GCF_964213995.1. Lineage (NCBI taxonomy): Eukaryota > Metazoa > Chordata > Chondrichthyes > Carcharhiniformes > Triakidae > Mustelus > Mustelus asterias. Next base: position 63,460,724 of record NC_135806.1, read on the forward strand.
TCTTAGCCGCCGCCTTTCCAGCGAAAACAATTCCTGTGACTTGCCTGTAAAGGTCTGTGAAATGAATTGTGGCCGATTATCTGAACACAGAGTGACTGGTAGTTTGTGCCTTGCAAATATTTCAGTCAATGCAGACACGTTCCTGCTGTTTAAACTTCACCACAACATACACACAGTAATAGCTACAGTCATCAATCACCACTATGGACTCTCCTGATGGAAGTGGGCCTAAGGAGTCAACTGCTGCATCCTCCCATGGTCCAGCAGTAACAGTGTGCTGCGCACTGATTCTGGTCGATTGGATCGGCTGACATTGGCATCCATGACATGTTTGAAAACCTGCTCTCACCTTTCTCCAGCGCTAGTCACCATTCTTTGGTTTGTAAGTTTTGCCAAGTACCAACCACTCCAAGTGATCCTCATGAACTAGCATCACCAGTCTCGGCCAAAACATTTGTGGCATTCGAAGTCTGCAGATTCTGAGAACACACTTCTGAAATGTTCACAGTTCACCTTTATAGTGATATACACCTTCAATGAGCAATCCTCCCAGTTTCCAACTTGGATTCTCTGTCTGGTGTCCAATTCTGGATCTTTGTCTGACTCCCATTCGATCTCTAACGTTTCATTGATGTTGGGTGTAGCGTGAACTGCCAGAAACCACACAAAGATTATGCTTCTTTCTCTGGTAAGGAACTGTGTGTTTGACCATCCCTCAGTAACTGTGACAATGGGTCAGCATTATTCGTCCTTCCAGCAATGGGAACCACCTTGTACTTGTACTGCTGGAGTGTCAAAACTGTGACTTGTGGTTTGGATCTGGGAGACTATATTATCTCTGATGGCTTGTGATCTGTCACTAACCCAAACTCAATGCCAATCAAATATACATAGAGGGTGGAATTTTCCTGCCCTGCCCTGCCCGCCACTGGAATCGTAGCAGGCGGGATACGGACCATGCAAAGGTCTGTTGATCTCGGGCGGGATTTTCCAGTCTTGGGGGAGTGCAGCCGGAAAATCCCACCCAGAATCTTTTGCATGCCCACACCAATCCGAGGGTCTCTTTCACAATCTGAGAATATCACCTCTCCATATCTATCAGAGATCTGTTTGCATTGGCAATGGTTCTCAGGCAATGGTTCTCAGGGAGGGCTGTGACAAGTGGCGTTCCTCAGGGATCAGTGCTGGGACCTTTGCTGTTTGTAATATATATAAATGATTTGGAGGAAAATGTAACTGGTTTGATTAGCAAGTTTGCAGACGACACAAAGGTTGGTGGATTTGCCGATTGCGATGAGGACCATCAGAGGATACAGCAGGATATATATCAGTTGGAGACTTGGGCAGAGAGATGGCAGATGGAATTTAATCTGGACAACTGTGAGGTAATGCATTTTGTAAGGTCTAATACAGATAGGAAATATACAGTAAATGGCAGAACCCTTACGAGTATTGATAGGCAAAGGCATCTGGGTGTACAGGTACACAGGTCACTGAAAGTGGCAATGCAGGTGGAGAAGGTAGTCAAGAAGGCATATGGCATGCTTGCCTTCATCGGCCGGGGCATTGAGTTTAAAAATTGGCATGTCATGTTGCAGCTTTATAGAATCTTAGTTAGGCCGCACTTGGAATATAGTGTTCAATTCTGGTCGCCACACTACCAGAAGGATGTGAAGGCTTTGGAGAGGGTACAGAAAAGATTTACCAGGATGTTGCCTGGTATGGAGGGCATTAGCTATGAGGAGAGGTTGGAGAAACTTGATTTGTTCTCACTGGAACGATGGAGGTTGAGAGGTGACCTGACAGAAGTCTACAAGATTATGCGAGGCATGGTCAGAGTGGATAGTCAGAAGGTTTTTCCCAGGGTGGAAGAGTCAATTACTAGGGGGCACAGGTTTAAGGTGCGAGGGGCAAGATTTAAAGGAGATGTACAAGGCAGATTTTTTACACAGAGAGTGGTGGGTGCCTGGAACTCGTTGTCGGGGGAGGTAGTGGAAGCGGATACGGTAGTGACTTTTAAGGGGCGTCTTGACAAATACATGTATAGGATGGGAATAGAGCGATATGGTCCCCGGTAGGGTAGGGAGTTTTAGTTAAGTCGGGAAGCATGGTCGGTGCAGGCTTGGAGGGCCGAAGGGCCTGTTCCTGTGCTGTAATTTTCTTTGTTCCTTGTTCTTTGTTTCAGCATGTATTTGTGCTGGCACTACTCCTAATCCTACTGGCCCAGCATCCGCCGTGACTTTTGTTGGTGTTCTTGGATCACAGTGTCTGAGGGTCCGAGCACTTGTCATGAAGTCTTCCAGAGATTTGAATACAGAATTCCATTCTTCATCAATTCTGAGCCATTCGTTCTTCCTGGTCAACTTTCCAAATGGATCAGCCAGGATAGGGAAGTTTGGGGTAATACACCTGGCACAAAAATTCACAGTTTCCAGAAAACGTCTCACATTGCTGGTATTTTGTGGTTCCCATACCTCTGCTATTGCTTCTACCTTGTCTTTGGCTGGGTTGATTCCTCCACTCATGAGTTTATGCTCCATGAACATGAACTCCGTCATGCCAAACAAGCTGTCCTCTGCATTTATCATAAGTCCTGCTGATTGCTGTAAAGCCAATACTAATGTTATAGACGGGAAGGGCATTAATTTAAATATCACTAATGTCTTCTCACCACCTGTCATAAACAGAAAGGTGTTTTGATTTGTTTCTCTCTTTCTAAGTGGTGGTGTATTTCCTTGGTTTTGGTGTGATCCAATTTTTAGCAATAACCCCACAGCAAACGCGAGATAGGATGAACTCAAAGGGTTAGTTTATTTGCACACACCCAAAATACGGGAGGAAGGTGAAACGCTGCCTCCACATTCAGACAGTAAAGAGGGGGATGGAGAAAGGAAGACTTTACAGGACGGAGACCACAGAAAAAATAAATATTGGTTGACTTGTGTTCCAAATTCCAGAATTAAAGTTCAATGAGATATTCCTTCATGGAGGTCGGTGCGCTGAAAACCAATGTTGTAGAATGCACTTTTCCGATAGTATTGACATCACACGATGAGATGGGCACACAGAGATGAATCAGTCATGTAGGCAAATGCTACAGAACCTCCATCAGAAGCCGTGTAGATGGGGCAAATCGTTCAATCTGGGCAGAATTTATTTTCTGTGAGGCTGCCAGTTAGATGGTAAACAGCAGACAGATAAATCTTTAGTGCCTCATTGATGCCAAATAACAATCTCCTGTGTTGGTAAAGTCCACAATGAGTGACAAACATTATCACCTTCTGTGAATCAGGATGAAGCTACAGCTAGTGGTCTCCCCACTTTAAGTCTAATTTGGAAAATACTTGCTTATTGGTAACTCTTGAAAGACTTTGTCTACAGTTGAAATTGGATGACATTCTCTCATTACCGTTTCATTCACCCTGTCACGTATCAACATGGAGTCTGATGTCATCAATTGGTTCTGACATGACCAAAACTGACCTCACCAACAGTGTTGGTCCTGGAATTGGCTCAATGATGTCCTGCTCAATCAGTTCCTTCACCTTTGCCTCAACTTTCCCTCTCAGACCAAAAGGTGTCTGTTACCAGCTGAGCTACAGGCATCACGTTCTCATTAGTGGTTAATCTCACTTGGTGGTTGTGAAACTTCTCAATTGCTTGAAGCACTGGTCTAAACTCTTCACTAAGCCTCACACAGCATTGCACACAATTCACTTTCAATCTGATGTGTAGCAGCTCCAACACTTGAGAAGTTTCTCTGCCCAGAAGAGGCTCACCATCCTCCTCAATCTCTACAAATTCTGCCTCCACGTTCTCATCCACATTCTCATGCCCACAATAAAACATCCAACAGTTTGAAGTGGGATTTGGAGGTGTAAGAATAGAGCTTTTTGACACATTTTCGAGATGTGAACTTGATTCTCTTTGTATTCAGTTCCTCCCAGAGTGCTCTGTCGATGCCATTACTGTCACTGCCTGAATCTACAATGATGCTCACTTCAGTATCACCAACAATTCATGGAATTTTCTCGTGGTTGCTCCCATTGCCAAAAGACATGTCCTCATGATTACTATTTGCGTCCTCACTTTCGGCACCTTCTGCAACTCATCTCACAATTGTACTATTTTCATCTCTCTTTCCTTGATATGTTTTGCCAGGCTTCCTACTCTGTTCAACTTTGTTTCTGCACTTCTTGGCAAAATGGCCTTTGCCACACTGTCTGCCTATCTTTCCTTTGGCAGGGCAACAGGCACCTCTTCTTTAGTTCCCCAAGTTGCTACATCTGAAACAGTCTCTCAGACTTTTGCTGTTCACATTTACACACACCTGGAGTCCGTTGTGCCACTCCATTAACCTCAGCGTTTGTCGTGTCAGTGGCAGATGTGGGACCGAGTTTCATGCTGTGAAATTGTCTACCCACTGCTTCCAATGCAGCTGCTATTTTCAAAGTGTCATCCAACATGAAGTCACCTCCTCTTCCCAGCAGGTCACAGCTCAACCTATCCGACTCGCAATGTTGGACCACCTGATCCATTATCTGGTTATTCAGATCAGTCGCAGCATAACTGCTTCCATCTGATGCCTGCCTCAAATAGGTCACAAATTGGGTGACTGTTTCCCCCTCTTTCTGTCTCATTTGATGGAAAATATACCTTTGGAATGTGGCATTTGGTGTGGCCTTCAAAACTTTCACTGTACGCTCATAATCCACCTTTTCTCCTGGGTCAGGAAAGCTCCTGAAAATTTCCCTCACCGAAGGACTGAACAACAATAAGGCCTGTCGCTGTGCTTCCTGTGCCAGTGTCGCCCTGTCCAAAAACAGATCGTGACTGGCAGCATGTGCTTCAAACCCTTCCAGCCACGCTTTCCATTTCCCGCTGATAGTCCTGGCATCACCCATCAGATCAAATGGCTCAGTTCCCCAGAGTGCAGACAAATCTGCTCCAGCAAATGTCTTGACACAATCCTAAACATCTCCATCATTACCCTCCTCACTCATGTCACATCTCAGGCTGGAAGAACAACACTCAAAGTCACAGATTTAACTGCAAGTTTGACAGGTTTGATCTGCCATGCTGGCGAACTCCTCAACATGCGCTACCTGACCCTTCAACACCCAGGTTACACTCTTGCCAGGTAGAAGCCTCACTTCTATTTCTGCCTCTTTAAATCCCTCACCCACACTCAGCAATATCAGGATTCTGTTTTCCCCACTGGCCGGCTCACTCCCGATGCAGCCCATCTTATGGGAGCTCACCTTGCATCTTTAATAAGTCAGGAAAGTGTGTCAGAGCAGGGGCCGATACAGAAATGTGAGCAGAAATATCCCAGATCCCGATTACCTCATCAAAACTCCCAAGTATTTCCACTCCTTAGCAAAATTCCATCAGAAGAGGAGGATTTAGATTATTGGCTGCATCTGGAAAAATAAACCATTTTAAATTCACATAAAACAGTTAACATGAGAGTTAGATTAATCTTCTGGACAATGGAAGTTTATGTTTGGCATGGGCATTGTGGAGGACCAATGAAAGAAATCATACAGTGTTCTCACTCGTGACTGATTTCTAGTGTGTGTGTGTGTGTGTGTGTGTGTCCGCTCGCGCTTGGGTAAACCTGCATAAAGCCTCGTCATCAAAGTTTGTGCTATTGCCATCTTTATGAAGGAGGTCATAAAGATGGCCTCCTTCACCTGTATCAGTAGCGCTTGACTGAAGGCATCAGGAGCGCGCTGCCCTGCACGGTTCTCACCCAGTCCGAGTTGGAAGGTCAGACAAAGCAGAATGGAAAACATTTAAAGATAAGGAAGTAGGAGGGATTGGCAAACCGACTCTGATTGCCACTTTGCCAAAGTTCAAGCCCACCTCCCCTGAGGTTGAATCTTAAAATTAGAGCTAGTCCATTCAGGATATCAAAAGGCAATTTTTTCCACACAAAAGGTAGTAGAAATCTGACATTTCCTCCTCCAATAGGTTGTACCAATTAGAGCTTTAAAGGTTGAGACCAATGGAATGTTGTTAAGTGCATCGAGAGATATGGTGCATGATAAATAGAGTCGAGCTTCAGATCAGCAATGATATCATCGAATGGCAATGCAGGCTCAAGGCGTTTGATTGGTCCAGTCTTGCGTTCCTTAACTGCTTTATAAATAATTCTTTGGTATTTTTCTTTTACAAATGAGTCCTAACGGCAAAATCTGTTTTAAAATCCTGACTTGCTCAGGGTCCCAATGCTCGAGGAATGAGCCTGCTTGTTTCTTCTACTCGTGACATTGGAAAACAAAAGGCGGTCCAAGAACCATTGACTTTCGCAGATTGAATTTGTGTTTATTTATTGAAATGCACAATCTGACACAAAGCAAATCATGCCGCAGAGGCAGGCCGCGCAGCTATTGTCTTAACACAACACAATTGTAAATTCTTAGTTGAATGTTTTTCTTTTCCCTCAGATAGACAGATCATATATTTATGGTTGATTAATTTTCCACCCATGCTAACATATTTTTTGGATGGATTACATCGAAGTTGAGATGTGGCGCCACTGAAGCCAACAGTAATCAGCAGTTTCTCACAAACAATTGCTGGCAGCAGTAACATGGTGCTGTTGGAGAAATTGCCAACAGTACTGTGTCCTTTGGATAGTCAAAGCTGACACTGTAACTGTATCACCTACAGCTCCATGTGTACAGCTCCATGTGTACAGCTCCATGTGTACAGTTCCATGTGTTGAGTAACATGATGGATTGCAAAGTGGGGGATAGATTCTTACTCCGGATGGTTGTGGGGGGGGGGGGGGGGGGGGGGGGGGGGGTGGGGGGGGGGGGGGGGGGCAAGTGCCAGCAGGTTCTTGATTGGTAAGGGGATCAAATGTTACAGGGAAAAGGCAGAAGAATGGGGTTTATAGAATCATAGAATCATAGAAACCCTACAGTGCAGAAAGAGGCCATTCGGCCCATCGCGTCTGCACCGACCACAATCCTACATATTTACCCACTAATCCCTCTAACCTACGCATCTCAGGACACTAAGGAGCAATTTTAGCATAGCCAATCAACCTAACCCACACGTCTTTGGACTGTGGGAGGAAACCGGAGCACCCGGAGGAAACCCATGCAGACACGAGGAGAATGGGCAAACTCCACACAGACAGTGACCCAAGCTGGGAATTGAACCCAAGTCCCTGGAGCTGTGAAGCAGCAGTGCTAACCACTGTGCTACCGTGCCATCCCACGTTTGATATGTTTGATATGTCTGATATGTTTAGAAACGTATCAGCTATGATTGAATGGCAGAGCGGACGCAATGGGCCGAATGGCCTAATATTGCTCCTACATCTTATGGAATTATGGACTGATGAGGAGGGCCATTCCAATTTAAGGCCGTATCTTATTAAAATATGGTTGGGAGGCTGAGGGTCAGGTATTGATACCCTGGGGCAGCTCTCCAGTTCTGAACTATCATGATAATGGCTGGATAAACGACCAAACCCGACCTGGTCCTGAGGAAGATAGGCTTTAGCACTGGGGATCCATTCTTGGCAGAGCTCATGAGGACCCAGTATAGTAGCAGCTCAGGCTGTATTTGTTGGACCAAAACAAATAAAAAACCTAACTGCAGAACTCTTCTTTGACTGGACTGCCAGCTGAAACAGTGTGGAATGAGCACACTCTGCTCAGTCACTGGCATCCCATATCATTGCACGATGATTTGCATATTAAAAGGGCTGACTACCTGAGTCAGGCATGCACTCATCCGGCTTTAGGCCTCAGAGAAGATCATGGTCGCCACACTGTCAGGAGGAACAGAGCGGCAAGTCAGACTCCACCATTATTGCAGCATAATTGTCCCGTTGGGCAGTAGGCCTCAGAATCTCCCATAAAATAAATGTTGATGATAAGAGTGGAGATTTTTAATGCCTTTGTATAACATTCCGATGTCTTCTGTTTTAACAGAGGCTTTAGGCTGTTTATTTTATTCTAAAGTTGTTTATATAGAGCTAGAATTTACTAATGGCAACAATGGCAAATGAAAATACAATGCAATTGAATGATTTATCTTTGTCCACTATTTAAAGCCCCTTTATTTAAAATGTATTCAAACCTCTGGAAAATTAACATTCAGATGAATGACATTAATTATTTCTCCACTCATGTCCCCAGCATTCATTTCTACATTCAGCTTAAACTTTCAGTCCCACCTCCACTGACACACTGTGGTGAACCATCGTTGGTTCACCACTGGGGGTTGTTATTATGTTACTGTTGGGCTAGGGTGTTGTTACTGTGGGGGTTGTACAATGTTGTTGGGTTAGGGTGTTTACCTGTTATAAGTGTTATCATGGCACATTCCAGTGGGGTCCCGCCTCCGGTGGCGAGGTATAAGACCCTCTGCTCCGGCAGGACCCCTTCAGTCTGAACTGGTGTATTCGTGTTAGTAGTTCCATTGTTACACAATAAAAGCCTTCAATATCGAAGCCTTGGTTCCACGTGCTTAATTGTCGCGCATCAATTTTATTGTGTAACAGAAAACTCACAGCTGTACAAAAAAAAGAGTATGGAACAGATCTTAAAACCGGATCGTCTGACACTGGACCCACGTGCGGTCGGTGCCGCTAACACATTCGACCATTGGTGGAAGTGTTTCGAGGACTACCTGGCAGCCTCGGTAGCTATCACTACAGACAGTGATAAACTCCAGGTCCTCCACGCAAGGGTAAGCGACACGATTTATCTCGCCATTCGTGCAGCTCCCACTTACCCGGGTGCCGTCGAGCTCCTAAAAAAACGATACACGAAGCCACCCAACGAGATACACGCTCGTTACCTCCTCGCTACACGACGTCGGCAGTCGGGCGAAACCATGGAGGACTACGCCAATGAGCTCCTGCAGCTTGCCAGGGGTTGCGATTGTAAAGACGTATCAGCCGAACAATATATGTACGACCTCGCCCGAGACGCGTTCGTAGCAGGGGTAGGGTCCTCGTACATCAGGCTTAAATTGCTGGAAAAGGGGAAACTCGACTTGACCCAAGCAATGGAGATGGCTGTGATGCTGGAAGCGGCGTCGAAGAGCTTGGCGCTGTACCCCGAGGACCACGTGCAGTCAACGTGGCTGGAGCAAGCTCAGCTCCCTCCTCGCCCCGCTAACCCGCGCTCCCAGATCGATCCGACGACGGCGGCAGCTCCAGGTGGCCAGCGATGCTATTTTTGTGGTGGGGCCAAGCATCCACGGCAACAGTGTCCGGCAAGAACGGCAATCTGCAGCCAGTGCGGTAAAAAAGGCCACTACGGCAAAGTCTGCAGGTCCAAGCCTAAAAACGGCAGTGCAGCTTGTAACCCTCCAGAACGGAGACAATCTCCTTCGGCGTCGCAGTACCCACGAGGTCCGACCACGTGCGAACCCAGGACGGCGCCATCGTGGCTGACGGAGGAGGAGGAAGACCACCAGGAGTCGCTGCGTTTGGCGCCCTCACCCACGTGCGATTCATGGGGGCGGCCATCATGGTCCACGACGACTAGGAGCGACCAGCAGGGGTCCTCAGCATCAACATCGGCAGCATGCAGTGATGCCCAGGGGCCAACGGTGGCGTCGATCTCCCTGGACCAGACCAGGCACTACAGACTTGAAAATTCCATGATGGATATAAAGGTTAGTGGTCGAACTGTGAATTGTCTGTTTGACAGTGGGAGCACCGAAAGTTTCATACACCCTGAAACTGCTAAAAGGTGTGGACTCCGGGTTCTCCCTGCCAAGCAGACAATTTCCATGGCATCCCGGTCTGTACCGATCCAAGGACGATGTATGGTAACTCTTGAGGTACAGGGCACAATTTACGAGCAATACAGGCTCCTTGTGTTACCTTACCTTTGTGCGCCAATTCTCCTCGGACTAAACTTTATGGTCCACATGAAGAGTGTGATCCTACGGTACGGTGGGCCACTCCCTTCACTGGCAGTAGGGAATCAGCCGCAGCCTCCAAATTGCCCAAAGCGCCCCGCATGCAATCTATCCACCCTGAAAATCACTACACCATCCCTTTTTAAAAATCTGGTACCTGGCTGCAAGCCCATCGCTACTAAAAGTAGGCGTTACAGCGCTGAGGACCGGATCTTTATTAGATCTGAGGTTCAGCGGCTCCTCAAGGAAGGGATCATACAGGCCAGTGCTAGTCCGTGGAGGGCGCAGGTCGTGGTAGTCAAAAGCGGGAACAAACCTCAGATGGTCATCGACTATAGTCAGACCATTAATCGTTATACGCAGCTGGATGCGTATCCTCTCCCGCGCATTTCTGATATGGTCAATCAGATTGCGCAGTACCGAGTGTTTTCTACCATAGACCTTAAGTCCGCCTACCATCAACTCCCCATCCGCCCAGAGGACCGACAATATACGGCTTTTGAGGCGGATGGTCGTCTATACCAATTCCTCAGGGTTCCATTTGGTGTCACCAATGGGGTCTCGGTCTTCCAGCGTGCTATGGACCGAATGGTGGACCAGAACGGGTTGCGGGCTACCTTCCCGTACCTGGATAACGTCACCATCTGCGGCCATGACCAGCAGGACCACGACACGAATCTCCAACATTTTCTGCGCACTGCATCTCGCCTGAATCTGACCTATAACAGGGAGAAGTGCGTATTCCGTACGCGCAGGTTATCCATCCTCGGATACGTGGTGGAAAACGGGGTCATTGGCCCTGATCCAGACCGTATGCGCCCACTTACTGAACTTCCCTTGCCCGCTAGCACGAAAGCACTGAGGAGATGCCTCGGGTTTTTTTCATATTATGCACAGTGGGTCCCCAACTACGCGGACAAAGCTCGTCCGCTCATTAAGTCCACGACCTTCCCACTTACGCCGGAGGCCCAATTGGCCTTCAAGGTTTTGAAAAGCGACATCTCGAAAGCCACGATGCACGCGGTGGATGAATCCATCCCTTTCCAGGTGGAGAGTGATGCATCTGATTTCGCCCTAGCCGCCACACTAAACCAGGCAGGCAGGCCCGTCGCGTTCTTTTCCCGCACCCTTCAAGGCCCCGAAATTCGGCACTCAGCGGTGGAGAAGGAGGCTCAGGCCATTGTGGAGGCAGTCAGACACTGGCGCCATTACTTGGCAGGGAAGCGGTTCACCCTGATCACGGATCAACGATCCGTGGCGTTTATGTTCAGCAACACGCAGAGGGGCAAGATCAAGAACGATAAGATCTTGCGGTGGAGAATTGAGCTCTCCACCTATAATTACGATATTATGTATCGTCCAGGGAAGCTCAATGAGCCCCCTCGGATGCCCTCTCGCGCGGAACATGCGCCATCATGCAGGAGGACCGCTTGAAGGCTCTCCACAATGATCTGTGTCATCCTGGAGTCACCAGACTCTACCACTTCGTCAAAGCCCGCAACCTGCCCTACTCGGTGGAGGATGTCAGGTCAGTGACGAGAAGCTGTCGGATTTGCGCAGAATGCAAACCACACTTTTATCGACCAGACCGGGCACAATTGGTCAAGGCCACTCGCCCTTTTGAGAGGCTGAGTGTGGATTTTAAGGGCCCCCTTCCCTCAACGGACCGGAATGTCTATTTCCTCAACATAATAGACGAGTATTCCCGGTTTCCGTTTGTTGTCCCCTGTGCGGACACGTCGACTGCCACCGTCATCAAGGCATTCAGTGAGCTTTTTACCCTGTTCGGGTACCCCTGCTACATTCATAGCGACAGGGGCTCGTCGTTCATGAGCAACGACTTGAGGCAATTCCTGCTCTCATTTGGGATTGCCTCTAGTAGAACCACGAGCTACAACCCTAGGGGTAACGGACAGGTGGAAAGGGAGAATGCTACAGTCTGGAAGGCTGTCCTACTGGCACTGAAATCCAGGGGCCTTCCAGTCTCCCGTTGGCAGGAGGTCCTTCCAAATGCGCTCCATTCTATCCGCTCCCTCCTGTGTACGGCAACCAATGCTACTCCCCACGAGAGGGTGTTCTCATTCCCTCGGAAGTCGTCCTCGGGAACCTCATTGCCAGCCTGGTTGACGTACCCAGGACCCGTCCTTCTGCGGCGACATGTGAGGGCTCGCAGGTCCGACCCCTTGGTCGAACCGGTCCAACTCCTCCACGCCAACCCTCAGTATGCCTATGTGGCATATCCTGACGGGCGAGAGGACACTGTCTCCATTAGAGACCTGGCGCCCGCAGGGGACGTAGCAACTCCTGTCGCTCCTATTCCCCCAGTCACGAATCCACTACTCCTCATTGCTTCCCCAGACATGGCGCGGTCAGCACCGGGACCAGTGCATAACACTTTTACTCCCATGTACAGCTTGCCTGAGACTCGGAGATCGGCGCCACCATCATCACCACCACCACCACCACCAAAGGTTCCAGGATCCCCTGCACCATCGCCTCACCAGGGCCAGCCGGCCCGGGAGTCCTTGAGGGGACAGCCAGACGTTGTTTTGGAAAGAACGCCGCCGCAAGCACCTGCTCCGGTTTCGCAACCGGTGTTGAGGAGATCACAGCGTCGGTGCGGTCCTCCAGACCGTCTGGACTTGTGAATTCTGTTTATATGACCTGTTTTTTCCTTGCACCCCGCCACCTTTTGTTCTTAAAGGAGGGGTGAATGTGGTGAACCATCGTTGGTTCACCACTGGGGGTTGTTATTATGTTACTGTTGGGCTAGGGTGTTGTTACTGTGGGGGTTGTACAATGTTGTTGGGTTAGGGTGTTTACCTGTTATAAGTGTTATCATGGCACATTCCAGTGGGGTCCCGCCTCCGGTGGCGAGGTATAAGACCCTCTGCTCCGGCAGGACCCCTTCAGTCTGAACTGGTATATTCGTGTTAGTAGTTCCATTGTTACACAATAAAAGCCTTCAATATCGAAGCCTTGGTTCCACGTGCTTAATTGTCGCGCATCACACACAGTGGCAGCAGTGTGCACTATCTATAAGGTGCACTGCTGCAACTTACCATGACTCCTTCATCAGAACCTTCCAAGCTTGCAAGGTCCACCAGTCGGAAAAACAAGTGCAACTGCTGCATGGGAACACCTCCAACTTCATGTTCCGCTCCAAGCCACGCACTTGGAAATATCTTGCCGATTCTTCATTGTTGCTGGGTCAAAAACCTGGAACTCCATCCCTAACAGCACTGTGGGTGTCCCTACACCACATGGACCACAGCAGTTCAAGAAGGCAGTTCACCATCTTTTCAATGGCAATTAGTGATGGGTAATAAATGCAGGCCTTACCAAGAATAAGTAACAAAAATAAGTCTCCTGGGTCACCGAAGCACTGCTTTCAAGTTCATCCCTTCATTTGAGTCATTAGCATGGATTGCTAGTGTTTATCTTTGATATGGCTGCCCCTGGGAAATGGTGAAAAGCGCAGAGTAAGAAAATCTGATGAGATCCCAAGTCTTGTCCACCTCACCCACCGCTAAGTCTTAAATACGGCAGGCAACAGTACTGGCGGCATCGGGAAATCCTGGGTGGGCAGTGGGTGACTGCCTTGCCAGAATGTTCTGCCATTCTCCATCATAGAAGAAAATCCCCTGCAATGTTTGAAAATTCCCAAATTCCTTTTACCCATATCAGCAGCTGAAAGAGGAAAATGCCCTCTTGTCGGTCTGGACTGGATTTCTCCTGGTTGCAAATGAACTAACTTGCTCCAATATTGAGGCCCCTTATTCTATAAAACATCAGTAGAATACATGGTGAAAAATAAGACACCAGAAGTGATTTACAGGCATAATCTGAGTTTTGGGTTCAGATGACAGTTGTAAACCTCATGAGTTTTGGCTTTATAGTTTATGTTGTTATCTGAATCCTTTAACTAGCTTACTGTCTTGAAATGCCCGCTGGTATACATTATTCTCTATACAATGCACGAGTAATGGTAACCAGTGTGTCTGTCGTGATCCCTATTTCTGGATTATTCTGAGATTTCAATAAAAATTATTTTATGCGTATGAAATATTCTGACTGAAGGATTTTTTGATAAATCAATTGCTTTCTGATTAGAATCCATGGCCATAATTTTACCGTCTCGCCTGCCACAGATTCGGAGTGGGCGGGGGGTGGACAATGGAAAGGTCCGTTGACCTTGGGTGGGTGTTTTACAGTTTCGGGACAAGCGAAGCCGTAAAATCCCACCCGGTATATCATCCTGCTGCCCAAAACACAGGGCACTGTGCTCCCTGTCCCCTTGCTAAAGAATCGGAGGGACAGCCCGTCCAGCAGAAGAACAGCTGCCCACTGCCATTTAATGACCAATGAATAGACTAGAGGTGAGACTTCCTGAAAATCCCACCTCAATGAGAGCTACTGGTGGATCAGATACCAACAGCTCTCCAGTACTGGCAGTACCAACTGAAGTGCTGGGGTTGGCGGCAGAGGGTGTGTGGAGGGGTGGGGGGTGGGGGAGGGCGGGGGGTGGGGGTGGGGAGCGATGGTGTGTAGGGGCGATGATACTTTATGGTGGGGGGGATCCCTCTGATTGGCCCAGGAGTTCAATTAAGGAAGAACCCCCTCCACCCCACACCCACCATCCTCCACCCTCCACCACCCCCATCCCCCATCCCCTCACCTCAGTTAAATGCTCCCACCTGCCTCATTTCCTACTCTTGGGAGCTGTACAAGATTCTGCCCTATGATCTATGACAGATTCTCAGGTTTTGGCCAATTATTCACGTGTGAAGACATTATAAATATGTCAAAACGTCTCCCGGTGTTCTCATGTTCCATCAGAAAGCATTAGTTAATGACCAAAAGCTTGGATGATTTGTTTTCCTCTTCCTGTAACTGATGCCCACTCTAACATCTCCAGTGCTACTTTGCCGAAGAGCAGCTAAGTCAACACAGATCCTGAATCAAACCTGGAAGTTAAGATATATTTAACTCAGGGCCCATTGCTAATGGGACATTTATCCACGATGCCACAAGGGAAGATCCTTTTACTTTATTCTTTCATGGGATGTGGGCAATGCCATTTGTTCCTCATTCCTAATTTCCCATTGAACTGAGTGGCTGGCTAGTCCATTTCAGAGGGCATTTAAGAGTCATCCACATTTCTGTGGATCTGGAGTCACATGTCAGCCAGACCAGGTAAGGACAGCAGATTTCCTTCCCTAAAGCATATAAATGAACCAGATAGGTTTTTACAACAAACAATGATAGATTGTCATGGTCATCATTACTGAGACTAGCTTAGTGTTCAAATGTATTAACTGATTTGAATTTTAATCTTTCGGTGGGATTTGAATCTGTTGTCCAGAGGGCATTACTTGGGCATCTGAATCATTAGTCAAGTGACACTTCTTAAAAATGTATTCATTCACAGGATGTGGGTGTTTCTGGCTCGCCCAACATTCATTGCCCTTCCCTAATTGCCCTTGAGAAAGTGGTGGTGAGCCACCTTATTAAACTGATGCAGTCTAAGTGTTGTAGATGCACCCACAGTGCTGTTAGGAAAGGAGTTTCAGAATTTTGATCCAGCGACAGTGAAGGAATGGTGATATAATTCCAAGTCAGGATGGTGAGTAACTTGGAGGGGGACTTGCAGATGGTGTTTCCTATTACTACTGTGCCATCATTCCCCTCCCCCCCCCGCCCCCAGATAAAATAGTTTGCATTCAGTAAATTCTGGGCTGTAATTCAATTGCTTCTCAGGTATTATAAAGAAGAATCTGCAGTTCCAAATCATTAGTTATCAAATTTGTGAGAAATTTATCATCTTGAACCTTTTGGTAGAATTAATGAAAATATTTGTGGTAAATGCAAAAAGTTGTTTTTTAAGGATTTTGATGTTCAGGTGTGCAGGCAATGCAGCGATTACATGTCCAACAGCATGTCGGAAGCCTGGATGTATTTGAGGAATGTCCGGCAGTGATACATTAACCAATGCATTAACATATGACTTCTGAGTTTTCCAACTTTTAACATCAGCAGGTGGGATGACACCTGCAAGTCACCATTTCAACACCACCAATTAAAGGATCATTCCAAATATTGTACTTTTGGAGGTTGAGCAGGAGGGAGAAAGAAGTGTTGCCACGGAATGTAGATGATCGAAGCTTCATTCTGCATTAGCAATGTTTCCCTGGACATGATTCTGGGGGCTGCGAGAATCCACAGGGATCCATAGCAACAGGTAGAAGAAGCTGATTGGGGACCTGCATGGTTGGAGGTAACACAAGGTGAAAGCAATTACACATTTACCCCCATTTTGATCAGTGTTTTGTGGGAAGCGGGTGTCGCTGACTCGGCCAGTATTTATTGCCATCCCTAATTGTCCTTGAGAAAGTGGTGGTGAACTGCCTTCTTGAACCGCTACAGTCAATTTGATGGAGGTACACCCTCAGTGCTGTTAGGGAGGGAGTGCCAGGATTTTGATCCAGTGACAGTGAAGGAACAGCAATATGTTTCCAAGTCAGGATGACGAGTGATTTTGAGGGGAACTTCCAGGTAGTGGTGTTTCCATGTGTCTGCTGCCATTATTCTTCTAGGCGGGAGAGGTTGCAGATTTGGAAGCTACTATCGAAGGAGCCTTGGTGAGTTGCCGAAGTATGATCAAATGTATAATGATTGTCTTTAAAAATTCTTATCTTGACAATTTTAATTCATGCCTTTTAACTCCAATGGATTCCACAAGTGGTGGTCCAGGCTGCTGGACGAGTAATATTTTTGTGGGGAGAGACGGTGGCTTAGTGACAATGTCAAGGTCTAAGCCCTGTTGCTGCCCAGCACAACACAACACAACAAGACCATTGTGGATACTCAGCTGGTGTGAGTTGAAGCATGAATCCAGGTCTGACAAAGTACCTGAAGCATATCTTCAACATGTCTACGACTTGTCTGAAGGTACATCAGTTGGTGATATTGCATTCATTGTATCACAATCCTTGGAGCTCTGCGCAGAGTAATCTGACACATGTTTAGTGGATATCCCTTGTCTTTGACTAGCCAGTCAGTAACTCTGCTTCGAGATGTGAAGGGATTAGGGATAGTGTGCTGCCTCAGGGCAAAAACATCATGACAGCTGATCAAGAATCTTGTGCACATCTGCATGAAGATCAGTTTGTGGTTACATACAATTTGTACACTGTGATGCGCGATAAATCACACGGGAGGCAGGATGTACCCGGGAAATAAAGGCTTTTATTGCCAATAATAACGGAGCTACTATATACAATATACAATCCCAGACTAAAGGGTCACCAGGCAGAGCAGTGACCTTTATACCTCTCCCGGAAGGCGGAGCCAACTGGGGTGTACCATAGGACTACATTAACAGGTAGAACAGCCCAACCCTAACCCCAACAGTAACATATCTACAGACTCATAGTGCTGGCCAAACCATGGCTCAGCACTCCTGGTGGTAACCAACAATGGTTCACCACACAGTGATAGAGTGGAAACCTTTGTCACTGATAAACACTTCTGGGGGATCAGGGGGTGCCTCCATTGACATTTGTTGATTTGATTTGTTTTGATTTATTATTGTCACATGTATAAGTACACTATGAAAAGTATTGTTTCTTACGCGCTATACAGACAAAACATACTGTTCATAGAGAAGGAAATGAGAGAGTGCAGAATGTAATGTTACAGCCATAGCTAGGGTGTAAAGAAAGATCAACTTAATGCAAGTCTGACAGCACCAGGGAAGAAGCTGTTCTTGAGTCGGTTGGTACATGACCTCAGACTTTTGTATCTTTTTCCTGATGGAAGAAGGTGGAAGGCAGAATGTCCAGGGTGCATGGGGTCCTTAATTATGCTGGCTGTTTTGCTGAGGCAGCAGGAAGTGTAGACAGAGTCAATGGATGGGAGGCTGGTTTGCGCAATGGATTGGGCTACATTCACGACCTTTTGTAGTTTCTTGTGGTCTTGGGCAGAGCAGGAGCCATACCAAGCTGTGATACAACCAGAAAGAATGCTTTCTACGGTGCATCTGTAAAAGTTGCTGAGAGTCATAGCTGACATGCCAAATTTCCTTAGTCTTCTGAGAAAGTGGAGGTGTTGGTGGGCTTTCTTAACTATAGTGTCATCATGGGGGGAAACAGGACAAGTTGTTGGTGATCTGGACACCTAAAAACTTGAAGCTCTCGACCCTTTCTATTTCATCCCCCTTGATGTAGACAGGGGCATGTTTTCCTTTACGCTTCCTGAAGTCGATGATAATCTCCTTCATTTTGTTGACATTGAGGGAGAGATTATTGTTGCCGCACCATTTCACCAGATTATCTATCTCATTTCTGTACTCTGTCTCATCATTGTTTGAGATCCGACCCACTACGGTGGTGTCGTCAGCACACTTGAAAATCGAATTGGAGGGGAATTTGGCCGCACAGTCATAGGTGTATAAGGAGTATAGTAGGGGGCTGAGAACACAGCATTGTGGGGCACCAGTGTTGAGGATGATCGTGGAGGAGGTGTTGTTACCTATCCTTACTGAATGTGGTCTGTGAGTTAGAAAGTTCAGGATCCAGTCATAGAGGGAGGTGCCGAGGCCCAGGCCACGGAGTTTGGAGATGAGTTTCGTGGGAATAATAATGGTGGAGGCTGAGCTGTAGTCAATAAATAGGAGTCTGACATAGGTGTCCTTGTTATCTAGGTTTTCCAGGGTTGAGTGCAGGGCCAGGGAAATGGCGTCTGCTGTGGACCTGTTGCGGCGGTAGGCAAACTGTAGTGGATCCAGGTAGTCTGGGAAGCTGGAATTGGTTTGTGCCATGACTAACCTTTCGAAGCACTTCATAATAATGGATGTCAGAGCCACCGGTCGATAATCATTAAGGCACGCTGTTTGGTTTTTCTTAGGTACCGGGATGATGGTCGTCTTCTTGAAGCAGATAAGGACCTCAGATTGTTGTAAAGAGAGGTTGAAGATGTCTGTGAGTACCCCCGCCAGCTGATCATGTGCAGGATCTGAGTGCACGTCTGGGTACCCCATCCGGGCCAGTTGCTTTCCGTGGGTTGACCTTCAAGAAAGCTGCTCTGATATCTGCAATGGTGACCCCAGATACAGGTTCATCCAAGGCTTCCAGGGTGGAGGGCATGCTCTCGCTGACCTCTTGCGTAGAATGCATTGAGCTCATCAGGGAGGAGTGCGTTGGAGCCGGCGATTTTACATGCCTTCATCTTGTAGCCTGTTATGTCTTGCAGACCTTGCCATAGTCGACGGGGGTTGGTGTGACTAGCCTGGGACTCTAGCTTGGTCCGGTATTGTCTTTTGGCATCTTTGATGGATCTCCTTAGATCATATCTGGCTTTCTTGTACTGGTTAGTGTCGCCTGACTTGAATGCCTCAGACCTGGACTTCAGTAAGTAATGGATATTCCTGCTTATCCATGGTTTCTGGTTGGGGAACACACGGATTTGCTTCTTTGGCACACAGTCTTCTACACACTACTAATGTGTGCAGTCAGTGATGTCCTGCCAGAGCCACAAATCCAAATGTCCTCCTTTAAGGTCCAAAGTAAAACCAGTGTAAACAGCACCCATGCTCCATTGGATAGGTCAAAGCTCCAAAGTGCAGATCAGAACTCTGAACTTCCAAATTCTAGCTGATACCTCTAAAGTGTGGAAAGTAACCTCTCCACACAATATGGTGAACAAACTTCCACACAAACAGGCAGGAAATCAGCTGTAGGTGCTGGGTATTATTGGCAATAATGTCCTGTCATGTCTTCATCCTCCTCATTGACATTGTGTACTGGCCTTGCTTTCTCAGTCGAGTTCCAGAAAGCCTAGGAAACCAGTAGACTCAAAGTGAAACTGCTGAATCTATGTCAATATAACTGTAATTGAGCGATTAAAATATTGACATTGACATTGAAGGGGCTGCGTGCATTCAGCCTGACACGTTGGGTGGAAGTCATTTTCAAAACATGCTCACATTTATTTTTCAGGATTTCCCGAATCCAAATCCACATAATCACCCTCTTTAACATTCTCCCCCAAATCGTCCCAAGCAAATTCTTGCTTCAATTTTATAAACACAAGCTCAACTTGGCCTGGCACTTTCAGAGAAGAGAAAACAAAATCAACACTGGACATTAAGCATGTGTTATTTTACAGATGTGTTAAAAGCAGCGGCTGCCTGTGTGAAAAAGAACAGTTACTGGATCCAGATTCTGGCATCTACCCAAGGTCCAGTAACCCCAAGCCCCAACTATTAATACTCCTTCTCTTGTTGCATCTCAAACTGTGCCACTCACAAATGTTCTGGTCAGGGCCAAAATAACACTGACAAATACACTGTAGCTAACATGAAAAGAATGAGATGGCTGGATACTCTTATCCATTCTGAGTTTATCTGAACTTCCCTTCAGTTTAGTTTGTCTGAGTGGTGAAAGTATGGGTCTGCTGTGTTAACATTTAAGATTCATAAGTGCAAGAAAAAGAAACAGATCAGTTTTATAAGGGCTGTCCTTGGACTGACAGTTGGGCTATTATCCCTTTTTAACTATTTTCAAAAGTTCAAACAATACCATGTTTCATTCTATTTTACTGATGTAAGCTATACTTGCACATCTAAATCAGAATCATATCACATAACCTTCCCCTCACTTCACTTCACTTCACTTAGCTAAAGTTTAGTGACTTCTTGCATCTCCAATATGGTGGTGACCATGGGATTTGAGGAAAAACTTTTTTACCCAGAGGTTGGTGACGGTCTGCATTGTAATACTCTGTGATCTGTGATATCTCTGTGATTATGCAGTTATCATGTCAGCAAGATCCAAGTCTCACTCCAGGACTTGTGCACAAATGTCAAATGGCGCGATCTTACCTGCCGTCCACGCCACGCTCCTGCTGCAGGGAGGTCGGAGAATTTGGCACCCGGACAAATCTCTGTTCACTGTGGCGGGATGGGAAAATCCTGCCGGCGTAAATGGTGGTAAGATTATCCTGCTGGCATGAACGGCGGTAAGATTCCAGCCAAAATTGTTACTCCATCCGCATTATCAGCGGTGCTGCCTTTCAGATCAGATATTAAAGCAGGTGGACATAAATGATCCAATGACACGGTCTTGAAGAAGAGCAAGGAAGTAATCCTCAGTGTCCTGATCAATATTTATCCCTCAATCAAGATCCCAAGAACAGATAACCTGGCCATTATCACATTGCTGTTTGTGGAAGCTTGCTGTGTGCAAATTCATTGCCACATTTTCTACATTACAACAGCGATTATACTCCCAAAGTTTTTTTTGTCTGTGTAACGCACTTTAGGAATCCAGTGATCATGGATGATTCTATATAAATGTAAGTCCTTCTGAAGAATCACTGGACTCGTTGGGGCAGATAATTAGGGCCATTACTGAAGTGACAATCACGGTCGGATTTCCACTCTGCTTTCAGTTACTTGCACTGGAATGCAGCTGCATCTCTCTCGTCTGACAGTCCGATTTGGGCCGGTTGAGGAAAATGCAGTGCAGCAAGATCCCGAGGCCTTCAGTCAAGTACAGGAGAGTCAGGGATAAAGGAAGCTATATCCTCCTTTTCACTGCACAAGCTGCTGTAAAACAGCTAGGTTTAAAGTCCCACATACCAAGGCGAGGCAGGGGAAGGTAATTGTGTAGTAGGGGTAGGTGTCAGGAGGGTGTAAGGAAGAGAGCTGGTGGTCAATAGGTGCAGGGTTGGGTGCACAGTAGGGGCAGGATTGGGTGCGCAGTGGGGGCAGGGTTAGGTGCACAGTAGGGGCAGGATTGGGTGCGCAGTGGGGGCAGGGTTGGGTGCGCAGTGGGGGCAGGGTTGGGTGTGCAGTGGGGGCAGGGTTGGGTGCGCAGTAGGGGCAGGGTTGGGTGCGCAGTGGGGGCAGGGTTGGGTGCACAGTGGGGGCAGGGTTGGGTGCGCAGTGGGGGCATGGTTGGGTGCACAGTGGGGGCAGGGTTGGGTGTGCAGTGGGGGCAGGGTTGGGTGCGCAGTGGGGGCAGGGTTGGGTGCGCAGTGGGGGCAGGGTTGGGTGCGCAGTGGGGGCATGGTTGGGTGCACAGTGGGGGCAGGGTTGGGTGCGCAGTGGGGGCAGGGTTGGGTGCGCAGTGGGGGCAGGGTTGTGTGCGCAGTGGGTCCAGGGTTGAGTGTGCAGTGGGGGCATGGTTGGGTGCACAGTGGGGGCAGGTTTGGGTGCGCAGTGGGGGCAGAGTTGGGTGCGCAATGGGGGCAGCATTGGGTGAGTGATGGGGGCAGGTTTGGGTGTGCGGTGGGTGCAGGGTTGGGTGCACAGTGGGGGCAGGTTTGGGTGTGCAGTGGGTGCAGGGTTGAGTGCGCAGTGGGTGCAGGGTTGGGTGCGCAGTGGGTGCAGGGTTGGGTGCACAGTGGGTGCAGGGTTGGGTGCGCAGTGGGTGCAGGGTTGGGTGCACAGTGGGGGCAGGGTTGGGTGCACAGTGGGGGCAGGGTTGGGTGCGCAGTGGGGGCAGCGTTGGGTGTGCAGTGGGAGGAAGTTTGAACTTTCTGGGCAATTGCCACGCAACCCTTACTTGGGAACCTCGGGGGGGGGGGGGGGGGGGATGGGGGATGGGAAACCCACCCATCCCGCTCTCTCCTTCTCCCCCTTCGTATTACTCCCCCCCTTCCAGCTCATCCTTGTGGTATGTCTTCGGTTCAAATCCCCAGAGACTGGAAGTTATGGGCTTTGCTTTGTGAGAATAGTGTAAAAATAGTAACAACAATCTGGTTGCCTGTTTTACCTCTTTACAGATTTTTACTTCATTGATTTCCAATACAAGAGTTGTAAAAGATTTTTCCTCACCCATTTTATACTACTCAAGTTATCCCAAAATTATCCCTGAATCTAGAAGAAGAATTCACACTATGGTCACATGACTGGATAAGGGCAAAGGTTGGACTTCAGCTGGTCAGCTTCAGGTGTTTGTCATTATCCCAAATTTGCAGAGCAGCAGTGGAATTCTCTTCATCTCCCAGAGTCAGAAGGAAGTCATCTGAAGCTTAAATTTGGTTTTCTAATGTGATATGGAATATGTTCCATATTTTATACTGGCAGAATATATGAGACATAAAGACATATAGCAGCAATGAGTGCATAAAGTCACTCTCTCATTGGATCAACTAGTTTGCTCAGACTGGTAGATTTATCGATCATCAGGGCTGCTGGTCTAGCATCCTAGAGCTGTTACAGAAGGAGGTCTTCCAGCCTGTTAAGCCTGTGCTGGTTCTCTGTCGGAGAATCTCAGCTAGTCCCACTCCTCCACCCTTTTTCCTTGCCAATGTTTTCCCTTCAGGTGCTTACCAATCCCCTTTTGAAAGCCCCGATTGCATCTACTTCCACCACACTCCCAGATAGGGCACTCCAGATCCTATAGAATAATGTTTTCCTCATGTTTGGATTGGCTCTATTGCCAATCACCTTAAATCGAAATTCACTGGTTCTCAAATCAATTAGCCAATGGGAACAGTTCCTCTCTGTCTCGACAGCTCATGATCTTGAACGCTACCATCACATTCCCTATCAATATTCTCGTTGTAAAGGAGCACACCGCAGTGTTCCCACTCTATCCACATAACTGAGGTCCCTCACAAATGGAACCATTCTTGTAAATCTAGTCTGCACTCTCTCTTAAGCCTTCACAACCTATAAAATGCAGTGCCCAGGAGTGGACACAATACCCTGGTTGAGGCTGAAAGAGAGTTTTATCAAGATTTATCTTAAGTATTATTGAGCCATGTGACAAGTGCCAGTCACTCACTTGTCAACTGCTATAAAACATGTGACAGGACTGGGCGATTCTGAAATTTGTCACTCCCAGCAGAAAACTGTGTCCAGCCATTAATTTTACATTCATTAAAATGCTTGGATAGAAAATCACGCTCGGAATTGTTCAAGATGTCCTCCAATGGATGGTGTTCCTCCCTCAACTTGCTGGATAATAAATCACCCCGTAATGACACTGACAGTTTAGGTGGTCATTTGCTTGTTTTGTGCAAGAATGTTGCTAGCTTTTTATTATGTGAGCTAACTGTCTTTTTAAAAAATTAGACTTGATTTACCCAGTTTAGACTCTGGGTTTTGCTGTTTATCTCAAATGCTGGATATAAGTTCTGGGCAAGTGGTTGGTTTGATTCCAAATCAAAAAACTGGAACAAGGGGCTTTAGTATGAAACTAAATCCCATCTGATTTAGGTAGGATTACTTTGAAAACCTTGGACTAAAACCATTCTATTGCTCATTACATTTTTTAATTAAACCAAGAACTCAGAGCTGTACATTGACTTCCATGAGGAAATCACTGTTTTACAGCCATGAGGCTAGCACCAAGACTATTGAACTGAATCAATTTGATTATCAGATCCAACACTGATTTTCTTCTCTCTCGCATAAATCTGGCTTGGGACTTTGGTTCAGATATGTGTTCTTAAGCTGCACCACATTAAATACAATGCCAATCTTATACACCGGAAACCTCCAACCTCGTCCGCGGCTGGGATTCTCTGGAGCCGCTGCAATGAATGGAGTTTTGGCTAAGTACTAAATTCTCCATTCTTGCTGGCAGTGGGGCAGGTATGGATGAGATCGAAAAATCCTGCTCTTAAACTCTGTTTACAATAACTACAAGAGAGCTAATTCTTGTTAACATAGTGTAACAAGGCAACCTTAATACTGTCATATTTTAAGAATATGGTTTTTCCCACAATTTTCTCCATTTTTCCCATCCTCCTTCCCTGAAGGTGGTGACTCACATGGGTTATCTTACCCAAGTGAGGATTATTCATCGAGGAATGTTGAGAGTGATGGTTCCATTTTGGAGGATGGTATAATCCTGACATAACATAATGGCTTCATACATGCATATTCTGCAATGTCAGCAGTAGGAACTATGGCTGACTATACCCCGCCTATCCTGGCTGGCTATTCCAACCCCTCCCCAACACCCCCCCCAATCCTGGCTGACTATTCCCTCCCTATCTTGGCTGACCATTCCCTATCCTGGCTGACTATTCCCTCCCTATCCTGGCTGACTATTCCCCCTTATCCTGGCTGACTATACCCTCCCTATCCTTTAAAGGCTTTGTGCCAATTTTAGTTGTCTCCCACCAATCCCAGGCTGAGATCGTGTAAGTCAGCACCGATTGGGAATCAAACCCAGGACCTTCTTGGTCCAAAGTGTTTCATCTCACAATGTTACCCACATGGCAAAATCCAGGCGGGTGGGCAATTAAAAGCAAACCATAGAATCATCATGGGATCCCAATAGTGCAGAAGGAGGCCATTTGGCCCATCGAGCTTGCAACGCCAACAATCCCACCCAGGCCCTATCCCTGTAACCCCACATCTTTATCCTGATAATCCCCCAACATTATGGGGCAATTTAGCCAATCAACCTAACCTGCACAGCTTTGGAGTCTGTTGTCTACCCGCTCAGATCTTAACAAGTCATAATGTTAACCTGCAGGGTTTTGCAGGCAGATAAAATGCCTATCTCAAGAAGGTAGAAGCTTCAGAAATGTCTTTAAATTGGGGCCCAATGATGTCAGTATTGTGATTTTGTAATTACATCATTTTTGTCAGGAAAAAACAGATCTGTAATTGCTGGTTTAAAGACAGCAGAGGCTCCACCTTTCACCCCCACTGCTCCCTTTCCCCCTCCCCCGCACCAGTTGCACCAGTTTCTTCTCATCCTGAGACCATCTGACACTCTTCCCCATCACTGGAAGCCATAGGGCAGCTAAGGAAGGTAAAACCTTCAAAAGTCTCCAGCTGGTATGTGGTCTCTTCATGTCCATCCTGGGTGGGAAGTGGACGAGAAGCGGCTACAATTTGTGAATCTCCTTGTTGCTTCTGCTGGACAGGAATCAATTTGCCAGAGCAATTAACCATCGGAAACCCAGTCCACAGCAAAATCTAACCCTGTGTTTTCCTGCACATTACTGCAACATGTCACAGAGTTGTCGCACAAGATTCCGACAATATAAATCGCCTAGGCTTTGCTAACATGGTTCATAATTAAATCAGGTCGGAAAATGGGAAGGTAGATCTATGGGAAGGTGGGAGTCAGGAAACTGCAGTCAAAATACAATTGAAATTATTCTGGTTAGATTGTGCTTCAAGTTAGTGCTAAAATGTACTTGCATAAATCTTCCATGAACCAATGCAGTCAGGTTATCTAATGGAACATAATAGTTTCTCACTTATCTTTCCATTAATTATTATTTCTCAATGCATTTAAAAGTGCAGGTAACATGATGAAGTTTTATTAATATAGCTGAAAGTGAGTTTTTAATAAGGGGGTCCAGTCCTCTATCCAACATCACTGAAAATCACGTATAAAAATCACATTGAACCATTGACTCGTTTCATGGTTGTATCCTAGTCGATTCTTAGTAAATTAAATTAATTAAAACCTTTTAAAATGTGCCCCTGGCTGCCTGTGTGCCTTGGAATGTGAGCACAATTAATTGTTGTTGTTGTTCATCCATCTTCGTCGATGAGGACCTCGACACCATTAGTCATTATGAGGCTGGATGCGGTGTGTCTGAAGATGACTGATCAGGCCAATTCGGGCACGGAATGTCCTGGCACATATTGGGCAAACTTGTGTAGGCGCTGTAGTTGTTGCGCTGGTGGCTCTGGACTTGCGCAGCTCGCGCTTAAGTTGTGCTTCAGCATTGCACCTTGCTTCATAAGCCCTTGTGGATGAGGCAATGCCAGGTAGGGCAGTTTTGTGCCAGCGTTTCCCAGGTGGTCGTGTCTATGTCAAGCGACTTCAGGGAGGCCTTGAGTGTGTCTTTGTAACGTTTCTTCTGCCCTCCATGCGAGCGTCTTCCAGCAGAGAGTTCCCCAAAAAGGAGCTGCTTGGGTATGCGCTCGTCCGGCATACGGATGACATGACTTGCCCACCGGGTCTGTGCTCTCATCAGCAGTGTGTGGACTGATAGTAGACTTGCTCTAGAGAGAACTTCGGTGTCTGGTACTTTGTCTTGCCATCTGATGCGTAATATTCTGCGAAGACAAGTCATGTGGAAATAATTGAGCTGTCTTGCATGCCTCCGATACACAGTCCACGTTTCACATACAAGAGGGTAGTGAGTACCACGGCGCTGTAGACCTTCAGTTTTGTTGGTGGGCTGATTCCTCGACATTCCCATCCAGTGGAACGCAGTCTATCGAAAGCAGAACTTGCCTTTGCTATTCTGCAGTTAACTTCTGTATCAATAGTCACTGCTCGGGAGAGGGTGCTGCCAAGATAAGTGAACTGGTCCACTGCCTGTAGTTTCTGCCCTTAGATTGTGATTATGGGTTCTGTGTACGGTGCATGAGGAGCAGGCTGGTGCATGACTTCAGTCTTTTTAATGTTGATGGTGAGACCAAAGTTGTCACAAGCCGTGGGAAATTTGCCCGTACTGACTTGCATCTCTGGCTCTGAGCCAGTATATAGGGCGCAGTCATCGGCAAAGATGAAGTTTCTCAGAACAGTCTCCTTTACTTTGGTAATAGCTTGAAGTCTCCTCAGGTTGAAGAGCTTCCCATCCACTCTGTACTTAAGGCTGATTCCAGCAACACTGTCCTGGAAGGCATCATTCAGCATGGCAGTAAACATCATGCTGAACAGTGTGAGTGCGAGCACACAGCCCTGTTTGACACCATTGGTGACTGGGAATGCCTCAGAGGATTCTCCGCCGTCCAGTACTCTGGCCATCATGGAACTGGCGTACCATCTGAATGAATTTGGGGGGGGCAGCCGAACTTTGACATGATCCTCCACAGGCCTTGTCGGCTGACAGCGTTGAAGGCTTTCGCGAGGTCAACAAAGATTGTGTAGAGCTCGCAATTCTGCTCCTGACACTTCTCCTGAAGTTGGCGTGCGGCAAAAATCATGTCAATAGTCCCGCGACCTTTGCGGAAGCCACACTGTGACTCTGGAAGCAGGCCCAGCTCCAGATGAGTGACCAGACGATTTAGCAGGACTCTTGCGAGGGTTTTTCCTGCGATGGAGAGCAGCGAGATTCCTCGATGGTTGGCGCATACTTGCCGATTGCCCTTCCTCTTGTAGAGGTGTACGATGGAAGTATCTTTAAGTTCCTGAGGAATGGATCCTTGCTTCCAAAAGGACTGGAACAACTCGGTGAGCTTCTCGATAAGTACAGGACCAGCAGCATTGTAGATCTCTGCAGGTATGGCGTCTGCCCCTGGGGCTTGGCCACTAGATAGCTGGCTAACAGCTTTCGTGACTTCGGCTACTATTGGTGGGTCATCCATGACGCTGTTGATATCGACCTGGGAAATCCTGTCTATCGCCTCATCGTTAATAGATGATGGTCGGTTGAGGATGGCAATTAATTGTACCAGCCTAATAACTTACAATTTTGAATCGGAGATTTAGCCAGTGTTGTGGATGAACTCGAATTTGGACAAATTGTTTCTTGAACCAATGCAAAAGATCGCAGAAAATACAAAAGGAAGTAGCTTCGGACATAACGCAGTTACATTTAAAATTTCACGGTCTTTCGTACTAGTCTGACTGATGCAAAATTTCCTTTCCATTCCAGCAGATCTCTTCCCTCCGTCAAACTATTCTCCACAAACTTATTTTGTTTAAATTATCCACAAAGGTATTTTGTGTGAATAAGTTCATTTTGTCGGTTGGAATCAAAAGGAGTAATAAATTGCGCAGATAGGACTGAATAGCCACAATATTCATTTAAATAATAGTATCAATTTACTACAGAGAAACTGTGATTATTATCTTTCCATCATTATTAGATAAATGATTTTTTAATGTTTGGATAAAGATGGCCTGAATGAGGGCTGCAGTGTTTCTGAGGGGGGACCTTTGGAGTGTTCAGTAGATTAAGGGTAAGCAAACTATATGTGACATAAGTAAACACAGAATAATGAATCGCATGTGTTTATATACATGAATGAGAGTTTACAAAAAGAATTTCCTGATGCAAGGATAGCTTCAATGTGTTTGTGTGTGGTCTGCTCCAGCCATAGCTCTATGAATATCAAGCCCAATATATATCTCTTGGAGGAGAAACTGTGCTTAGAATTGTTCAGTTTCGGAATTAGTACAGAATTAAGCAAAGTTGCCACGACCACTTGGTGTGACAATGTTCCTCTAATGCCAAATAAACTACAGCAGGTTGGGAACTCATCAACTCCGATACATACACTCCTCATGCTATTATTCATTTTCTCTTTTTCAATTGACTCTGACGAGTTCTTACCTGTGATCATGAATTGAGTTTTGTTCATTGTATGAAATAATGGCTTTGGTCGAGATTTTCTGGTGTCCCCTGTCCCACCCACCCCCAATGTCAGAAATTGTCACGGGTGGGATGGAAAATTTGATGGACCAGTCAAAAGTCCATTAACTGTGGGCAGGAATTTCCATTCCCGCAGCGAGATGGACTCGAAAATAAATCAAGTACAGCTTTAATCAGTCCCAGATTTGATAACGAGATCTTCCTCACCAACTTTGGCCTCTTCTTTCCTGAAGGCACTGACTCCTTGCTGGAGTACAGATTTGCCAGTATGGGGCACTCTCTGACTTCACACCCAACTGGACGTTACCTACAGGAACAAAGGTAGGCCATTCAGCCCCTCACACTTTACCCACCACTCCATTAGAGCATTGGTGATCTGTATTTTAGGCCCATCTGCCAGTCTTGTTTCCACAACCTATATTACCCTAACCTAACATAGATTGATCAATTTCAGTATTGAAATTTTTGGTTAACTTAGTCATGACAGCTTTCTGAGGGAGAGAGTTCCAAATATTCACTATTGTTTGTGTAAATAAATGGGAGAGGGCAGTTGACGGGGGTGAGGGGAAATTTTAATGCAATCCCCAGTGAGAAAAGAGGTCCCATGAAGGAAGCAGCCTCTCCTGCTTTACTACCTGAAGCCTGAGCATGGCGATCTACTGGGCTTCCACCTGTCACCAGCCTCCTCCTGCCAGCCAGAAACTTGCAGCCGATGTGGGAAGTGGCCCTTTAATGGCCAATTAATTGCACAGCCCCTGCACCTGCAAACCCCCTTGTCAGGGAACACACAATTCGGCCCAGGGTTCAGAAGGGCTTTTTGACTGGGCAAGACATCACTTCATGGGTTGTTGGATATTAATGAGTATTCCCTCTTCTTAACCAGGGCGGCACGGTAGCACAGTGGTTAGCAAGGGCGGCACGGTAGCACAGTGGTTAGCACTGCTGCTTCACAGCTCAAGAGACCTGGGTTCGATTCCCGGCTTGGGTCACTGTCTGTGTGGAGTTTGCACATTCTCCTCGTGTCTGCGTGGGTTTCCTCCGGGTGCTCCGGTTTCCTCCCACAGTCCAAAGATGTGCGGGTTAGGTTGATTGGCCATGCTAAAAATTGCCCTTAGTGTCCTGAGATGCGTAGGTTAGAGGGATTAGTGGGTGGATATGGGGCTAGGGCCTGGGTGGGATTGTGGTTGGTGCAGACTCGATGGGCCGAATGGCCTCTTTCTGTACTGTAGGGTTTCTATGATTTCTATGATTTCTATGATTAACCTAGGGACACTGGGGAAGTTATGGCAAAGCCACCGCCATCTGGCATGAGAGTGAGCTTTCATTTGTCCTTGGCAAGATCTTTGATGCTTGGTGAACTGGGTTAAGGTGCAGGAACTTCATATGCCAAATCTCCTATGGCATCCAGTGTTTTGTCAGTGGTGAGGGGAGGCATATTATCCCATCAAGGCAGAATGTAAGGATGTTGAGAGATTTCAGGATGATGCGAATCCCAAGAGGTTGACTTTTCTTTTTGGATGATGTCTTACAAAAGGGGCAACAAAATGTGTAACAATATACTGCCTCACATGATTCCAATACCCTCACCAGCCCAACCCTTGGGCTTTCTGTACTGCCCTTGAGCCCACTAGAGGCATTTAAATTGCAAAACCTTCCATCACCTGTAGTGGGGTTGGCAGAGGATGCAGGAATGGACAGAATCTTGACATTAAAGATATCCAAAGTTGTGCAGGTTAGGTGGATTAGCCATGCTAAATTGCCCCTTAGTGCCCCTTCGGTGGATTATCCATGGTAAAGCATGGTGTTACGGGGATGTGGGGGTGCTGGCCTGGGTAAGAAGCGCTGTTAGAAAGTCAGTGTAGATTTAATGGGCTGAATGGTCTTCTTCTGCACTGTTGTGATTCTATAGACATTAACAACAATGTGCAGTGTCCTATGAATTTTTGGAATATATCATCACTATTTTCAAAGTGAATGAGTTTCTTGTGGATCTAATTCTCTGAGCACTTGTCCTCCTCTTCAAATTATAGACATACAAAGACAGTTGTAATAACAGCAGACCACTTGCCGAGCTATTAAAATGTATCAGTTTCCCAAGGAACACAATGCAGGCAATTACAAATGTTAAAGTGTGTTATACTGTACTCCACAGTTTGACAGTTCTATTTTAGAAGGATGACCATATTGAATAAAGAGACCGCATTCAATTATTTGTAAGAGAAGCTTTTTGTTTGTTCTAATGGTAGCATGTTAAATTACAGATGTGAACAGCATGGTGATATGTAACAGACCTTCATGGAAGCAAAAGCAGGGCTGAAGAGTTCTGAGCAACAAATATTTTCATCATTCCAGACTCCACATCAGGCCTATGCTGATGGAAGTGAATGAATCTCTGCAGTAAACTCCAACAGCTTCAGACACCAACAGCCCTTTTCCCATTTTCCAGTGTAAATATGGTGGCTGGCAGAGGAAAGTTGAAAAGAAATTTCCCATCTATTGGCTACTTGAGGCCTGCTCAGCACAACTCTCGAGTGGGCCTCAAATTTAGTAGCCAGCTTAATTGTTACAGCTAGACTCCTTGCTGGACCTTCCAACCCTCACGCATTGTGTGCAGCTCACCAGTGTAATGGAAACAAGGCATGATCAGGCATGGCTCTTACTGCACAGCCACAGAGAATGGCCAAGACACTTTTCTACTGTTTTGGGCAAAAGGTCAAACTCGCCCCCATGGGTGTTAAGGAGCAATTTATTTTGATGGAGGTGTAATATATGTATATATTTATTGTGTGTTGTGGTTTGGGGTGCAGACTGCCCCTTTAAGTGTGTGGGTCAGGTGACCCCTGGGCAATTAGCTGCTCCCAGGGTGAGATTCTGTTGGACAGTCTTAGACCTGACTGTGAATCAGTGCACAGCTTAAATAAACAGCTCCCAGCGTTATCAAGCCTACCTTGTGATTCTTTCTGCACCCTCGGTCCATAGTGGCATACATTTGTGTGGAGTTGTCTGTGCGGAGTCTGCACATTCTCCCCATGTCTATGTGGGTTTCTCCCGGGTGCAGTTTCCTCCCACAATCCAAAGATGTGAGGGTTAGGTTGATTGGCCATGTTAAGTTGACCCTAGGGCGGAATTTTACTGGCACGTCCGCCCGAGGCCAACAGAGAATGCCATTCTCCGAGCCTTGCCGGAATCATGGCAGGCATGGCGGTAAAATTCCAGCCCTAGTGTCAGGGGGATTAGCGGGGTAAATATGTGGGCTATGGGAATAGGGCCTAGGTGGGATTGTGGTTGGTGCAGACTCGATGGGCCAAACGGCCTCCTTCTGCACTGTAGGGATTCTATGAATCTACATAATAGCTGGATTTAGAGTTATTCTGGAACAAAATATAAGTTGGTGTGATTGCCGGGTAGATTCTCCTTTGTTCTGTTCTCTACCTGAGCTAAGAGTACTGAGCAAAAGCAAAATTCATTTCCCCTAAAGGGCAATCCATCAGCCGTGAATACAAAATTCACTCAAGGGTCAAGAAAAAAAGAAATGTACAGAGAAGTGGCTTAAAAATAAAAGAAGAAATACCAGTTGCTGAAAATGAATTAAAATTAAAATTTTCAAAATTCCACATCATGATTGCTGGTCTAGGAAGGAGAACTAACTCCTTGATGTCATGGAGCAGTTAATTGCCATTTAGAAATCCGACTGATGACAATAGATAGCCAGGTGGAGCAATCTAACTACATGAACGTGCCAAGGACTTTGATAAACAATATTATCATTAACTATCTTGTCACGTAGTTACTGTATGTTACACCATACAAGCATTTTCTAAGTAGTAATTTCATGAAAAATGCTATATTCTGATTTGTAATTAATGGCACTATGATATTTTCAGACGATTCAATGACTTCACGCTGCAAACTGTGAACTGACATATACTCATGCTCTAACCACCAGTATTCCAGGTTCTACCTCGCTTGGGGTATTGAGAGAAACTATTGGTACTTGGTACCCGTCCCAGTGAATCGCTATGGTTTGCACATTCCATTCCTGACTATAAGATCGTAAGACAACTAAAAGTGTGAAAGTAGCAATCTGGCCATGGTAAAGTCACCTGAGACGCCAGACAGCAACTTATTCTGTGAGTTGCAGTTTAGAGTTCCCCTTTCAATATTCATTCAGAAGCTCTCAGATACAAATCCATTAGGTTTCATTTGTGGGCCCGAGACTGAAAGAGGTTTTAGCAATTTTGTATTCAAGTTACCTGATGGTGCCTAATACATCATTGGAGTGTGACTGTGAGATTTTAATTATATCTCTGCCTCGTTGGGCCGGTTGCTTGTCTTGAATGCAAAAAACTGATGAGTTAACATTGTGGGCAATCAGCGGACATGACTTGACCCCCTGTTCCTACAAAGCTGGCTGGGTTAAAATTACACCATAGAAATCTGAAAAAAAGGACAAAACTTGCTGGAAATATATGGCAAGTCAATCAGCATCATAATGAGAAAGTAAATTACCGGTTTGATGAGGCCCTTCAGACATGTTGTGAGGAGGAGTCCCAGCCAAACAGATTCTGATTGTAAAAACAGAAAATGCTGAAATATCTCAGCAGGTCTGACAGCATCTGTGGAGAGAGAATAGAGCCAACCTTTCAAGTCTGGATGACCCTTCGTCAGAGCGGATTCTGATTGTCATGTTTTCGATATGTTTTGCAATTAGTTTAGAAAGATTAAATTGTCTTACACACAGAATAAATGCCATGGTCGGGGGAAGGGGGGGATAGAGGAGGAGCCAACCTGGAGGAGCCTAACTCCACTTAGCCTGCTCACCCTGCTTCAACATTTTGGGTGATAGCCCTTTAATTAATATATGAGGTAGGAGTTACATCTGTCACTAGGAGGTACTCTGAGGCCAGCAGCTCTGCACACTGACAGAGCCAAAAGGAGAAATGGCCATGACTGGAACTGCAGGTAGGCTAAGTGGGTTTTGTTCAGTGATGGACTTGGAAAGTCAGCTAAATACAAGGTCCCACTGGGGCCAGGCTGACAGGCCCGGTGTGTGGGGTAGTGGGGAATGTGTTGGGCAGGGTGGGAGGAGCGGGGGGAGGGGGTGAGTAGGTAGGGTGAACTTGGGGAGGGGCCTCCGATTGGCACCTGCGACAAGGCAAGAGGGACGCTCCTCTCCATTTCAACAGCCTGCATAATAAACATGCCAGGCTGCACATTGAGTGCTGGCCACTCACACCGCCCAGTGGTGGGATGAGGCTCTTAACTGGGCATTAATTGTCCAAATAAGAGTTTCAATTGGGCACAGGCAGACAACTCACCTGATGCCTAACTGGCCTCTTGTAAAATTGTGGTGGGGCAGGCAGGAGGGCTGGCAGTGGGCATGCTCACGATGGCATGGCACCCTAATTTAAGGGTCCACCCATCAATATCTTCCCATGGGTGGCCTCTGAAAGCAGCTCTTTTGTAATTGCGCAAGGTTTATTAAAAGGTGTTTTTAATTCTAAACCCAGTCAACAAAACAAAACCTCTTATAAGTAAAACCTTAGGCATTCACTAACTTCAAAATTCCTGAGTTATGAGGCTTTCTTATTTAAGAAATATTGTATTCTACTGCTGAGAGCTCCAGCATTATATAAAAAAACAAGGCTAACAGCAAAGCTATGAAAAACTGCAAGGGAAACAAACCTGTGGTTACATTTAGCTTGGAGCTAGGTGATTAAACGCATAATGACTATTTTAAATGGCAAAAGTTGTTCAAAAAAAAATCATCGCAAATTATACGTCTGAGTGTTGGGTTAATTAATCTCTACCCCACTGAATAAACATGGCCTGGATAGTATTGGGAGTAAATATCATTTGTAATAGTTAAGTTGTCCAGTTTTAAAAACATGTTTTGTGAAAAGAGCTAATGGATCATTTGTGGTCAAAGCTTCCTTCAAATGATCTGCTAAACCCAATGATGCTTTACAAACCTATAATCAGTTCAGCACCAATGGTCAACTCAAAACCAACAGCCACATGCAGAAATAAATGTAGACAGCTGCAAAGAAGCAGACATGAGGAAAGTGTTAGTTCACCTGAGGCATTCTCTATTGTTAAAGAAGACAGTTTTTAACATGTGTCTTCTAGTCCTGCATTTATACGGGCTCGGATACTCATTACATTAGAATTAGTGTATCATTTTCTTTCTTTCCCCTCCAGTTTTAACCCCTCTCATTCTAAACATGCGAGGGTTGTAGTTTTCCATAAATTTCCGCAATGGCGTGGTACCTCAAGCAGCCATTCCTCATGTGTGCACTTGGACACTGGGTGGTACGAAGCTTTCAGAGAGCTCAGGGGTTGCCATATTAAATGTTAATCAAGTGAAAAATTATTTTTTTGAAATAGAAAAAAAAGTTCAAATAGTTTGTGTACATCTGAACATGCAAAAACACCAGACTGTTAAATAAAACAGTTGGTCCATTTAGTCTGTTCCATATTATTGTGATGCCTTACACATCCCATTAAAAATCTAATCGTTCAAGGTACTCCTGGGAGTGGTGAACAAGCAGATCAATGATCAGTGAACCAGTACTGACTGCAAAAGCTGCCAAATTATTTAAGAAAATTACTTATTTTCCTTCTTTTGTTCTATATAAGTATGAAATGGGCAAATGTTATTTATGTGCATCTTTTTTATTTACTGAAATTAAATAAAGGCAAATCTTTTGACTATGTTTCAATTTTAAAATATGACAGTATTTATTCATTGTGTTCGGGTAATGGCGCACCAGTTTCATGATATTGACTAGTTAACAACTGCTAATTGCATAATTCATGAAGGAACGAGCTCACACAGTGCAAGTTCCAAAAATGCACCACTTAAGTTAGTTTAAGCTTTTATCTTTAAGCTCATTATGATTTAAGAATTAAGGTAGCATTTATTTTCTTTTACAAATTAAGTAAAGTAAGCATACAGTTATTGAATGGGAGTTGTCTTTTCTCTTACCTACTATTGTAAATAATCTTGTTGTCTTGCACAATAATTTAACCTCATCTTCATGAATTTACAATTGGCAAAGATTTGTAAATCAGGATCGCGCTTGGCAGGCAATCTGGTATTTGTCATTTTCTCCTGCCCACTGTCTCTGATATCCGTGTACATGATGTTCCTTCTTCTCCTTTCACCTACAGTATCACTCTCTCTGTCCCCTCCAAGTCCCTTTTGCCAATGGCTTTGATCACTGTACTTCATTGTTTCTTGTTTTATCTTTCCTCCCCTTTCTCCAGGAGCTCTGCTATCGGTGGGCTGCCTCTCCTGCACCTTGTCTGATAGCTTTTATCTTGATGCTTGATCACTCCTGCTCATTTTGGGCGGCACAATGGCACAGCAGTTAGCACTGTTGCCTCACAGTGCCAGGTTCAATTCCGGCCTTGGGTGACTATGTAGAGTTTGCACGTTCTTCCTGTGTCTGCATGGGTTTTCTCGGGGAGCTCCAGTTTCCTCCGAGTGTCCAAAAGACGTGTTGGTTAGGTGCATTGGCCTTGCTAAATTCTCCCTCAGTGTACCCAAACAGGTGCCGGAGTGTGGCAACTAGGGGATTCGCACAGTAATGTCATTGCAGTGTTAATGTAAGTGTACTTGTGACACTAATAAATAAACTTTAAACTTTAAAAGTCATCCTTTCTGTGATCGAGCCTCAACAATTCCTGATTCTCTGTCCCTTCTTTTCTTTTCCTTTTAGGATGGTTCTGATGTCTCTGATATTTTCTATCCCTTTGCATTGTTACTGATTTCAAAATCCTTTTCTCCATTGTTTCCTTCCCTAGTAATTCCAGTGCCAGCAACTTTTCCAGCAGGCTTTCCTCTCTTTGCAGCCATCTCTCCCCACCCTGCCCTGACAGCTGAAATCTTTATTGTGACCATGGTTCTTTCCCTCCCCCACTCCAGCTTAGATCTTTACTGCAACCATTTTTCTGCTCAACAACAGCACATTCCAGTCAAAGGGAAACATACTTAGTTTTCCACGCAGACTGCCTCTGTACAATATTCCCAACAGAACTGTAATGTATCGAATCACTTCTCCTTCAATTCCATTACACACAATTGTCAAATAGTATGATACCTGAATGTATCATTATGTCCCGAGTCTTCGTGATACAGAGATGGAATGGAGATTTAAAAAGTATATGTAAAATAGACATCATGGAATATTATCGGTATTACTGAACATTATTATCACTGGCATCAACAGAACAAAATAAATTAACTTCCCATGGTTTTTGCTATTTCTTGGCTGAGAATAATGTGAATTAGTCTGTAATATAAGTGTACTACTTAGTCATTCGTCATATTTTAATGACAGCCATTTCCCAGCTGTGTAAAACGCTTTCACTACCCCCAGACTCGGTGCTGATTACTCACAGTACCACATCTGGAATTCATCCACACTATAATGAAATGTGAACCATTTTGAACTATGGCCTGCAGACAGAATTCAATAATACCCCCTCCCAACCCTGTACTATGTTAATGGAGATGGCAAGATAATGAGAATATTAGTGAGCGAGCGAAAGTGTTTCTGCATTTATGAGACTGTAGTTGAATCCCCATTTCTGAAAGTGTCACTCGTTATATTTTGAAAGTGTTATGGCATTGCATACAATAGTTAATTGGGTACAATATCTGAAAGGCACATCCAGACACATACCAAAAATAACTTTGTTATCCTTTCAAGATTTCATGCCACAGGGGCATATAGCTGTAATCGATTAGGAGAAGTCACCAAAGCCATGAGAAGACATTTTAAAATGTTGACTCAAAAACCTGTACTTCAGTACCTCATAATCTCAGAATTGGTAGCTATTTTTCAATCCACTTCATAGTTTGTAAATATGTTTTTATGAAATGTCTAAGTCCATGTTACTTTCTACAGCTAGTTACATGAATGAAATGTATTCCTCTGAACACCAAGTATCATACTAGACAATGTAAACCACAGAATATAGACTGAAGTCTAGACTCCAAGGCAGCAGGTAAACTAGGTTAATACAGTATTGCGCATCAGGCATTATGCATGAGGAGAGTTCAGTGCCAGAAATCTGAAATGTTTGCATTACACAGAGTTTTGGAAAGCCTTACAGCCATCATCCCTAATAGGCCCTATTATGGAATTGAGTTGTGCAAGTTTAAATGAAGCCAACTGTTTCTTTGTACTGGATCCATTTGGCAGAAAGGGATTTAAAATAGTGAACAATTTAGTAAGATTAAGGGGGTGCAACAGATTGCCATCACTTCATCATGATAACCCTTAGAATACCAATTCTTGTAGAAAGTCTTGTAGAGAAGGACAGGATTGGGTTTAAGAGCGATCTTTCACTCTTGAAAATATCTTGAGGAAACATTTACAAAGTCTTCTCATGGCTGTGGTGACTTCTACCAACGGATTACAGCTGAGAATCTTTCTGACACTCACTGTCAATACTTACACATAAAAGGTCCTAGAGGGGCAATTGCTATCTTTGGAAACCTACAAGAGAGGATAGGAGGAGAGAACAATCAATGAAAAGATAGGAAGATCTGCAGACACCTGGGACTTGAGCATGAATCCAAAAGGATCAAAGGAATGAAAGTTTCTTCTCGTGTTTTTACAGTTTATTTATTAGTGTCACAAGTAGGCTAACATTAACACTGCAATGAAGTTACTGTGAAAATCCCCGAGTCACCACACTCCAGCACCTGTTGGGGTACACTGAGGGAGAATTTAGTATGGCCAATGCACCTAACCAGCATGTCTTTTGGATGGTGGGAGGAAATCAGAGCACCCGGAGGAAACCTACGCAGACACGGGGTGAATGTGCAAACTCCACACAGACAATGACCCAAGCCAGGAATTGAACGAATGGTTCCTGGCGCAGCAGGGACCTGGGTTCGATTCCCGGCTTTGGTCACTGTCTGTGTGGAGTTTGCACATTCTAAAAATTACAAAGAAAGATTTTGTCCTCCATCCTCCCAGAGCAAAGCTTCACTCAGCGGGAGGAGAAATTAGAAAAACCAGGAATGATCCATGATTTCCATCCTTTCAAGATGGATGGAGACTCATGGAGTATGCAGTCTCAAATTTCCAAAATGCTGTGTGTGGGAGTCTCTGACCTAAACTTGGTACCAGTTTGAAATAAGTTTGACTTGCCTTGGCCCGTTTTCGAGTTTGTGTAAGCTCAAGGAATGAAATTGTCTCTATTTCAATATTAAGTGACACTAAATTAGGGATTAACATGGGGGCCTAATTTCCTTAGCCCTCCCCAAACTGGGCCAAATGAGCACACAGCCACAAGTTGCCATAATAACAAAGTGCTGGAAAAGCTCAGCGAGTCCAATATGACTCTTCTTCACAATTCAAAATGGCGGGTGGGATTTCCCTGCTCCGACACTGGCAAGCATCATTGTGGACAGGTCTGGAAAATTTGGAAAGCCATTAAAAGACAATGGCTCTCCAAATTTTCCCATCCTTTGCAATGCTTACCAGTGTTGGGGCTGGAAAATCCTGCCTGTTAAATCTGGTCAGGATTTTCCAGCCCCCTGGCAGTGGAGGCGGCTCACCATTGGCAACTGGCTGGAACTTCTGGATGGTCCCGTTGAAGTCAATGCTAGTTGTGTTGCTCACAGGCTGTGCCACTGGGAAACCCGCCTCGGGGGTCATCTTTGACTGGACTCGAAGATCCCGTGAGCAGGCAGGACTGGCCTCTGTTTCAGTCTTCACAGATGCTGTCAGACCTGTTGAATTTTTCCAGCATTTTCCATTTTTATTTCAGATCACCAGCATCCATGGTGTTTTGCTTTTATACAAGTTGCCAGAAGGGGTTTTATTAGCTCAAGCCAAGTGAGCTGTGGGAATCAATGATCCACTTTGATACACGTTACCTGTTGGGTGTGACAAATTTCAACCTGTTCTGTGGTCCCAAAATAGTGATGGGCGAAGACATGGTGAGAGAGGAACAATCAGGAGTGGGTGAGTGCAGATCCTTCTGCTTCATCCCACTCCATAAAAAGTTTTCAGGTTTGTGGGCATTTTCTGAGTGGCCTCCTGAGGTTCACGGAATCACAGAATACTACAGTGCAGTAGAGGCCCTTCAGCCCATCGAGTCTACACTGATGC
This sequence comes from Mustelus asterias, assembly GCF_964213995.1. Lineage (NCBI taxonomy): Eukaryota > Metazoa > Chordata > Chondrichthyes > Carcharhiniformes > Triakidae > Mustelus > Mustelus asterias. The sequence goes on from NC_135806.1 coordinate 63,501,073, forward strand.
ATGAAATGCCCTGACCTGCCCACCTAATCCCACTTGCCAGCACTTGGCCCATAGCCTTGAATGTTATGGCATGCCAAGTATTCATCCAGGTACTTTTTAAAGGATGTGAGGCATCCACCTCCATCATCCTCCCAGGCAGTGCATTCTAGACCGTCATCACCCTCTGAGTAAAAAAGTTTTTCAAATGCCCCCTCAATCTCCCACCCCTCACTTTTAACTTGTGTCCCCTCGTAACTGACCCTTCAACTAAGGAGAACAGCTGCTCACTATCCACCCTGTCCATGCCCCTCATAATCTTGAACAGGTCTCCCCTCAGTCTTCTCTGCTGCTTCAGGTTCCTGAAAGAAATGCTGGCTAAGTTGCTCACAACTTAGAAAGGTCAATCACAAGCTGCAATTGGAGAAAACACATTTAGATATGTGTGTCTGAAAAGGATACAGGAATCTCATTTCAATATTAACATGAAGGCTGCACTGGTGGCTGCCATTAAAAGCCTTGATCAATTTAGTACTGGATTAAACTGCACAGATTGGGCATGGACTCATAAAACAGACACAAAACCATTCAATTTAGACCCAAGAGGGCCACAGTGGTAACTGGCTGGGAAATAGAAAGATTCCTCTGGTGGAGACGAGAATGTAGATCTGAGGTCAGCTCATGACATGCAGGCAGTCCCCAAACTTATCACACAATTTGTTCCTGAAAACTGCATCTTTAAGTCAAAACTAAGTAAGTTGGAACTGATCTTTCCATAAGAATAATGCTATAAGTCGGGGATTGGTTCCTTAACCAAGGCTTGGTAACCTACTTTCACCAAAATAACCCAGAATTTTGCACTCAGTCAATTATAAAAAAGTAACATCGCAATATATTAATGTAATAAAATATGAATTTTGAAAGGTTTGGAAACACAAAGGGTGGAATTTTGGCAAATTTTGGCAGGGAAAGCAGAGGGTAAGCCGTTGCTGTATTTTTAAACTCTGCTGAAATGAAGAGGTGGGACCTACAACATCGCACTGGCGGGGCCAGGCTCCGAATGAGCTGGCCGAGCCAGAAACAAGGTTTTAAAAGATTGGGGCACCCTTTTTAAAGGGTGACTCAATTTAGAAATTAAAAATGGAGAGACTCCCCACAACAGACCCCCCCTACCCCCATGGAACCTCCCACCCCAATGAACCTCCCCCCCCTCCACCCCATGGATTGCCACTCTATGAAAACCTCCCCCTGAGAGAACGTCCCCTGGCTCTGCTTCGGCAGGGTGAGAAGGCAGTGCCCTGGGCTAGTACCTGGGGCAGTGCCAGCAGGCACTGCCAGGGGCAATACCAGGTTACTACCCAGGCATGACCCTCTTCCTCGAGGGGCTGTACTCCCCTGTGCGCCCCTGGTGGATTCTGCTCGGCAGGTGCACGTTGTGGGGGGGCCTGTCATTAATGCCGTCAGCATGCCCTCATCTTAACATGGAGGCAATCGGGCATCAAGTCCTGATAATGATATTTAAATTGATGCAAATGACCATCCTGACTTTTAAAGTTAGGATTCCAGTTATGTCATTGGCAGGGGTCAGGGGGGGAAGGGAAAATTGATTGGGGAAATTCTGTCAGCATAAAATCTGCTTTGGGACTCCCGTGCTATTCTCCGCCACCTCCTGCTCGCCCCCCCCCCCCCGCCATAACACAGTCAAAACAGAGTGTCAATTTATAAACGTCGTAAGTGTCTTTCATCAAAACTCGAATGTCGTAAAGTGGAGGACTGCCTGTATTGGAGTAGAGTAAGGAAAATTAGACTTAAATTTGGTCATGATAGTTTACCTGATGCGGATTTATATACCAGTGAGGAAAAATAGCTCCATTCCTCAGAGCTGACAAATTAATAGGTACACAAAAATCAACAAAAACAATAATGCAATGTAGGGGAGGCGATGGCCTAGTGGTATTATCGCTCAACTATTAATCCAGGAACTCTGCTAATATCCTGGGGACCTGGGTTCAAATCCTGTCATGGCAGGTGGTGGAATTTGAATTCAAATTATCATGGAGCTTAATAGGATGGAGGGTTATAGGTAGGTCTAGAAGGTAGGGATGTGTTCGGCACAACTTGTGGGCTGAAGGCTGTAGTTTTTCTATGTTTCAAACTTAAAGAAATGGTTTGTTCACAATATGCTGGTAATTAAAACAAATGCATTTTTGATTTTGGCTTTGCACTGTTGCATTCAAATAGAATTCACACATAAACAAAAACAATTATAGTCCCTTTACCTGCCTACTTATAAACATCTAAAATGATAATTATTGCCTGTGCTAAGTAGACATAAATTATTGTGGGAAAAGTTTGAGAAGACAATATCCTCAGGTTAAAGTGATGTTGCAGCAGAACTGGTAAATAACAAGCCTGAACGTGTAACTCCTTAATCACACTCATCTCTGTTTGCTTTATCATATTTGCAAAGTTAGGAGACTGGTACATCAAAATAACCTGAATGTGTCATCAATCTGACATTCATTTATAAACATAACCCGACAGTTGGAGAAGATACAGGAGAATTGCAGCAATTATGAGGTGAATTACCCACTTTCTCAGGAATTTTTCTGAGTTCAAGAAGCAATGATTAGTAATGGAAAATTGGCAAGAATCCCTTTGGAGATTTGTGGAATTGTGCAGAACTGGCTGTGGAGATTGAAAATGTTTTTAAATTAGTGCCTAAATGTTCCCTTTAAAATGTTATTGCTGTGTGCAATAAATTATTTTTTCTTTTAGAAAATGTGGGGTCCTTTTTCTTAAATTCCAGACAACCAGTTAATGAAGGATAGGACTGGAACCAAATATTACATTTTCAGCCTTACACATTACCAGCATACACCTCCTAACCCAACCATTAGTTTCAGCCTGTGTCTATTGACAGGAGCATAAGTGAATTCCCAGTTAATACCCACCACCTGCATACAATTAAACACAATTGTTATACAATTAACAGATTCCCTTTTCTCTCCTTAGATAAAAAATAATGTTTTCTATGTACAACCAAAATAAATTAAATCAAAAATATCCATGTTCTGTGCAAAGCATGAAATAGAAACCCCTTCTCTAGGACCTATAGCTAATATTTTTGTACATGCGTTCCTTTTTATAAAACAATCTGGCAGTTTATGACTTACATCCACCCCTTTAACTTCAGAACTTTCTCTTCCTCTCAGTATTTACTTGAAGCCAGCAAGGAAATCCATAACCATTTCTCCCCACACATTTTCCACAATTAACAATTATCTACATCACATTCAATTTGCACACTGTCTTCAATATGCCAGTTGTACGGAATTTATAAGGTAGGGGATGATATTAAAAAGGAAATTTGAGACACATGTAATAATGGTGCTACAGTAATCATGGGTGACTTTGATCTACATATAGATTTGGTAAACCAAATTAACAACAATTCTGTGGGATTTTTATAGAATCCCTACAGTGCAGAGAGAGACCATCCGGCCCATCGAGTCTGCACCCACTCTCCAAAAGAACATCCCACATAGTGCCTCCCCTCTGCCTTATCCCCATAACATAGCGCATTTACCATGACTAATTCACCTAACCTACGCTCAGCCAAAACTCCATTCACTGCAGTGGGACTGGAGAATCCCAGCCATGGGCGAGGTTGGAGAATCCCAGCCATGGCTTTTATATTAATTGATCTATATTCCCATGAATATATAGGCAAAAGAGCTCAAAAGGTTTTCAAAATGACCTTGCCAGTTATGAGAGAGTCCACTCGAACATTTGCATTTCCCAGTTACTCATAAAAACTCCTAAAAACTAGCCTTGCTTTAGCCTTCTATGTTGCATCTGCAAGGACTTTTTAAATGCAAACATACCTATGTGATTTTTAAAATTCATTTGTGGGGCATGGGCATCGCTGGCTGGCTTCTCCTTACCTGATACCTCACTATAAACTCCAAACGCCCTCCAAATACCTAAATCCCTATATTTTACCTCTTATTAATTCATCCTCAAGTTCATTGGCAGCCACCAAAACTTCATGACCATGAGGACTCTGCATTTGATTCTGTTCTGAGACTGTGCTATAGCTATTGTCTAATCTACTCAAGCTATAGCCTCTTTGCACTTTTACGACTATAGAACTACCGCTGAGAGATCCCCATCTTACACCATTAAACATTATTTCAGTTGTTCATGATAGTGAATGCAGAAATCAGGAAAATATTGATACTTGCAGCGTGCTGTCTTATTCTCCACACTTTCATGTAACACGACATTCTGCACTCTCTCATTTCCTTCTCTCTGAACAGTATACTTTGTCTCTGATTTTGATTTGATTTGATTTATTATTGTCACATGTATTGAGATACAGTGAAAAGTATTGTTTCTTGAGCGCTATACAGACAAAGCATACCATTCATAGAGAAGGAAACAAAAGAGTGCAGAATGTAGTGTTACAGTCATAGTTAGGGTGTAGAGAAAGATCGACTTAATGCAAGGTAGGTCCATTCAAAGGTCTGATGGCAGCAGGGAAGAAGCTGTTCTTGAGTTGGTTGGTATGTGACCTCAGACTTTTGTATCTTTTTCCTGATGGGAGAAGGTGGAAGACAGAATGTCCAGTGTGTGTGGAGTTCTTGATTATGCTGGCTGATTTGCTGAGGCAGCAGGAAGTGTAGACAGAATCAATAGGTAGGAGGCTGGTTTGCGTGATGGATTGGGCTATGCTCATGACCTTTTGTAGTTTCTTGTGGTTTCGGGCAGAGCAGGAGCCATGCCAAGCTGTGATACAACCAGAAAGAATGCTTTCTATGGTGCATCTGTAAAAGTTGGTGAGAGTCGTAGCTGACATGCCAAATTTCCTTAGTCTTCTGAGAAAGTAGCGGTGTTGGTTAACTATAGTGTCGGCATGGGGCGACCAGGACAGGTTGTTGGTGATCTGGGCACCTAAAAACTTGAAGCTCTCGACCCTTTCTACTTTGTCCCCGTTGACGTAGGCAGGGGCATGTTCTCCTCTTCGCTTCCTGAAGTCGATGACAATCTCCTTCATTTTGTTGACATCGAGGGAGAGATTATTGTCGCTGCACCAGTTCACCAGATTCTCTATCTCATTCCTGTACTCTGTCTCATCATTGTTTGAGATCTGACCCACTATGGTGGTGTCATCAGCAAACATGAAAATCGAGTCGGAGGGGAATTTGGCCACACAGTCATAGGTGTATAAGGAGTATAGTAAGGGGCTGAAGATACAGCCTTGTGGGGCACCGGTGTTGAGGATGATCATGGAGGAGGCGTTATTACCTATCCTTATTGATTGTGGTCTGTGGGTTAGGAAGTTCAGGATCCAGTCACAGAGGGAGGAGCCAAGACCCTGGCCACGGAGTTTGGAAATGAGTTTCATGAGAATAATGGCGTTGAAGGTTGAGCTGTAGTCAATAAGTAGGAGTTGGACATAGGTGTCTTTATTATCTAGGTGTTCCAGGGTTGAGTGCAGGGCCAGGGAGATGGCGTCTGTTGTGGACCTCTTGCATTAGTAGGTGAACAGTAGTGGATCCAGGTAGTCTGGGAGGCTGGAATTGATTCGCCATGGCTAACCTTTCGAAGCACTTCATAATGATGGATGTCAGAACCACCGGACAATAGACATTAAAGCTGCTTGGCTTTTCTTAGGTACTGGGATAATGGTCGTCTTCTTGAAGCAGATAGGGACCTCAGATTGTTGTAAAGAGAGGTTGAAGATTTCTGCGAAAACCCCCACCAGCTGATCCACGCAGGATCTGAGCGCTTGTCCGGTTACCCCATCCGGGCCAGTCACTTTCTGTGGGTTGGCTTCGAGAAAGCTGCTCTGGCATCTGCATTGGTGATCTCGGATACAGGTTCATCCGAGGCTTCCGGGGTGGAGGGCGTGCTCCTGCCGACCTCTTGCTCAAAATTGGCGTAAAATGCATTGAGCTCATCAGGGAGGGGTGCATTGGTGCTGGCGATTTTACATGCCTTTATCTTGTAGCCTGTCATGTCTTGCAGACCTTGCCATAGTCAGCGGGGGTCCGTGTGGCTAGTCTGGGACTCTAGCTTGGTCCGGTACTATCTTTTGGCAGCTTTGATGGATCTCCTTAGATCATATCTGACTTTCTTGTATAGGTCAGGGTCGCCTGACTTGAACGCTTCAGACCTGGACTTAAGCAAGCAGTGGATATCCCTGTTCATCCCTGGTTTCTGGTTGGGAAACATGCAGAGTTGCTTCTTTGCACACAGTCTTGTACACACTTACGAATCAAGTCAGTTACTGTAGTGGCGTACTCGTTCAGACTGGTTGCAGAGTTTTTAAATACTGACCAGTCCACTGACTCTAAGCAGCCCCGTAGGAGATCATCCGATTCCTCAGACCAATGTTGCACAACTTTCTTTGACGGATTTTCCCGCTTCAGTTTTTGCTTGTAAGCTGGGAGCAGGAGCACAGCCTTGTGGTCCGATTTGCCAAAGTGTGGGTGGGCGATAGAGCTGTAGGAATGTTTGATATTTGTGTCACAACACCAGGTTAAAGTCCTGGAGTCTCAGGCTCCTTCTTCAGGTGCCTGAGACTCTGAAAGCTTGTGCTGCCAAATAAACCTGTTGGACTTTAATCTGGTGTTCTGATACTTCTTACTGTGCTTACCCCAGTCCAATACTGGCATCCCCACATCATGATATTTGTGTAGCAGTGGTCTAGATGTTTGGGCCTCTGGTGGAACAGGAGATGTATTAGTGGTAACTTGGTAGTACGCTTTTGAGCTTGGCCTGATTTAGGTCCTTGGCCACAATGAACAAGGCCTCGGGATGTTTCGTCTCAAGGCTATTTGTAGTGGTACATATTTCGTCCAGCGCGATCTTCACGTCCACATAGGGTGGGATGTAAACTGCTGTCAGGTTAATGGAGGTGAACTCCCGCGGAAGGTAATAGGGCCGGCATTTTAGTTTCATTTTAGTTTCTGTATAGTGCGCAAGAAACTTTTCACTGTATTCTAATACATGTGACAATAATAAATCAAATCATCCCATTCTGTCAATGCATGGCATTTACTTCTTGGCTATTCAACCAATATGTAAACTTGCCAGTAGCTTTTCTTGCGCACCCACAATTGTCACATCCTTCCATTCATTTCAGTTGTGGTAATCATGACCATCATGTTAATGTTTTCATACATGTCTTGAACTTGTCATCAGAAAATTCCCCTCTATTATCCCTCGCATTATCTATCAGAATCATTGCCAGAGCCCCAGGTTTGATCCCTATCTATTTGTTCATCATTTTATCCAGAATAATCCTTTTGACCTTATTAAGTATTATTGTAGCAAGATTAAATTTGGTCACCAGGTCTACAAAATGTAGAATGAAAATATTTCTGTCTTCACCTTTAGTTCCATGGCAAATACCTTGATAAAGTCACATGTCAATGCAAAATTTACAATCGGACGTGGCAGCTCCAAAACCTTTTATAGATTTCGCACTTCCCGCTAATCTTTTATTAGCCTTGTTATACTTATCATCAACCATACCTGCATCCTTTAGCAGGCATTTTAACCTCTGACAGGCAGAATGACTTATATGTAACTCTAAGACAATTTATTTCTTTACTCACTGATTCTTGTCAGCTATTAATACTTGTCTAACACCCTGATGAGAAACAAGGGGATGAAATAATATCATGACTTGGTAAACTGCAGACCCATTGACACATTCATTACATGATTAAAATTCCTTGTGATCAGTGTAATTTGCTTGGATACATCACTATCTTCATCAGAATTCGATTTGTCAAGTGTCATTTCGAGGACCTCACCTCTCCACTTTGATACTTGAACTCACACCTGAGGCAGCTGTTAAGTGTTCTTTGAGCATTCCTGGGATTCATTCGCCTATTTTTGCTTTGTGCTCCTTGTCAAATTTCATTTGTGCCTTTTTTTGTTGAAGTCTTAGTTGAGTCTTATATCCCTTAACCTTGCGTCGATCCTCTCTACTAGAACCTGGATTTCCCACTCCTGTTCACGTCAGGCTGGTTCAGCAATGGGAGAAAAAAACATCATGAGAAGTGCAAAGTCGCATTTTACATTGGAGTTGATGTATGAAACAATTGTCCCCCCCACCACCTCGTAATCTTCAGGGTGCGTTTCCCGGCAGTTAACCACTGAAATACTCACCTGATTGTCCCTTTGTTACAGAAATAATGGCTCTGCATTTGCTAAGATTTTTGCAGTATGTCTTTGTCACCAGCATGGCACTGGGGCCTGAAAGTGAGGCCAGTCCAACTTTCATTGATATGTGCCCTACATTTACTCTGTTGATATTTCCAGTCAGATCTGGGGTCTTCAGACCCCAGAGGCCACTCACCTGATGAAGGAGCAGCACTCTGAAAGCTCATGATTCCAAATAAACCAGTTGAACTTTAACCTGGCATTGTGAGACTTCTTACTATGCCCACCCGAGTCCAATGCCGGCATCTCCACATCATGCTTTATCTCTGACGCTGAAAATTAGTTCCATCACACTTGATTCATTGTAAGTGTCTGGGTTCCTGTAGCATTGATGTATGCATTGTCTGAAGACCCCAGTTCTGACTGGAAATATCAACAGAGTAAATGTAGGGCACATATCAATGAAAGTTGGACTGGCCTCACTTTCAGGCCTCAGTGCCATGCTGGTGACAAAGACATACTGCAAAAATAAATGGTTTCCTTTTTAATCTTCCTTCCAAAATGACAACTTCCCATTTTCCCATCCTATGCTCCAATTGCCAGATCTTTTCCCACTCATTTAACCTATCTATATCTCTTATGTTCTCTTCACAACTTATTTTCTGACCTATCTTTGTATCATCAGCAAATTTATCAACCATACCTTATGGTCCCTTTTTTCCCAAGTGATTTATATAAATCATAAAAAGTTGAGATCTCAGTATTGATCCCTGTGGCTTGCCACTCGTTACATCTTGCCAAGCCGAAAATGACTCATTTATACCTACTCTCTGTTTCCTGTTAGCTAGCTAATCTTCTATTGATGCCAATATGTTACCACCTACAACATAAGATTGCATTTTCTGTTGCGCTCAGAGATTACTTGATGACCAAATCCTGCATGAAGGAAAAGAGTTGAACTCTACCAGAGCAAGACCGGGTTCTACAGGACTTTGAAGCTGCACATGTTATGGGGACTTTCAGTAAATCCATGAGATCCATCTATGTTGCACTGGCCATTTAAAGTGTAATTTATAGTTTCAACAGACTACAATTTGTCTGTTAATTCATGCTTAATTTATGTTCATTTTGGTTTGATTGTTAAAGGTAACCTTGTTACCAGTTTCTTCCATTAGGGTCACTTGGTAAACTTGGTTCTTTTAGGCTTTTCATCTCCAAAAGGATCAGAACAATCTTTAATGCTAATTTGCAAACCCACCACTGAAAATTCCGCTATTCATTGCATTAGAAAAACTATACTTACCTTGATGAACTTGGAGGTTGGGAACTTCAACTTCCAATGGACTTTGGACATTCTGTGCAATCAGAGGCTGGGAGCGGGGTTAACATGTGCGGTTCTGCAATATATCAACTGTCCCGATTCTGGTCAGGCCCAGCACAACTGTACCTAAAGAAAAAAGGAAAAAAAGGCGTGAAAACCTGGAGCAGGGTGCCATGTAATCTAAATGTCCAGGCAGGGGACAGACAGAGGGGACAGGGAGAGGGGAGAGGGAGAGTTCCAAAAGGTAAATCCCAGCTAGGGGACAGAAATAGGTTCCAGTTAAATTAAAGGATAAGAAAGGAGCAAAGAAACTGGCTCTAAATATGAAGAGGCTGTGGGAAGCAGACTTTAAGTGGAAAAGGCAATCGAAGGTTGGTGACTACATGCTGTGGGCCATTGGAGCCAAGGTACCCCTTTGGAGCAGTGCTGTTCTGCTTGTTGTGGCCGTGCCTGTAATTTGATGTTTGGGCGAGGAATCCTGGGGAGTGGAATCTCAGGAGACAAGATTGAAACACTTTGAGGTGGCTGTTGCTGAAGTCATCAGAGTCTGATGATTGAAGAGGGTTCAGGAGAGACCCTGAAGATCCAAAAAAGAAGTGGCACGTTGGTGACTCCATGTAGTGGCCACTGGGGTAAAGGTAGAGCTTTGCAGAAGTTGTGCTTTGCTTGGCATGACTGAAGAGGTGAAGCTTTGCTTGTGAATTGTGGTTTGAGTGCAGACTTGGGAATCCAATGAAATGGGATTTTGGGAGATGAGATTGAAACCCAGCGAGATGGGCCGTTGTTGATGCCGTCCAAGTTGGGGGTAGTTTTGGAGAGAATTCCAAGGTGAGATCTTCAAAGGTGAAGATAGGAAACCCACATGAGAGAGATTAAGTTTCAGTGAGATTGGGTGACTCACAGTGCTACTGATATCTGAGTGGGTTGTTGAGAAATCCCTGGAATCTATTTTCACAATAAATCTTCATTTATTATGCAGAGTGGTGTGTTCGGCCTATTGATTCATATGTACCTCATATAACCTCCTATACTGTTAGCGTATCAGATAGATATTATAAAATCTTTCTAACATTGTATAGTAAAGTTTATTTTTGCTTGTTCAAAACCTATGGAATCTTGTTGCTTTCTTCACTGAGCCAGTGTCTTAAATCGTAAACTTTGTCTACTTTAAATGAAACGTCATCTAAACTAGATTTTACCAACAATTTTGGGGTCTGGCCTCAGATTATAACAATTAATATACCTGCTCTCCATGAAAAGGTGGAGCTCATAAAAATTCCCTGAATTTATACCAATTCTTAATGTATTGTCATCTTAAACCTAAATTTTAAGTGCAGCAGGACCCAAAGCCATATTTCTGGTATTTTATCCCGATTATTTTACACATTTTGTTTTCTTTTTTCCTCACCGCTTCAATGGTGAGTTAGACAGTGAAGTGTCTTCACTGAAAGGCTCTGAGTTCAGTAGTGCAACTCAGATAGTAACTTTTGGAATTCGGCATTTCATCAGAAACCACCCCTCTCCGGAAGTCGCCGAACCATTTACACATTTAATAATGGCAAGAACCATTAGTCTCACTGTCACTGTCACAGCAAAATCTGGGACAACATTGGATTACACTGACCCCAGTTCAATGTAGCAATTCAGATCAATTGACGTCCCACTCAGATCGCAACATCTTCAATTCCAATCCACCCTTCTCATTGCAGGGAAAGGAGGAGCAGGGGTGTGCCCCACCATGAAGGTTTAGGCCTATCCTGATCTGAACGCTTACCCTTCTCTCCCTCTTTCTACCATAATTACCCTCCCCAGAACTCCAGTTCCCACAACTGCCTGGGTGTCAAAATTTACCAGAATTTATGAAAGTTGGCAATGGTTTCTCAGTCACTTCCCGCCAGGCAGTATATTTGTGAGACCCATCAGTGAAAATTCCCACAATGTTATTCTGCAGCAACTGTAACCAACATGTTTCTGCCAGAAATCCACTGGCAGTTAAAGTCCCCCTCTTCTCCCGAGCCTGTATTTAGATTTCAACACATAACTTGCCTTGTGCCCAATTGTCTGTAAAAGGAAATCCACCTTAAATATACTTCGCAATCTTCATGTTTTTCTCACTGGATCTTGTTTGAGTTATGAGCCTTTCGAACTTCTAATCTGATTTTTCTTTATGTTGTTGGTTTCCTTGGATATCCCATAATATTCCAGTCAGATAAAAGTTCGCATAAAGACAGGGAAGCCATAGTTTGAAAACTCATTTTCATAGCAGAGAGTTTAAAAATATTTTCACAGTAGAGAGTTCTGACTGTGTACGTAACATCACTCCCATGAAGATGTGTTCAATAATTATATCCACTACTCAGCTTCTGTGCATAATCTTCCTTGATAATGTAAGGCAACCATGAAATATTTCAGTGGTTAAGTGAGATCAACTGGAAGAGTATTTAAAAGAGACAGAGTTAGAGAGGGTAGCCTGGTCAATAGAGATTTAATGCTTGGCTCTATGTAGTCCTGGCCTTCCTGATAATCCTGAAGCAATTTCCCATTCACCTTCGTATTAGAAACTGTTTAAAGTTCCATAATTGAGCTGTGTAAAAATTATCCTCAAGTTTGTTGTTTCTAATCATGTTAAATAGTGCAGTATAAAGTGATTAAAAACACTGTTCAAATGGCCATGTGTGTATGTTTTTGAACTTTAATTTATATTTTGTGAAAAATATTAAACAATTCCTTTTAAGTCTGTTTTTACTGGTTGTTAGCCAGTCCAAATGGTTATGCTATCATAACAAATGCATTTCCTGTATTTGAGATTTTTGGTGCACATAAACCCACTTCTACCACTGATTCAGTCCAAAGGCTGCGTTTTGTCAGACCATTAACCCAATTTGAATGCAGACTAACCAGATGTGGGCTTTCTTGAGCAAATTATTGGTTCTTGTCCTTAAGTGCTTCCAGCTTCCCAGGATTCCCCAGGAATAACATCACATTTTTCCTAAACCATTAGTTATCACATTTTTTTCTTTAATTGCTGCTCTAGCAATAATCACCAACACGGGGACGATGTCGAATAACCCGAAGAAGCCTGCAGGAAACAAATATTTAGAGTTCCTTAGCCCTGAAAGATTTTCAGTGACATTATTATATTCCAGAAAATGGCAAAATTTGATTCACTGCTACGTAAAAGAATTCAGACAGACTAGATCCAGATTTGATCTCTGATCTGTGTACATTACTTGAGCTTAGCCAGGGCTCTGAAAGGGATATCACAACTTGCCCCAGCATCCATGGGCTAAGTAGGAGGAAAAGTAATCCAGGTGACTTGAGCCTAATCACTGCCTAATGTCTCCTGTTGGACACTGATTGAAGACAAGATACTGTGAATGCTGAGGATCTGAAATACAAACAGAAAGTCCTGGAAAAATTCAGCAGATCTGTCAGCATCTGTGGAGAGAGCAACAGAGTTAATGTTTCGTGTCCAATGTGATTTCTTCAGAAGTGAAGAGACATAGGAATGTGATGGGTTGCTGTTGAAACGAGGCTGGTGGAGCAAAAGGGAAGATCAGGAATAGGTTAGAGGGTATGGAAGATTAAATGACTAAGATGTCATGGACCAAAAGGCAAAGGGAGTGGTAATGATAGTATTAAAGAAACAAGGCATTGGCCTGGAGGAGGAGTTCATAGCAGGATAAAGGTCAGCACTGTCCGAAAGCAAAAACTTGAGAACAAGATACAGACTGGCACTTGGCAAAATATTACATCTATAGAGAAGATCACATCATGAGCACTGGTCTCAGGAGAAAAAAGGGGACAATTCCTGCAAAAAACATTTCCGACGCTGATGTTTGTTGCTGGATTTGGAATATTTGAGCACTGCTAGCTGTCCTTTTTTGGGTATATATTATGAAAACATTTTGCTGGAATTTTAAAAAATTCTCCCAAGGCCACCCTTGATTAATCTTTTGAAGGTCTGTAAAATTATGTTTCACAACATTTTCATCAGCAGTGCTTTGCTGAGATTTGCAGGCTGTTCCTGAATAGGTATTTGTATTATTGGTATATTTATTATGAGCTTAAAAATGGATAGTATCCACTCAGACAAAAGTATATAACTGCAACATTTGCTGAATAGTGGCATTAGTTGTTCCAGTCGGGTCTGGGCCACGGCAAGACACCAGTGAACTTACGAGGGGAAAATTAGTGTGCCCCCACTTGGGTGCGTTTTGGGTGGGGGCATGGAAAATTGGGTGGATACCCACCCTACCACTTTCCTGCCCACCCCTGAACTCACAATACAGGCAGCCCACCCACCATACTCATAAAGTAATCAGGGTCCATTAGGCCTGTTATCAAGCCAATTGACCCTGATAACGCACTCCCCAAATTATATAATATTTGGTGTGGGCAGTTGCAATGGACCAGGCAGCCTGATTTTTAGTAAAATTCTCAAAGGGTGGGACGAAAGGAGTTTCTTCTTCAGGGGCTGCCCTTTGCCAATTGGTGGATGCCACCCTTAAGGTTGAAGCACTCCCCCTTCCTTCCAACCCAGCTGCAGCCATACACCCATCCCCTGCCCCTCTGCCACTTTTCCTGGCCTGCCCAAACCATCCCTGCCCAAGATCCCAGACTTAACCACTTCAGGGATTCAAGGATCTTCCTCCATCTTCTCACGTGCCCTTGGCACTGCTGGGATTGATGGAGCTGCTGGCCAATCCAATTGGGCGACAGCTGTAGTGGGCAGGATATCCTCCCCAGTGAGAGGCAGATGTTCCACCTGGCCCTCATTTAGCCTGCCCACTGCGCTTTATGGCTTTTTAAAATTTGTTTGCAGGATGTGGGCGTCACTGGCTGGACCAGCATTTATTGCCCATCCCTAGCTGCCCTCCATTTCAGAGGGTATTTGAGAGTCAACCACATTGTTGTGGATCTGGAGTCACATATAGGCCAGACCAGGTAAGGATGGCATATTCCTTTCCCTGAAGAACATTAATGAACCAGATGTGTCTTTACGACAATCAACAATGGTTTCATGGTCATCAGTGGATTCTTAATTCCAGATTTTTTTTATTGAATTCAAATTTCACCATCTTCCATTGCGAGATATGAACCTGGGTCCCCAGAGCATTACTCTGGGTCTCTGGATTACTAGTCCAGTGATGACAATACCACTAGGCCACTGCCTCCCCTGCGAGATGGGTCAACTTAGAACATATATACTGACTTTGCTTCCGGGGGGGGTAGGGAGCAATCTCTGTCCCACCCAACAACCACCTTCCCATCCCTGTGTTATTCAGCCCCATGAGTCTGCGTCCAGAAAGACCAGCTTCCCCTCTTTTGTGTCAATGTGTGACAAATTGAACTTGAGTGTCAATGGGTTTTGACCGAGGCCTCTTTCTCCATGGCAACCAAAGCACATGGGCCTTTTTCTGGCAGAGCTCAGCATGTTTTCACCATCCCCATTCCAGGACATTCAGTTCTATTTTAAATTAAAGGAGACAGTTTAAAACATAACCACCTTAGAAAATCTCAATTTCACAACAGTATGCCAAGTTAATTCACTTTGGAGGGCACCCTAGAAAAGTTGAACTCTGACCTCACCTGTTGTGCATCCACCTGCACTTCCCACCACAGTTCATTGGATAGTGGTCAAGAAACCTGATTGATTTCCTAATCCGAGCCTGGAGTTACTGAGTCCAATTACTTGAGGTTGTGTTTGTAACAACATCCATGCTATTAATGGCTTGCATGCACTCAACAGTTAAACATAGAACATTCCTTTGTATATTTTTGACTAAATTGGTACTGGTAGAATATTTTTCATGTCATTTCATAACTATCCCAAGAGAATGTTGCTGATGTATAACTCGTCAATATGGCAGCAGTTAGAAACAATTAATAGAACATGATTTATTGAAATGCCATTATGAAGTTTTGATTAATAATAGCATTTATTTAATGAAAATAACAATCCAGTCAGAACATTCACTAAATGCCAAACATGTAATGAACGACTTGCATTACAATTGCCCCCGTCTTTATACAGCGAATAATTCTATTGTGTTTCCAGTGGGTCTTCTAAAAAACATGAACTCTGGCATAAGTTCAACATAACATTGCTTTAAAATTCCCTTAATTTCTGAGAAAAGTCAGGCAACATTGCACAGATTTCATTGCAAGTTGCACTCAAAAAGACTCTTGAAAGATTGCAGGTCATTCCAAATGTGTATATTTAAAGGTGTACTTTACCCTGCTCGGTGCAAGACACACATAACTCTTCCGTGTAAATCCTTTCTCCCTCCATTCCCCAAGAACAGATTAAACAGATTCAAAAGAATGTAAAAAAGGGTTGTTCACCTAAAAAGTTAGCCGATGTTCTATTTTCTCTGTTCAGTTGGGAGATTATTGGCCTGAAATGTTCTCTGATTCTCTCTCCACATACGCTTCCTGACTTTCCTGAGTATTCCCAGCCTTTTCCGACTTCACGTTGAATGTGGGCACAGTAAGAAATCTCACAACACCAGGTTAAAGCCCAACAGGTTTATTTGGAATCACAAGCTTTCGGAGAGCGCTGCTGCTTCATCAGGTGAGTCACTCACCTGATGAAGGAGCAGTGCTCCGAAAGCTTGTGATACCAATAAACCTGTTGGACTTTAACCTGGTGTTGTGAGACTTCTTACTGTGCTTACCCCAGTCCAACGCTGGCATCTCCACATCATGTTGAATGTGTACATTTATGAAACTGCTTTTATGTGGATTTCACTCTTTCTCATAAAATTCTGAGCTGAAGATTATTTTGAAAATTAAATAAAATCTACTGTGCTACAGCTGAATTCCGATACCAATATAGAAGCGTTGAATAAGTTGATACACCAATTTGGAAAACAAATTTGACAATGTTGCACCTATTTTACAGGCATAAAATGGGCGCCAATGCGCCAATGTAATGGGTGAGTGTCACACGGATACTTGCTGCCTGTCAGTTAGGTACGTAAGAACTGTCAACGGCCCTTGGCTGAAATGGGCATTGGGCTCAGTTGATTTTGGGACTGCTTACCTCTGTCTCTAGCGTGTTGCTTCTGCTGCTTAAAAAGCATGTCGTCTTGTGTTGTAGCTTCACCTGGTTAGTGCTGCATTTTCAGATTTGTGTAGTGCTGCTCCTGGCATGTCTTCCACAATCCTTTATGAAACAAGTTTGATTGTGAGGTTTGATGGAGATACTGCACCATGCAATTACAGATTGTAAAGGAATACAATTCTGCTGCTGCTGATGGCCTAAAGTGTCTTGTGGATGCTCAGTTTTGAGTTGCTAGATCTGTCATTATATGCAGATTTCCCATTTAGCATGGTAGTGGAAGGTGAAACACAACATAAAGATGAGTTTTGGTCTCCACAAGGACTGTGCAGTGTGATGCGTGATATAACACACGAGAGGCGTGATGTACTCGGGAAATAAAGGCTTTTATTGCCAACAATAACAGAGCTACCATATACAGTACACGATCCCAGACTAAAGGGTCACCAGGCAGAGCAGTGACCTTTATACCTCTCCCAGGAGGCGGAGCCGACTGGGGTGTACCATAACAACTATATTA
Source organism: Mustelus asterias (assembly GCF_964213995.1). Classification (NCBI taxonomy): domain Eukaryota; kingdom Metazoa; phylum Chordata; class Chondrichthyes; order Carcharhiniformes; family Triakidae; genus Mustelus; species Mustelus asterias. Next base: position 63,518,137 of record NC_135806.1, read on the forward strand.
ACAGGTAAAACAGCCCAACCCTAACCCCAACAGTAACATATATACAGACTCATAGTACTGGCCAGACCCTGGCTCAGCACTACCTGGTGGGAACCAACAATGGTTCACCACATTCACCTCTCCTTTGAAAACAAAGGCGGGCGGGGTACAAAACACAGAACAATTGTTCATTTGTCTATAAGTTCAAACGGTCTGGGGGACCGCACCGTCGTTGTGACCTCCTCAACACCGGCGATGACACCGGTTCAGGCAATCGCGGTGACGTTCTCTCCAAGGCGGTGTCCAACGTCTCCTCCAGTGCCTCACGGGCCAGTAGACCCTGAGGTGGTGACAATCTGCTGAACTCGGGCACGCCTTGAAGTGGCGACCATCTCCTGGACTCAGGCAAGCTGTACACGGGAGTAAGAGGGTTAAATGGTGGTCCTGCTGGTCATGGCCGCAGATGGTGACGTTATCCAGGTACGGGAAGGTAGCCCGCAGCCCGTTCTGGTCCACCATTCGGTCCATAGCACACTGGAAGACCGAGACCCCATTCGTGACACCAAAAGGAACCCTTAAAAAATGGTACAGGCAACCATCCGCCTCAAAGGCTGTGTATTGGCGGTCCTCTGGGCGAATGGGGAGCTGGTGGTAAGCAGATTTTAAGTCGATGGTGGAGAACATCCGGTACTGCGCAATCTGATTGACCATGTCAGATATGCGCGGGAGGGGATACGCATCCAGCTGCGTGTATCTGTTAATGGTCTGACTATAGTCTATGACCATCCGGGGTTTGTTCCCATTCTTAACCACCACGACTTGCGCTCTCCAAGGACTAGCGCTAGGTTGGATGATCCCTTCCTTGAGGAGCTGCTGAACTTCAGATCGAATGAAGATCCGATCCTCAGCGCTGTAACGCCTGCTCTTTGTTGCGATGGGCTTGCAGCCTGGCACGAGATTCTGGAATAGGGAGGGTGTGGTGATCCTAAGTGTTGAGAGACTACATGTGGAGCGCGTTGGGCAATTTAGAGGCTGTGGGTCTCCCACTGAAAGCGGAGGGAGTGGCCCACCGTACTGTAGGGTTACACTCTTCAAGTGGACCATAAAGTCTAGTCCTAGGAGTATTGGCGCGCAAAGGTGTGGTAACACAAGGAGCTTGAAGTTCTCGTAAACCGTGCCCTGCACCGTCAGATTGACCACGCAGCTCCCTAGCACGGTGACAGACCGGGACCTTGACGCCATCGAAATTGTCTGCCTGACAGTTAGAATCTGGAGACCACACCGCTTCACGGTGTCTGGGTGAATGAAGCTCTCCGTGCTCCCGCTGTCAAACAAACAATAAATCGGGCGTTTGTTTACCTGTATGTCCATCATGGACTTGTCGAGTCTGTGAGGCTTGGCCTGGTCCAGGATGATCGCGCCACCGTTGGTTTGTGGGTGCAACTGCAGGCAGCTGAGATGGTTGATGACGACCCCTGCTGGTCATTCGCGGTCGGTGCCGACCAAAATGGCTGCCCCCATAGGTCGCAGTGGACGATGGCGCCAAAACCTGCGGCCCCTGCAGGTCGCACGTGTCTTGCGACTCTGTCGTTCGGAATGGCGACGTCCTGGAATCGCATGTGGCAGAAGACCTTGAAGATGCAGAAGACAAGGAGGCTGGCTCCGGGGAGTCACACGCCGCACTGCTGTTCTTGGATGGAAGTTTGGACCGGCATACCTTGGAATAGTGCCCCTTCTTGCCGCAGGCGGAGCACAACACTGCTTTAGCTGGACATCGTTGCCGAGGGTGTTTCACCCCCCCACAGAAGTAACACCGTGGGCCACCTGGAGCTGCTGCCATCGTCAGGTCCGAGGCTGGGAACGCAATCGTGCAGTTTTTCGGTCCCGCTGAATGAAGTGGGGTCTGTGACTGCCCCGCCCCACTGTCTCCACGTGGTCGTCGGGGTACATCGCCAGACTTTTGGAGGCTGTTTCTAGAGCGTCAGCTAACTCTATGGATTTAGAGAGATCGAGGTTACCTTGCTCCAACAGCCGAAGGCGGATGTACGACGAGCCGATTCCCGCCACGAACGCATCTCGAGCTAGGTCGTTCATGTACTGGTCTGCCGACACTGCCTTGCAGTTGCAGGCTCTGGCTAGCTGTTGAAGCTCGCACGCGTACTGTTCCGTCGTTTCGCCGGGCTGCCGCCGTCGAGTGGCTAGAAGGTATCTGTGGTGAACCATCGTTGGTTCCCACTGGATAGTGCTGAGCCAGGGGCTGGCCAGGACTACAAGGATGTACATATGTTACTGTTGGGTTGTGCTATTGTTGCTGTTGGGTTAGGGTGGGGTTGTTACACCTTTGTACTGTAGTGTTGTGGCACATCCCAGTCGGGCTCCGCCTCCTGGGAGTGGTATAAGAGTCCCTGCTCTGGCCGGGACCCCTTCAGTCTGGGATAGTGTAAATAAGTTCTGGTAGCTTCGTTAACAGTAAATAAAAGCCTTTCATTTACTGAGCTTCAAGCCTCGTGTCTGAATAGCGCATCAATTTTATTTACTGTCGTTAAACTCTCGTCGGAAAAAAAAAGAGAGAGTATGGAGCAAATTCTGAAGCCGGAACGCCTTACGCTAGATCCACATGCGGTGGGCGCTTCTAACACCTTCGACCACTGGCTGAAGTGTTTCGAAGACTACCTGTCAGCCTCCGCAGCGGTCACCACAGATGATGACAGACCTCCATGCGAGGGTAAGCGACACTGTCTACCTCGCGATCCGTGCGGCCACTAATTACCCTAAGGCCCTCGAGCTTCTAAAGAAGCGCTATACCAAACCACCTAACGAGATACACGCTCGTTACCTCCTAGCCACTCGATGACGGCAGTCTGGCGAAACGATGGAGGACTATGCCAATGAGCTCCTACAGCTAGCCAGGGGCTGTGACTGCAAAGCTGTGTCGGCTGAGCAGAGCATGTACGACCTCGCCCGAGATGCGTTTGTGGCCGGGGTCGGATCGTCGTACATCCGACTTAAACTGTTGGAGAAGGGTAACCTTAATCTTACCCAGGCCATCGAGTTAGCAGAAATGCTCGAGTCGCCTTCCAAGAGCTTAGTTTTATATCTGGAGGACCACGTGGAGACAACGTGGCAGGAGCAGTCGCAAATCCCTCCTCGTCCCTCGGGTTCGAAATGCTGTGTAATGGCGTGCTCCCATTCGGGCCAGACGACAGCTGCAGCCCCGTGCGGCCCGCGGTGCTACTTCTGTGGAGGAGCGAAGCATACCCGGCAAAAGTGTCCTGCTAAAGCTGTATTGTGCACTGCATGCGATAAAAAAGGGCATTATTCAAAAGTGTGCCGATCTAAATCCAGGAATGGCAGTGCGGCCTGCGATTCTTCAGAGCTTGGGTCTTCATCGTCGAAGTCGTCGCAGGGTTCATCCACGTGCGAGACCAGGACGACGCCATTACGGTCGACGGAGTCGGAGGAGTATGACCACCAGGGGTCGCTGAGTTTGGCGCCCTCACCCACGTGCGATTCATGGGGGCAGCCATGTTGCTCGACACTGACCACGAACGACCAGCAGGGGTCCTCCGCATCGATTTCAGCTGCCTGCAGTGGCGCTCATGAACCAACGGTGGCGTCGATCATCCTGGACCAGGCCAAGCCTCATAGACTCGACAGATCTATGATGAATATCCAGGTAAATAACCACGTGATTTATTGTCTGTTTGACAGCGGGAGCACTGAGAGCTTTATCCACCCAGACACTGTGAAGTGGTGTGGACTCCAGATTCAACCTGCCAAACAGACAATCTCTATGGCATCAAGGTCCCGGTCTGTTGCCGTGCTAGGGAGTTGCGTGGTAACCTTGAAAGTACAAGGCACAGTTTACAAGCGCTTCAAGCTCCTTGTGTTGCCGTATCTTTGCGCGCCAATTCTTCTCGGACTAAACTTCATGGTCCACTTGAGGAGTGTAATCCTACAGTACGGTGGGCCACTCCCTTCACTGGCAGTGGGAAAACAGCAGCAGCCTCCAAATTGCCCAACGCGCCCCGCCTGCAGCCTCTCGACGCTGAAGATCACCACACCCTCCTTGTTTCAGAATCTTGTGCCAGGCTGCAAGCCCATCGCGACTAAAGGTAGGCGTTACAGCACTGAGGATCAGATCTTCATTAGATCTGAGGTTCAGCGGCTCCTCAAAGAAAGGATCATACAACCCAGTGTTAGTCCGTGGAGAGCACAGGTCGTGGTGGTCAAGAGCGGGAACAAACCCCGGATGGTCATTGACTACAGTCAGACCATTAACCGATATACGCAGCTGGATGCGTATCCTCTCCCGCGCATATCTGATATGGTCAATCAGATTGCGCAGTACCGGGTGTTCTCCACCATAGACCTCAAGTCTGCCTACCACCAACTCCCCATTCGCCCAGAGGACCGACAATACACGGCTTTTGAGGCGGATGGTCGCTTGTATCATTTTCTCAGGGTTCCCTTTGGTGTCACCAATGGGGTCTCGGTCTTCCAGCATGCTATGGACTGAATGGTGGACCAGAACGGGCTGCGGGCTACCTTCCCGTACCTGGATAATGTCACCATCTGCGGCCATGACCAGCAGGACCACGACACAAACCTCCTGAACTTCTTACGCACTGCATCTCGCCTGAACTTGACCTACAACAGGGAGAAGTGTGTGTTTCGTACGCGCCGTTTAGCCATCCTAGGATACGTGGTGGAAAATGGGGTCATTGACCCTGATCCAGACCGTATGCGCCCCCTTGCTGAACTTCCCTTACCTACTAGTGCAAAAGCACTGAGAAGATGCTTAGGCTTCTTCTCTTATTATGCGCAGTGGGTTCCCAACTACGCGGACAAAGCCCGTCCGCTCATTAAGTCCACGACTTTTCCCTTAACGCCAGAGGCCCGATTGGCCTTCGATAGATTGAAAGCCGACATCGCGAAAGCTACGATGCACGCGGTAGACGAGTCCATCCCCTTTCAGGTGGAAAGCGATGCATCTGATTTCGCCCTGGCCGCCACACTAAACCAGGCGGGCAGGCCCGTCGCATTTTTTTCCCGCACCCTCCAAGGCCCCGTAATTCGGCATTCAGCGGTGGAAAAGGAGGCCCAGGCCATTGTGGAGGCCGTCAGGCACTGGCGCCATTACTTGGCGGGAAAACAGTTCACCCTGATCACGGACCAGCGGTCCGTGGCGTTTATGTTTAACAACACGCAGAGGGGCAAGATCAAGAATGACAAGATCTTGCGGTGGAGAATTGAACTCTCCACCTATAACTACGATATCATGTATCGTCCAGGGAAACTCAATGAGCCCTCGGATGCCCTCTCGCGTGGAACATGCGCTAGTATTCAGGAGGACCGTTTGCACGCCCTCCATAATGACCTGTGCCATCCTGGGGTCACTCGGCTCTACCACTTTGTAAAAGCCCGCAACCTGCCTTACTCGGTGGAGGACGTCAGGTCGGTAACAAGGAGCTGTTGGGTGTGCGCGGAATGCAAACCGCACTTTTACCGACCTGACCGGGCACATTTAGTCAAGGCCACTCGTCCCTTCGAGAGACTGAGTGTTGATTTTAAGGGCCCCCTTCCCTCAACAGATCGGAACGTGTACTTCCTCAATATCATTGATGAGTACTCTCGGTTCCCTTTTGTTGTTCCCTGCTCTGATACATCCGCTGCCACGGTGATCAAGGCATTCCGTGATCTTTTTACCCTGTTCGGGTACCCCAGCTACATCCATAGCGATAGGGGCTCGTCGTTCATGAGCGATGACTTGAGGCAATTCCTGCTCTCCTACGGGATTGCCTCTCGTAGGACCACGAGCTACAACCTTAGGGGTAATGGACAGGTGGAACGCAAGAATGCTACAGTCTGGAAGGCTGTCTTACTGGCGTTGAAGTCCAAAGGTCTTCCAGTCTCCCGTTGGCAAGAGGTGCTCCCTGATGCGCTCCATTCTATTCGCTCCCTCCTGTGTACGGCAACCAATGCTACTCCCCACGAGAGGATGTTCTCATTCCCTCGGAAGTCTTCCTCGGGGACCTCATTACCGTCTTGGTTGACGTATTCAGGACCCGTCCTTCTGCGGCGACATGTAAGGGCCCGCATGTCCGACCCGTTGATCGAACAGGTCCATCTCCTCCACGCCAACCCTCAGTATGCCTATGTGGCATACCCTGACGGGCGAGAGGACACGGTCTCGATCCGAGACCTGGTGCCAGCAGGGGACGTAGCAACCCCTGTCGCTCCCATACCCCCAGTAACAAACCCATTATCTCTTATTTCTTCCCCGGACACGGCGCGGGCAGCATCGGGACCATTGCTTAATTGTTTTACTCCCATGTACAGCTTGCCTGAGCCCAGAAGATCGTCGCCACCGCAGGGCGTGTCAGGATCCCCTGGACTACCGTCACCTCAGGGTCAACCGGCCTGTGAGTCCGTGGAAGAACAGCTGGACGCCGTTTTGGGGAGAACGCCACCGCAAGTGCCTACTCCGGTGTCACCGCCGGTATTGAGGAGGTCACAACGACGGTGCGGTCCCACTGACCATCTGAACTTATAGACTGCTGATACTTTATTCTGTCTTTTTGTACCCCGCCGGCCTTTGTTTTCAAAGGAGGGGTGAATGTGGTGAACCATCGTTGGTTCCCACTGGATAGTGCTGAGCCAGGGGCTGGCCAGGACTACAAGGATGTACATACGTTACTGTTGGGTTGTGCTATTGTTGCTGTTGGGTTAGGGTGGGGTTATTACACCTTTGTACTGTAGTGTTGTGGCACATCCCAGTCGGGCTCCGCCTCCTGGGAGAGGTATAAGAGTCCCTGCTCTGGCCGGGACCCCTTCAGTCTGGGATAGTGTATGTAAGTTCTGGTAGCTTCGTTAACAGTAAATAAAAGCCTTTCATTTACTGAGCTTCAAGCCTCGTGTCTGAATAGTGCATCAGTATCGAGCATGCATCTCATTCGGCGGTTTGTTGTATCGCTTCTTGAGAAGCTCGAGGGCCCCTTTGTAGTCGGTGACCCCACGGATCCCTAGGTATACAGCGTCGCTTACCCTCGCGTGGAGGACCCGGAGTCTGTCGGCATCGTTGTTGACCGCTGTGGAGGCGTCGAGGTAATCCTGGAAACACTTCAACCAGTGGTCGAAAGTGTTCGACGCTCCCGCCGCACGTGGGTCCAACGTAAGCCGTTCGGGTTTAAGCATTTGCTCCATGTTTTCTTTGTTGTTTTTTTTTCAAAAAAAAGAATTTACTTGTTGGCAATAAAATTGATGTGTGATATAACACACGAGAGGCGTGATGTACTCGGGAAATAAAGGCTTTTATTGCCAACAATAACAGAGCTACTATATACAGTATACGATCCCAGACTAAAGGGTCACCAGGCAGAGCAGTGACCTTTATACCTCTCCCAGGAGGCGGAGCCGACTGGGGTGTACCATAACAACTATATTAACAGGTAAAACAGCCCAACCCTAACCCCAACAGTAACATATATACAGACTCATAGTACTGGCCAGACCATGGCTCAGCACTACCTGGTGGGGACCAACAGTGATATCCCATCTCATGGACAGATGTATTTGTTTCAGGAAGATTGGTGAGGATGAAATACGGTAGGTTATTTCCTTGTATTGGTTCTTTCGCCGCCTGCCTTAAGGACAAAATGGCAGGACTGTCCCTTCAGCACTCGGCCAGATCAATCAGTGGTGGTGCCACTGAGTTATGTTTGGTGATGGATATTGAAGTCCTGAGTATATTCTGTGCCCTTGCTGCCCTCTCTGCTTCTTCCAAGTGGTGTTAGACCTGAAGGAGCACTGATTCAGCAGCTGAGGGAGGGTGGTATGTGGGAATCAGGTGGAGGTTTCCTTCCCACGTTTGACCTGATGCCTTGAGGCTTCATCGTTGTTGAGAGTCCCTGGGCCACTCTCACAGGACTGTATATCATTGTGCTCAGTGAAGGTGAGGAACAATTGCTGAAAGATGTGATTCTGTATATGACTATGTCAGCTGTTGCTGATCTAGCCCATGGTTTTCCTAATATTGGCACCAGTCCCTTTGACAACTTTACAGGGTCAACTCGGCTTGGTCAAAGCGTCCCATCCTGTTTTATGCTTCTTATGCTTTTTGCAGTCATTTGATACAACTGAATGGTTTGCCCTGCCTTTTCTGAGGGCAGTTAAGAGTCAACCACATTGTCACAAGATTGGAGTCACAATAGGGCGGCACGGTGGCACAGTGCTTAGCACTGCTGCCTCGCAGTGCCAGGGACCTGAATTCAATTCCGGTCTCGGGTCACTGCGTGGAGTTTACACGCTCACCCCGTGTCTGTGTGGATTTCCTCCGGATGCTCCGGTTTCCTTCTAGAGTCCAAAGATGTGCAGGGTAGGTGGATTGGCCATGATAAATTGCCCCTTAGTGTCAGGGGGATTAGCAGGGTAAATACATGGGGTTATAGGGATAGGGCCTGGATGGGATTGTTGTCGGTTCAGGCTTGTTGGGCCGAGTGGCCTCCTTCTGCACTGTGGAGAATCTATTATTCTATGGAATAACTGACCTACCAGAAAAACGGCTCAAATTCTGATGTTAGTGGTAGTGAGCTACATGGGAATGCCCAGCAAGGCATCTGCAGTTTGCTGATTTGATGTAAATAAGACAGAAGGTGGGCCGCAGTCCTATTTGTTCCATTGCAGAAATTTTTCCCTACACTGGTAACATAGGCAGGTGGGTGCAAACCAATTTGTTGGCCGATGCTTTTCTGTCTAGAGCAGGAATAACATCCAGCAAACATTATTTAGACTATCTTGAAGTAGGTCTTGGCTACATATGCAAGAGACCTTCATACAGTGCTCTGGGAAATAGCACATTGTCATCGAGGGTGTAAAATGTCGCTCCAGTGTGTCCAGCTTCCTCTCACTCATTTTCAAACTTTTCTGCACCCTCACTTGGGGAAAGGAAAAATACATTAAAACATCTCACTTAATATGGACATAAAAGGGAAATTCACCTTCAAGACAGCAAAGCCAGAACTCAAACCGTACCATTCATTCAGTTTAAAATATGTCCAAGGTTTTGGCTTTTGTTATGGTTTTACCCTGTTGAAAATTCCAATTGAGAGCAGGAATGTGCTACTTTAATGATTCACAAAAATGTAAAAGGTGCAAATTAAAATTGAAGCTGTTTCTGTTGGAACCAACCACCACTTCTTTTGAAAGTAAACATTCTTTGAAGTTTTAATTTGCGAAGTAATTTGTACTTGGGCATTTGCCAAGGTTTCTCCATCAAATATTTGTATCCAGCCCTATTTGTAATAGGACTGGTTTGATGCCCCCCAGCAACAGCTCAGGTAGAAGACTTGTTCTCAATCCACCATGAATCTAATTACTGGCAAAGCCAAACTGGCTCAGAGTCTCAACCTCAATATGATGGCAGACATAACCCCCCCACTCTGGCCCCATCCCCTTGGCACTGCCCTGGCACACTGGCGGTGTCCAACTGGCACTGCCAGGGCGTCCGGTGGCAACTGCTGGGGTGTCTGGTGGACACTACCCGGCCATGCACCCGACCGCCTGGGGGCTTCAATGCCCTCTGAGCCCCCTGGTTGGCCATCGACCAGGTCTCCACAGGTGGAGACCAATTGTGATTCAGTGCCGGTGTGATTTCCCACTGGAGAGGTGGGAGAATTCCAGGAGGGGGGAGGATCACGTACTGAGCTCGCTAATGAGATTGAAATCCAGTCAATCTCATGCTAATCAGCCTCAAGCCCAGAAAGAGCGCAATAGAAAGGGACCGGGATGATTACAAACCGTTTGGTGCCAGGCATGGAACCGATTTTTAGGCCCGCACACTATTTTCCAGGATTGGCACGACCCGTGCCGGGAGCTGCAAGAGATCGGAGCGGCGTTTTTAAAGGGAGCCCCGATGTAAAAAATAGCATGGAAACAGAACTACCCCCGCCCCACCACCACAAAATCCTCCCACCACCATCGCGGAAACCCCTCTGGTACTATTCCCCAGCACTTCCTTTTAACCTTTTGTTATCCCAAGCAGGATAATAGAGGGGGAAATCCCAGCTGCTTAAAAGCCGTTTTGGGAGTCCCTTCCGATTCTCAGCCGCCTCCTCCATTCCCGCCCATCGAAAACAGGGGCAGAAAATGCCCCCCCTCTGTTTCTGTCCCCACAGATGTTGCCTGACCTGCTGGGAATTTCCAGCTTTTTCTGTTTTGTTTTCAGATTTCCATTATCTGTGCTATTTTGTTTTCATTTGCTCAGAGCAGAATCTGCCTCCTGCCATTGTCTGTGTGATGATAATTGTTGGAGGCCAGTTGGAAATTGAGTGGAGATGGAAGGATTAGCAATAACTCTTTGACTCCATCTAAATGTGCTGGAGTGACTTGCGGTGGACCTTGATGCGCGATATAACACACGAGAGGCGTGATGTACTTGGGAAATAAAGGCTTTTATTGCCAACAATAACAGAGCTACTATATACAGTATACGATCCCAGACTAAAGGGTCACCAGGCAGAGCAGTGACCTTTATACCTCTCCCAGGAGGCGGAGCCAACTGGGGTGTACCATAGGACTATATTAATAGGTAGAACAGCCCAACCCTAACCCCAACAGTAACATATCTACAGACTCATAGTACTGGCCAGACCGTGGCTCAGCACTACCTGGTGGGAACCAACAATGGTTCACCACATTCACCCCTCCTTTGAAAACAAAGGCCGGCGGGGTACAAAACACAGAACAATTGTTCATCAGTCTATAAGTTCAAGCGGTCTGGGGGACCGCACCGTCGCTGTGACCTCCTCAACACCGGCGATGACACCGGTCCAGGCAATCGTGGTGACGTTCTCTCCAAGGCGGTGTCCAGCGACTCCTCCAGTTCCTCACGGGCCGGTAGACCACGAGGTGGTGACAATCCGCTGAACTCGGGCACGCCTTGAAGTGGCGACAATCTCCTGGACTCAGGCAAGCTGTACACGGGAGTAAGAGGGTTAAGTGGTGGTCCCGATACTGCCCGCGCCGTGTCAGGAGGGGAAATAATGGTTGGGGGGTCCCTAACAGGAGGTGTGGGAGCGACAGGGGTTTCCAAGCCCCCTGCTGGCGCCAGATCTCGAATCGAGACCGTGTCCTCTCGCCCGTCAGGATATGCCACGTAGGCATACTGAGGGTTGGCGTGGAGGAGATGGACCTGTTCAACCAAAGGGTCGGACTTGCGGGTCCTAACATGCCGCCGCAGGAGGACAGGTCCTGAGTACGTCAACCAAGACGGTAATGAGGTACCCGAGGAAGACTTCCTAGGGAATGAAAACATTCTCTCATGAGGAGTAGCATTGGTTGCCGTACACAGGAGTGAGCGTATGGAGTGGAGCGCATCAGGGAGTACCTCTTGCCAACGGGAGACTGGAAGACCTTTAGACCTCAACGCCAGTAAGACAGCCTTCCAGACTGTCGCATTCTCTCGTTCGACCTGTCCGTTACCCCTTGGGTTGTAGCTCGTGGTTCTACTAGAGGCAATCCCATATGAGAGCAGGTATTGCCTCAAGTCATCGCTCATGAACGACGAGCCCCTATCGCTGTGGATATAATAGGAGTAACCGAACAGGGTGAAAAGATCACGAAATGCCTTGATAACCGTGGCAGCGGTCATATCAGAACAGGGAATGACAAAAGGGAATCGTGAGTACTCATCAACCACATTGAGGAAGTACACGTTCCGATCTGTCGAGGGAAGGGGGCCCTTAAAATCCACACTCAGTCTTTCGAAGGGACGAGTGGCTTTAACGAGGTGTGCCCTGTCAGGTCGGTAGAAGTGCGGTTTGCATTCCGCGCATACCCGGCAGCTTCTGGTTATGGACCTGACATTCTCCACCGAGTAGGGTAGATTCCGGGCTTTTATGAAGTGGAAGAGCCGAGTGACTCCCGGATGGCAGAGGTCGTTGTGGAGAGCCTGCAATCGATTCTCCTGCATACTAGCGCATGTTCCACGCGACAGGGCATCCGAGGGCTCGTTGAGCTTCCCTGGACGGTACATGATATCATAATTGTAGGTGGAGAGTTCGATTCTCCACCTCAAGATTTTATCATTCTTGATCTTACCCCGTAACGTGTTGTTGAACATGAACGCCACGGACCGCTGGTCCGTGAGCAGAGTGAACCGTTTTCCCGCCAAGTAATGGCGCCAATGCCGAACGGCCTCCACAATGGCCTGGGCCTCCTTTTCCACCGCCGAATGTCGAATTTCAGGGCCTTGAGGGCACGAGAGAAAAAGGCGACGGGCCTGACGCCTGGTTAAGTGTGGCGGCCAGGGCGAAATCAGATGCATCACTCTCCACCTGGAAGGGGATGGACTCATCGACAGCGTGCATCGTGGCTTTCGCGATGTCGGCTTTTATTCTTGCAAAGGCTAAGCGAGCCTCTGTTGCTAGGGGAAAAGAGGTAGACTTGATGAGCGGACGGGCTTTGTCCGCGTAATTGGGAACCCACTGTGCATAGTATGAGAAGAAGCCTAAGCATCTTCTCAGTGCTTTGACGCTAGTGGGCAGGGGAAGTTCGAGGAGAGGACGCATACGGTCTGGATCAGGGCCAAGGACCCCGTTTTCCACCACGTATCCGAGGATAGCTAGGCGGCGTGTGCGAAATACACACTTCTCCCTGTTGTAGGTCAGATTCAGGCGAGATGCAGCGCGTAAGAATCTAAGAAGGTTGGCATCGTGGTCCTGCTGGTCATGGCCGCAGATGGTGATGTTATCCAGGTACGGGAAGGTAGCCCGCAGCCCGTTCTGGTCCACCATTCGGTCCATAGCACGCTGGAAGACCGAGACCCCATTCGTGACACCAAAAGGAACCCTTAAAAAGTGGTACAGGCGACCATCCGCCTCAAAGGCCGTGTATTGTCGGTCCTCTGGGCGAATGGGGAGCTGGTGATAAGCAGATTTTAAGTCGATGGTGGAGAACACCCGGTACTGCGCAATCTGGTTGACCATGTCAGATATGCGCGGGAGGGGATACGCATCCAGCTGCGTGTATCTGTTAATGGTCTGACTATAGTCTATGACCATCCGGGGTTTGTTCCCATTCTTAACCACCACGACTTGCGCTCTCCAAGGACTAGCGCTAGGTTGGATGATCCCTTCCTTGAGGAGCCGTTGAACTTCAGATCGAATGAAGATCCGATCCTCAGCGCTGCAACGCCTGCTCTTTGTTGCGATGGGCTGGCACGAGATTCTGGAATAGGGAGGGTGTGGTAATCCTAAGCGTTGAGAGACTACATGTGGAGCGCGTTGGGCAATTTAGAGGCTGCGGGTCTCCCACTGAAAGCGGAGGGAGTGGCCCATCGTACTGCAGGGTTACACTCTTCAAGTGGACCATAAAATCTAGTCCTAGGAGTATTGGCGCGCAAAGGTGCGGTAACACAAGGAGCCTGAAGTTCTCGTAAACCGTGCCCTGCACTGTCAGAGTGACCACGCAGCTCCCTAGCACGGTGACAGACCGGGACCTTGACGCCATCGAAATTGTCTGCTTGACAGTCCGAATCTGGAGACCACACCGCTTCACGGTGTCCGGGTGAATGAAGCTCTCCGTGCTCCCGCTGTCAAACAAACAATAAATCGGGCGTCTGTTTACCTGTCCATCATGGACTTGTCGAGTCTGTGAGGCTTGGCCTGGTCCAGGATGATCGAAGCCACCGTTGGTTTGTGGGTGCAACTGCAGGCAGCTGAGATGGTTGATGACGACCCCTGCTGGTCATTTGCGGTCGGTGCCGACCAAAATGGCTGCCCCCATAGTTCGCACGTGGACGATGGCGCCAAAACCTGCGGCCCCTGCAGGTCGCACGTGTCTTGCGACTCCGTCGTCTGGAATGGCGACGTCCTGGAATCGCACGTGGTAGAAGACCTTGAAGACGCAGAAGACAAGAAGGCCGGCTCCGGGGAGTCACACGCCACACTGCTGTTCTTGGATGGAAGTTTGGACCGGCATACTTTCGAATAATGCCCCTTCTTGCCGCAGGCGGAGCACAGCACCGCTTTAGCTGGACATCGCTGCCGAGGGTGTTTCACCCCCCCACAGAAGTAACACCGCGGGCCACCTGGAACTGCTGCCGTCGTCAGGTCCGAGTCTGGGAACACAATCGCGCAGTTTTTCGGTCCCGCTGAATGAGGGGTTAGGGTTGTCTGTGACTGCCCCTGCCACACTGTCTCCACGTGGTCGTCGGGGTACATCGCCAGACTTTTGGAGGCTGTTTCTAGAGCGTCAGCTAACTCTATGGTTTTAGTGGGATCGAGGTTACCTTGCTCCAACAGCCGGAGGCGGATGTACGACGAGCCGATTCCCGCCACGAACGCATCTCGAGCTAGGTCGTTCATGTTCTGGTCTGCCGACACTGACTTGCAGTTGCAGGCTCTGGCTAGCTGCTGAAGCTCGCATGCGTACTGTTCCGTCGTTTCGCCGGGCTGCCGCCGTCGAGTGGCTAGAAGGTATCGAGCATGGATCTCATTCGGCAGTTTGTTGTATCGCTTCTTGAGAAGCTCGAGGGCCCCTTTGTAGTCGGTGGCCCCACGGATCGCTAGGTATACAGCGTCGCTTACCCTTGCGTGGAGGACCCGGAGTCTGTCGGCGTCGTCGGTGACCGCTGTGGAGGCGTTGAGGTAATCCTGGAAACACTTCAACCAGTGGTCGAAAGTGTTCGATGCTCCCGCCGCACGTGGGTCCAACGTAAGCCGTTCAGGTTTAAGCATTTGCTCCATATTTTCTTTTGTCGTTTTTTTTTTCAAAAAAAAGAATTTACTTGTTGGCAATAAAATTGATGCGCGATATAACACACGAGAGGCTGGATGTACTTGGGAAATAAAGGCTTTTATTGCCAACAATAACAGAGCTACTATATACAGTATACGATCCCAGACTAAAGGGTCACCAGGCAGAGCAGTGACCTTTATACCTCTCCCAGGAGGCGGAGCCAACTGGGATGTACCATAGGACTATATTAACAGGTAGAACAGCACAACCCTAACCCCATCAGCAACATATCTACAGAGTCATAGTACTGGCCAGACCATTGTTCAGCACTACCTGGTGGGAACCAACAATGGTTCACCACAGACCTAAAAGAGAAATGTCAGCTTCCTGGGACAGGAAAACAGAACACAGTTTCCTATCCCAAAAGAGTGGCTTAATTAGAGAAGATTCCAGATACAGTGTAAATGGATCCTGGGTGGAATTTTGTACTCCTGCCAATAGCAGGATTATGTTGGGCAGGGGCATTCAATTTGACGTGTGGAAAAGTCAGTTTCCTGCTGCTGGGGAATTAATTTGGAATTCCATACTCATATTCCATACTGTAGGATCATAGAATCCTACACTGCAGAAGGAGGGCATTTAGCCCATCAAGTCTCCACTGACAACAATCCCATTAGGCCCTCTCCCCATAACACCACATATTTACCCTGCTAACCCCCTGACACTAAGGGGTAATTTAGCATGGCCAATCAACCTAACCCACACATCTTTGGACTGTGGGAGGTAACCAGAGCACTCGAGGGAAATCCACGCAGACACGGGGAGAAGGTGCAAACTCCAACAGACAGTGACCCGAGGTCAGAATTGAACCCGCGTCTCTGGAGCTATGATGCAGCAGTGCTAACCACTGTGTCACGGGGATGACAGACTCCATTAGGCCAAACCCCCAGCAGGAAGCACAGCTTTGCAAGAGGAGGCGAAATAAAGAGGCAAAAAATAATACAGTGAATCCCACCCGTAAGAGTAAGAGAGAGCTAATTAAAAGAGCAAACCTAATTTAAAATAGTTTAATTTATTATTTCTCTTCCTGTGAGTAAGTGGCTGGCCTCGACCTGGCAAGGGTCCACAGAAATTACATAGAGAAGTGCAGACACAGACCTGCGTGCCATCACTCTCAGGCCCAGAGCCTGTGAGCAAGACTTCATGCAACTGTGTCTCTCAGCAAAATGTTAGTAACACTGTAATAAATAACAGACAGCTCATAATACCAGTGGAACAAAGACCTATTGTGCTCCTATATAAACAAAGTTTAGAACGTAATAATGTGATCTTCTTTCTTCTTCTCTTCCCTCAGCATTTTGAATAGTATGGAACTGTATAATAAAGCTGTACTGCTGCTGGTGTTTGCATAGCCAGCTGAATAGGCCCCTTAAATGGCAACAGATTGGCTTCAGACTGAATACTCACTGACTGTTAGATGAAATTTTATGACCTGCTACCACAAGGGACAATCCTTAAATAAGCAAAATTTGCTAAATTGGTTGGGAGAAAGCTGGAACATTTATCAAGTACAATGCCACTTTTCAAGATTCATTTATTCACAGGTCAAAATTAGACATCTACAGATGGCCAGATGCTGTTTTCTTAGAGAGGGCAATTCTGCTGGATTTACCTTTCACATAACTGTTAGTGTTTTATAAATGTAAAACAAACAAGTGTTAAACACGTGTAGAGGATAGTCATTTAGATATGGGAGTAAATTCTTGAACAAATTAGCTCCAGAGAAATGTTTTTAAAAGGGTGCATAACAACAGGAGCCATAATTATGAAAAAAACTGAGTTATATAAATGGGTGTCACAGATTTGAGTCATTGTTTGACTCTAAATCAACCAAGCGCATCATTCTGTTAAGGAAATTTGTGTATTTTATTGCTGTACATGTCTGGGTTCCTTTGTATAATAGGTCATGTCCAACGAAACACATTTTGATGAATGAGAAAAAGTAGTTTAAATGCCATCTGTTCAAATTGAGAATAAGTCTAAATGTTAAAGTAAATGAAGCTGGCACTACTGCATTAATTTGAATCAAATTAACTCTAACTATTAGCAATGAACAGGAAGGCTTGGATTTTTGCTCCAGGTAATAGGAGTCCGGAGTTTACCTGGCTTACTGCACCCACATCGGGTGGGATGGGGATACCAGATAGAGTCGGGCTCGTCACCCACGTACAGAGAAAGGAGGCAGCCACAGAGGCTGCTGAGGCAGGCTGTTTAAAAGGCCCGTCCCAGTTCTCTGGGACTTGGTCCTCGATGTTTTCTTAAACATTAGGCCTTCAAGCCCTGCCCCTTCACATTCTCTTACCCCTCCATTGACTCCACATGCATATGCGTGCCAACCCATCCTCATGGACCCCTCATAGCTCTATGACTGCTGCTTCACAGCACCATGGACCTGAGTTCAATTCTGGCCTTGAGTGGCTGGCTGTGTGGAGTTTGCACGTTCTCCCCGTGTCTTGGATGGATTTCTTCCGGGTGCTCCGGTTTCCTCCCACAGTCCAAAGATGTGCAGGTTAGGTGGATTGGCCGTGCTAAATTGCCCTTTAGTGTCCCAAGATGTATAGGTTAGATGGATTAACAATGGTAAATATGTGAGATTACGGGGATAGGGTGGGGAGAAAGGGTCTGGGTAAGATACACTGTCAGAGAGTGTCAGTACAGACTTGATGGGCCGAATGGCCTCCCTTTCTAGGGATTCTAAGATTCTATGACAACCCTTATCGCCACCCACCCCCAATGACTCCTCATATCCTCGTTGCAAACCTACATCCCTTAACCAACACCAAATAACCCCTGATATCGTCATGCCAATTTAGTGCTAACTCATGACACCCCACCAACCATTTTTTGACTTTATACCTTCTATACCAACTCACCAAATATCCACAATGGGCAGGGTGCAGATTCCAAACTGTGTTGAAACAAAATAAAGTTCTAAATACCGATTCCAGAGTTCACCAAATTTAAAAATCACATTCACAAAAGCCCATTCAAAATAATTAAATTCCATCAAGTACTTAATCCCTTATCAAAATGAACAGATTAGCATTAATAACCTATATCAAAGACAACTAATCCTTCAATAATCTCTTTTAACTGCTCATCAAACAGTGAGTTTACAATCCCCCACTGTGTTAAAGATAGGTTAGAACCATAGAACCATAGAAAATTACAGCTCAGAAACAGGCCTTTTAGCCCTTCTTGTCTGTGCCGAACCATTTTTTGCCTAGTCCCACTGACCTGCACTTGGACCATATCCCTCCACACCCCTCTCATCCATGAACCCGTCCAAGTTTTTCTTAAATGTTAAAAGTGACCCCGCATTTACCACTTTATCCGGCAGCTCATTCCACACTCCCACCACTCTCTGCGTGAAGAAGCCCCCCCTGATATTCCCTTTAAACTTTTCTCCTTTCACCCTTAACCCATGCCCTCTGGTTTTTTTCTCCCCTAGCCTCAGCGGAAAAAGCCTGCTTGCATTCACTCTATCTATACCCATCAAAATCTTATACACCTCTATCAAACCTCCCCTCAATCTTCTACGCTCCAGGGAATAAAGTCCCAACCTATTCAATCTCTCTCTGTAACTCAGCTTCTCAAGTCCCGGCAACATCCTTGTGAACCTTCTCTGCACTCTTTCAATCTTATTTACATCCTTCCTGTAACTAGGTGACCAAAACTGTACACAATACTCCAAATTCGGCCTCACCAATGCCTTATATAACCTTACCATAACACTCCAACTTTTATACTCGATACTCCGATTTATAAAGGCCAATGTACCAAAGGCACTCTTTACGACCCTATCCACATGTGACGTCACTTTTAGGGAATTCTGTACCTGTATTCCCAGATCCCTCTGTTCAACTGCACTCTTCAGAGTCCTACCATTTACCCTGTACGTTCTACTTTGGTTTGTCCTTCCAATGTGCAATATCTCACACTTGTCTGCGTTAAATTCCATTTGCCATTTTTCAGCCCATTTTTCTAGTTGGTCCAAATCCCTCTGCAAGCTTTGAAAACCTTCCTCACTGTCCACTACACCTCCAATCTTTGTATCATCAGCAAACTTGCTGATCCAATTGACCACATTATCATCCAGATCATTGATATAGATGACAAACAACACTGGACCCAACACCGATCCCTGCAGCACACCACTAGTCACAGGCCTCCACTCAGAGAGGCAATCCTCCACAACCACTCTCTGGCTTCTTCCATTGAGCCAGTGTCTAATCCAATTTACTACCTCCCCATGTATACCTAGCGACTGAACCTTCCTAACTAACCTCCCATGAGGGACCTTGTCAAAGGCCTTGCTGAAATCCAGGTAGACAACATCCACCGCCTTCCCTTCATCCACTTTCCTGGTAACCTCCTCGAAAAACTCTAATAGATTGGTCAAACATGACCTACCACGCACAAAGCCATGTTGACTCTCCCTAATAAGTCCCTGTCTATCCAAATATTTGTAGATCCTATCCCTTATCACACCTTCCAATAACTTGCCCACCACCGACGTCAAACTTACTGGCCTATAATTTCCCGGATTTCTTTTGGAACCTTTTTTAAGCAACGGAACAACATGAGCCACCCTCCAATCATCCGGCACCTCCCCCGTGAATACTGACATTTTAAATATGTCTGCCAGGGCCCCTGCAAGTTCAACACTAGCTTCCCTCAAGGTCCGTGGGAATACTCTGTCCGGTCCTGGGGATTTATCCACTCTGATTTGCCTCAAGACAGTGAGCACCTCCTCCCCTTTAATCTGTAAAGGTTCCATGACCTCCCTACCTGTTTGCCCTATTTCCGTAGACTCCATGCCCGTTTCCTCAGTAAATACGGATGCAAAAAAACCATTTAGTATCTCCCCCATCTCTTTTGGTTCCATACACAGTCTACCACTCTGGTCTTCAAGAGGACCAATTTTATCCCTCACTATCCTTTTGCTCCTAACATACCTATAGAAGCTCTTTGGATTTTCCTTCACTCTGTCTGCCAAAGCAACCTCATGTCTTCTTTTAGCCCTCCTGATTTCCCTCTTAAGTAGCTTCTTGCACTTTTTATACTCCTCGAGCATCTGATGTGTTCCTTGCTGCCTGTACATTTCATACAACTCCCTCTTCCTCTTAATCAGTGTTACAAACTCCCTCGAGAACCAAGGTTCCTTATTCCGATTTACTTTGCCTTTAATCCTGACAGGAACATACAAACCCTGCACTCGCAAAATTTCTCCTTTGAAGTCCTCCGACTTTCCATTTACATCCTTACCTGAGAACAGCCTGTGCCAATCAACAGTTCCCAGATCCTTTCTCATTTCATCAAATTTGGCCTTTTTCCAGTTCAGAACTTCAACCCGAGGACCAGATCTATCCTTATCCATGATCAGGTTGAAACTAATAGCATTATGATCACTGGATCCAAAGTGTTCCCTCACACTCACATCCATCACCTGCCCTAACTCATTTCCCAATAGGAGATCCAATATCGCATCCTCTCTAGTTGGCACCTCTATGTACTGATGTAGAAAATTCTCCTGAACACATTTTACAAACTCTACCCCATCTAAACCTTTAACAGTATGCGAGTCCCAATCTACATGTGGAAAATTAAAGTCCCCTACTATCACAACTTTGTGTTTCTTGCAGTTGTCAGCTATCTCGCCGCTGATTTGCTCCTCCAATTTTCGCTGACTATTGGGTGGTCTATAATACAACCCCATTAATGTGGTCATACCTTTCTTGTTTCTCAGCTCCACCCATAGGGCCTCTGTAGACAAGCTCCCTAATCTATCCTGCCTGAGTACCGCTGTAACATTTTCCCTGACCAACAATGCCACCCCCCCACCTTTTATCACTCTGCCTCTATCCCGCCTGAAACATTGGAACCCTGGAACATTGAGCTGCCAGTCCTGCCCCTCCTGTAGCCAAGTTTCACTAATGGCTATAATGTCATATTTCCATGTGTCTATCCACGCCTTCAGCTCATCTGCCTTCCCCACAATACTCCTGGCATTGAAATAGACACACCTCAAAAGATTATTTCCACCACTCTACCCTTCCATTTGTGATTTTGCTTGAACTGACCTGTCTTTTTACCCCTGCTCCACTATCTGCTCTGGCACTCTGGTTCCCATCCCCCTGCAAATCTAGTTTAAACGCTCCCCAATAACACTAGCAAATCTCCCTGCAAGTATATTGGTCCCCTTGTAGTTTAGGTGTAACCCGTCTCTCTTGTACAGGTCCCACCTGCCCCAGAAGAGGTCCCAATGATCCAAGAATTGGAAACCCTGCCCCCTGCACCAGTTCCTCAGCCACGTGTTCATCCGCCCAAGCATCCTACTCCTGCCCTCACTGGCATGTGGCTCAGGTAGCAATCCTGAGATTACTACCCTCGGGGTCCTGCTTTTTAACTTCCTTCCAAGCTCTTTGTACTCACTCTTTAGGACCTCCTCACTCTTCCTTCCCACGTCATTGGTACCGATGTGTACCACGGCATCTGGCTGATCACCTTCCCACTTTAGAACGCTGTGCACGCGATCAGAGACATCGCTGACCTTGGCACCTGGGAGGCAACAAACCATGCGGGAGTCTCTGTCCCGACCACAGAACCTCCTGTCTGTACCTCTGACCATTGAGTCCCCTATCACTACTGCTCTCCTCTTCTTCATCCCACCTTTTTGCGCTGTAGAACTGGACTCAGTATCAGAGTTCCGGCTGTCGCAGCTTGTCCCAGGTAAAGCATCTCCCACAACAGTATCCAATTCAGTATACCTGTTGTGGAGGGGTATGGCCACAGGGGAACCCTGCTCTGCCTGTCCTTTCACACTGCCATTTCCTCTCCTCACAGTAACCCAATTTCCTGTGCTCTGCTGCTTAGGTGCAACTATCTCCCTAAAGCTACTGTCTATATACTTCTCATTCTACCGAATTAGATGGAGGTCATCAAGCTCCTTCTCCAGTTCCCTAACACGCTTTGCTAGCAGCTGCAGCTGAATGCATCTTTTGCAGGTGCTGTCGTCAGGGATACCAGAGGTCTCCCTGATCTCCCACATCCTGCAAGAGGAGCATTCCAACATCTTGCCTGGCATTTTTTTTTCTCTGGGGAAATACAGGAATAAACGTTCTGAAAAAGAAAAAAAAAGCCTATCCTCCAATCCTCAGGGACCTCGCAGGTTGAAAAAGAAAAAAAAAAACAGGTTGTGGAAAGCAGTCAAATATTAATAATGCTATAATGATAGCATTTAAGGTTATGTCAACAAACAGCTATTGAAACTACTGGAACAGATTTTTGTCAACCCTCACAGACAGAGGCAAGCAGTTTTTTTTTCAATTTTTAAAGGACCATCCATTCAAAATAACTTGACCATCTTGATGGTTCTGCAGACATTATCCACACTTCAAGAGCATTTATGACTTCTTTAAAGATTTGTAATTCCCACACTATTGGATAAGAACTTTGCTCCAGTGAAAATGAGGTCTGCTTGAACTCAGTACTGAGTTGAAACAACGCTGCTGAGTTTGGGTTTCCCACATGAGAGTCAGTACTGCCATCATTCCCCCCTCCTGGAGCAAAATGGAATATATCAAAAATTGGGGTGGGACTTTCAGATCTAGGTCACACCCGCCATTTTGCAAGGTCTCCAAAGTCTCAATGACTCCATGAAAATCCAGGCTAACGTGTTTACCTGACAGTCACCTTTGAATCATTATTTTATTTCATTTAAAAAGTATTTTGGCTATGTGCATTCCTTAATCAATGTGATGGGTTTATCTTTATGACTTTTATGTGAAGGATGCCTGTGATTATATATGGAACACATTTTGGGCTCCTAACCTTAACTTCCAAATGAGAGTCAGAATTACAGAATGGAAAACATCACTGTCATCACAGGAAACTTGTTTTTATTTGTATAAATAGCAGAGATTGTGTGTGGTCAAGAAATAAAGTGAAGTGTAGAAGTAGGATGATCTTTTGAGATTCCCTACAATAACCCTAAGATCTAGGGATCACAGCTAAAAATCTGTATCCCAGGAAATCCTTTGTTGGAATTATGCCTGCAAGGAACCTCCATTAACGACCCTAACAAACCTTTTGGAGTCAAGGGAGGTTACTTAAGTGATCTGTAAATGGAGGAAGAACACATCACCAGATGTACACCTAGAGTATGAACCAAATAAAAAGTAGTATGGGTTCCTGGATGTGTAGAAGTGTGTGAAGATGATTTTCCACCCCCCACCCCCCTCCCATCTTCACTAGCATGAAACAACACAGAATTATGCTATAAAGTCCCTGTCTATTTTTATTACATAAAAGGTATTTTCTTTGGGGGTCTCAGTCTCCATCAGGGTCTGAAGATCCAGATTGTTTGCATTTTTCTCCTGTTGAGATATTTTTGGTCCAACCAAAAGCACTCCTGCCAACCACATGCCAAATCTTAATGGAGGCCTAATGTTCAGGGTCCCTTCTCTGACAGTGCTCACTTATATGTCATATGTCAGGCTGCCTTTTGCTTCAGGGACAAAGGAGGGGAATTATGCTTAGAACCCAAGGGAATAGGGGAGATCCTAAATGAATACTTTGCATCGGTATTCACGAAGGAGAGGGACGTGTTAACCGGGAGTGTCTCGGAGGGAGGTGTTGACCCGTTAGAGAAAATCGCCATTACAAGGGAGGAAGTGTTAGGTTTTTCACGGAACATTAAAGCCCCAGGGCCTGATGGCATCTATCCTAGACTGCTCAAGGAGACGAGAGATGAAATTGCTGGGCCTCTGATGGAAATCTTTGTCGCTTCTTTGGACACAGGTGAGGTCCCTGAGGATTGGAGGATAGCGAATGTGGTCCCGTTGTTTAAGAAGGGAAGCAGGGATAGCCCGGGAAATTATAGGTCGGTGAGCTTGACGTCCATGGTAGGGAAGTTGTTGGAGAGGATTCTTAGAGACAGGATGTATGTGCATTTAGAACAGAACAATCTCATTAGTGACAGACAGCATGGTTTTGTCAGAGGGAAGTTGTGCCTTACAAATTTGGTGGCGTTTTTTGAGGAAGTGACAAAAACGGTTGACGAAGGAAGGGCCGTGGATGTCGTCTATATGGATTACAGTAAGGCATTTGACAAAGTCCCACATGGCAGGTTGGTTAAGAAGGTTAAGGCTCATGGGATACAAGGAGAAGTGGCTAGATGGGTAGAGAACTGGCTTGGCCATGGGAAGAGTTTTAACAACACCAGGTTAAAGTCCAACAGGTTTATTTGGTAGCAAATACCATTAGGTAAGGCTACCAAATAAACCTGTTGGACTTTAATCTGGTGTTGTTAAAACTCTTACTGTGTTCACCCCAGTCCAACGCCTGCATCTCCACATCTTGGCCATAGGAGACAGAGGGTAGCGGTTGAAGGGTCTTTTTCCGGCTGGAGGTCTGTGACCAGTGGTGTTCCGCAGGGCTCTGTACTGGGACCTCTGCTATTTGTGATATATATAAATGATTTGGAAGAAGGTGTAATTGGTGTGATCAGCAAGTTTGCGGATGACACAAAGATGGCTGGACTTGCGGATAGCGATGAGCATTGTCGGGCAATACAGCAGGATATAGATAGGCTGGAAAATTGGGCGGAGAGGTGGCAGATGGAATTTAATCTGGATAAATGCGAAGTGATGCATTTTGGAAGAAATAATGTAGGGAGGAGTTATACAATAAATGGCAGAGTCATCAAGAGTATAGAAATACAGAGGGACCTAGGTGTGCAAGTCCACAAATCCTTGAAGGTGGCAACACAGGTGGAGAAGGTGGTGAAGAAGGCATATGGTATGCTTGCCTTTATAGGATGGGGTATAGAGTATAAAAGCTGGAGTCTGATGATGCAGCTGTATAGAACGCTGGTTAGGCCACATTTGGAGTACTGCGTCCAGTTCTGGTCGCCGCACTACCAGAAGGACGTGGAGGCGTTAGAGAGAGTGCAGAGAAGGTTTACCAGGATGTTGCCTGGTGTGGAGGGTCTTAGCTATGAGGAGAGATTGGGTAAACTGGGGTTGTTCTCCCTGGAAAGACGGAGAATGAGGAGAGATCTAACAGAGGTGTACAAGATTATGAAGGGGATAGATAGGTGAACAGTGGGAAGCTTTTTCCCAGATCAGAAGTGACGATCACGAGGAGTCATGGGCTCAAGGTGAGAGGGACGAAGTATAACTCAGATATTAGAGGGATGTTTTTTACACAGAGGGTGGTGGGGGCCTGGAATGCGCTGCCAAGTAGGGTGGTGGAGGCAGACACGCTGACATCGTTTAAGACTTACCTGGATAGTCACATGAGCAGCCTGGGAATGGAGGGATACAAACGATTGGTCTAGTTGGACCAAGGAGCGGCACAGGCTTGGAGGGCCGAAGGGCCTGTTTCCTGTGCTGTACTGTTCTTTGTTCTTTTCTTTATTTTAGAATGACTAGCTTAGGGGTTTAAAAAAAAAGGTGGCATGGACAAGTTGGGCCGAAGGGCTTGTTTCCATGCTGTAAACCTCTATGACTCTAATTGTAATCTTTGGTGTGGGTGGATGCTACTGAAGAAATATTGGCGCTACGCTGGGGCCTGGTGTATTGGGGCCCAGTCCGAGGTGCCAGCAGTCAGGTGTAGGTCCTGCCAAGGTTAAAGCTGGAGTACACCAGAATGACCACAGATTTTCAAGTCCAATATCCTATCCAACTTCAGAAGAGAACCTTCTATTCAAACAACATGAGTGTGCCAATTCCCAGATCACCCAATCTTTTTGCCTTCTGAAGGTCATTGCCAATGAGCTACTTTACTGGCAGCTCTGCACAGTGATTCTTGGCCCACTAAGTCCTGGCTAGCCCTTAATGTGCACTCAGAAATGCTCTTCAAAGTGTGAAAATATTTTTTGTGGTAGGGGTTTTTTTAAAATTGCAGGGGTATAATATGAATCTAGAACAATCTCCTATATGATTGCATTACTTTACAAAATGATAGTACCAAGCAAATTGAAGAACTTCATTGAATTAGGAAAAGTGCTTCATAGTACAGAGACAGACTGGAAAAACGGACTTTTGTAATGTATTTAAGAGACTTGCTGTCTCCCGTGTTATGAAGATCTGAATAGTTACCGATCATCCCGGAGAGATTCCTCCGAAGGTTTATCCAGTGAATAACTGAGCCATTCAGACCAGAAAGACCTGGGATTTGTACTGTTATCTGGGTCAACTGATTGCATTAGTGGCGAGAAAGAGATGCCAGAATTGACCTGAAAACAGTGGTTAGAAGGAGAAAAAAAGAGAAAAGTATTTGCTGAGACCAGCTAACTTTTCTTTTACTGTACAGTTTTATTTGTTGTTTATTATATTTGGCGTTATCACTTACCACCATTAGGGACTATTGAGGTGTTTTGAATGATTCTATGCATTTTTATGAATCTTTCAAAACTTTGTTCACTTTACATGCAAGTGTGATTCAAGCTTACTTGTTCGTTTTTAGGATTACATGGGCAGATTTGTTTTGCCAGAGCTAGAAGAGTATCTTTAAATTTCTTCCTTGAGAAGAATAAGCAAACTAACATTTCTGCAATTATATCTTGATTTTTATTTCATTAGCTAAAGTTTAATTTTATTTGTTAGTGTCACAAATAGACTTACCTTAACACTGCAATGAAGTTACTGTGAAAATCCCCTAGTTACCACACTCCGGCATCTGAGGGAGAATTTAGCATTTCCAATGCACCCAAACAGCACAGTCTTTCGGACTATGGGAGGAAACCGGAGCACCCGGAGGAAACCCATGCAGACATGGGGAGAACGTGCAGACTCCACACAGGCAGCGATCCAACCCGGGAATCGAACATGGGTCCCTGGCGCTGTGAGGCAGCAGTGCTAACAACTGTGCTACTGTGCTGCCCATAGCAGCATCACTAGTACTGGGCATAATGCTATCTTAATACTCTCAGTAGCACTTCCCAGCTATCAATATTAGCTATGTTTTTAAACGTATTTTGTGTTACCACTGCCTGATGACTATGCGGTGGGAATGAGTTGCTCGAGGGCAGTATAAGCGTGGCTGTTATGGGGCCCAGTTCTGGCACCTGAACTAAGTGGTCAATTTGCATCCATAAGCCTCAGCAATGAGTTTTGGCTGATTTTTAAAATTCTTGTTGGTATTGCTGGCACGGCCAGCATTTTCATTGTCCATCCCTAATTTCCCTTGAGGAGACGGTGGTGAGCTGCCTTCTTAAACCCTGCAGTACTTGTGGTGTAGATACACCCACAGTGCTGTTAGCAAGGGATCTCGCCCCACTGGCAGGAAAGGAATGACGACGATATAGTTCCAAGTCAGGATGGTATGTGGCCTGGAGGGGAAGTTGCATGTGGTGGTGTTCCCATGCATCTACTGCCCTTTTCCTTCTAGGTGGTACAGGTTTGAAGGTCCTGACGAAGGAACCTTGGTGAATTACTGCAGTGCATCAACTGGCAGAATGCTTTAGTAGTGGAGCAAATGGATGATGAAGGTGGTGGATGAGGTGTCAATCAAGCAAACTGCTTTGTCCTGGTTGATGTTCGAGCTGCACTCATCCAGGCAAGTGGAGTGTATTCCATTACACTTCTTACTTTTGCTTTGTAGGTGATGGACAGGCCTTAGTGAGTCAGTTGATGAGTTACTCTCTGCAGAATTCCCAGCCTCTGACCTTCTCCTGTAGCCACAATATTTATAT
Organism: Mustelus asterias; assembly: GCF_964213995.1. Taxonomy (NCBI): domain Eukaryota; kingdom Metazoa; phylum Chordata; class Chondrichthyes; order Carcharhiniformes; family Triakidae; genus Mustelus; species Mustelus asterias. The sequence goes on from NC_135806.1 coordinate 63,545,615, forward strand.
GGCCAGTCCAGTTTAGTTGTTGACCCATGATAACCCCCAGGATGTCGATAGTCGGGGATTCAGTAATGGTAATGCCATTGGATGCAAAGGGCGATGGTTGGATTCATTTTTGTTGGAGATGTCATTGCCTGACTCTCGAGTGACACAAATGTTACTTGTCACTTTTCAATCCAAACTTCAATATTGTCCAGATCTTGCTGCATTTGGACATGGGCTGCTTCAGCATCCGAGGAATCGCGAATGATGCTGAACATCGTGCAATCGGTCAGTGAACATGCCCATGTTTGATCTTACGATGGAAGGAAGGTCATTGATGAAGCAGGTTGAAGATGGTTGGACCAAAGGTACTGCCCTGAGGAACTCCTGCAGAGGTGTCCTGGGATTGAAATGATTCCCCTCCAACAACCACAACCATCTTCCTCTGTGCCAGGTATGACTTCAATCAGCAGATTCCCATTGACATCAGTTTTGTTTGGGCTCATTGATACCACACTCAGTCAAATTCTGCCTTGATGTCAAGAACAGTCACTCTCACCTCACCTCTTGATTTCGGCGCTTTTGTCCATGTTTGAATCAAGGCTGTAATGTGGTCCGAAGCTGAATTGTCTTAGCGAATCCAAACTGAGTGTCAGTGAGTAGGTTATTGCTGAGTAAGTGCTGCATGGTAGCACTGTTGATGACCCCCTTTCATCACTTTGCTGATGATCAACAGCAGACTGATGGGGCAGCAATTGGCCAGGTTGGATTTGTCCTGCTTTTTGTGGACAGGACATACCTGGGCGGTTTTCCACATTACCAGGTAGATGCTCATGTTGTAGCTGTACTGGAACAGTTTGGCTAAAGGCACTTGATACCGCAAAGACAATGGGCTCTGACAATATTCCAGTGATAGTACTGAAAACTTGTGCTCCAGAACTAGCTATGCCTTTAGCCACTTCTTGATATCACGTGGAGTGAATCGAAATAGCTGAGGACTGGCATCTGTGATGCTGGGGACAACAGGAGGAGATCAAGATGGACCATTCACTTGGCGCTTCTGGCTGAAGATTGCTGCAAACATTTATATGTTTTTAATATTTATTATTTAACTAAAGGAGTCACCAAAGTCTAGCCCAATCCTATTTTACAGCCACATCCACACAAGTTTCAGCCAAGGTCAGAGCACGACAATTCAGAGGTATTTAAGGGGCTGGCCCAGTTCAGTTTCTGGCTAATGGTAATCCTGATGATGTTAATGATAGGGGATTCAGCAGGGATTCAGTGATGGAAATGCCATTGAATGCCATGATTTGATGGTTAGGTTCCCTCTTCTTGGAGATTCTCATTGCCTGGTATTAGTGTAATATGTACTTTATTTGCTGCTCGGCAGTCCAAGCCTGAATGTTGATCACTCATACTGCATGTGCGTATGGACTGCTTCAGTATCTGAAGACTCACAGCTGGTATTGAACATTGTGCAATCATCAGTGAGCATTCACACTTCGATGGTTGGGTCTAGGACACTAACCGAGGAACTCTTGCAGCAATGTCTTGGAACTGAGATGATTGGCCTCCAACAACCATAATCATCTTCCTTTGTGCCAGGTATGGCTCCAGCCATTGGAGAGTGTTCCCCCTGTTTCCCATTGACTTTGGTTTTGCCATGGTTCTTTGATGCCACACTCGGTTCAATTCTGCCTTGATGTCCAGGGCAGTTACTTTTCCGTCATCATTTGAGTTCAGTTCAGTTTTGGACCAAGGTTGTAATGAAGTCAGGAGCCAAGTGGCCCTGGTGGAATGCAAACTGGACAGCATATTGCTGAGTAAGTGCTGCTTAATTGCACTGATGACATTGCCTCAGCCGCCAGACATTGGTGCCTCCTTCTTGAATGGACAGATCCAGACAGCACCCCTCTAAGGAATTCACACCTTCCATTGTTCATGGTTACTCCAAACTCAAAATCAATCAATTTCCAGAGTTTATAGCCTGGATTTTCATTGAGTTGAGATGACTCGGGAATCTGTTGAAAATTGCAGACAAGTCCCAATGCCAGAATTCACAAATCCATTCCTGGGTTGCAGGATTTACAGGAGTGCATTTTAAGGGTGGCGATGCAGTGAGATGAGGTTGGTTTATGTAGACTTTGTCTGGTTGGCAGGTGGTGGCCAATGGCTTCCAGATAAACAGGCTTCGAAGAAGATGAGGCATTAGTTCCTAAAGTGTCGTGACAGAGTGCATGTGGAAAGGATGTTTCCTCTTGTGAGTGAATATCAAACTTGGGGTCACTGTTTAAAAATGAGGGGGCAATTATTCAGGACAGAGATGAGAATTTTCTCTCTTGGAGAATGATGAGCTTTTGTAACCCTCTTCTTCTAAATGTGGTGGAAGCGGAGACTGTGAACATTTTTCAGACAGAGTTAGATGGACTTTTGATAATAGCAAGGAGTGAAAAGTTGTCAGGGTAGGTGGGAATATGACGTTCAGGTGGCAATCAGATCACCCATGATCTAACTGAAAGACAAAACAGGCTCCAGTGACCGAGTAACCTACTCATGCCCCTAATTCATATATTTGTTTGTTTGTAATGGGCTGATATGTCAACCTGGAGTCTTGCTTTTCGATGCTTGCATGTTGGGATAAATCAGGAGACTTGTGAGAGTGGAAATGTAATAAAAATATAAAGGCTATAAGTGTCATGTGTTATTGCAGCTTAACAAACAATTTCTGTGCTTCTGTCCAAAATTTATTGTTCACCCCTGAGGAGCAAAATGGTACCTGTTGGGACCTCTGCAAGTATAACCAGTTCCAGTGTCTCTCCCTGTATTATAGTCCACGCTGGGGGAGCCATATTGACTGTTGGTCTTCTGGGGCCGGATTGTCTGACCTTGTCTGCAGCTGGGATTCTCTTGTCCCGCCACAGTGAATGGAGATTTGGATGAGCATCAAATTCTCTGCTCTCGCTGGCAGCAGCAGAAGGGTGTGAATGGCTGGAAAATTCAGGCCTTGGTTTCATGGTTTATAATGTGTTCTTACAATGAAGTGTGAGCTTCCACAAGGATGAGGGCAGAACTCTGTTGTCCTTGTAACTGCTAATGGAAATTTCCAGAAACATTGACCAATCTAGTGGATCATGTGATCAGTAGTATCCATTTTTGGTTGAGTGAAATCAATTTTCAACTAAGGAAAGAAATGTTTGATTTCAGTTTATGATCCCTTTTATGTCTTAGGGAATGTCAACAGTGTACAGGCATAGACATGGAAGTGCCATAACTTGATATTAAGGGCATAAGTGACCAGGGAAGGGTGGGTGGGCAGCATAGCTTGGCATTCTATCATGAAGGGCCATGTGGATGGGAGGGAGAATTTGGCATAGAGGCATGGGGGGCCATATATTGTATATTGAATACAGGAGTTGGAATGTCTTGTTGAGGTTGTACAAGACATTGGTAAGGCCACACTTGGAATACTGTGTGCAATTCTGGTCACCCTATTATAGAAAGGATATTATTAAACTAGAAAGAGTGCAGAAAAGATTTACTAGGATGCTACCGGGGCTTGATGGATTGAGTATAAGGGGGGGCTGGATAGACTGGGACTTTTTTCTCTGGAGCGTAGGAGGCTGAGGGGTGACCTTATAGAGGTCTATAAAATAATGAAGGGCACAGATCAGCTCGATGGTCAATATCTTTTCCCAAAGATAGGGGAGTCTAAAACTAGCGGGCATAGGTTTAAGGTGAGAGGGGAGAGATACAAAAGTGTCCGGAGGGGCAATTTTTTCACACACAGGGTGGTGAGTGTCTGGAACAAGCTGCCAGAGGTAGGAGCAGAGGCGGGTACAATTTTGTCTTTTAAAAAGCATTTAGACAGTTACATGGGTACCATGGTTATAGAGGGATATGGGCCAAATGCGGGCAATTGGGATTAGTTTAGGGGTTTTAAAAAAAAAGGGCGGCATGGACAAGTTGGGCCGAAGGGCCTGTTTCCATGCTGTAAACCTCTGACTCTATATGTGGCAGGTGGTGCGGTGTGGGTTGGTATTGATGGGGCATGGGGAGTGTGTAAGGGGGTGTGAAAGTTGCGGGCTGGGGGGTCTTTCTGTTTCTATTTTAACTGGGATGAAGCCTGATAGCATAATGGTAGGTCATTTAAACTGAGTGCCTCAGCACCCAATAAGATCTGTGGCTTCCTCTGACCTCTTTCCCAGGTCAGCTGGACAGACTGCAGTCCACACCTTCCTCCAGGCAACAAAGATCCTGGGGGTGATCTTACCATTGTGCCCCACCGGCCAATAGGCGGGACGAGCAGGTAGGATCGCAAGAGAGCCTAGAAATCCGACTTCTTGCCTCTCGTGATTTTACAGGCACTGGATATCCAGTGCGATCAGCCTCACTGCTGAAAAGGGCGTGAGGCTGAATATAGTATTCAAACATAATAAAATGCTCATTTAAATAGAATTAGCAAGCCTGGGATGGAATCATCCAAGCTCACTAGCCTCTGTGGCCCCACCAGGGATGGTTCTCTACGGTGAGGATGGCCTCACTAGTAGAACTGCCATTGAGGCCCCCCCTAGGAGGTCAGGGACAGAGGGGTTTCCCCTTGGGCAGTGCCAGCCTGGCACCCTGGCACTGGCTACCGGGAACCCTGGCACTGTCAGATTGGCACACTGGCAGTGCCGGGGGGCAGGGCCTGAGGTGGGCAGGGCCAAATGAGCAGGCTGGGCCTGACCAGGGCAGGCCATTCAGTGGGGGTTGGGTGGGTGGGGGGACTGCTGCCATTCTGCAACAGCGATCAGTCGGTGGGTGGGGGGGGAGGGGCTGGTGGTTTCGGCCATGATCGGATTGGGGGGGGCGGGGTTGCAATCGTTCTGGGGGGTGGGGCTTGCGATTGGCTGCTGGGCCCCGTGATAGCTGAGGAGGGCTGGGTTTAGGCCACAGAAGCCGGCTGATAGCAGCAGAGACACTGGCAGGTTTCTGTGCTCCAAGAGCACAGAAACCTGCACATGCGCAATGGCACCCTCTGCTGTAATCAAAGTTTATTTATTAGTCACAAGTAGGTTTACATTAACACTGCAATGAAGTTACTGTGAAAATCCCTTAGTCACCACACTCCAGCGCCTGTTAGGGTACACTGAGGGAGAATTTAGCACTGTCAATGCACCTAACCAGCACGTATTTTGGACTATGGGAGGAAACTGGAGCACTCAGACGAAACCCATGCAGACATGTGGAGAACGTGCAGACTCCACACAGGGAGTGACCCAAGCCATGAATCGAACCCAGGTCTCTGGTGCTGTGAGACAGCAGTGCTAGTCACTGTGCCACCGTGCCACACACCCAGTAATCAGCCAGCTTTCGGGCGATTTAGACTCTGTGCACTCCCCCTACTGGTAAATTTCAAGCTTGTCAAGATTTTTCTCATAAAGCGTGTAAAATTCAACTTTTAAGTCACCCAAAAAAAGGTGCTATTTTCTCCCGTTTTCATCCACGTTCGGGGCTTAAAATCGTTTTGGTAAGATCGCATTTGCGAATGCATTTTCCTGACATGGACAGGCTAAGTTGGGAATTTTCCAAATTCCCACTACCCACCTTGGTGATGAAAATCCAGGCCCAAGTCTCCAATTTGCCAATTTAACCAAAAGAGAACTGCAGGAAACCAGTTAACTACAAGCAGATGTGAAAGAGCCATCATCTATCTCCCATTGTGTAGCAAAGCTTCAGACTTCCAAACCATTCTGCTTGGACAATATCAGCATTGGTCATGTGACAGAAACCAGCCTGATCTAGCAAGTCGTGTCGTTTGAAGATCCTGAGGGACCTGGGCAGTCTACAGAGAACACCACAAGAAACACCAGCTGCTGAAAAAGTCTGAGTTATGTTTATGAACCTGGAGGCTGTAAAATCTTAAAGTCTCCCAGCCTTATTTGTTTTCTCTCAAGTCCACAAGTATAGAGGCTTGACCTCCTATTAAAGAAGCTAAAATAACGCAACTATGTGTTCGGTTGGGTCCCCTTCGTGGGAACCCTGCAATAATCCTGATATCCGACTCCAGCTATTTTAATCCCATCTAAAATAGCATTCAAGAGTGGAAACGGGTCCTTTCTTTAATGGGTCCACAATGACTGCCCCCCTTTAAAGTTGAGCCAAACACATGAAATATTAACTTTTCTTTTTTTTAACTACTTGTACAAGTGCACTATTCTCTTAATCTGTATCTTTCTTGTGTGTGTGTTCGAATGACTTTTGGGGTGAATGTGTTAATCAAAAATTCTCTTCATTAAAACCCATGAAAGCTTGTTATCCAAACTGACCACACACTTAAGGGGACTAACGCACACACACACACCTTACTTTCCAAAAACACATTGATTATGGACAGTAAAGTGTATAAAAGTTTCAGTTTTCTCTCAATCCTGTCCTTAACACTATTTCTGTTAAATGTGGCAGTCCTTTTAAAAATTGTTCAGTTATCAGTAAATAATGTAAGGGCAAAATAGCATCAGAGCATAAGTACAGTTTTGAAGAAGAGTTGAAACATTAACTCTGTTTCTCTCTCCACAGATGCCAGCAGCCCTGCTGAGATTTTCCAGCATTTTCCATTTTTGGATTAAATAACAATACATTTGCAATGTAGTTTTGATATCCTGAATGCTATCAGAGAACAATATACTTGTTGAACGAGTGAAATAGTAATTTTAATGCTTTTACTCATTATCTTGTACTGGTTTCAGTCACATGACTAATACTGATATGACTATCTGCACTGTGAATTAATCTGTTAAGTGTTTGACATAAATTTCTGTGCAACTCTTGCAACTGGATCAATATCAGTTATACCCACATTTATGTCAAAATGTGTGCTGAATTTTATGAAAAGTGAAACTGGGAAGAATTTTAGAAATCATGAGGAACCATTAAAAATCACTGCGCTGCCTATATTTATCTCTCTGCCTGTCTACTGTTGGAGTGTGTTCACTTAACAGAAGATTCCAAACGCTGAAGAACATGTCTGCACAGCTAAACATGAGAACATTTGCTAGAGCCCTGGTAATGAAAGAGTTAAGTATAAGATTAAAATGACTGCAAAATTTCCCTGTTCTTCAAAGCTTATCATGAAAAGCATCTATCCCAAGTTAGCACAGTCATGCTTTAACCTCTCTCTTTTAATGATACTTCCTGAGAGGGTCCGCTGAATGGGAAGGAGCACTGCTGCCTACAACTTAATTGCTTGATCATTTGTATATAGCTAATAAATAGGACTCATGCTGTGATGTGGTTTCTTCAAAAAAACTATCAAATTTACAGATTACACTGTGTAAACATTTTCCTAACTCTGGGAACCTGAACCCTTGTCTAGTACTAACAGAAATCCTATAAAAATAATCCTTTTGTGTACACGAGCAATGATAACAAGTCTTTGACAGGACTGCCCTCATGATGAGCAGAAAGCTTTTATGCAGTTGCTGGTATTGAGCGACATTCAATGTAAGGTGAATGTCTCAATAATAATGCAACTATTCTCCTAAGTGCTGTGGAAGAGACATTAACTGATATGAACAGTATTCAGACGTTTGCTAATTTCTCTTTTTCTTCTGACTTTTAGCAGTTAATAAAACGCATCGTGTGTTCGACAGTGAAAGTTAAAGTTGTCCAGAATATTTATGATTCAGTTCTGCTGCTAGTGTCTATTTGAGTTCTTGGTGTTGGTCGCTCCTTTAAACTGTCTGGTTATTTGCTTTTCAGCCAAAGTTGATGCCACTGCCCTATATGTGGGAGCACATAATGAAATGAGAAAACCTCCTTGTGTTCTGGACTAAATCACTGTGTTTTAAGCCTGCATATTCCATTAATCTCTCTGAAGGCAGGTTAAGTTAACAATAGCGAGGCATCATTTGGTTTAGAGGTGCTTTATTCAACATACAGGACACTGGGTATGATGAAGGTCACTTGATAGAATTGGCTTAACTTCTGTTCATGTACCATTACAAATATAAAGAACATGTGCACAGCCTCTTTTGGGGAGGGGACCCTTATATAACATAAAAAGATAGATTTGCTCTGCTATCTGCCATGCTAACAGTGCCAAGGACTTTTTCATTCTCACAGTCTTTCTGCAATCTCCTTACCACAGCCTGATAAGAGCTCCTTTTCTTTTTGCGCCGACAGAAATCAAAATGCTGAAGAACATAATAAATAAGAGCAGGAGTTAACCATTTAGTCCTTCGAGCCTGTTCCCCATTCAATAAGATCATGGCTGATCTGATTGTGGCCTTAGCTCCACATTCCTGCCTGCATTCCCATATCCTTGTAGATCAAAAATCAGTCTGACTTAGTCAATGATCCCAGCCTCCACTACTCACTGGGATAGAAGTTATTAAAAAGAGTAGTGATCCTCCGAGAGAAGAAATTCCTCCTCATCCCTGGTTTAAATGGGAGACTCCTTATTTCAAAACTGTGCCCTCTAGTCCTAGATTCCTACACCAGGGGAAACATCCTCTCAGCATCTACCCTGCCAAACCCCCTCAGAATCTCACACGTTTTCATGAGATCACCTTTCATTCATCTAAACTTTAAAAATAAGTATATACTCAACCTGCTGAACCTTTCCTCGTGTGGATCAGATCCTGAGTGGACTAAGCGTAGTCCTGCGCTCGCTGGATGACATCCTAATCACTGGAAAAGGCAAAGAGGAATACCTTCGAAACTTGGATGCCTCTCTTCAGAGATTGGAAGACTGAGAGTCTGTAGGGAAAAGTGTTAGTTCTCCCAGTCCTTCATTGAGTATTTTGGACATGTGATTGACGCCACGAGCAATGTGCCTGTATCTACGCTTGTGCTTAGTGCAGAGGAAGGATGTGACGCAGATGCATCTGGTTACTGATCACCCTCAGAGCTCAAGAGAGGGTCTTCAGAATCCCACTGGGGTCGTGATGATGTTTCCTTCGAGGGAGGACAAAAAAATATCAGTATTGAATGGCATTATGAAATCAGAGTGCATGCAGTCTGGTTGCTTCTCAGAATGGATATCTGGCTGAGCAAAGACTGATGAATATAAGGGCAATGGGTTAAGTGATTTCACATGTCAGTCTTACAACCGCTGCTCTACATCTCTCATAACGTCCACCAATCTCTATCCTCTTACCCTCATTCGAGACCCCTGCCTCTCCGTGACCAGTGGGCATGGCTTCACGCTCGCAGGCCACCTCCAGTGCTTGCTCCTCTGCCTGACTTGGGAGAAGAAGGTCTGACCTCGTTCCTGCACATCGTAGCTTCTCCTCTCGAGTAAGGACATGTGCTTTCAATCGTCCCCTTCGACATGCCAGAACATATGAGTCTTCCCCCAGATACATAGGTTCTGGTGCCCTTCACATTGTCTCACCTCACCTTTACATACATGCCAACCATGATCAATCAAGGTACAGGAATATGTAACACTTTACGCTCTGCATTTCACACCAATGAGTACCAACAAGTGCTGCCACCCACAAAGATGTCTATCCAAGGTTCCAACTGGAATCAGTACTCACCCTGGCAGAGAACAGAAGGTCACTGAACCTCTTCCTACACTACGTACAATATCATGCCCACTGACCAGGCCTGCCACCTCCATCCAGGTCTCCTTAGCCGCATGATGTGGATTTCCCTTACTGTCCCATGGCAGCAAGAGATCGCATCTGCCTCCAGCAAAACTTGCAGGCAATCATTGGAAAAGCAAAGGGCAGACTGGCTCCTGGCATTTCTGTCCTGCCTGGCATGGAATCTGGGTGCAGATTATGTTCTCGAGACAGCAACAACACAAGAGTTGAAGTGATCTGTCAAAAATCCATTTCCAAAGCTGGTTCTCTGAGGCTCCTGAGTGATGTCTTCCAGCCTTCAGGGAGCTCCATTTAAATCCCCCGCCCACACCCTTAATGCAACCAAAACCTGCCCTCTTCCTGCTGCTGCCTCAGTGCTGAGCCTGACTCAGTGTACATCTCATACTGGCCAGCAGTTCATCGGCCAGGCAGCGTGAAATTGATGTCAGGAGTCGTTTGCAGGTGGAAGCAGATTTCACATCTGCTTCCGGTCCCATCGATCCTGCTCGCTCGACAAGCTAAAAATTCAGGCCTGTGTGTCGGTTGACTGTTCTTTGTGCTGTGTGTTATTAGTCAAGTGCATGTGGTTACAGAAAAGGGGAAAATAAAAACGAACAGTAAGCTTGTGGCTGCAGAGACATTTTTAAAGCATTTGTAAATAAAGCTCCTGTTCAGACATAGAAACTGATGTGTCATTGCTTAGGCACTGAACACAAGAATTGGTGACGAGAATGGGAATAGTTTAAGTTTACCACCTCCAGCATCTTTCCTTCCTTTGCTGGGAGATCCACCAATGCCGTGGGATTGATGGATTTTGGGTTCAAAACCTACTTGCTCACTACGAGATGGACAATCCAGATGTAGCTGTTATACAGAAGAAGGTGATACTTGTAGGTTATCCTGGGGCAGAAGGCCAGTGAATATTCGAGCAGTTCACAGAAGACATACAGGAATAGTTTGCTAACTGGAACCAGAGAGTAGGGATAAATGGGCCTTGGGATAGCAAGCTGTAACAAATAGAGTGCCATAGGGATCAGTGCTGGGGCCTCAACTATTTACAATCGATACCAATGATTTGGATGAAGGGACTGAATGTATGGTAATTAAATTTGCTGATGACATTAAGATAGGTGGAAAAGTAAGTTGTCAAGAGGAGGTAGAGTCTGTGAAGGGACATATAGGCAGGTTAAGTGAATGGGCAAACATTTGGCAGATCGAGTATAAGGTGGGAAAATGTGAACTTATCCACTTTGGTAGGAAGAACAGGAAAACCGTATATTGTTTAAATAGAGAGAGATTGCAGAACTCAGTGGAATAGAGGGATCTGGGTGTCCTGGTCCATGAATCACAAAATGTTAGTATGCAGGTGCAAGTGATTAGGAAGGTGTATATCATAAGGGGAATGGAATATAAAAATAGAGAGGTTTTACTGCAGCTGTGTACAGGGACTTGATGAGACCATATCTGGAATATAGCTTACAGTTGGCCTCCTTATTTGAAAATGAATAAAAGTGTGTTAGAAGCAGTTCAGATAAGGTTCACTCAACTCATTCCTGGGATGAGGGGCTTATCTTAAGAGGAAAGTTGGGCCTATCCCCATTGGGGTTTAGAAGAATGAGAGGTGATCTTACTGATCCTAAGATATAAGATCCTAAACAGAATTGATAGGGTAGATACTGGAAGGATGTTTCCCCTTGTGGGAGAGACTTGAACTTGGGGACACAGTTTAAGAATAAGAGGTCTACTGTTTAAGTTGGAGATGAGGAGAACCTTTTTCCCTCGGAGTGTCATTAGGTGGAATTCTCTTCCCCAAAAAACAGTGGAGGCTGGGTTGTTGAATTTATTCAAAGCAGAGTTAAATAAATTTTTGAGGTCAAGGGAGTCAAGTGTTATGGGAGGCAGACAGCAAAGTAGAGTTGAGACACAACCAGATCAGCCATGGTCCAATTGACTGGTGGAGCAGGCTCAGAGGGCTGAATGGCCTACTCCTGCTCCTAAATCCTCTCTTCCTATGTTCCTACATCTATCTTTGATATGGCAATAAGTGTTCTTGAATAATACTTCAGAAAATTGTGCTAACCAAATGATATATATGTTCTGCCAGAGATGCCAGGAATTTCATCATGGTCAGATACCCTAAAGAATGTGCCCAAATTGTGGCCCAAATCAATACCCATTGATTCCCAACATCATATCCGGGTTTAGGCAGAGTGTAACTTGTGCTTAAAGTGGAACCTCATCAAAAAGGTATGCAGGTTGTCAAAAAAAGACTTCCCCAGATCAATACATGGAGGAATCTCTTTGTGAAGTGAGGTACAGAAGGTGTATACCATTACACATGGTAAAGCACCTGGTGTTTTTGAGGAGTGTTCAGTTGAGGTTGTGGGCATCTCAGTGTCACACTCAATGATGCTGCTTCAAAAATATATATATTGAGTGACAAACTCTACCATCATTATTTTTCACAACTTTCTCTCACTCTTGCAATGGACACTCTTCAAGCTTACAATGAGTCAGTTATTACAATCACCAGAGAATTGAGCAAATTATTGGAGCTGTGGCCTGACAAATTCCTGGGTCCTGATAGACTTCATCCTAGAGTCTTGAAAGACGTGGCTCGTCAAATAGTTGATGCATTGATTTTAATTTCCCAAAATTCTCTATATTCAGGGAAGGTTTAAACTGGATAATAGCAAATATTATTCCTTTATTCAAAAGGAGAGGGAGACAGAATGGAAGAACAGACCAGTTCGCTTAACATCTGTTACAGGGAAAATGTTAGAAGCTATTATTGAGGATGTTGTAGCAGAGCACTTAGAAACGTTTAAGGCAAATGGGCAGAGTCAGCACAGTTTTGTGAAAGGGAAATCATATTGAATCAATTAATTGGCATTCTTTGAAGGAGTCAGTTAGATTTAGGATAGTTATGGAAAAGGATAAGGATAAGGATGGGCTTGGAATAAATGTTCTTAACTGGGGAAAAGTTAAACTGGGGAAGGCTAATTTTACCAAGATAAGATAGATTTTATCAATATTAGATCAATATTAGTAGAGACCAGCCTCCTATCCATTGACTCTATCTACACTTCCTGCTGCCTCGGCAAAGCAGCCAGCATAATTAAAGACCCCACGCACCCCGGACATTCTTTCTTCCACCTTCTTCCGTCGGGAAAAAGATACAAAGTCAGGTCACGTACCAACCGACACAAGAACAGCTTCTTCCCTGCTGCCATTAGACTTTTGAATGGACCTACCTTGCATTAAGTTGATCTTTCTCTACGCCCTAGCTATAACTGTAACACTAAAATCTGCACTCTCGTTTCCTTATCTATGAATGGTATGCTTTGTTTGTATAGCGTGCAAGAAACAATACTTTTCACTGTATACTAATACATTTGATAATAATAAATCAAATCAAATCAAATCAAATGATGCTGGGAAAATTGGTGGCATTGAAGGCGGATAAATCCCAGGGCCTGATAATCTACACCCCAGAGTACTTAAGGAAGTAGCTCCAGAAATAGTGGATGCATTGGTGGTCATCTTCCAGGATTCTATAGACTCTGGAACAGTCCCTGCAGATTGGAGGGTAGCCAATGTCACTCCAATATTCAAAAAGGGAGGTAGAGAGAAAATAGGCAATTATAGAGCAGTAAGCTTAACATCGGTAGTGGGGAAAATTTTCGAATCTATTATCAAGGACTTTATAGCAAAGTATTTAGGAAGCAGTGGCAGATTCAGACAGAGTCAGCATGGATTTATG